>NC_135544.1:20234076-20876076 GCF_045843805.1 Urocitellus parryii
TAAGTTCTTTGAGTTCTTTATATATACTGGAAATTAATGCTCTGAGGTGCAGGTGGCAAAATTTTTCTCCCATTCTGTGGCTCTCTGTTCATGTTCTTGATTTTCCTTGCTGTGAAGAAGCTTTTTAGTTTGAAACCATCCCATTTATTGATTCTTGATTTTACTTCTTTCGTTTTAGGAGTCTTGGTTCCTAAACTGATTTGATTGAGAGTTGGGCCGACATTTTCTTCTACTAGTCACAGGGTCTCAGGCCTAATACTCAGGTTGTTGATCCATGTTTAGTTAAGTTTTGTCCAGGGTGAGAGATGGGTTTAATTTCATTCATGACACATGAATTTCTAGTGTTCCCAGTACCATTTGATGAAAAGGCTCTTTTCTTCAATGTAAATTTATGGTGCCTTTTTGTCTAGTAGGAGATAATTGTGTTTATGTGAGTTTGTCTCTGTGTCTTCTGTTCTGTATCATTGATCTTCATGTCTGTTTTGTGCTAATACCATGCTGTTTTTGTTACTGTAGCTTTTGTAGTATAGTTTAAGATTTGATGTTGTGATCCCTCCTGCATCACTTTTCTTGCTAAGAATTGCTTTGGCTATTCTTGGTGTCTTATTTTTCCAAATGATTTTCTTTTTTTTTTTTAAAGAGAGAGTGAAGAGACAGAGAGAGAGAGAGAGAGAGAGAGAGAGAGAGAGAGAGAGAGAGAGAGAATTTTAATATTTTATTTCTTAGTTTTTGGCAGACACAACATCTTTGTTTGTATGTGGTGCTGAGGATCGAACCCAGGCCGCACGCATGCCAGATGGGCGCGCTACCGCTTGAGCCACATCCCCAGCCCTCCAAATGATTTTCTTGACTGCTTTTTATATTTCCATGAAGAACATCATAAAAATTTTAATAAGAATCACATTAAAACTTATAGCACTTTTGATAATATGGCCATTTTGACAATATTAATTCCTCATATCTAAAAACTTGGGAGATCTTTCCATCTTCTGAAGTCTTCTTCAATTTCTTTCTTTAGTGTTCTGTAGTTTTCATTGTAGAGGTCTTTTACCTCTTTTGTTAGATTGATTTCCAAGGTTGTTTTTTGTTTGTTTGTTTGTTTGTTTTGGGGCTATCATGAATGCTATTGCTTTCCTAATTCATCAGTTGATTCATCATGGATGTATAGGAATACAATTGATTTATGGGTGTTAATTTTATCTGCTACTTTGCTGAATTCATTTGCTGTTTCCATAAGTTGTCTGGTAGAGTTTTTTGGGTCTTCTAAATATAGAATCACATTGTCAGCAAGTAGGGATAATTTGAGCTCTTCTTTTCCTACTCATATCCATTTAATTTCTTTGTTCTATCTAATTGCTTGGCTTGTGTTTCAAAGGCTATGTTTATTAGAAGTGGTGAAAGAGGGCACCCTTGCCTTGTTCCAGTTTTTAGAGGGAATGCTTTATATTTTTCTCCACTTATAATAATGTTGGTATTGGGTTTAACATATGTAGCTTTTACAATGTTGAAGTATATTCCTACTATGCATAGTTTTTCTAATGTTTTAAACATGAATGGATGCTGTAATTTATCAGATGCTTTTTCTGCATCTATTGAGATAATCTAGTCTTTAAATCTATTGATATGAGGAATTATGTTTATTAATTTCTCTGTGTTAAACCAATCTTGCATCCCTGGGATGAATCCCACTTGATCATGGTGCACTATCTTTTTAATGTGTTTTTTGTATGTGATTTGCCAGTATTTTGTTAAAAATTTTTGCATCTACATTCATCAGGGATATTGGTCTGAAGTTTTCTTTCCTTGATGTGTTTTTATCTGGTTTGGGTGTCAGGGTGATACTAGCATGTTAGAATGAGTTTGGAAGGTTTCCCTCCTTTTCTATGTCATAGAATAACTTGAGGAGCATTGGTGTTAGTTATCATTTGAAGGTCTGGTAGAACTCAGTTGAGAATCCATATAGTCCTGGGCTTTCCTTTGTTGGTAGGCTTCTGATGGTGTCTTCAATTTTATTCTTTAAATTGATCTGTTTAAATTTTCTATGTCTTCCTGATGCAATTTGGGAAGGTCATTTATCTCTAGAAATTTGTTGATGCTTCAAGATTTTCTATTTTATTAGAGTATAAATTTTCAAAATAGTTTCTGATAATTGTCTGTATTTCAGTAGTATTCTTTGTGATGTTTTCTTTTTCATCATGAATTTTATTGAGTTTTTTCTCTTTCTATTAGTTAACTTGGATAAGGATTTATCAATTATAGTTATTTTTTTAATGGATCATCATTTTTTCATTGATTTTTAAATTTTTTGGTTTGTTTTATTATCCTTAATTTTTCTTCTCATTTTAATTATTTCCTGTTTTGTATTGCATTGGGTGTTAATTTGTTCTTCTTTTTCTAAGACTTTGAGAGGTAAAGATAGGTTACTTATTTGATGACTTTCTACCCTTTAATTAATGAGCTCAATGCAATGAACTTTTTTCTTAGAACTTTTTTTTATAGTGTCCCAGTGACTTTGACATGTTGTACCACTATTCTCATTTACATCTAAGGATTTTTTAAATTTCATCCCTGATTACTTCAGCTATACATTGTTCATTTAATAGTGTATTATTTAGTTTCCAGGTGTTAGAGTAGCTTCTACTTTTATTTTCTTGTTAATTTCTAATTTCATTTAGTTATGATCTGATAGAATGCAAAGTATTATCTCTATTTTTTATATTTGCTAAGGATTGCTTAAGATATGATCTATTTGAGAAAAGGATCCATGTGCTGCTGAGAAGAAAGTGTATTCAGTGTTTGATGGATGAAATATTCTATATATGTCTGTTAAGTCTAAATTATTAATTTTATTTTTTAGTTCTAGAGCTTCCTTATTTAGTTTTTGTTTGGAGCATCTATCCAGAGATGACAGAGGTATGTTAAAGTCACCCAAAACTATTGTGTTGTGGTCCACTTGATTCTTGAAACTGAGAAGGGTTTGTTTGAGGTACATGTTCCATTGTTTGGGACATAATATTTATGATTATTATATCTTGTTGGTATATAATTCCCTTAAGCCGTATGAAATGTCCTTCTTTGTCCCCTGTGACTAACTTTGGCTTGAATTCCACTTTATCTGATATGACTATAGAAACCCTTGCTTGTTTATAACATCAATGTGAATGATATGTTTTTCTCCCATCCTTTTACTTTCAGTGTGTGGATGTCTATTTAAAAGGTCAGAAGATAGCATGTTGTTGGGTCTTTTTAAAATCCTATCTGCCTGTATATATCTTTTGATTGATGAACTTAGACCATTTACATTCAATGTTACTATTAAGAAATGATTTTATTCCCTCCCATTTTTAATTTGAATAAGTTTATTCTTTGATTGACTATGCCTCTAGTGTAATTTTTTCCTTTGATGGTTTTCACTTTCATTTTTCATTTATTCTTCATGAAATAACTATTGAGTATATTTTGTAATGCAGGCTTTCTAGTTGTGAATCTATTAACTTTTGTTTATCAGGGAAGGTTTCTATTTCATTTTCCATTTTGAAGCTTAATTTTGCTGGGTATAGTATTTGTGGCTGGCATCCATTCTTTCAGAGTTTGTTATATATTATTCCAAGTTTTTCTAGCTTTGAGTATCTGGATTGAGAAAACTGATGAGGTGTGTGTTGTTTTCCTCTAATTGTGACCTGCCTTATTCTCCGCCACCCTTTAAATTCTATCCTTATTCTCCATGTTAGGCATTTTCATAATAATGTGAATAGTGGTTAGTACATTGTAACTTTGTATATTTGGAGTCCTATAATCCTTCTGTATTTGATTTTCCATTTCATTCTTAAAATCTCCAAAAATTTCTGAAATTATTTTCTTGAAAATATTGTACATTCCTTTGGATTGCACCTCTGAGCCTTCATCTATCCCAATAAATCTTAAATTTGGTCTTTTCAGGTTATCCATTTATCTTGGATATTCTGCTCCCGGTCTCTTAACATCTTTTCTCCATGGTCAACTTTATTTTCAAGATTATACATTTTGTCTTCATTGCCTAAAACTCTGTCTCCTAAGTGTTCTAGTCTTTTGGTGATGTTTTTCATTCAATTTTTAATTTGGTTTATTGATTTCTTCATTTCAAAAATTTCTGCTTGATTTTTTTCCCCCAGAATCTCTCATTATTGAAGTGATATTTCCCTTCCTGTATTTTACTTCTCATTTGACTTCTTACATTGTCCCTTAACTCTCAGGTCAGTTTAACTATGTACATTCTACACACCTTCTCTGACATTTCTTCTACTATGATGTTGATGGATTCTGTTATTTGCAACAACCAACCAACAACAAACAGTATACAACATTAAACCAACTAATTCCTGCTATTACATCTACATTGTTAACTGTCACAATAAATAGATATGATATGATAAGTTATCGCCTAGAGTAAAAACAGTAAGTTTGTGAAAAGGTTTACAATTTTGAATGGTAGACAATGAGAGAACAAAAGTGATGTGGGATGTGATGATTATAAGGGAGGAGGAGAAAAGATAGCAGAAAATGTTAAAGGAAGAGTGAAGGAGAGAACAATAGATATTGGCTTTTAGCAGAAAAGAGAAAGAGAATCAAGGGAAACAGATAAGCAAGAAAAAAATATAGATAAAGCAAAAATTTATAAACTAAAAGTAAAAGAATACAAAACAAAACTGAAATATACTAATAAAATGTTCTAATCCTCAAAATACGGATCCATGAAAAATAACTGGCTTCAAAAATGCTATAAATGAGAATTTTAAAAAATATACATATGTATAAATGTCCACGAACCATTAAGGTCACAATTAAACAGAGAGAGAAAAAAATATCTTAATGAAAAGTTAAATTAAAAATGTCCATGAATCATTAAGATTACAATTAAACAGAGAGAGGGAAAAGAATCTTAATGAAAAGTTAAATAATTATTTCCATTTGCATTCAAATATTTTCATTTTCTTTTCTCAGCAGTGGTAGGTGGGATCATGTGGAGTGTGATATTCTCCACCCTTAGGGTGGGTTTGCTGAAGTAAGAGAGGTAATTCCATAGGCAGAACTCTTGGAGGTGGCTTGCAGGCTTAGGTAAGCTCCAGGTTCTTTACTGAATACAAATTGGTCTGGAGACTTTAAAACAGCACACCTCCAGGACCCAGCAGTTGCTGGTCCATGCTGGAAGACTGCACCCCAGAGATTTCCCCTGGGTTACACTCATCATTGGAGGAAATTCTTAAAATGAAGAAATCAATAAACCAAATTAAAAATTGAATGGAAAGCATCACCTAAAAACTAGAACACCTAGAAGACTGAGTTTTAGGCAATGAAGACAAAAATATATAATCTTGAAAATTAAGTTGACCATGGAGAAAAGATGTTAAGAGACCAGGAGCAGAATATCCAAGATATATGAATAATCTGAAAAGACCAAATTTAAGATTTATTGGGAGAGATGAAGGCTCAGAGATACAATTCACTCATCATTGGAGGAGCCAATTCTTAATGCACTCCATCATGTCTTGACCCCATGTTTCCTGGTTTCAGATTCAGTCTCCAAACTCAATCTCTCTTGTCCCCACCCTTTCAAAATACCAACTAGGGTGGTTTTTCCCAGTTTGTCCTGAAAAGAGCTGAATTGGAGGGAGAAGGGAAGAAGCAGGTGGTTTCCATGATGAGTAGTACCTTTTGTAAACCTCTCTCCATGTTAGATTTTCTCATGGTCACTTAGGCACACATTATGCCATACAGTGTGGGTTTGCAAAGCCAGTATTTTGAGCCAAACTCAGTTTACCAGGCATTGGGTCCCCCAGCTTTCATTCCCCATACTGTGGCTGCAAAATGTTTTTTTTCTGTTTACTCCACACACAGCCAGAAGAGATGTAGCTTCTTTCCTGCACAAGGATATTGTGCAGCACGCCTTTTGGTTTAGTTGGTCAGTGTCTTTGATCTCTAAACTCTCTGTATGTGGGTTCCTTTAATTCCCTTGTACTTCCACTTTGATTGCTAGGGACCGATCTAATTGGTGCCTCTGGCTGTGGCTGCAGCTGTAGCACTAGGGATTACTTTCTTAATTTTTTTTAATATCTGAGTCTCCAATCTGCTTTGAATGTCCATTATTAAATTGTAGTAAATTCCCCATCTCTTTTCTTTCACCCACCTTGCTGAGAAGCTGCCTATCTACTTTCTTGGTTTCATAACTTGGAGCAGCCAGGAAAGCAACCTTCTGTATTCTGCCATCTTGTAGTAATTCTTAATGAGAATCTCAACCCTCGAGTATAACATATTTAAAAAACACAATTCTTTTATTCTCATCAAAAGCGTCCAGCGGTTTAAAAATTTTGAGAAATTACTCTAAATAATGTGATTGTAGGATCTGGCGAGAGTTAGACATTTGTTTGGAAGAGATCAAAGTGGGTTTAGAGCTTCCAGAAAGTCAAAGAATGAGGAACAGTCAGAAGCTTAGTCCAAACCAAAAGGTTTGACTAGAAAGATCAGGGAAAGGAGCTTGATGACAAAAATATAATGATTTTCCTACTTTCTCTCCTGCAGCTAAGTGAAAGTGGCAGAAAAAGAAAATCAATTTACATCAACCCACCTTGATGAGAGGTATGCTAGAGAATTTGGCAGCAAATTTGAAAGGTGGTAAGTGGAAGGACAGCGTTAATTGACTTGTCAAGAGAAATCTGAAACCTACTCTGGAATTCAAGAGGAGTCCTGAAGGAAGCATATTAACAATGCAATCCTTTCCCCAGAAGACTTGAGAAATGGAAAGAGGTGTTCTTCTAAACAGGAGGTTGTAGTTGGAGCCCTCTACAAATAAGAGAAAAGAGTAATAGTCTAATTTTACAAAACAGAATCTTAGCAGTGTGTAGTGGTGCATTCCTATAATGCTATCTATTCTGGATCCTGAGTCAGGGGAATCATAAACTTTAGGCAGGCCTTGGCAACTTAGTGAGATGCTGTCTAAAAATAAAAAAAAATTAAAGAGAAACAATAAAAACCAGATAGTTTATAAAAAATAACTTTTCTCAAATAAAGAATGACATTTTATCCATTAAACAAGAAAGAATGTACAGAAAATAATTATAGAATAAAAGGAGGTCTTGTATGTTAAGATGCTGGTGAGTAAACAATGTTAAAGTAAATTAATGGTGAAAATATAAGCTCAAAAAACTGACTTGGAAAATAGTTTGGTGATATCTGTTAAATATGCAAATACTGGGGGCTGGGGTTTTGGCTAGTGGTAGAGGGCTCTCCTAACACATGTGAGGTACTGGGTTCGATCCTTAACACCACATAAAAATAAATAAATAACATAAAGGCATTGTGTCCTACTACAACTTAAAAACAATTTTTAAAAATGCAAATAATGTGTGAGTCACCAAATCCTTACCTAGATATCACTCAAAAGAAATGATTCACATAAAAGATTTTGGAAATATCCCATATTGGTATGGTTGGGAATCAATGGGAATGTTTTCAGATTACTAGTTGGAGTGGAAACTTGTACAACTACTTTGGAAAACCAATTTGGCATTGTCTTTTAATATTAGACATTCTCATAGCCTATAAATCAGCAATTATCCCCTTTTCAGACAAAATCTTTATATAAGCAATTACATGTGTTTGAAAGACATGTGTAAGAATTTTCATAGTGATCTTGTTCATAACAGGAAAAAAGGAGCAACAGCTCTAAGCCCATCAACAGAAAGATTCATACATAAGTTGTGGTATATATTCACATGATGAAATCTGATATATCCATGAAAGTGAATATGTTGTAACTGTGTGCTTCAACATGGTGTTGAGATAAAAAGCCAATCTCAGAAGATTGTGCACAATAGAATACCATTTTTATATAGTTTAGAAAGGCAAGATTGAAAAAATATTGTTTCTGAGTAAAAGTGTACAAGACAAGACACTTAAAAACATGATGAGGATGAAGGTTTTTCTCAAACTCTTGGATTTCAGGCTGAATTTTCACAAAAGCTTCAATTTTTAGATGTCGTCTGCTATTTCCAATATAGTGGACTTGCAGAGATGCTCTAGTGGGAATGCTAAAAGCCCTCTGTGGTACTACGTATTACCTCCCTAGTACTTTGATTTTTAAAAAGTAGTCTATTTTCTTATAACTCTCCTAATGAGTCTGCATTTTATTTTTAAGCATTTGAAGAGATTCTTATGTTAAAACTAAGCCATATATTTTGGAAACAAAACAAAACAGGATGACTATAAAAGTTAAGAGAAAAAGTTTTGAGAAGTACTTATAAAAGTACTCATAAAAGTGATGATTCCACTATGAAAACTCATATTGGGGGGCAGTTTGTGGGTGCAGAGAGGGAGAGAGATTGATTAATTAAGTAATATAAAGTCCAAGAAAAGGCCAAAAGCAAAAACAAATTTAGGAAAATATTAATCTTCAAGAAGATTAAAAGTACAGGTAAGAAAGTTATCTTTGAGTTAATGGCAAGAAGAGCAATAATAAAACAAAAACACTTTACCAAGGTGGGGAATAAAATGACTGTTCCTCTGGTATCTGAAGCAGAATAGTATTACTTTTTCTATTGATTTGTGGATCCAATAACATTCTTCCATTGCCTGTTCTAATGAACTCTGTGCTATATTGATATCTTTAGTTTTGTCTTCAATAACCAAATACTTCTCTCTGTAACTTGGCCATTTCATTTGAAAAACACAATAAATAAAATTCAATTATGTTTAGTTCTTTGAAATTCCAAGGTCTGCAAGCATGCTTTTTGTGTTTACGTCTATTGATTTAAGTACACTTTTATTTATAACTTTCTCATAATACCCTGAAAGCTGTCTACAAATGTCTCAGAACCATGTTGACAGCCATCCCTGGGAAATGTGATTCTTTTGTTGGTTTTACCAAAAAGTATCAAATTATAGCTAGCATCCAGTAAGCAATATTTTTGTCTTATTTTCATTACATTATGTAAAAATATATTCAGGAAAGTAAAATTATTTTTGTTTGCAAAATATTTCACTTAATTTCTGAGAACAGTTAAATTCACTTATGTGCCTCTGTGAATTTATCACCATCCTTAGTCTTTAATATTATACCCTCAGCAAGTATATAATCAATGGAAAAGGCTTTTTCTAATGAGGGGTATGACAAATGCTTTTCATAATAGCTCTTGCTGATTTCTGACATGACAGTGAGCACAGACATATCTTTTTATAATTGAGAGGTTTAAGTAATGAGTGTGTTGGAGAATAATTGGCCTGGGTCCTAAAGTCTGGGTATCTGAGTCATATCCCATATTTATGTTTGGGTATGTGGCCTTGGCCAAGTTATTTAAACTTGTTGTGACACATTTTCTTCATATGTAAAGTGGAAATAATGTTGAAAGGATTAAATGTCATAAGGTACCTAAAGTCATTAGAACAAAGCCTGAAACCTAGTCAGCACCATACCCTCTTCTTTCTCCTCCTCCTTCTCCTCCTCATAATCATCAGGACAGACATATGCTGTGTAATGATGTTTCAGTTGAGCAGGGATCATATAGACAAACATTGGTTTCATAAGATTAAATGGAGCTGAAAAACTCCTATTGCCTAATGACTTTGTAGCCATATTATTATGTTATAATGCAATGTGTTACTCATGTGTTCATGGTGATGCTGGTGTTACATAGATTTATTGTGCCACCAGTCATATAAAAGTATAACTCATACAATTATGTGTAGTATGTGATACTTGATAATGACAATAAGCAGATATCTAGCTAGTTCATGTATTCATTATGTTATACTTTCTATCATTAGAATGTGCTCTTCTACTTATAAATCAAAACTTTACTGCAAAACACTATGCTTTATTATACTGGCAGCAAACGTATAGATCAAATATGAGTACAGGTCTTGATTATATCAAAAGACTACTGTGAGTGATTGAACTATGTCATTTCAGTTGGTGTTAATATGTGATATGATGTTCCCACAAGCATCAAATTAAGTTAAAGATGAATTCCTCAGGAAATGTCCCCATTATTAATGAAGGCATGCCTGTCTTTGAAATTTATTGCTTTTATCACTTCTAAGCACTTTTAAGAAAAATAACAGATGACCTCAACCCGAAATGTCTGTATAAAAATAATTTACCTTGGTCATCTTGGTTATGATACTACAAAGAATAATTTATGACCAGGAATTGTATGAAAAACAATTGCCGCTTCACTTCTGTTGACTTTTTATTTGCTGCTCAGCAGCATATATATATATATATATATATATATATATATATATATATATATTGAATTTATTGATTTGTTTGTTTCATTCATACACGTGTTCTAGCCAGGCAGCCAGTTTAGAGAGACCACCCCCACTCAGTGGTAGGCCGGTGCTGTATATAACCAAGACTCCTTATGTCTCAGGGCTTCCAAGCAGACTTTGCCGAGATGTACTTTTATCTAAGTAAGAGTTCATCTGCACAGTGATACTAAAATATTCACCGAGTGGTGATTATTTTGTTTTCTAGAGCCATATGATATAGAAATAAAACAAGGTGTGAGACTCATTCTTATACCATAGGGGATGGGAAACATATTGGCAAGCAACATGCCTCTGTTAGTTATAAAAAAATGCCAAGTAGTATTTGATTACATTGTAATGAATGGGAAGAGATACATGTAGATAGAAGTGATTCAGGAAGGCTTATGAGGTGATTGGGAATATGAACTGATGTTTGGAGAAAGAGTACCTGGTGAGGATAAGCTGGGGTATGGAAAGTGGATAGGAGATAATGAGAAAAGTTATTTTATAGGCTAATGAGTAAATCAGCCTTATTCATGTTAAAAATCCCAGCAAAAAGCTATTGTACTCAACACAATGGACAGGATGAAAATGGTTGGTATAAAAGCAAGTGTATCAAAACCATTTTGGCCTTTTTCTCTTTAGTAATCTACTTCCCTATACTTCTCCCCTTTCTTTTTTTCCCTGAATGGAGCAAATGTTCTAAAAAATTGAATCTAATTACAGTAGAACTCCTCTTTCAAATATTCGTGACTATTCCTGTACTTTGCTGCTATTCCCAAACATGGGATAAAGATCAAGGATATTGTTGACCTGGTTTATTTTCTATTCCCAGTGCACAGGTGATCCTGATGCACAACACAGTCCAAAATATACTAAAAATGAAATTGTTGAACAAAGACCAAGATTTAAGAAGGGAGACTTAGATGGGACAATCAGGGTGATGAAAAAAAAATTTGATATTGAAAGTCAAAGTTGTAATGAGGACAGATGCTCTTTTAACTTAATAAAAGCCTGGTTATGCAAACAGAAACACACACACACACACACACACACACACACACACACACACACACAATGGCCTGCAGCTGACCTGTGAAGAGCAGATTTGTTTCCCTGTTTTGATGTTTTCCTAACATTAGTAGATAATGTTGGGGAATATTATGCTGATAATTTAAACAAAGCATTTGTCAGTATCATAACTCCTCTCAATCATCCTGTTTTAATTGCCTTTTCATTGCTGTCATTAAATTATCCAACAAGAACCAACTTGGAGGAAAAGTTTATTTAGAACTCATGGTTTCAGTCCATGGTTGGCTGGAACTCTAGGTGGAGGCAGCACATGGCAAAAAGGCTCAGTGGAGGAAAGCTGCTGAGTTCATGGGAGAGTCAGGAAGCTGAGAGAGAGAGAGAGAGGGAGATGGAAGATGCTCCAGGGAGAGGAACCCTTCCAGGACTTGCTCCAGTGACCAGCCTCTTCTAGCTATGCCCTACCTGCCTGCAGTTACCACCCAGTGAGTCTATTTAAATGAGGATGGACTGATGAAGCTGTACTTTTTCAATGTCATTATTTCACCTAAGAAAATTCTGTTTTGAACACAGGAGCTTTTGGGGAACACCTTTTAGCCAAACTATAATATTTTGCCTCTTCATTGAATCCATCTCCAAGAGTCCAAGTCCATATCTCCTCTGAGGTTCAAGGCAAACTCTTGACTGTGAGCCCCTGTAAGATCAAAAGACAGTTATATATATCCAATATAGAGTAGCCACTGAATAAGCATTTCAATTCCAAAAGGGAGGAATAGGGGCACAGAAAGGAGGGTTGAGGTCAAAGCAAGACTGAAACCCATCTGGGAAAACAGGTGCTATAACCCCTTTGGTAGCACCTGAGACATTCTGTACAATGTGCTCTACAAAGGGCTTGGGCAGCGCTGTCTCTATGACCTTGCCAGTTGCATTGTGCATGTCCTCTATTTTAGCATGGCTTTCTCTGCAGTTAGCAGCTGTTCTTGGAACACAGTCCATATTACTGGCATCTCTTAATTCCTGGACTCCCCATTCCAGCTCCTTCCTGCTTCACCTTCACAGTTTTATGTAGTGCCCTCTCAGGGGCAGCCCACAGGGACTCCAACCCCACTACACTTAGCTGGGCCTCTCAGGTCTTCCTTTGGAATCTTCTTAGAAGCCTCCATGACCCCTTAACTCCAGCTTCCTGCATTTCTGCAGGACCAGCACCAAGTGGGTGACACCAAGGACTGTTGCTAACTCATGCAGTAGCTGAGCTCCTGGGGATCCTGGCTGAGCAGCCTGTAAGTGTTAGAGTGCCTGAGAAAAATGAAACAACTTCCTAGGACTCTTGGAGATGGACTAAATGCAGAGGCTAAACATTATAGTTTGACTAAAGAGGTGTCTCCTACTTCGGGTGCCCCCATGACTTCAAAGGAATTTCATCTTTTACCTTCATGAGCCTGCAGTGTGTTTAGTCTTATAGGTTCCCAAGATACCCTCAAGCCATCTTTTCTGTTGTCTCTGTTCAAAATACTTACCATCTCTTTCATGGTCACAATATCTTTAACAATCACTTTTTCCTTGGTCTCAGTTTTATAAGCACGTTTCTGGTTAAACTGCAAGTTTTTTTTTTTTTTTTTAAATCCTTCAACACAGCTTTCTTCTCCTGATTCTTATATAGTAAACTTGGCTAAAAGTTACCAGGAAAATCCATGCCACATACCAAATACTGTCCTATCTTAAAATTTCACCAGATTGATGGGTCGATAATGTTTAAATTCAGTCTGACCCAAAGTCCCAGGACATGGACAAAAATGTACACAAGTTGTTTACCAAAACACAACACAAATGACCTTTAGTCTAATTCCACCTCCACCCCTGAATCCTCATGTTCCTCTGAAATCTCATGAGCACAGTCTGCATTTCTATCAGTATTCTGGTCCTCTGAGCTCCAACTAGAAGTACGTATTAAGCTCTGCTTACCACATTTTAAAGCTTTTCCAGCCTGCATTTCCAAAACTTTTCCACACTCCTCCCACAAATAACTCCCAGGGGTTTCTGAACCTCATGGTCAGATTAGTCTCAGTAACAACCTGCTTCTCAGTACCAATTTCTGTTTTTGTCAGCTTTTCATCACTGATGTTAAGGGACAGATAGATGAGAATGGAGGGGACACAGAGATAAGAGAATAATTCTATAAAGCCATTCTATAAATGGTCACTGTGCTGAGCTCACTTGCCTTCTTTTCCAAAAGCAATTTGTCTGAAGCTCTGCCAGGTCTAAGTGGATAGGATATGTCACATTCCTCAGCAAACTGAGGCAGGAGCAGAGGTTAGACAGTCAGTGTAGGTAATGAATGGATGGCGGTAGAGAGAATGGACTGTTTATCAAAGAGTTGTTAAGGGATAACCCCCATTATTATATTCCTTAGCACTCTGAGGTACTAACAACTAACCTCTGTGCTCCTGCCCTTGGTCACATATTCAGGGAAGAAACAGAAGATAAGGATTTAAGAGGAATGTTCTGGAGTCTAAAAAAGCCAGTCTCTAGAGGCTGGGGATGTGGCTCAAGCGGTAGTGCGCTCTCCTGGCATGCGTGCGGCCCAGGTTCGATCCTCAGCACCACATACCAACAAAGATGTTGTGTCCGCCGAGAACTAAGAAATAAATATTAAAAAAATTCTCTCTCTCTCTCTCTCTCTCTCTCTCTCTCTCTCTCTCTCTCTCACACACACACACACACACACACACACACACTCTTAAAAAAAAAAAAAGCCAGTCTCACTCCTTCCTATGAGCTCTTGGCTCCAAGGCCCCCTTCTTTTTGGAGAAGTCTGTCTCTATCACTTTCTTAAATAAAACTTGCTCTGGAAGCTTACCTTGGTGTCTCCCGCATGTTTAATCTTCGACACCCAAGAACATGAACCTGTTCCTGACCTGCAACCAACTGATACCAGGGAGACAAAAATACCTAAGATGAACAACTCTGAGGAGAAAAAATTTATTTGGAACTCATGGTTTCAGAGGTTTCAGTCCATAGATGGCTGACTCCTTTGCTCTGGGTGCAGTGTGACCAGTAGAGCAAAAGTGCTGAGCCCATGGCAGTGTCAGGAAGCAGAGAAAGGGAGAGAGACGGAAGGGGCTGCAGAGAGGTGAACCCTGTCCAAGCACATGCGCCAGTGACCCTCCTCCAGTCACGGCTCCCCTGCCTACAGTTACCACCCAGTCAGTCCGTTTAAACCAGGATGGACAGATTAGAGTGCAGCTCTAATAGTCTAATCATTTTACCTATGATTGTTCACATCCCCCTGTGAAATGCAAAACTCCCTCCTCTCCTTTAACATGATCCAAATGGTTTTAAAAGAGACTGTGTTTTTGAGGCTGTGATCAGGACCTCTACAGTACAGAATAAACTGGAGCTTTCTGATTTCTGAGGACAGGATGGCTAGAGACAAAGAACAGTGTTACCTGCTCTGCAGAAAGCCTTTCCTGCCACCAGGGCTTAATGTCCCACACTGATGCTAAGGTTATGTAGTGATGGGCAAAATCACAATTTTTTGTTTAAACTATTATAGATGTTGTCATTAAAAAAAGGAGTCCAAATGCAAAACTTAAGTTATGTACAAGGAACCACTTAAACCTTATTCCATTTTATTTTTTATATTCTTTAATTTGCCCTCTCTGCTGGCACTGAGCCCTTGGAACATTTTTCCAGATGTATTAATCCTTATTCACTTTTATATTAAAATTACTTCTAAGTAATTTGGTAAGTAGATATAAGTTTGCCTGAACAGTTCAACAGATTCAATCCAGAATCAGACTACCTCTGTAAAATTATGAGCAGAAGACATTAAGTGAGAGAGATTCAGAAAGAATGCTTCTTAACCATACACTATTGATTATGAGATATTTGCTTTGAAAACTTATTCTTTAAACAGATTTGAAGAAAAGCGTCATTTCATGTGGTATAAAAACACATTCTCTTGTTCTGAGATTTTCCAGCCAGATTTATCAGGAAAGAGCAGTGAAGTCAAACTCTACCCTGAAGACATAAACAGAAGGCAGAGCAGAATTATAAGGAAAGGACATAACTGCAGAGATGATGGGTTTCATTAAAACAGAGACAGTAAAAATTAAACAATTTATTAATCTAGGAGATTTGCCAGAAGTAATTAAGAAGACAGTTGACCTGTTTCTATTTTAATATCTATGTCCAGATACTCTGTGTCCTCCTTCAAATTATGGTGTCAACTAAAGATTATACTAGTATATTGGAGAAGCTTGATATATAGTTTGTACTCCTCCCTATGAGATTTCCTTTCCCTTGTGAAAATTTTACTTACCCACCTCTCTGAAATCTTGCCCTTTCAGCAGTTTCCATACTGATCCTCTCTTATTTTTTTCTACAAGATCAATATTGTCCCAGATGGGGGCTGCTCCTTCACCTGGGTCTCTGGCACTGACAGAGAAAACTTTCAATGGTCACCTGGTATGAGTGACAAATCCATATACGTTATTGTATGACACTGAAATGCTGGTGTCAGTTGTTGACATATCATTATTAATGAACTGGATTTGCACTCATTGTTTATGATTAATTACGATCATAAATAAAACAGAAAAGAGTCCTCAATTAACTTTGGAAATGGTCTTTAAAATACAATTCAGAAACTTCATAACTATCTTGCTTGCTACCTGATTCTCATCTCTAGCTACATATCTAGGAAATGGATTTATGTTTGCCACTTATGTGCACAAGTAGATATTGTGCACTTCAGACCGAGTACTCTGAGTAAACATTTCTTTCCTAATGTGTGATTTTTAGCTGAATCATAATGTGATTTGAAATTTTATTCCTTTATATATTAGTTTTTGCTTTTTTCAGTTTTATGAAATCTCATAAAATTGTAGATGAATCTTCCATATTGAAAGTTGCATTTTATTATTTTTATTGTGTTTTAAACACCATAGGCTTTGAATTTCCAAAATTTCTTTCTTCAGATCATTTGTGATGTAAGTTCCTAGAGGAAATGTGTGATAATGTGCAATATTTTGTTTAGATAGATAGCATTTAGCATACTGTCCATATTGAATAGATACTAAATAATAAAATGATAAGCAATGCCCTTTATGAATTTATTGACATAAATCATATTTCATTCTCTCCTGTGGTGCTAGTGTTGTTTTCTAGAGTGTTTCATCTATACACATTACTTTAATGGCTTGTTTCTTGGAAAATTACATCCATATATCTTGATAATGCTATGTATTTGTGTAATATGCAGAAGAAAGAGCAGGCTGCTAATAATGGACAGATCTGCTTTGTTTACCTTTGGGGAGTTTAAAATATAATTTTTAAATGGCCAAATATATTTCTTCTATAGTTGAATAAGCATGGATCTTCCTTAAGAACTCTCAGAATGTGGAGATCGGAGAAAATACTTACTGACAGGGGTCCCAAGGGCTCAGAAGCAATTGTCTGTATGATTGAAAAATATGTGAATCTAATCTAGCTTAAGGAAAAGCTTGCAAACAACTAATATTAAAAGGAAAGACTGTACTGTCAAGAATGACCTCATTATATGAGAACTTTATGTCCAGAAAAGTAATGCTACTCCTATCACTTGTGAATTTTACCAAACGCCTTGATATTATGTTCTCTAGATATCAACTGAACGTTAATGTTTTACTTGATATAAAACTCACCACACATCTGTGAACAAGAATTCCGAAGTTCCTCATGACCTTTTCATTGATGTGAGATCTACACCTTAAGTACATCTAGTCCAGATTCTCTTTACAGTGGGTCATGTGTTCCATGAGGACATGTCAGAATTATGAACAATTGTAATTTCAACCTTGGAAGGACCATCTATAATATCATTTCTCTTATTTAGATGGCAAAATTAATGTGATGTTTAAATGCAACATTTATTTAATTAACTGGCTTTGCTCTGTTTTTAAAATCATCAGTGGCTCTCAAGTTTTTCCACCCACTGTCTTTTCAGTTTAGCTGACATTTTAACTGCTAATCAAATCTCATGTCTTTTTTTAAATGGTATTTGTGTAATGGGAATCAACAAAGAACAACTTTAAAACAGCTTAAGGAAAGTAGTGGACTTAATGAAAACAAGATATCTAACACTCAAAGAATAAGGATATCTGAGGGAGTTGTTTTATTGCAATTAAACAAAAGTATTCTGTTTTTATCTTGGAGGAGAATGTGTGGAGCAGAGCAGGTCACCTAGGCTGTGACCCATAGTCACACCACACTGAGGCAGGGAAGAGGCCTGGCTCTGAACACTGAACCCCTTCCCATAAAAGGCTCCAAGTTACAAGTTCAACATGGTGTCTGGTTTATATAGACCATTTCCTTGAAAGTTTTACTTTGCTGCTTAACTAAATCCAAGTCTTACTTCTATTGCTCACCACCAATTTGATCAATTCCCTGTCAATTTTCTCACATACAGTCATCTTCTCTTATCATCACTGTTGCCTAGATTTAGGGAAAAAAGAGTCCACCTTCTCTTTGCTCCTCACTTTCTTTCACATAACGTTGCCTGATTACACCCTATACTTTCTTTCTCCTTCCTTTCTTCCATACCTCCTTCCCTCCCTCCCTTCATCCTTCTCTCCCTCTTTCCTTCCATCCATCTATTCCTTCCTTCCTTTCTTCCTTCCTTCCATTCTAGAATTGAACCCAGAGATGCTTAACCACTGAGCCATATCTTCAGCCATTTTATTTCTGAGACAGGTTTTTACTAAGTTACTTAGGGCCTCACTAAGTTGCTGAGACTGGGCTTTGAACTTGAAATCCTCCTGCCTCAGCCTCTTGAACGGCTGGCATTACATTCATGTGTTACTGTGCCTAGTTTGTGCTTTCAAGATACCTCTCAATGTCTCTTTTCATATTTTCCATTCTGTTTAAACACCTTCCTCACCTCCCTTGTCATTGTCCCCATCCACCTTGCATCCAGGTGGAATCCTCAGTTCTCTTACTGATATTGCACCATGTCCACCCATCAATTCCCAGCCAAGAATTAACATTTATTCACTTCCAATCCTAGGCATTCAACACCTGCTATTTATAAAGATGGTCTATAACCTTTTATTTTCTTTATCATCAATTTTTGCCCAGTGTTCTCCTTGCAACAACTCTTGTAAAACACTATCTTCTCATGGCATTCTCTATTCCCTGAGGTTATGAGTATTTGAATCACTAAGGAGGTAATGTTTTAAAAAGACCATACCAGGGTAATAATAAGTAGCCAACCACCCAAAACTGGGGAAGAGCATTTCAGTTAAGATACAGAAATATTTTAAAGGCTTTGTTTCAAGAAATAGTTTAGTAGATTAAAGAAATCAATAGAAGCTTGAGAGCAGTGAGAAGGATGGAAAAGGCCAGGTGAGTTGGGATAGCTGGGCAAGAGTTAGGCAGAGTTCTCTAACACATGTTAAGGATTTGTGTTTTGTTCTAAGTGAAACGGGGTACCTTAGCCTTGGCATCAGTGACATTTTGGGTGTCCTGGGCATTGCTGAATGTTTAGCAGCATACTTAGCCTCTGACCACTAGACACGAATAGCTCCACCCCTCCCCTGCTCCCATGTGATGACCAAAAATATTTACAGTCTTAACCCCGTTCCTTCTTAGAGGCAAAAACACTCCCCAGGAAGTCACTAAAGTGATTCAAGCAGTACAGTTATGTGTTTGTGTGTTTGCAATTTACTAACCATGCTTCTTTATGGAAAATGAACTATTAGATTAGAATCAGAGGCAATCTGCATCTGTTCTCCAGATGTGAGAGGGTCGTGGGCTAGAATATAGCACATTATGAAGATTGTTCACCACATTATGTTTGAAGGCATTGTTGAATTTGGTCATATGATTATCAATTAAGGATGATAGTATGAAGTTGCATGGAAAACTCTGGAGCTCAGGGGAGAGTTCAAGACTGAATTTATTAAAAAGCAAACATTAAGAAGGGGCTGGGGATATAGGACAGTTGGTAGAGTGCTTGCCTTGTATGAAACAGGGCTGGAGTCCATTCCCCAACTCCAGAGAAACAAAAACAAAAACAAAATGTGGCCAGAAAAGGTAGGTCTCCCACTTATTTTTATGAATACAAGCTCAGAGTAGGTACTTTGTCCAAATAGGGCATTCTACATGTGCTAGTGACTCTAATGTTTTCTTTTTATTTAATTTATTTATTTCATTGTTAAACAGAGAGAGGACTAGTGAATAACAAACCTCTGTTCTCCTCCAAGTTGAGAGTGATTAAAATAGGCTTACAACCTATTCCTCACATAGGAAACACTAACTCAAAATGAGTAAAAAAGAACTATACTTAAGAGATTAGAAATAAGATTCTCAAATTTATTTCTGTATGACCTTGGTTGAAGCAATGGTTTCCTAAAGACAGCACAAAAAACACTACCAACCGAACAGAACAGCTACAAAAATAACAAGAAAAATAAACTGTGTTTCACGAAAAACAAAGAAATGTATTTCAAAGGACACTATTTAAAAAATGCAAAGATGACACAAAGAATTGAAGAAAATTGTTGGCAAATTTGCATGTGATAAAAGTGTAGTATTCAAAACATGAAAGTTGTTAGAGTTTAATAATAAAGAGACAACACACTAAAAATGGGCAGAGAATTTGAGTAGCTGTTTCTTTAAAGAAGATACAAAAGTTGTCAACAGTCACATTAAAAAAAAACACATAATTACACCATTACTCATTAGATCATGCACATTAAGACCTTGATTAGATACCACTTCATACTTACTGAAGATTCTGCACAAGATGGACAAATATTGGTGAGGATATGGAAAAATTGGAATTCTAAAAAATTTCTTGTGGGAATATAAAATGGTGCATTTAAAAATATTGTTTTTTGGTTATAAATGGCAACAGAATTCATTTGGATATAATTATACAAGCATGGAATATGTCAAATATGTCTTATAGTAGATAGAGTATGATTCTTATGGATGTAGGTGCTGGTGGGACTTACTGTGTTGTTTTCATAAAAACAACACGGGAAATCATGTCAGATTCATTCCAATGTCTTTCTTTTGTTTATTCTCCTTCCCTGGTCTCCATTTACCATTGTCTCATCACCTGCATTTATATTCTTCATCTTACCTTCCCCGCTTATTATGGGTTAACTTCCACATATCAGAGAAAACATTTGACCTTTGCTTTTGGGGGCCTGGCATGATAGACTCCAGATCCATCCATTTTCTGGCAAATGTCATAAACTCATTTTTATTTATGGCTGAGTAATACTCCATTGTATATATACGTGTGTGTGTGTGTGTGTGAGTGTGTATGTGTGTGTGTGTATGTGTGTGTGTGTGTGTGTATCATTCTTTATCCATTTGTCTATTGAAGGGCACCTAAATTGTTTCCACAACCTAACTATGGTGAACTGAACTGCTATAAACATTGCTGTGGCTGCATCCCTATAGTATGCTGATTTAAAATTATTTGGATATATACTGAGAAGTGGGATAACTGGGTCAAATGGTGGTTCCATTACAAGTTTTCTGAGGAATCTCCATACTGCTTTCTAGAGTGGTTGCTCCAATTTGCAGTCCCACCAGCAATGAATGAATGTACACTTTCCCCCATGTTCTCACCAACTTTTACTGTTACTTGTATTCTTGATAATTGCCATTCTGGCTGGAATGAGATGGAATCTCAGTGTAGTTTTAATTTGCATATCTTTAATTTCTAGAGATGTTGAACATTTCAAAAATATATTTACTGACCATTTGTATTTCTTATTCTGTGAATGCCTGTTCAAATTCTTTGTTCAAATATTGATTGTCATTTATTTATTTATTTGGTTTTAAGTTCTTTGAGTTCTTTATATATCCTCGAAATTCATGCTCTATCTGAGGTGCAAGTGGCAAAGATTTTCTCCCATTCTGTGTGCTTTGTCATTATGCCCTTGATTGCTTCCTTTCTTTTAAAGAAGCATTTTAGTTTGAATCCATCCATTTACTGATAATTGATTAATGTAGGCCCAACACTCCAACACAGTGGATCAGGAACTGGTGCAGTCGTTTTGGAAAATAGTTTGGAATTTTCTGAAAAACTCAAACAGAATTCATATGACCTAGCGATTATACTTCTAGATATATTTCCAAGATAACAGATAACATATGTCATTAAAAAACTTAAATGCAAATATTTGTAATAGCAGTATTCAAAATAACTAACCGAATATCCCTCAACTCTTGAATGAATAAACAAAACAGGTTTATCTAAAAACTCATAAAAATGAATTCAGCCATAGAAAGGAATGTATTAATTAGTGCTACAAATGGATGATTCTTGATAACATCATGCTAAGTGAAAAAAACTATCTCCAAAAGTCTAAGTGAAAAAAAAAAAACTATCTCCAAAAGGCTACATATGGTTTGTTTCCATTTATATGAAATATCTAGAATAGGCAAATTCATAGTCAGAAAATAGATTAGTAGTTGCCTGGAAGTAGGGAAGGAGGCTGAGGGAGAATGATTACTAATGGATATACTATACTTTTTTTGGAGTAATAAAAATATTATGGAATTAGTGTTGATACCTTGCACTATTTTGTGAATATATCAAAACCCACTGAATTGTACACGTTAAAAGAGTAAATATTCTATGTGAATTATATCTCAAAAAACTGTGTTATGTGTATGTGTACTTGTATATACACAAATTCACTCAGATTTGGTGAGCCTATGTTTGGTTAATGCCCTTCCCTTTTCCTCCCAATATATACATAAAACACACACACACACACACACACACACACATATACACATATACACACATATACATATATGATATATAAGGTATAGATGGATGCATATATGTATATGAAAGAATGGGTTTCAATGTATTCATTATATTATAAATAAAGCTTAATTGAAGTGAGTTCATTACATATATGGAACAGTGAACTTCTTTATCTTTACTCCTGAGTCAAACAGATTTACATCCAGTCATAGGCAGAGATGTTACTTGGTAAACTTCAGAGAGGCATTATGGAAAAAACCAGATTAGATGGCATCCTCTCTTAGCCCTGAAGGAGGTAAGTTAAGTATACTAGGTTTCTATTTTACAGGCAGAGTGTTACCCTTCGGGAAATGTGGGGCCTGGGATATTGAGTTGTTTACATGAGGAAAGAAGATGAGACCAATTTTTTGCACATTGGGTTTTGTGACTAAACTCTCCAAGTAGAGGTGTTGATAGCAAAATGTAAGGGTCTGCAGAATACTACCCAAAGTTCTGAGTAATTTTTTAAAATCTTCCTTAAAAATGACAAGAAAAGGTTAGAGTAAGTCTCCCCCGGAATTTTGTTTTCCAACCCAATCCACGCACACAGCAGCCATGAAAGTGACTTAATGAAAGCAGCAATTCTGTGCTGAAAAAAGATTGGTGGGTATTATTTAAATGTAAAAATTCATGGTGAATTGGATGCTATAAATGTTAGTAGATGTTATTCCATGAAGTTTATTGTTTTCCTAACAATTTACTGTTTTCAATATGGAGACTTTTATTATTTTGTTTTGTTTCAGAAGTGAGAACAATCATACTACATAAATCTATGGATTTGGGACTAAAAACAAAATTAAAAGCCATGATGCCTGAAAATTTTTTCTTAAAAATGTTTATTCATGCAGTTGTAGAGCTAATCGACATGATTTTTATTACTATAACAAAGAGGAATAAATAAAAAATTGTTTCAGATGTGGTCTACCATTTTAGAGATTATACTGAATGACTGTTTTATTATAAGCTAAATAATCCAAAGCTTCCTCACAGTAGGAAACTTAATGGTTTGTGAAAGAAAGGTGTCCTGGGAGCTGAAATAAAAACATGGACATAAAAGCAGATAGACACTAGGCTCTCACGTTCCCAAGAAAATTATCCAATTCATTGAATACTGATTGCCATTTTATTATCCGAATCAATACCACTGCAGTTAATGTGCCATTTAGAAATCATAAAAAGAAAATGGGATAATTGTTCCCCTAAACAGAATCCTTACATAAATATTTTAAACCTCATACAATAAAATCACACTGAAATTTAGAGAAACCTGGGTCCACATAAATGCTGCTGACATTAAGCAACACTCAGGTTTCCTTTCCTTGTTAATCTATGTTTAAATACAAATGTTAGCTACCACCAACACCAAGGGATGAAGAGTTTGGCAAACTGTTTTTCCATTTTTTTGTAAATACTAAAGAGATCATTTACAATGAAACAAAACATTTAACATTATAGTACCATTCTATGTTTTTATCATTAGCTGATAAAAAAATATTTTGAACTGTTATATCTATCTTGGACAATGGAGTCAAATAATGTTTTGAGGTGGACACACTTATATTGATCACCAAATATAATTCTCTTACCTTGAAGGTAAGAGATGCTAAGGCCGACATGTGTCAAATAATTAGATAAAATTATATTTTAATTATAGCTACAGGAACCAAAATAATTATCTATGTTGCTTAATCCTAGCCTTAGAATTTCTTTTATAAAACCATTTGCTTCCAAAACACTGTGAAAGATGATTGAACCAAATAATCAACAAGTTAAAGTTGTCAATGAGGTTTTTTGCGTCTTATAGGTTATGATATTGAATACTTTTTTTTACATTATCCAGCATTTGACTTTATTTAAAGTTTTATTTGAAATGTTGGTGGTCTATGTATATATACATATACACATACACACATACATATGATATAACTTAATAAATTTCTACATAATAACTATACTTGAGTGTAACTTGATCAAAACTTTCAGGTTCACCACTTTAAAACCTCTAGCACCTGCAGTTATTATCGCTTCTTCTGATCCACCCCCAAGGTACTAATTAACTGTTTAAAGTGAAGATGAACTTGATCTGTTTTTATATATTACAAATGAGGCTTTATATATTATGTGTGATATGTAATTTTGTGTCTGCATAATTATCATTATCATTATCTTCTGCTCAAAATCAGTTTAGGAAATTCATCCATATTGTTGTATAAAATACTATTTTGTAAATATACAACAATTCACCTATGAATGGTATTGTTGGTGTTATTTGGTTATTTTCTACCCCTTTTTTGTACTAATAATGGTACTATCAACCTCTAAGAAATAATTTTAGGTAAATGAATATGTATATTTCTGTTGGGAATATATCTACAAATAGCATTGCTTATTTATAGGAGATGTGTAAGTTCAACAGTCAGTTTTTCAAAATGGTTCCTATTAACTTATGCTAATATCAGTAGTGTATGAGCAACACAACTCCTTACAAAAATTATTAAATTTTTATTTTCCTTTCACCATATTCTTGGGCAAAGTGTTATATTATGCTGATGCAAACTCATGTGTGAGTGTTCACATTCTGTTCTTTTCATTACATATTATTCTTCATTAATTGTTAACTTATATGTGATAAAATGCACATATTTTTAATTATGTGTTTTAGAATTTCAACAAATTTAATCACCCATTTACCCATAATTCCAATAATGTATAAAAAGTTTTCATCAGAGGAGGAATACCATTTGATTTTTTCCATTCAGTCTTTTCTACTCCAGAGAAAACTGCAGCTTTCAAGTCTATTGCCACAGTTAGTTTTGTTTCCTTTCCAACTGTGAATGAATGAAGTAATAATCATATGCTTTTGAATCTGTGGCTGTTTTGGCAATTTATGTGTATTGTGAATATTTCAGAAATGTTTTTCTTAATGTTGCTTAGCAGTATTCTATTGTGTAACTATATTTACATGTAAATTCAAACTTTGAGGGACAATTGGGGTAAGGATATAATAAAAACAAACTCAGTGTCTCATATTGTACTTTCACAACACCCAACACAGAATACTTCTGTGACCCAAGATGTGTTGTATAATTTGGTTCTCTTCTAGTCTAAGGAAATCCCATCAGAATTTATTAAGGAACTATGTCTAGTTTTGCATGCATAAAAACTGATATAAGCTAACTGGAATATTTTGAGAAAGAACCTTTGCTTTATTCTGAAACAAACAAACAAACAAACAAACAATCATAATTCTGTAATAAGTTATATACCTTACAAAGAATCAATAAGGACAGCAAAATTTTTTATGATTATCACACTAGTTAGACTTTCAGAATTTTTCTTTCTAAACAACATTTCTCATTTTATATATATATATATATATATATATATATATATTTAGATGATGAAACAGGAACATTTAATATTAATACAGAACCAAAAATTGACACCAAAGCCTCTACTACCTCTTTTCTTAAAAGTCTAGAACTGATAAAGGTAGAAAGAATAGACGGAAAGACTAAAAGGAGGCTATGGGAACTGGGGAAAAGAAAATTACAAAGGGAGAAATCTATATTGATCTGGTTTTATGGATGATATTACTATAATATATTGAACTTTTGCAGTATATTGATTTAATTTTTCTTCTTCTTTTGCAACTTTAATTTTGTATATACTGATATGTTCAAAATATATCTCATTAAAAGGAAAATATTGTACATATTTTTCAGATAATTTAGTAATTTATTGGTTACTTAATTGTTTATATCTGCCATTTTATGTCTCACAATTAAGGAGTTTAAGTGTTTAACATTACTTATGGTCCTTGTGTTTCTGTTTCAAAACTTTTATTATGACAAAACTGTAGACTTTAGACTTCATCATGACTTAGATTTTAGAGCCAATTCCTTAGGCAAAAATATACAACTGTTCTTTTTGTAATACTTAAAACATGAACTTAAACTAAATATTTTCCCAATATAATTTTAGTTCAAGGTAAATATTTGACTTATAGTTTAAAAATTCTAGTTAAAATATATGACAAAGGTATCCAAGATGGCAGGCCAGAGGGAGGCAGCATTCTGTGTCGCTCTATGACCTGGGACACAAGTAGTAAGAATATTGCTTCTCTGCAAGTGATATTCCTGCTCCCACCCAGGAATCACGGCCACTGTGCTATCCAGGGCTCCAGACCTCAGTGTCACAGTAGGTCTCCCAATTACTCACCCAGGAAGGACTACTGGGTACCTGAGTGGGACCACCAGCACACACGCAGAACTTTTGGCCACCCACCAAAGCAGAAATCACCAATGCCACTCTTACTCAGGACACCTGGCATCTTTCCACACCCAAGATTTCTGGCCATCACTCCCATGTGGACTCCCATCTAACAACATGGGGCTCCCCTGGTGGCTGATATCTTGGGACTCTGCAGCAGCAGAGATAGTCCCCTACACACAATAGCCTACCTGCACACAAGAACTTCACACAGGCTCTGAAGTCAGGCATAAGTCACACACTGCAAGCCACAGAGCTCCTCTCTGAATTCATCCTACAATACCATCACTCAGCTCCCCCTACCCAACCTGACACCTCACAGCTAAAAGCAGGTGCCTCCATCTTGGGTCACCTTTATCACCATCTTCAGTAGGGGGCAACTTCCAGTTTGGAACTCCAGCTGGCCAGGTTCCCAGTTTCTAACTCCCCTCTCTCCCCAGCATCCACAAAACAAAAAATGTTTTGTTGAAATAAATAAATAAAATTGACACACCCTTAGCCATGCTGATGAAGAGAAGGAGAGAAAAAACTCAAATTACTAACATACATGATGAAAAAGGAAATATCACAACAGACACTACAGAAATACAGAAGATAATTACAAATTATTTTGAAAACATGTACCCAAATAAAATAGAAAATATCTAAGCCATTGACAAATTTCTAGAGTCATATGATTTGCCGTCATTGAATCAGGATGATATACACAATCTAAATGTATCAATTTCAAGTGATGAAATACAAGATGCCATCAGAAGCCTACCACCTAGAAAAGCCCAGGACCTGATGGATACATAATCAAGTTCTAGGAGACCTTTAAAGAAAGACTAATACCAATAATCTTCAATTTATTTCAAGAAATAGTAAGAGAGGGAGCACTTCCAAACTAACTCTATGAGACCAATATCACCCTGATTCCATAACCAGGCAAAGACACATTAAAGAAAGAAAACTTCAGACCAGTAGATGCAAAAATTCTCAATAAAATTCTGGCAAATGAAATACAAAAACATAACAAAACGATCATTCACTATGATCAAGTGCGGATGATTCCAGGGATGCAAGTTTGGTTCAACATATGGAAATCAGTAAATGTAATTCATCACATCAATTGACTTAAAGATAAAAAAATATGATCATCTCAATAAACGCAGAAAAAGCATTCAACAAAATACAGCACTCCTTCATGCTCAAAACACTAGAAAAACTAGGGATAACAGGAACTTACCTCAACATTGTAAAGGCTATTTATGCTAAGCCCCAGGCCAACATCATTCTAAATGGAGAAAAACTGAAAGCATTCCTTCTAAAGACTGGAACAAGATAGGGATACCCTCTTTCACCACTTCTATTTAACATAGTTCTTGAAAAACTGGCCAGAGCAATTATACAAAAGAAACTAAAGGGATACAGATAGGATAAGAAGAATTTAAATTAGCACCGTTTGCTAATGATATGATTCTATACCTAGAAGAGCCAAAAATTTCCACCAGAAAAATTCTAGAACTAGTATATGAATTCAGCAAAGTAGCAGGATACAACATTAACACCCATAAATCAAAGGCATTTCTGTATATAAGTGACAAATCATCTGAAAGGGAAAAAAGGAAAAACTACCCCATTTATAATAGGTTAAAAAAAAACCAACTTGGGAATCAACCCAACGAAAGAGGTGAAAGACCTCTAGAGTGAAAACTATAGAACACTAAAGAAATAAATTAAAGGAGACTTTAGAAAATGGAAAGATCTCCCTTGTTCTTGGATAGGCAGAATTCATATTGTCAAAATGACCATACCACCAAAAAGCATTATACAGATATAATGCAGTTGCAATCAAAATCCCAATAATATTTTTCACAGAAATAGAAAAAGCAGTCATGAAATTCATCTGGGAAAATAAGGGATCAAAAATAGCTAAAGTAATCCTTAGTAAGAAGAGTGAAGTAGGTGGCATCACTATACCAGACTTTAAACTATACTATAGAGCAATAGTAATAAAAAGAGCATGGTATTGGCACCAAAACACACTGGTAGACCAATCATTCAGAATACAGGTCACAGAGACTAACCCACATAATTAAAGTTATCTTATATTTGACAAAGGCACCAAAAGCATACAGTGGGGAAAAGATGATCTCTTCAACAAATGGTGGAAATTTATATGCAACAAAATGAAATTAAACCCCTATTTCTCACAATGCACTAAACTCAACTCAAAGTGCATCAAGGACCTAGAGAATGAAGCCAGAGACCCTGCAAATAGAAGAAAAAAGTAGGCCCAAATCTCCATCATGTAGGATTAGGCCCCAACTTCCTTAATAAGACTCCTAAATCGCAAGAATTAAAATCAAGTATTAATAATTGGGATGGATTCAAACTAAAAAGCTTCTTCTCAGCAAAAGAAACAATCAGTGAGGTGAATAGAGAGCCTAAATCGTGGGAGCAAATTTTTACCACTTGCACATCAGATAGAGCACTAATCTCTAGGGTATATAAAGAACTCAAAAAACTAAACAACAACAAAACAAAACAAAATAAATAACCCAATCAGTAAATGGGCCAAGGAACTGAACAGATACTTTTAGAAGGTGATATACAATCAACCAACGAATATATTTAAAAAAAATGTTCAACATCTCTAGCAACTAGAGAAATGCTAATCAAAACTATTCACTCCAGTCAGAATGGAAGCTATTAAGAATATGAACAACAGTAAGTGTTGGCAAAGATGTGAGGAAAAAGGCACACTCATACATTGCTGGTGGGACTGAAAAATGGTGCAACCAATCTGGAAAGCAATATGGAGATTCCTTGGTAAATTGGGAATGGAACCACATTTTGACCCAGCTATCCCATTCCTCCATCTATCTATACCCAAAGGACTGAAAAACAACATGCTACAGGCATAATTCAAAATAGCTAAACTATGAAACCAACCTAGATGCCCTTCAGTAGATGAATGGATAAAGAATATGTGTCACATATACACAATGGAATATTACTTAGCATTAAAAGAGAATAAAATTATGGCATTTGCAGGTAAATGGATGGTGTTGGAGAAGATAATGCTAAGTGAACTTAGCCAATCCCCAAAAAACCAAATGCTGAATGTTTTCTCTGATATAAGGAGGCTGAGTCATAGTAGGGTTGGGAGTGGAGCATGGGAAAATTAGATGAACTCTAGACAGACTCTAGATAGAGCAAAGGGGAGGGAAGGGAAAGGAGGGGGCATGGGGGTAAAAAAGATACTTTATTCTAAGATACTTTAGATACTTTATTCTAAAAGATACTTTATTCTAAGAGATACTTTATTCTCCCAACTTTGAGCCATGAGCCTTTGTACTAAATTTAATTAGAAGAAATCACCTTATGATGAGGAAGTTGCTAAATATAGTGCATCATGCTATATTCATTATGCAACTAGAATTGTCCTGGTATTGTTTAAAACACTGTTTGCAATTCTGACTTTTATATAACAAACAGAAAACCTAGGTATTATAAAGGAGAAAAAAAAATATCTAAAGTAACCAACAAAACAGAGAATTTTGTGTGAGCAAAATTGGAAAAGTTAAACTACTAAGCCAGAAATCATGAATAATACTCCACATTGTCAATGCACCTTCAGCTAAGGAAAATATTTTAAGTAGATGAGAACCACCACCAGAATAGCCATGCTAGGTGGCACATGCCTTTAAGCCCAGTGGCTTGGAAGGCTGAGGCAGGAAGATCCTAAGTTCAAAGCCAGTTACAGCAAATGTGAGGAATTAAGCAACTCTGTGAGACCCTGTCTCTAAATACAATACAAAATAGGGCTGAGGATGTGGCTCAGTGCTCAAGTGCCCTTGAGTTCAATCCCTAGTGTTAAAAAAAAGTGAATAGTCAGAATACTAGGTTCATTTCCAGCTCATTTGCAGAAACTGAACCTACCAGAAATTAACTCCAAATTTGGAATCCCCAGGGAATTTCTTATTTATATTCTGGATCTAAACCTTTTAACTATCATTTAGTAGATACAATTTTCTCTTCTGATTCATCTTCCTAGAGCTTTCAGGATAGATAAACATATTTATGAGGAAAGACAATGTCATCTTTTGCTTCATAGAAATATTTATTTTTTTAAATCTAGTGAAATTTTCTATAAGCTTAACATACAACATTGGATGCAAAGATAATGAGCTCATTCAACTGAAATATATTTGAGTTGAGTTTTGTGCATGGTGAGAGATAGGGGTTTAATTTAATTTTGTTGCATATGGATTTCCAGTTTTCCCAGCACCACTTGTTGGAAATGATATCTTTTCTCCAGTGCATGTTTTTGGCACCTTTGTCTAATATAAGATAATTGTAATTTTGTGGGTTAATTTCTGTGTCCTCTATTCTGTATCACATTGGTCTACCAGTCTGTTTTGGTGTCAATAGCATGTGTTTGTTACTATTGCTTTGTAGTATAGTTTAAGGACTGGTATAGTGATGTCACCTGCTTCACTCTTCCTGTTAAGGATTGCTTTAACTATTCTAGATCTCTTATTTTTCCAGATGAATTTCATGACTGCCTTTTCTATTTCTATAGGATTGCCATTGGGATTTTGATTGGAATTGCATTAAATCTGTATAATGCTTTTGGTAGTATGTTCATTTTGATAATGTTAATTCTGCCTATCGAACAGCAAGGTAGATCTTTCCATCTTCTAAGGTCTTCTTGATTACTCTCTTTAGGGTTCTGTAGTTTTCATTGTATATATCTTTCACTTCTTTTGTTAAGTTGATTCCCAACTATCTTATGTTTTTGAGGTTATTGTGAATGGGGTAGTTTTCCTCATTTCCTTCTCAGAGGATTTGTCACAGATATACAGAAATGACTTTGATTTATGGGTGTTGATTTTACATCCTGCTACAGTGCTGAATTTATTTACTAGTTTTAGATGTTTTCTGGTGAAGCTTTTTGGGTCTTCTCCTTATAGAATCATATTGTCAGCAAATAGTGCTAATTTAAGATCTTCTTTTCCTATACATATCCCTTTGATTTCTTTCATCTGTCTAATTGCTCTGGCCAGTGTTTCAAGAACTATGTTAAAAAGGAGTGGTGAAAGAGGGCATCCCTGTCTTGGTCCAGTTTTTAGAGGGAATGCCTTCAATTTTTCTCAGTAGAATGATGTTGGTCTGAGGCTTAGCATAGAGAGCCTTTATGATGTTGAGGTACAGTCCTGTTATCTCTCGTTTTTCTAGTATTTTGAAAATAAAGGGGTGCTGTATTTTGTCAAATTCTTTTTCTGCATCTATTGAGATGATCATATAATTCTTATGTTTAAGTCTATTAATGTGATGAATTACATATATTGATTTTCATATGTTGAACCATCCTTGAATCCCTGGGATGAATCCCACTTGATCCTGGTGCACAATCTTTTTGATATGTTTTTGTATTCGAGTTGCCAGAATTGTACTGAGAATTTTTTGCATCTATGTTCATTAGAGATATTGATCTGAAGTTCTCTTTCTTTGATGTGTCTTTGTCTGGTTTTGGGATCAGGGCGATATTGGCCTCAGAGAATGAGTTTGGAATTACTACTCTTTTTCTATTTCCTGAAATAAATTGAAGAGTACAGGTGTTAGTTCTTCTTTAAAGGTCTTGTAGAACTTGTCTGTGTATCTCTCCGGTCCTGGACAATTTTTTTTTTTTTTTGGTTGGTAAGATTTTGATGGCTTCTTCTAATTCCTCACTTGATGTTGGTCTGCTTAAATTGTGTATATCTTCCTGACTCAATCTGGGCAAATAGTATGACTTAAGAAGTTTTTCCAATGCCTTCAATGTCTTCTATTTTATTTGAGCATAAGGTTTTAAAATAATTTCTAATTATCCTCTCTATTTCTCTAGTATCTGTTGTGATATTACCCTTTTCATCATGTATGCTGGTAATTTGAGTTCTCTCTATTCTTGTCTTTGTTAGTGTAGCTAAGGGTCTTTAAATTTTATTTATTTTTTCAAAGAACCAACTTTTTGTTTTGTCTTTTTTCCAATTATTTCTTTCATTTTTATTTTATTGATTTCCGCTCTAATTTTAATTATATCTTGCCTCCTACTATTTTTGCTATTGGCTTCTTCTTCTTTTTTTTAGGGCTTTGAGATATAGTGTGAGGTCATTTATTTGTTGACTTTTTCTTCTTTTAAGGAATTAACTCCATCCGATGAATTTTCCTCTTAGTACTGCTTTCATAGTGTCCCAGAGATTTTCATATGTTGTGTCTATGTTCTCATTTCCCTCTAGAAATTTTTAAATCTCCTCCTTGATGTCTTCTGTGACCCACTGTTCATTCAGTAGCATATTGTTTAGTCTCCATATGATGGAGAAATTTTTATTTTTTATTTTGTTGTTGATTACCAATTTCATTCCATTATGTTCTCATAAAATGCATGGTAGTATCTCTACTTTTTTGTATTTTCTAAGTGTTGCTTTGTGGCATGGTATATGGTCTATTTTAGAGAGGATCCATGTACTGCTGAGATGAAAGTGTATCACTTGATGCAGGTTGAAATATTCTATATATGTCAGTTAAGTCTAAGTTATTGATTGTGTTATTGAATTCTATAGTGTCTTTATTCAACTTGTGTTTGGAAGATCTATCCAGTGGTGAGAGAGGTGTGTTGAAGTCACCCCAAATTATTGTGTTGTGGTCAATTTGAGTCTTGAACTTGAGAAGAGTTTGTTTGATGAACATAGCTGTACCACTGTTTGTGGCATATATATTTACGATTGTTATGTCTTATTGGTATATGATTCCCTTGAGCAGTATATAATGTCCATCTTTATCCATTTTGATTAACCTTGGCTTAAAGTCTACTTTATTTGATATTAGTATGTAAACCCCTGCTTGCTTCTGCAGTCCATGTGAGTGGTATAATTTGTTCCAACCTTTCTCTTTCAGTCTGTGTATGTCTTTACCTATCAGATGAGTCTCCTGGAGGCAGAATATTATTGGGTCTTTTTTGCAATCTAATCTGCTAGCCTATGTCTTTTGATTGGTGAGTTTAAGCCATTAACATTTAGGGGTACTATTGAGACATGGTTTGTATTTCCAGCCATATTTGTTTATTTTTGTTATTTTACTGGAATTGGTTTTTCCTTTTTGAATAGTTTTTCCTTTAGTGTACTACCTCTCTCTGCCGATTTTCGTTGTTGTTTTTCCTTTCCTCTTCATGAAATATTTTACCAAGGATGTTTTTTAATGCTGGTTTTCTAACTATAAATTCTTTAACTTTTGTTTATCGTGGAAGATTATTATTTCATCTTCAAATCTAAAGCTTAATTTTGCTGGATACAAGATTCTTGGTTGGCACCCATTATCTTTCAAAGCTTGATATATGTTGTTCCAGGATCTTCTCACTTTCAGGGTCTATGTAGAAAAATCTGCCATTATCCTAATTGGTTTTTCCTTATATGTAATCTGATTCCTTTATCTTGTGGCTTTTAAAATTCTCGCCTTATTCTGTATATTGGGCATGTTCATTATAATGTGTCTTGGTGTGGGTCTTTTGTGATTTTGTACATTTGGCATCCTGCAGACTTCTTGAATTTGGATTTCCAATTCATTCTTCACGTTTGGAAAGTTTTCTGATCCTATTTAATTGTATAGATTGTTCATTCCTTTGGTTTGGACCTCTATGCCTTCCTCTATCCCAATAACTCTTAAGTTTGGTCTTTTATCCTATCTCATATTTCTTGAATATTCTGCTCATGGTTTCTTATCATTTTCGCTGTGTGGTCTATGTTCTTTTCAAGACGATTTATTTGATCTTCATTGTCTGATGTCCTATCTTTTAAGTGGTCTACTCTGTTGGTGATGCTTTCATTTGAATTTTTAATTTGGTTTATTATTTCTTTCATTTCAAGGATTTCTGTTTGGATTTTTTTGTATAATCTCTATCTCCCTGTTGAGGTAATTTTTTTGCTTCTTGTATTTGTTTATGTAGCTCATTGTCAAAGTGATCTTTCACTGCCTGTATTTGTTCTCTTATGTCTTCTTTGAGATCTCAAAACATTTTAACCATGTATAACCTGAAATCTTTATCTGTCATTTTATCTGTTGTCACTGTCAATTCTTTTAATGATTCATTGTCTTGATTTGTTTGTGGTACTTTATTCCCTTGTCTTTTCATGTTGCTCATATGTCTTCCTATCCAACTCTGTGGGTCTGGTGTGTTATTGTTTTTACCCTATAGATCTGTAGTGCTCTTGTAGGGTTCCAAGATCTCTCCTTTGTGGGAAAGTAAAATGTTAACAGATCCCAAAATCAACAATCTAAACAAATTGTTGTTATTAAGACATTACAGTTTAGTCTCAATGTCCAGAATTGTTGGATTCAATTATTATTTAAAATATAATCAGTAGTTTCATAAAAAGGTTTATAGTTTCTGGCAGTGAACAATAAACTGGGGTCAAGGTGTGGGACGATATGTTGAGGGGAGAAAATGTGAGGGTATATAGTTATTATATCTTAGTAAATGTGAAGGAGGAAACTAGTGAAGTGGGTTAGTAGCCAGAGAATAGATAGGAAGTAATTTGGGATAGACAATTATGTGGGAAGACAGTAGAGTACATAAAACAAAGATACATAAGTTTTTAGAAAAATATAGGATGTTAAAATAGTATAATTTGTAGGGTGAAAGAAGAAGAAAGAGAAAAAAGGGAAAGAAAGAAAGAAAAAAGAGAAGAAAAAGAAGAAAAAAGAGAAAAAAGGAGAAAAAGAAAAAAAGGGCTTATGCAATTCCTCTATATTATATTATTCAGGTGACTCAGTCCTCAAAGTCCTATTTTATGCAAAGTTCTTGATTTTACATATGTTGGAGATGTGAGGGCCAGAGGATAGAAGGGTAGAAGAGAAATAAGAAGAGGAAAAAAAAATACTCTTAGTGATCCGTTTCTTTCTCTTCCAGGAGGTGGGGATGTCTCATGCAGTAGGGGGTTTCTGCCCTCAGGATAGTGTAGGTAACCAGGGTATGAAGACTGGACCTGGTGTGGAGCATCTGGAAGTGAGTAGTGCTGTCCACCAGTCCCAGGAGAGAAATAGCGCCTCATGGGTCATTTTTTGTCACCAGTTGTCTGATTTGAACCACTGGCATCGTCTCCCTCTCTTGCCTGATGATTTCCCCAATCCTGATCTCTATGTTATGCTCCAGACTTTAGTCCCCTCCCCTCTCTTATTTATTAGGTCCTAATTGCAGGTCCTCTCACCCCCAGGCTCACACATGGTGGGCAGCACCCTTTAGCATTGCATTCCTGTCCAACTGAGAACTGTTCTTATGTTGGGTGGCCACTGTGCTGAGTTAGCGCTGTTGCAGAGAGGGGTAGAAATGAAAGTCAGGTACCTGCTCAAATAGTGATCTGATCTGATAGCCATGCACACCACAAAATGGCAAGGAAGGTTTTCCAAGATGCAGTTGGTCTGCTTCCAGCACCAGGGTGTCTGGTGATGTGGGGGAAGCTGGGCAATGGCCTTGCGCTGTGGGTAGGTAGCAGCCAAGTGATCTGTGTGAGAGCAGCATGCAGTCTGGAGTTCTGCAGAGGTGCTGGTAAGTGTTTCTACTAAGCCACTTGTGAGCCATGCATGAGCTAGAACTGCGGGCTTTGGGTCCAGAGTCCAGAGACTTACTTGAGCTCAGAGGCTCTGATTTCTGCATGGGTGGTCACAGTGCTGGTGATTTCTGTGATAATCCACTGGCCTCTGGAGATTTGATCTGGGAACTTCCTCTGCCTAATATGGCGAAAATGTTGACCCAAGATGGCGGTGGTCTGCTTTCAGTGCCGGGGTGTCTGGTGAGGTGGGGGAGCCAGGTGATGGCGTTGTGCTGTGGGTAGGTAGCAACTGAGAGACCTGCGTGGGAGCAGAGTGAAGTCTTGGTAGTCTGCAGATGTGTTGATCAGTGATTCTGCTAAGGCGCTCACTGAGTGTTGCATGAACTGGAACTTCAGGCTTTGGGTCCTGCTTGAACACTGAGGCCCGGAGCCCTGTGAGGTCACAGCACTGGTGATTTCTGCAGAGTGTAGCTGTATAGGGGTCCTCTAACAATCTCAGAGAAGCAGTATTCTGACTAGGTGAGATCTGGATCACAGAGCAACACAGAATGCTGCCTCCCTCTGGACCGCCATCTTGAAACTCCCCTTAACTGAAATTTTAACAATGTCACTCTGAATACATTTTAAGGATAGTTCCTATGAATATAAAGATACAAGTAGAGAGGGCAGTTAGGAAGCTAGTGAAATAAACCAGGAGCAGGAGAATGATGAGTTGATACATGGATGTAGCAGTGACATTACTAAGAAGTGATTAGACCCACAGTGGATTATGAATTTATCCTGTGTAAATTTTATATGCACTTCTTCATGTTTGTTATATACTTTTATATTATGTGTACTACTTTTGAATAACAATATTTTCCCTCTCAAATGTCAGTGTATGTTGCTATGGAATATTTTGCTTGTTATGTGGTATAAGTGAAGAATAAGGACACACAAACTGTTTTTTTTTAAATATTTTCCTAAAACAATTATTGTAGGATTTTATTCTTATCAATAAAATTTAAGCACTTAAGATAAAGCCTAAAGATAAGTAATTACCTAGTAAATTGAACTATCTGAGCTGAAAATTCTTGTCAACTTAAAACACATTTTATTCTCTTACATCTGTTGCTTGTAAAATAGACGTGAGAGTTCTTTTATATATACTCCTTTAAAAATGTCTTTCTTTACTATTTTGGATTTTTTGTTTATTTTTAAAATGAATTAAAATATAAATTAGAAAAAAAATTTAAAATAAAAAGTTATCAGGTCTTTATTTTAATTTACCTACTTAATTTTTTTGTGATTATCATTACATTATTTCCTGATTTCACTGGATATTTTTCCTAATTTTTTTCACTGAATATAATAGATATACAAAAAATAGTAAGACTTAAATATCTGGTATGATTAGTAATTAGATTCACTACTCTTCTGGTCACATAGAGGATATTTTTTGAATGAATTAATAAATAAATGAGTGAAATACACAAATCCCTGTTGAATTTCCCAGTTTCTTGGAAGTTGGTTGAAATTCAAATCAAAGTTTAAATGGAAGCCTGCTCAAAATGTTCCAACTTCATAGTGACTTTCACAGGTCATCCCAGGAGGATGTATTGAGTTGCTCCATCTATGATTCTTTCTGTGGAGAACTTGAGCCTGGTCAAAACATGTCATGTACTTACATGAGTTATAGCCCATGATGATTTTACCCGAGGGATGAGAGGGAGAATCCACAGATCTGGAGAATCCCAGATTCCCTCAAACACACAGGCTTAAGTTAACAATTTACAGAATCATTTGAGTTTTCAATTGGTGGGTGTAGAACTTTTGAGACTTTTTGCCTGATTCCTTTATATGTATTATGTCAGATTTTAGGGGATCTAATTCCCCTTGGCTGAAATTTTAGTGTTCTTGGTTGCTCACTCATTAGAGATTAAAAGACTAAAAATCTATCCATGTTTCTGTCCCTCACCTCCTTCTTAAGTTATTTCTTTCTCTCCTTAAGGTTCTGGCAGACCTGAATGAGCTTTTAATTTACTAATATACCTAATTGTTCAAATACTCATTTAATTTGATACGTATAGTCTTCCAGGAAATTTTCCTTACCCTTCAAGGTCAATATTTCTCACACAACAGAATAAATGCATGAAGGATAGCTGAGCTGTTCTAGTCAGTTTGATTAAACTCTTCTTTGAACACAGCACCCTGTGTTGATGCCAAGGTGTACTAAGTTATTTTCAATACTGTTGAAGAATTCAAATGTCATAAAAATGGCAACTTAAACAGTGACTTTGTTATAATGCATGCCCTTTCAATTTTTGATGCTTGAGACCTCTACAGATTGCACAAAATGGAAAATAACCATAAGAATCTTAATGTGGCTGAGATAAAATAACATTTAGTTCCCACGGAGAAGCCTTTTTTCAAAATCTCTGTTAAGGTTAAACATTTTTCAAAAATTCAACAAAGAGCATAGCATGAAAATTGACTCTTTGTAACACCTGTTAAGGAGAAAAAAGAAAAGAATATTTTACACCTGGGCAGTGAGAGGAAAAACTGGGAGTGTGACTAAGAAGCAATATGTAAACCTCTTCTGTTGATGCCAACACTGATTTCACACTCCTGCGTTGGCTGCCAATTTCATTTCAAATTATTGGGGCCTCTGCTGTTTAAAGAAATAGATAGAATGTACTGTTTCATGAATACTGCAGACTTACATGTTGTTGGTAGACATGTCTGTGACATATGCTCACCCAGATGATACTAGAACCATTGTCACTGGGTTAGAGACATAGAGACCCATGAGATGCGCTAAAGCAGATTACGGTCAAAAGAAGACTAAGCTAGAATGACAAATGTTTTGAACTATTCTGAAATATTATTTATTTATTTTTTAAACATGGTTTTAGTTGTTGACAGACCTTTATTTTATTTATCTATTTATTTGCGGTGCTGAGACTGGAACCCAGTGTCTCACACATGTTAGACAAGTGCATTATCACTGAGCTACAACCCCAACCTCATGAAACATTTTTCAAATACAAAAATTCTTGATCTTTTCTTTTGGAATAGTCATAGAAATCCAATCATAATTGTTATCTAGTCTGCTTGGAAAATTTCATGTAAATTTACATTCTTAGATATCATAGAGAAAATATTCATAGATAAACTGGAAAAAAATCTTTCTATAGTATTTAAAATATTAAAACTGATTCTTTCTTTCTCCCCTTTTCTCTTTTTCCATACATATTTTATATAATGTACTAAAGAAAATATAAAATATCGGGAATATAAGAAATATCTCCAAAATCTTTAATGTTTCCTTAGTGGAAACAGCTGAGACTAGGGTGGTACTAATAATAGGAATATTTAATCTTTCATCAGAGACTGTGCATTTAACATAACTTTTAGAATTAGGTCATTAAAGTATACACACACACAAACATGTGTGCACACACATTCATATGCCCCTTATTTTGATTCTGACTGCAATTTTGTTGAATTCACATAATAATTTTGGGAGAAAGAATTTTCCACTTGAAGATCATGGAGTAAGTTTTTTGTTGTTGTTGTTATTTTTAAATATTGCTAGGCACAGTGGCACATGCTTGTAATCCTAGCAGCTAGGGAGGCTGAGGCAGGAGGATCAAAGCCAGCCTCAGCAACTTTGAGGTGCTCAGGAACTCAGTTAGACCCTGTCTCTAAATAAAATAAAAAATGGGGCTGGGAATGTGGCTCAGATACTGAATTCAATCCCTGGTACAAAAGAAAGGAAGGAAGGAAAGAAGGAAGGAAGGAAGGAAGGAAGGAAGGAAGGAAGGAAGGAAGGAAGGAAGGAAGAAAGGAAGGAAGGAAAGAAGGGAGGGAGGGAGGGAGGGAGGGAGAGTAACACTTGGCAGGCAGAAGAGAGACACAGGAAAAAATGAAACAAATGGTTCTTTTATTACATTGTTGACTTATGCTGAACATTGAAGGAAGGTAGGATAATGAGATTAAGTCATTCTTCCGTTTGAGTTGGATTTTGTATGATGGCAACTCAAATAATTCTGATACCTCCTTTTGTCAGATGAAGTAAAAATGATTATTTATTCCATTATTTCCCTACTTGAAAGTTATTAGTTTTATTTTTGTAGAAGTATTAATGAATGATCCGAGTTTATAAGTCTTTTGTGGAAGATTCATGGTCTTATATTTTTTCCCCTAAATCATCCATCTATCTTGTCCAACTTAAAGTATTTATTGGTTGAGATCCTAATTAATTTAGAGTATTAGCAGACATTTTAATGGCAGACCCTACCTTTCATCCTAGCCACGGGCTAAGACTGAACACAAACACAATCACACATATATAGAATTACCTGTATTTACATATATTTTATCCAAGTTAGGAGAGGACTTCTTTAGCAAAACACAAAGCATGAATCAAAAACAAATGATTGATGAGTTTGACTGTTAAAACTAACACCATCTGTTTATCTAATAATACTATAAAAAGTATTTTAAAAGCTATGTACAATGCATATGGTGAAGAGAATTTATTTATGAATACACATAAGAAAAAGTTTTGAAATGGTATGAAAAACAAACTAATATAAAATGGGAAAAATAAAGAAATGGGAGTTTTATAAAATAAAAATACAAATTATAGTAATATCAGTAATAAAAAAGGAAATTTGAAATAAAACTATTATTAAATGCATATTACTTCCATTAGATTGGAAAATACTAAAAAAAACAGGTAATCACAATATGTGAGGTACTACCAGAAAGTGACAGAATGGAACATTCATTCCTTTTTTTACCTTTTCTTTTTAGTTAGGATGGGATAATTGATTTGTCAGGGATCCATGAGTCCTTGTTGAAATGGATCGTATTGTTCCCTGTCAGAGAAAAAAAAAATCTGGTCACTAGTTAATGTGGTGAGGGTACATTTTTAATCAGCAATATATTATTACAAAATGGAGGCAGATCCAGTGTGAACAGAACTTCACTTTGATTTGTACAGGCGTGACTAGGTGTTTTAAATGGGAATGAGGTAATGAGGGAGCAGACAGGGTGGCGAGTGAAGCTCAGTCAGTGCAATGAAAAAAGTTAGAGTAGGGTCAACGTTAGTGCAGTTATTTCAAGGGAGTGTGTTCTACAGGAATAATGGGAGTTAGATTTCTCTCCTCAGATGAGGTTGAGAGACAGATGCCTTATCCTGCTTCGTGGTCAAAGAAATGACTTTCCTGTCACTGAGAAAAGACACTTCTGATTTGTAAGAGATTCAAATACATATCAAATGGACAGAAAGAAGATTCAGTTACAAGCCTTTTGGTGGTTGATTAAGTCTTTTATTGAGATGGGGAGGGAAGCGGATGAAATCATCTGCATTGAGCTGCCATGGTTTTAGTTTTTGATGTGCCAAACAATATAAAATATTAACAAATATTTCATCAGTGTGAAAGAAAAATGTCATCTCCTTTGCAGAGAAGGAAGTGAATTATTTGGCATCTTTGATCGTATGCTGCAGAAATGTGTCTGAGAAAAAGCGGGTGTGTGCTTCTGCCAGTGTTGTTGTACTTGACCTCTGCCTGATGCCTGTGTGCTAATTGGTCCAGAGAGGAAGAGGCAGGAGAAACTTTGTTTCCTGGGTTGTCTAATTAATAGCCACAGAATAATTTGTTTATCATATGTTTCTCTTTTAGATTACTTTTTTTATTTGACTAGTGGATCATGTCCAAAAATAATTGCATACTGCACTACAAATTTACCCTGTTTTTGATACGTTTATGACTTTTGATGATCATTTGAAGTACCACGGTAGTTATTTCATGCTAGAAGCCTTACGTGTTCAACATCCATTTCTCATATCATTTTTTAAAATTAAATTTGTTTTTAACCAATAAGAACAATAAAGTCATACATATTTATGAGTTACCATGTGATGTTTCGAAATGCGTTGTATTTAATGTTTAAGTCAAGCTAAGTATATCTCTCTCCTCATTTATGATTACTCTTATAGTGAAAACTTCCAAACTCCTTTCATCTAACTTTTTGAAATACACAGACAATTTTATCATTGTCTATAGTCACTATACTCTGAATGCCCATCAATCAATCTCTTTCCAGGCTCTTTTCCTCCCTATTCTCCCAAGCTCCCTGTAACCACCATTCTACTCTAGATCAACTGTTTTAGATTCCACATAAGATCAGGCAGCAGTATTTGTTTTTGTTTACCTGGCTTATTTTACTTAACATAATGATCTTCAGTCCCATCCGGCATGCACAAAGATAAGATGTCATTGTTTTTAGATTTACCTAGTATTCTATTGTGTACGTACACTGCATTTTCTTAATACAATTATCAATGGATGGACACTCGGATTGTTTCCATATCTTGGCTATGGTGAATAGTGTTACAATAATCACGAGAATACAGATGTCTCTTTGACATGCTGTTTTAGTCAGCTCTTTTGTTTCTGTGAGTCAAGGAGCCAACCAGCATAATTATAGAGGAGGTAAATTTTATTTGAGGGCTCACAGGTTCAGAGGTGTCCATAGGAAGCCAACTCCATTCCTTGAGGCTTGAGGTTATGGCAGGGGAGGGTGGTGGAGGGAAGCATCTCACATCACGTGACCAGGAGTGTGTGTGTGTGTGTGTGTGTGTGTGTGTGTGTGAGAGAGAGAGAGAGAGAGAGAGAGAGAGAGAGAGAGAGAGAGATAAAAGCCAGATAAAAATATATACCCCAAAGCCATACCCCAATTTCCATCTCCTCCAGCCACACCCTACCACTTCAGTCAATCCCATCAGGATTAACTCACTAATTAGGTTAAGGCTATAACCCAATCATTTATCCTCCAAACCTTCTTGCATTGTCTCACATGTGAGCATTCGAGGACACCACATCTAAATCATAACACCTGCTGGTTTCATTTCCTTTAGACATATACCTAGTAGTGGGATTGCTGGTTCATATGGTAGTTCTATTTTTAATATTTTGAGGAATCTCTATATTATTTTCTATAATGGCTGCACTAGTTTACATTCCCACCAGTCATTCACAGGAGTTCATTTTTCTCCATATCCTGCTAGCAGCTGTTATCTTTAGTCCTTTTGAAAATAGCCATTCTTACCAGAGTGAGGGATCAATATCTCCATCTCATTATGGTTTTGCTGTGCATTTTCCTGATGATTAGTGATGTTGAACAGTTTTTCATATACCTTCTGTCCAAGAGTGTATAATGTCTATAGAACAACATTGAAGTCTAGTTGGCTAGAATTTGGTCAAGAAGAAATCTTTGTCATATGGTTCATAAGATTTTTAGATCTTTTTCCATGTTATGCCAATTAACCATTTGCCATCTACTTGTGTATTTCCTGATCTAAAAAAAAACCCAAAACAAAAAATTAGTGGACAGGCCAATTGGATATTAACTATATTCTTCCTTTAAACTAAGAATTGTTAGGAATATTCCAGAGACCTCAGAGGTAGAAAACTTCCACCCCCCATCCTCACATGATGCTGGTGACTGACGATCGAACACAGCAAATGTAATTAACTGTCAAATTGCCTGATGCTATTTTTGTTTCCCTTTGTTCTCCTATGAATCTTGCCTATTATTGTACTCTGACAAACTAATAACCGATGAGAAGTTTTCTATGTTCTTTCTGATCTGCCTCCTGTTACTTTAGATATACTGTGGCCTTCTTTTGCTGCTTAAGAAAAATTTAATCTCACTTGTATTTTCCCAGACCATAGCTACTGCTCTGAATTTAATTAAGGGCTATGTATGTTATTCATCAACTATTTGAACAGAGTAGAATAGATGTTCTTTAAATATTTCAGAAGGTTGACTTCCTTCTTTAAGTTCCTTCTGTTACTTAAGCTCACCTCATATAATTAGTAGCAAGTATTAATCTTGCAAACATTGGATCTTAATCCCACATGTAAAATTGCTTCTGCTGAGGTCAATACCAGCCTACGAACAAGGCATAGTCCCAAGGAATGGGAACCCACATGTTATGTTAAGGATATATACTTTTCAGTTTGTTGTAGAGGACACTGCAGTATGGTTTCCAGGCATTGTCCAGCTTCACTCAAGGAATCTCTTTTCTTTGATCATGAGTTATTTACTCTTATTGAGAAAACAAGCATAGTTCACCAACAGATTCGTTCCCCTTCCCCAACTGAAAGTATAGCTTTACAGTGTATTTCTTCTCCAGAACTCCCCCAAAACACAGTGTAGATTTATTGGATGATGTTTTCATGGACATCCCATAACCCTCGATTGCTTCTCAACTTAGCAGAAGGGAATAACAGTGTTGTGCTTTAGAAAACAATTTCTCTGTTTAATTACAATGGGACAAACAGAAGAGTTCATAACCAGGTCCAAAGGAAAAAAATCACCTCTAGAAGAAACTCAACTGGACCCCCAGGCATGTTTTCATTTCCTAGCTAAATAATCAAGTTCTCTCACCTTGAAGGCTTTTCCAAGGCCTAATGATCATTTTATTTCTGCATTTAAGGTCAAGTTAGATTATATAGGTAGCCTATATAATCTAACTTGACCTTAAATGCACTACACAGTCATTGTCACATCTGATGATTAGACAACTTATCCTACAACATAGGGACAGAAGGGACAAAGTATAGGCTGACAACAGATGTGTTGTGCATGCATCCTCCTGCTCAACAAAAGTTCGTCAATGGTAAAAATGTGGATGTCTTGGATTGAAGTCCTATCTTCTGACCTTGGCCTCAAACAGAAAGAGGAACTGGAAATGAAAACAAAAATTAAAAATAGCTCATGACTGCTCCTCATGGGGTACTAGCTAGACTCCGAACTGCTAAAATGTGATGTTCTCTTACAGCACATAAACAATTTTATAGAACGCCATCATTTGGCAAGGTTATTCTAATCATGATAAAGCGAGGCAAAAACAAGACCACCCCATAATTATGTCTGAATACAGACAAAAATAAGAACTCTTTGCAAACTGTAGCCATGTCCAAACATTTCCTTTTTAGGGCTAGCATATGTAATTGCTGCTTGTTCATCAATTAGAGCTCCAATCTGCTCTTCCTGCCTCCTCAATAAAAACTATTGAGATAGCAAATCATAAACTGGTTCCTGTTTACTGAAAATGCCCAATTCAGAGCGAAACCGGAGTGCTTACTTGAAATCTTTCTGAAATTACCTGAGCATAAATCTTTAAACACAACTCTCCTAAACCTTTGTTTTGAAACCTCCATATTTCTTAATTTCTCTGTGTGTGTGTGTGTGTGTGTGTGTGTGGTTTCTCTTGTTGCAATGAGTGCAATAACCTCCAACTTCATTTACCTATGGTTATTATGAGTCATCTTTATCAGAACATCATTAATATAGCGACTTTATCAATTCAAGGTCATCAAAGAACAAAGATCTATTTCTCATTTATGTCCATGTTAATGGCACATAGGAAATTCTGTTTCCTATTACCCTTAATCTAAGCAAAACAATAAACCTCCAATAAAATCTTGAACATTGGTAGTTAATGTGAAAGAGGAGATAAAGCACATATTAAAGTTTTCCAGACACATAGGACAAGTAAGTATAGATATATTGATATATAATAGGGGATTTATTATGGGAATTGGCTCATGTTACTATGAAAGCTAAAAAAACCCATCATCTGCCATATGTAAACTGGAGTACCTTGGAGGGAACCAAGGTATAATACTCAGTTTAAGGCCAAAGGCCTGAGGATCTGGGAGAGTCATTGGTGTAAGACCCGGAGTCAAGGAATCTGGCATTTTGAGGTCCAAGGGCAGGGGATGGATATTGGATTTTCCAATTTCAAAAGAGAGAGTGAATTCTCCATTCCTCTGTCTTTTTATTCTATTTGGGCCCTCAGTGTAATAGATGATGCCTGCTCATATTGGTGAAGGCAGACTTCTTTACTCAGTCTACAGATTCAAATGTTAAACAATCTGGAAATATACTCAAACCTAGACAGTCATAATGTTTTAATAGCTATCTGGACATCCTTTAGACCAGTCAAGCTAACACCAAATTGTAGACCAAATTGTGCATTGATGCTTAAAGCTTCTACCTGAAAAGCATATCTAACTTCTGCAGATATTTCATCCAGCTGAGAAAACCTTATAGTCACACCTAATTTTAATTCTACCATCTGCTTAGAGAAGAATCTAAAATATTTTGTGGACTAAACTTGTGATTTTCTAGGTTTTCTTTTCATGTGAGGAAGAGGTAAAATGGTGATGAAGTAAGAAGGCTTCTAAGGCACAATGAAGTTCGTTTTGTTGCAGTTGGTATTTATGCATGTGCTCTTTGTTACTGTTCTGTAGATATACACATACATTTTCTTCCATTATCACAATCAAAAGTAATAATGAAATATAGGATAAACTTATATAAACTGGAAATTAAAAAATGAGAAACTGCAATAAGTTATTTTATTAGTGTTCAGCATCATTATTTTTAATCACTTTGTTCTATGCAGTGCTAACCAATGCATCAAAAATTACCTACATAATTCATAAACACTAGCATATTAACATTAGGAATGTTGACAATTTTTACTTCCAAAGTCCAACTATATATTAAATTTTGCTGAGTTAATTTCTGTTCCTTGGCTCTGTTGCTTTATCACTACAAAGTTGACATTGCAAAAAAATAGGTAAAGACAAAGAGTTGGGAAAATGAAGAGAAATAATAAGAAAAGCAAAATAAAGAAACAATATAAACTATCAAATATTCAACTATTAAGCATTCTAGGAAGAAAAGGTGAAAATGGTAAGAATAAATTACTAAGAAATGATATGAAAAACTTCCCCAGAATAGAATAATGTTAGTGTTTATATTAAAATGATTCAATGAAGCTTCTAAACCAAGGGTGAAGAATGGCCCATATTAAGCCATATACCATTAAAGTTTTCTCAGAATAAAGAAAAAGAAATATAGAAATATAATAAAACCTTTCAGAGAGGAAAAAGATGTAAGAAAAATGTGTTATAGGCATCTTATATTTGTGAATGTGCACATTCATAAAAATTATAGCAAATTGAATGTAATGTAAGAGTTTCAGAAATCTACCTAAGAGCAATTCATCACAGAATTCAAGAATGCTTAAAACTCTAATAAATTATAGTAAAACTATAACTTATTAAGACCATAATATAATTCATTTAGGTTGAAAAACCACCTGCCTTAGTAAATGATGAAAAGTTTTAATTTTAACATTTGATTTAAGATGGGTTCTCCAGGAAACAAACTCTTGAGTAGCAGATTAGTGAGCAGATTTTGGGAATAATTTCAATGCAAGTATTCATGATTAAGTAGAGGGATCAAGACTGGGCACAGGCAGATGGATGTTCAATTGCAGGATCTGTCACAGTCTGGAAGTGGGATGGCCATTCAGAATTGAAGCAAGAGGTCTATTTGGCTTTTGTACCTCCACCTTTACCAATCAAAAATGATGTGTCAACTTCTTTTGGATTAATTAACTGTTAGCTATCAGTAGCTAATAACTCAGCACCTGGGGAAATGATTGGTTCACTCCTAAAGGTGATAACTGGGTTAGTACCACAGCTTCCACTCTTTTCTACTCTGGTGCTAAGCAGGTTATGATTTCACTTCATCTGGAATCAACCATTCTGAATTCTGATAGGTCTAGTTCTTCTGGGGAAACTGGAAAAAAAATATAAAGGTGAGGAAGACAAACTTCAACACCCACTGCTCCCATTGGTCTCTTTAAGGATGGGTCTTATTGGAGGCCCAACATTGGTCCAACTTGCTAAAAGTTTGGACATTTAGCAAGTGGCAGTGACTGACTTGGCTTGGAGAGTGAGCACAAATCTTGATCCCATGCCCAGTTTCCATCACAGCTACTCTATTCAAGGGCAACTTGCCAACAATAGAAATGACAGAGGCTGGCTGGTATCAATTTGCCAATCATTGTTTTCTACTGGCTATCTCATGCCTCTTTTGTGTTGAATGTTTATTGGTGAGTGGTAACACACACACACACACAGACACAGACACACACACACACACAGATCCCATTTTGTGCTTCTCCCATAAATCTATTTTTATGTTGATTGATGTAGTTCTATCTTTTCACAAATAGGGCTAAAAGGAAAGGATATTGGAAGTAGCCAATGAAAAATATATAGCATGATGTATCCTTTTTCACTTGTCATCCAGTCTTATCACTTCTTCAGGTGAAAAATGTGTTCCTAATGCAAAACACACACAAAGTTCTTAGAAGCTACAAGGAATGTGAAATACTAGCTACAACCATGCAATCTAAAATCCTTGATACCTCTTGATATAATCTGGCAAACCTAAACATGAAAAAAAAAATAAAATTGCTTTAATTCTTACTTTGTCTCACTTCAGACGTGAAGCCAAGCATGATAATCACAGGTGCCTTCTTCCACCATCATTGGTGCTCCTAACCCCTAGTTGAACCCTGTTTAAATGACATTATTTATCTGGTAGAGTAACCCAAATATCTACTCTTATACTATCTAAGTCTTTGATTATCCTATTGCATTTTTCCACAGAAATGAGCTATTGGTCAGGGCAGAAGTAAGGGGAACCTCTGTGAGTCCTGGATCCCTTTGGTTCCTGACATTGCCCTTCTTCTCTCCATTGTATTGCTGCAGGATATTTTTCTCTTGGAAACCAGGCCTATCCACTTCTGACAATACAATAAACTCTTCTCTGCCTGTGGATCAAAAGAAAAAAGAGCAAGTGCAACTGGTCACAGTGCACTCTCAGCTTTCAATTAAATGGAATCATGCTGGTGTTACCTGGTGTGAGCATTCTTTCCCTGACACAGAAATCTAAATACCTTTAGTAAGGTGATGGGGAACAAAAATCTTTCCAATAAGGTATATATTTTCATAGTGAGAAAAATCACTGCTAATTCTATTTTTTGGCTCTTAAATAGGTATACAATTGATGGCATATTTTACCATGTACTGAACACACTGATTTAAGGTATATAATATATATATTTTCATTGATACACCAATAATGTAGATTATTGAATAGTCTATGTAACATGTTGCGGTAATCAAAGTTGTAGTAAGAATGAATTCTGTATGCCCAAAACCCGTTACAATCTTTATATTGCTACAACAGATGTCCCTTGAGCAAAGAAACTTTGTATGTAATCAATTCCACTGCCATCGATAAGGCTTTCTGAAGTTTCATATACTTAGTTCTAGCGGGTAGATATGATCAATTTATTTCTAGAATTTATGTCTTTTCCCATGTGAGTGTGCATGGAAGAGGGGATTTCCACTACTTCTGTGAAAAATTATATTGTCAAAGTTATCAGCTCCTTTCTTTATAAGAGGATCATATCCCAGCACTTAGCACTTGTGATTTGCCCAAAGTCCTGGTGAGTGATATATGTAGTATAGTTTCTCATCTTTGCTTCTGGACTTACTGTATGATTGTTTTGGCCAAAAGAAAATAAGAAGATGTGATTGATGCTATTTTTAAGGTATTATTTGATTTGGCTCAATCTTTTCTGCTCAACGTCCCCACTTTCCCACAATAGCAGGATGACTCAAATTGGAATCGTTCCTTCATTTTGGGCCAAGATTAGAATAAGAAGCAGGTGGTAAGCCCCTGTAATATGAACAAGAAATAGTTCTTGTTGCTGTTATATTGTTTTCAGCCAGTGGTCTTTGTGAACTGGTTTTTACTTAACAAAATCTAGCTAATGAATAATCCATGATATAAAGGACATAAGCAAATTAACCTGTTATCAGGTGGCCCACTAATAACCTTAGAAAATAAAACCAAATGAGGAGTAAAGCATCAACATTTACTTTTGACATATTGAGCACCACAACAGTAGCTGAATTAGGTGAATGGGAAAATACCTCTTGTATGACTTATCTGTAGCCCCCATTCCTACTGTCATGGTCACACATTTGAAACACGCCTACTGAGAAAGTACTTGGTGGCTTATATCTACAGTATTCCATATGTTTCATTTAATTTTGGAGACCTCCATCCATAGTGACAAATCTCTGCTCAGCATTGTAGTAATCAGCATTTGTAGTAATCAAAAATAATTTTGCACTCTTTCTTTGTAGGATCCAATCTCAAATTCTATTACCAATCTTTCATTTTTATCTTTCCATTTTTCTGATTAGACCATCAATCCATTGGCTACTACACACAAATCACAAGGATCTATATCTCATGACATCTCTTTCATATGAAATATCACGTTCCTACTTCCCCAAAGTCTGCCAATTAAAGAGTTAGTCTTCCTGATGGGCTGCAATGTAGCAATGATTCAATTTATACTATTGTTTGAATATTACGCACATTTTTCTATAAATCAAACTCATGTATTATCTTCCATTTCTTCTTCTGTCAAGTGATTATAAGTAGGGCATGGTAGATTCCGATTTGGCCAGAACACTCCTGATTTACATCCATTACTCCATCTTAATTATGATGAGTGCTGTTTTTCACTCTTGCAAGTGTCCTGATTTGGATGTTAACCATATGGTTACACTCATCCGAGATGAGGGTGAGAGAGAGAGGTGGAAAAGCAGTGAAAATGTGTGCACCTGAGTCTAATTCTTCTGCAGTTTATCTGTGCGTTTTGGACTGCTCTGATCCAGTCTCATAGATTGAATTTTTATTATATATTACTAGAATCATCCAATTTTTTGATTCAGATCAGTTAACCCTGTTGAGTATATGCAGTTAGAGGATATTTGATTACTTGTTACCCCATGGTCAGCTACTCTATTTTTTACTGAGGACCAGTATTAGGTTATAGGGTGCTTTTCAAATGAGAAGTTAGGGATAGAAATGGCCAGGCCTTACTTTTAAAATCTATAGGGGTCTCTGCTTCTTCTACAAAGGATTGCCTCTGTCTATTATAAACACTTTTGATACTATTGGGTATGCTGAGAGTACCCAAATTTTATTGTTTCAAAATATTTTTCTCCCACTACAGAATATTTTCTTATTCTGTGCACCTTTAACAACTGTCAGATTTTTGAGTTATCCAGAGAAGCACACATAAATATGATACGTGTTATCTGAAAATCCAAAAAAAAAAAATCCCAGTAAGCGTTGTGTCTCTTTCTTCCTAGAAGCAGTGAAAGATGCAGCATATTTACTTTATTTAAGGAGGATATTCTGAGGTATTCTCCACTCTACTGAACCCTAAAAATTTCCCTGAAAATTTCCAGAGTTTATAATCCATTCATTTGTATTCATTTATTTTACTATAGCACTTTGAAGGGTTTTTAATTTATAATAATGAGATTCAATTACAACCATGTCATCAATATAAAATATCTGTAGTGAGACATCAGAATGATGAAGAGACCTTTTAACTTTATTATGACTTAACTCTAAGTCAGAGAATAGGGCATATAGATATCACTATAATGAAGGCAAAAATGCTTAAAATGTTAATTTTACTGATACAAATGCGACAAAGAAAACTCCTGCAAACAAGAGACCATATGTTGATTGACTCTACAAAAAGACACCATCTTCAGCAACCTGACTATGATAGTCACCATCACTGGATTAATTCAGTGGTAATCTATTGTCTTTCTCCATGACCTGGTTCTCTTTTGCATTGGCTAAAAGACATTTAATTAGGATGTGATAGAAATCACTATATTTTTAAAATATCACAATCTGTATCTTTAAAATATTTGTTGTTGGTACTAAGCTTTATGCCTGTTCTAGATTTGGTTTCTTTTTAATCCCTCTTTTAACAAAAGCAGGCAGATCCAAAGGCTTCCATGTGGCCTTTTCAACCATAACTGACTTTACTTTGCAGAACATAGAATGTATGTAGGAATTCTGCCAGTAATTAATTATATCTTTTTCCACTACATTCTCAGATACTGAGAAAATAACCACAAAATATGTCTCTCGTTAAAAGTCTTCTTCTGCAACTTAACTTAATTTCTTCTCTGATGCCTTAAAATTTTTCCACCTGAATGCCTTAAACATAACTAGGGTGTTAAGCTGTTTTATTCCTGGTCATTTCATGATCAAAGATTGCTTTAGATCTCTGTCTTTTAAACATGGTTATATCAACCAGTTCAGTAGCTTATGATTCTAAATGCACTTGCATCATCTCTGACACATCCTCATTGTCAACTGACCTGCGTATGTATAGATTCCTGTTGAGATAATGGAACTCAATATGTTGCAGTATGCCTGATTATTACCCCTGGCTTACAGAGATGTGCATGGTGATGTCCTTCTGACCGATATTTTTCTTATCCATTTAATAAATGGAGTCTCTTTTGAGCCATTGTAGAGTAGGGTTTCTTGTTGTTTTGGTTTGTTTGTTTTTGCAGTACTGGGCATTGAAGCCACAACTCACATGTGAGGTGAGCACTGAACTATACCCCCAGCTCTTTGTTTCTTCTATTAGGAAATAGTGTTGCCCAGACTGGCTTTGAGCTTGAAGTCCTTCACCATAAGCCTCCCCAGTAGCTGGGATTATAGGCTCATACCTCTGTTCTGGAATAGCAGTTTTTTGTTTTTTTTTTTTTAATAGGTGAGTGAACGATTTGTATACAACAGAATTAATCCAACATTCATGGCAACTTGAGCTTTCAGACACTCAGCCAATGAAATTTTGGTGTTGATTTTCAATGACGGTTATTATTAAGTTTCAATCAGCCAAGATGGTTAGGGATATTGCAAAGGAAGATAAGAGGAATTTGGAAGTTTGAAGTTGTCCTACTAATGCTATCCACAGGCACTTAATTCAATATAATAAATCATAATTCCCGGGTGAGTACATACATATTAATACATTAACTCAAATTGATATTTTATTTTATCTTTTTTGGTTTAGTATATCTAGAATACACTTTAAAAACACTCCTAAACCACTGCTGAAAGAAATTAATAAAGTTCTATAATACCTTTGGGGTATTTGGGTTATTGACTCTCTTCCCTTTCCTTGAGTTCTTCCATGAATTTTCAGTCTAGTTTATGAATATCTAACTTTTTAAGGACTTGAAGGCAAAATATCAAGGGGGAGAGATGTCCTGAAATGATTCGGCCATTGCTTCCGAGAAAACAACCCAGGGCTATTAAAAAACATGGTGTTGCTGGGCGTAGTGGTGGGGGAGGCTGAGACAAGAGGGTGGTGAGTTCAAAGTCAGCCTCAGCAATAGCGAGGCTCTAAGCAACTCAGTGAGACCCTGTCTCTCAATAAAATACAAAAAATTGGGCTCAGAGGTTGGGTACCCCTGAATTCAATCCCCAGTACGCCCCCCCCCCAAAAAAAGGTAGAAAATTTCAGGTATCAAAAGGCCCACAGATCAGAAAAGTGCTGCCACTGAAAAGATAATGTATAACTCACAGCTCCCAAAAGAAAGGGGCACTCCATGCCACGGAGGCCCACATGAGGGAGCATCAGGGTTGATCCGGAGGTAGAGGGCGAAGGAGAAAGTCTGGGAAAGAGCCTTTATTGAAGTTTCCATAAGCAGAAACAGGTGAAGTGGGGTCGGCAGGTTTATGATTGGCTCATATGAACACCTTCATGGGCTGTGGGGTGTAGGGGTTGTCTCTAGTTATCCGGTACCTGGCTCTGGGATGACTAGGGCAGGTCAATATTGACTGGAGTATGCTTGGCCCAAAGAGGAAGTGGTTAGTTGAGGGTGGGATCTCGATTATTTGGTCCATACTTGAAAAATATTCTCTTAATTGAGTTGTTTTCTATCTCTGGAAATTGGCTCACTCTGTAAGGGAATTTCCTTCCAGGGTCAGCAAAGCCCTAAGTGTCCAAGTATCAAAATATATAAAGTAAAAAACTCGATTAATACAAAATCAAACAGTAAACCATCAAAGTTTTTTTTATGCAAGGGGTGTATGGTTCCTTTAGCGTGTGTGTGTTTGTGTGTTTGTGTGTGTGTGTGTGTGTGTGTGTATGTGAGCACATGTATGAGTGTGTGCATCAGGTAGCTTGGGCATGATGGAGGATATCTTTACAGGATTCAGGAAGATTTTGCTGTTTTAATATTTCAGGATTGCCTGCCTCTTTTCAAATGTCCCCACCCCATGTCTCAGGGTTTATTTTCTTTCTCATTAGTGACCTTAATTTAGCATAAAATGTTTTCAAGTTTTGATATTTAATTGTTACTATACACTAACAGCTCTTAGCACACATCCACTCCAACAATAGCAGAAGAAAATCTCTTCAAAAAGGCTTTACAAAAAAAAATCAGAAGATATTTTTTTCCCTCATAATGTTCTTAGTTGGGCACTCAAGGACTTCAGTTTGTCCTTTTCTCTCTCTATGCTTTCTAGTCTAGTCAGAAAAAGCCACTGACTCCAGTCTTTATTATCTTGATTGTTACCATGGTTACCAAGTGCTTCAGCCACTTGACCTCCATTTGCACAACATCACTCATCTCAGGCTGCCGGTAGGGGTAATTTGAGTTATCATGATGCTACCACATGCCACAGAATTACCAGTAGCCCATCACCCCCAGCAAAGAGGCCATTTCTTTTCTTCTCAAATATATGAGCAGCTCAATCATGGAATCCTATTTTGATATGATTCTAAAACCTTGAGAGGTGAAAAACCCTGTTTCCTAGAGCTACTCAAAAGTCAATTACTGTATTAGTCAATGTCCCAGCTTGGGGGGGGGGGGGAAAGGAAAGGAAAGAAACACTTGCTGTGAGGAAAGTTTGATAGATGGATGTTTTGCAAAGCTGTGGGCAGGGCAGAAATAAACCACGGAACATGGGAGTAGGAGTACCCTGAAACCAGCAAATGTAAGACCACTGACTTCTCACTCTTTATCTAACATGGCAAGCAGGGGAAGCAGTGATCTAGGCCTGGGGTGGGTGCATGTGTGCATTGAGAGTACTCTCTGCCCAGAACTGAATTATTAGAGGGATGTAGCCATCCGACATCAACCTCTGCAAGAACCGTGTCTATGAGCTAAAAATCAAACCTCAGTCTCCATTGACTTCTCCTCCTGCCGGAACTTTATCAGCTGAACCAAACAGAAGACCAAGAATGTGAGAGCAGAGAGACACACACACTCAATAGGGTGGTCAGCATCCAATGGTGCAGTAGGAAAAGTCTGGAGGGTGGGTTTGGCAAGACAAATACAAATAACAAGGGTAGGTAATCAGTCCAGGAGGGGACCATTTAAAGCCAATTCTAACATCTTGATGTTTTCTTCTAAATTCCTATTATATTTTAGATCTGGAATGGACCCGAAAGGACCATCTATTAGAGGCTTCATTTCTCGGCCTGCGGGAGGTTATGGAATGTTTAGGGGTTGAGACCTAATGGGAGGTTGTCAGCTTACAGGAAGCTTGTCCTTGAAGGGGCTTGTAGGACCCCATACTCTTCTTCTTCTTTTTCACTTCTTGGCTACTTTAAGGTAAGCAGCTATACTCTCTCACATACTTCCTGCCCTAACTCACCACAGGCCCCAAAGCAACCAAGAAGCCAACCTACCTTAAACTGAAACTTCGAAAAGCTGTGAGCCAAAATAAACCTTTCTTCTTTATAAAGTGATTTTTTTTTCAGGTATTTGTTATAGCGATGAAAAGTTGACTAACACAGTCCCTAATGGATTTCTTCTTTTTCTGGACCTGCTGTTGTTGAACACTAGTTGTAAACTTTGTTTCTCAAGAAAATCAGTTATTTTTTCTCCTGTAAATATTTTGGTTTTCCAAATCAGAAAGCTGATGGTTTTTGAAATTTAGGAATAAACATTTGCCTCTTTCTTACCAGTTAAGATACTTGGAGGACTTTACTTCTAAAATAATATTAATATAAAGCACATATTTCTTTCTTAACATAAATATATCATTTTTTTTAACCTGAATGTGTGAGGAAGAAAAAGGAAAGCAGGTAATCTCATAGAAAGGTTATGGTGGCATTTTCTGTTCAGCAAATAATTTTATATTCCTGAGGTCAAATCAAGATTTTACTTCTTCTTAGCTTTATTGATTTTTGCATAACTTAAAAAATATTTCTCTGAGTCTGTTTCCCTGTCATTAAAACAGGGACTCTAATAGATAGCTTGAACAAAACCTGTTATTATTAGATATAATCTGGATAATGCTCCTGACACCATTTCTGTTATATTTTAGGTATTCAATGGCAAGGATTATTAATAGCACAAAGAAGCAACACAGGAGAAAATAATTGATTTAGTTATCTTAAATGGGAATGAAGATAAGATTAGTGAAGAAATCTAGGAATTAATTCTCAAATCATCTTTAATAATTTTAGAAACCTAGCAAAATACATTCATTGCTTTATATGCCTGAGATGTGGTTGAAAATATGTCACCAGTAGCCTGGGTCTCATACTCTTTCTTCTTTTTTTCTTTTCCTTTTTTAGTGGTAGCACTCTAGTCACAACCACATGCATTTCTCTTGCCATGTGCTGAGAGCCACAGCCGAGTCTGTATGGCCCCTGGCATTTTGCCAATAGTATTGATTGACAGGCAAGGCGTTAATATCCGCCTCTGCCGCTACTTTTGAGTTCTAGCGCTAATTTTGAGTTCTCGAGCTATTTTTAGTTCTCACGGGGATTCCCCGGGAGTTCCCATTGGTTGTCGAAGTGCAGGAGGAGGGTTTTCCCGGATAGTTATTTCCGGCTGGGGGTTGCTGGAGGAGCCTCGTGGCTTTTCGGGAGGATTCCCCAGGAGCGTGTGTGAGGTTTTTTCTTGCAGTAGAAAAAATAAAATTTGTTCCTGCTTTAGTGGCTCGTGATTTGTGCCCAGCCAGACTGCGGCATTTGGCGGCCCGGACGGGGAACGTCTGAAGCTTCGGGGTAAGTGAAATTGCTTACCCCTAAGGGAAGGCAAGAGAATGGGTGACCATTTTAAAAAACAATATGTTCTTGCTTTGATTTGTTTTGGTTTTGTTTCAAGCTGCCTATCCCTAGAATTTTCTCAGGCAGACTGGGAAAAATGGTTGGCTCAAGGTTTGAAGTTGTTTGCCCCTGAGGAAGAGATAGAAATAGACCACAAATGCACATGTCCAGAAAATAGGAAAATTGATACAACGATTTTTTGTTCCATTTTTGTTTCATTCTGTTTCGGTCTTGTTTTGTGTTATCTTTTTGGGTTGCGTTATCTTTGTAACAGATTAGAAATTAGTAAAAAACAAACTGAAAGAGTGTTAAATAAATTGTTAGAGGTTCAAACCATGGAGAAAGACAATTTAGATCAAGCAAAAGAGAAGGTCTCTCAAGCTAGTCAGACAGAGGAAGAAAATTTAAAGGAAGAAAGCTTAGAGGAGAAACAGCTATCAGGGGGGAAGCAACAACAGGAGGCTGCTACTAACACCGATCTATCACCAGAGGGCGTAATTCAGCCAACAGCTCCACCTATGGAGATAGCTGAGTGGCCCTCAACCCCCTCAACCCCCGTAGTTGATAGATGGGATCCTGAGACAGGACCTCAAAGATTAGCATGCCCTGTACTTGAGCAGGCAGGAGGGCAGCGAATTCACCGTGAGTTAGAGTTCAAAACAGTGAAGCAATTAAAGGAGGCTGTAACAACCTATGGTCCTCATGCACCCTTCACTGTAAGCATGGTCGAATCCATTACTAACTTGGACATGACTCCAGCAGATTGGGCTAGTATGTGTAGATCTGTGCTAAATGGAGGACAATATTTGTTATGGAAGGTTGCCAATGAGGAATTTTGCAGGGAGACAGCTAGACGAAATGCAGCAGCCGGTTACCCTCAAAGAAGTCTAGAGATGTTGCTAGGAAAAGGACCTTATGAGGGTCAGCGGCAACAAATTCAATATGATCCTGCTGTATATGCACAGATTGCTGCAGACGCAGTTAGGGCATGGAAGACTTTACAAGGACATGGAGATTTACAAGGTCAGCTATCTAAGGTAATACAGAGACCTAATGAACCTTACGCTGACTTTGTAGATAGGCTTATTCAAACAGCCTCCAAAATTTTTGGTGACACAGAACAAGCAATGCCATTTATAAAACAACTGGCTTATGACCAAGCAAATCGTTGCTGCAGAGAGGTCATTAGACCATGGAAACATGAAGATTTAAACACATATATTAAATTATGTAGAGACATTAATGAACAAGGACAAGTCTTGGCAGCAGTACAACAGGCTTTAGATGCCAGGCCAAAAACATGCTACAATTGTGAACAAACAGGACATTTTAAAAGGAGTTGCCCCATAGGAGGAAGGTATAACAAAGTTAGGTATCAAAGGAATAGAACACCAGATATTTGCCCACGATGCCGTAGAGGGAGACACTGGGCTAATGAATGCCGTTCTCAAACCACCATAGAGGGTACTCCATTATCAAAAAATGGACAAGGACCAGGTGGTTACCCACGATATCGTGGAGAAAGGCATCAGGCTCCATTGCCAAAAAACGGACAGGGGGGCCCAATGCTCCGGGGCCCACGACCACAAATGTACGGGGCACTGGAGGAACCCAGAAAAACCATGGAGGAACCCAGCAACCCCATCAGGGTAGTACCCAGGACACATTATCCATCCGATCTCTCATCAGACGAACCAGAGGGAGCGCAGGGTTGGACATCTGCGCCTCCGCCAGAGCAGTACTAACTCCAGAGATGGGAGTTCAAATCATTCCCACAGGAGTAAAAGGACCTCTTCCCCAAGGAACAGTAGGCTTATTGTTAGGACGTAGTTCTTCTACGCTAAAAGGACTTATGATAAGTCCCGGGGTAATTGATCCCGATTATGAAGGTGAAATAAAAATTATAGCTAGTTCTCCAAAGGGTATATCAGTAATTTCACCAGGAGATAGAATAGCACAGTTATTAATAATATCCAGCCTACATGATAAATTTTCCAGTACTACTATGGAAAGAGGTTCCAGGGGTTTAGGCTCCACAGGTGTAGATTGGGCTATGCTGTCTTTGAATTTAGATTCTCGCCCAATGCTAAAACTAAATATTCAAGGACATGAATTTAATGGGCTACTGGATACAGGTGCAGACCTTAGCATCATATCTCGTCAAGAATGGCCAAAACATTGGCCATTACAACAAGCCACTCAAACGCTTCGAGGCCTAGGAGTGGCAACTAATCCCCATAGAAGTGCAATGGTCTTAGATTGGAAGGATCCTGAAGGATGTGAAGGAACTATACAGCCATATGTATTGGATCATCTTCCCGTAAATTTATGGGGACGAGATGTCTTAGATCAATTAGGTTTGACATTAACAAATAATATCAATCAAAATGCACCCACTATTATGGCTAGACAAGGTTTTAGGAAAGGAAAAAGATTAGAAAAACAAGAACAAGGTATAGCAGCACCAATACAAATAGATCAAAGAATAAATAGACATGGACTGGGTTTTCAGAAGGGGTCACTGAGGCAATAAAAATCACTTGGAAATCAGATAGACCAGTATGGGTTTCTCAGTGGCCCCTGACTAAAGAAAAGATACAAGCAGCCCATGACCTGGTCAAACAACAATTAGCGGAGGGACATATACAACCTTCTGTATCTCCCTATAATACTCCCATTTTTGTCATTAAAAAGAAATCTGGTAAATGGAGATTATTACAAGATTTAAGAGCCATTAATAATGAGATGGTTATTATGGGACCTGCTCAATCAGGGATTCCTCAATTGTCTGCTTTACCAAAAACCTGGTATGTTTTAGCTATAGATATTAAAGATTGTTTCTTTTCAATTCCAATTCATCCTGAGGATAGTCCACATTTTGCATTTACTATCCCTGCACTGAATCATGAAGGTCCTGATCAGAGATATGAATGGAAAGTGCTCCCTCAAGGGATGGCTAACAGCCCAACTATGTGTCAAATTTATGTTAATAAAGCAATCCAGCCACTTAGAAATCAAAATCCTGAACTACAAATATTTCACTATATGGATGATGTATTGTTAGCACACAAAGATAAAAACACATTGTTGGAATGTTATGCCACACTTACAAATTTGTTAAAAAATTATAATCTAGAGATAGCAATAGATAAAGTACAATTAAATTTTCCAATTAATTATTTAGGAGTTCTATTATCCTCAACCATGGTCCGTCCACCTAAAATTCAAATACGAGTAGATCAACTCAAATCGCTTAATGACTTTCAAAAGTTGTTGGGAGATATAAATTGGATAAGGCCTTATCTAGGCATACCAACAGGAGAGTTGGGACCTTTATTTGATATCCTAAAAGGTCCATCAGATCCAAATTCACCCCGCATATTAACTCCTGAAGCAAGAAAGGCATTAAAAATTATTGAAACATATATGGAAAATATGCATTTGGACAGAATTGATATAAGTTTGCCTTTATTATTCATTGTAATACCAACAAAAAATATTCCTACAGGAGTATTTTGGCAAGAAGGTCCATTATTGTGGATACATTTATCTTACTCTCCTAACACTATTCTTACTAGGTATCCTGAGGCTGTAGGACAATTAATACTGAAAGGAATAAAAGCAGCAAAGGGAGTGTTTGGAATTTCTCCCAATAAAATTATTACTCCATATACTATGGAGCAAATTGATGAGTTAGCTAATGAGTTAAATACATGGGCAATAATCATGTGTAAATCAAATGTTTCATTTGATAATCATTTACCATCTAATCCTTTGTTGTCTTTTTGGTCTAAGCATCCTGTAGTTTTTCCTAAAATGACAAGAAAAACACCTATCGTGAATGCTCCAAATATATTCACTGATGGGTCTAATAATGGTACAGCTGCAGTAGTTACCCCTGATCAAACTTTTACATTTTTAGTTCCCAAACAATCAGCTCAAAAGGTAGAGCTTAATGCAGTTTTACAAGCTTTTGTGATGTTTAAAGATTCTGTATTTAATTTATTTTCTGATAGTCAGTATATAGTTAATGCTATAATATCCCTTGAAGATGCTGGTAGGATTTCCCCTTCCTCTACTGTTTTCTCTTTGTTTTCCACTATACAAAGTCTAATCTGGGATAGAAAAGATCCATTCTTTATAGGACATATCAGGGCACATACAGGATTGCCTGGAGCCCTTAGTTTGGGCAATGATTTAGCAGATAAAACTACACATGATATACATATTTTTTCTACTGTAGAAGAAGCTACAAATTTTCATAAAAGGTTTCATGTTAATGCTAATACTTTACAAAAACGTTTTAAAATAACTAAGGAACAAGCCAGGCATATAATAAAACAATGCCAAAATTGTGTGACCTTTTTACCACAAGTTAATCTTGGAGTCAATCCTAGAGGACTGATACCTAACCATATTTGGCAGATGGACGTCACACACTTGCCAGAATTTGGAAAATTAAAATATTTACATGTTACAGTTGATACTTCTTCCGGATTTTTGATGGGCTCCCTTCATGCCGGAGAAAAAACTAAAGATGTTATAGCTCATTGCTTACAAAATTTTGCCACTGTGGGTGTTCCTAAACAGTTAAAAACTGATAATGGTCCTGGTTACACTTCTAACTCTTTTAAACAATTTTGCTCATCTTTTGGTATTACTCATATAACAGGAATCCCATACAATCCACAGGGACAAGGCATAGTTGAAAGAGCTCATCAAACTATTAAAACGTACTTATTAAAGCAAAAAGAGGGAATTGGAAAGGGGTATATATCCCCCAAAGATAAACTTAAAATAACCCTTTTTACTCTAAACTTTCTAAATTTGGATTCATCAGGACTTAGTGCTGCGGAAAGACATATGTATCCGAAAAATGTACATAAGCCTAAGGTACTTTGGAAAGATATTCTAACAGGACAATGGAAAGGTCCCGACCCAGTTATTGTCTGGAGTCGGGGTTCCGTTTGTGTGTTCCCACAGGGAGAACAGCAGCCGATTTGGATTCCAGAGAGGTTAACCAAAACAATTTCTACAGAAAAAGAAGATGATTTGACTGAAATCCATAACAGCTGATATCCAGAGCTCCAGCTTGGCTATTCTTACATCTGCAACAGTGATTAACCACGGTGCCTTTTTTCAATATCTATTTTATTATTGCATTTTTCCCACATCATAAAGTTCTATTTTATTTTTTGAGCTCATACAAACCTAGGTTAATGTTTTTCTGATCAGTTTTGTTTTTTGACTGTGTTTTATTTTTTGACTGTGGAGTTTTTAAACATTGCAATGGAGATTTCACCTAGGTAAAGCTACAAGGCCTTTATTATTGTCTTATATGTTGTATGTTATGTGCGCACACTTCTGTTTTGTGTTGTATGTCTGTATGTGTGTATGTCCATATATCTTATATGAGGAGCGCTCATGAATAAATGGATCCGAATTTTTTTTTATTCACGTGATTTTAATGGTTTAATTTAGATTGGGTAAACAGCTGTTGAAAATTGTTTTAATATGTAAACAAATAAGGAGGTTAACAGATCTGTTTGTTTGCTTTCACCTTTCCTTCTCATTATATTTAATAATTCTGTTCAGGATAATGTAAATTGTTCAAAAAATTGTTTTCTTAATGCCTGTTGGAATGTTACATAATTTTTTTCCTAGCATCATTGCCAGAATTCCTATCTTCATCCCAGTGCCGGTGAAGACAAAGATAAAACCAAACTACAGCTTCTTCGGTAGCTATCAACAAACTGTATAAACTGATGCATCAGTGAATAATAACTCAACAAGTAATGCTCAATCAAGGAGTAGATTTACTTTGGGAGGAAATGGACATATTGACAGATTCCTCTACTTTGAACTGCTTGCACAACTTGCCTGGACTATGTATCACTTGTATGCATTGTGAACTATCTGTTGGTGCAGCGAATTGTGGTAATGCTGGCATCTTTGCTGATGGTGTCACTGGTGGTACAATTTTTCAAAGGAGCCCTCAATTGGCTTGGTGTCATGGCATTTTTCATCCTCCTCCCTTCTACTAGTGATGGTCTAAAATTTGGGGGCCAACAGAGGTGAGGCAAAGAACCTCACCCCCCCACTGGCACCAAGGACAAGTTTGGGGGCCAACAGAGGTGAGGCAAAGAACCTCACCCCCCCACTGGTGCAAAGGCCTATCCACAAGTATGGCTGTATGCTGGACCGGTAGTCAGTGACGGGTATGATCCGATTGCAGTGGTACCAACCTAAGACAGGAGGCTGACGCCTAGAGGTCAGTTCATCCGATGACGGGTAAGGACCATATGTTGAATTGGACTACCTAACAGGCACGGTCCCTAAGCCACATTACTTGTTGTTTAATTAAACAGAAGGGGGGAGATGCTGAGAGCCACAGCCGAGTCTGTATGGCCCCTGGCATTTTGCCAATAGTATTGATTGACAGGCAAGGCGTTAATATCCGCCTCTGCCGCTACTTTTGAGTTCTAGCGCTAATTTTGAGTTCTCGAGCTATTTTTAGTTCTCACGGGGATTCCCCGGGAGTTCCCATTGGTTGTCGAAGTGCAGGAGGAGGGTTTTCCCGGATAGTTATTTCCGGCTGGGGGTTGCTGGAGGAGCCTCGTGGCTTTTCGGGAGGATTCCCCAGGAGCGTGTGTGAGGTTTTTTCTTGCAGTAGAAAAAATAAAATTTGTTCCTGCTTTAGTGGCTCGTGATTTGTGCCCAGCCAGACTGCGGCAGCCATGAAGGGATTTATGTTGAGAAATGTGTGTAGTCCAATATATTGGCTGCTTTGGGGCTTAACAAAGTGAATTGAAAACATCGATGATTAATGGGAAGTGAAGCTAAGAGGCTGGGCAGCATGTATTACAAAGGAGGGAAACCATTAAATTAAAGCCATTTACATTTCACATTTCAGCATCTCCCCAAATCAGCTTATATGCAAAGCTCCTTACACTAAAATAAGCTTGATTTCTGGTTGTAAACAGTTCTGCTGAACACCATGAATTTCAGGTTTCATGAGGATCCCTTGTTCAGTGCTGATTGGTTTAAGAAAAACTGTAGTTATGTTAAAATCTTTTTTTTTTCTTATGTTGCTGGTGATGGAATCTTGGGTCTTGTACATACTAGACAGGTTACTTTCCACTTAGCTCCTCTTCTAGTGCCTCATTAAAGTCTTTTATGGTGGATTTGATCCTTCTAACTTATACTATCAATTTTCTAGTGCATTTTCCCCCTACTGGTATAACTGATTTTATTTTCACAAATGCTCAGAATTTTGAGGTGAAGGACTAGTTACTTAATGGGTAAAACCCATTCCTTCTGTTTCTGATAAAATATTTTAAAAAGGTATAGATATGGTATTTTTTAATTACTTTTATCATAAAACTTTTAGAAGTCTAATTCACTTAGTACTGTTGACACCTTGAGAAACTATAGGGTGTATTAATATTTTTAAAAATATGTGTGGGAAATGTCATTTACTGATTTGGGTTAACCATCACCCTTTTTCCTTTCTTTGTGGTAAAGTTCTTAGATTTTTCTTCACATATTCACCCCTTCTCCATGCAGCGCTTGTAATGCTGTGGAAGCTAAAACTAACTGCACGTCTGTCTTCCACAGTAGTTAGCCTAGATCTCCAAGTTATCCATGGTTTCTTGTTCAAAGATTGGCTCATGATTCCATTAAAGTCAGTGGAATATGACTAGGGAATATACTTTTTTTCATAGAGACTTCTTAGAAGCAAACATTCTTGATTTTCAAATAAAATTTATTTGAAGACAATTATTTTATCTTCTGGAATTGAGTGGAGAAGGCTGTAGCTTTGGAAGCTGGCTGGCAGCCATTCTGTTACTCTGAGGGTTTTCTAACTAAGAAGGAAACAGACACAAGAGAAGACAAAGGATTGAAATAAAATAATTCGCAGTCTTTGAAAGTATTCAATTTTAACTGAAGTACTCCCAACTTCTGGACATGTTCCAATCTCAGGCATATGTACTACAAATTGCCATTATTTTTTTGGCATACATTAGAATATGTATAGACTTTCAGTGTTTAGGTGTATTACTTGCAATTGGAGAAATTTCTTATTAATAAAATATTTTCCTATTTTAGGGCACACCCCCCCCTTTTTTTTCTATTTATTCAATCAACATTTTCATCCAGGAATGATGTATCATTGCAATTGCTTAGAGAATCTTGCAATCCTTTTAATGTGTATGTGGAATTTAAATAGAACTTTTTCCAGTTTCAGAGTTTTTGTAGAGAAACATCTGTGTTTTATTTAGATCTATGTCTGCATCTTAGTTAAAATTTCAAAATGAGTATTTTTGTTAACATGTTGCCACATAACAAACAAAAATGTGAGAAATGTTTGATGCATGTGTATATGTAGAAATAACACTTTAATATGTATTTTGAAAATTATTTAAGTTAATTTACATTTCTTTGCATTTGGGGAAATAAATTTATGCAGATTTTTTATAGCACTTAAATTTTTAACTTTATCATTTGTCACTAAATAGTTAAAGGGAATTGGTAAAACATATCCACAATTTAAAATTTACTTGTAATTCATGCAATAACCCATTTTTTTGTATTTCTCGTATTATGACATGGCTATAAAAATAAAAATTATCTTCAGCAACACTTGGCATAGTAATTATAATACTATTAACTTTTTGTTAATATTTCACAGAAACACCTATAACTATTTGAGTCATAGAATTTATATATTATAAATTCCCCTACTTCTCCAGGAAAAGACAGCCTAAAACTTGAAATAGGGCCACAGAATTAATTTTCCCAGAAGTTATAGCTGGTAAATAACTTACTCTCTGAACAACCAAAAACCGAAAAGGAAACACTTGTTTGGCTGAACTTTTTAACTTGACTTTCTCTCTTTTGTGTATTACTATTGCATATACAAAACCAGACAAGGTTAATATAGATGTACTCAACTAAGTGAAATGTGAAATATTTTTTACGTGATTCTTTTGACTGGATCAAGTAGCTTTAAGAATGTTTCGGAGAGTTTAGGATAATGAATTGTTTAAATCTTATACACTGTGGGCAAATAATATTCTTGAATTTTTATGTCCAAATAAACAGTGGTCATGCCAGGGTTTACACAAGTGGCACTGTGGGCAACACAGGTGTCAGGCTATGAGCCAGAATAGTAGTCATTGGGCTGGCACTGAATGATGGCAGTTGATCAAGACAGGTTTCTGGACTAGTATGTAGCTCAGTGGGAAACAGCTTGCATGCAAGACGCCCCAGGTTTGAAGACCCCACACAGTCTCTCTTTCTCTCTCTCTCTCTCTTTCTCTCTCTCTCTCTCTCTCTCTCTCTCTCTCTCCCTCAGTAGATTCATTATTGGAATATAGGAACACAATTATTTCTGTATGCTGATCTCATATCTGGCTACTTTTCTCAATTTGTTCATCATCTCTACGATGCTACTGGTATATTTGGGGTCTTATAGGTATAGGATAAGTTATCAGCAAATAGAGATTATTTGACTTCTTCTTTTCCTACTTGTATGTTTTTAATTTCTTTTTCTTTCCTGATTGGTATAGCTAGAGTTTCAAGCAGAAATGGAGTGGTGAGAATGTACATTCTTGTCTTCTTCCTCATTTTTGAGGAAATATTTTTCTCCATTCAGTATGACTTTGGCTTTGGGTTTGTTATGCATGTTGAAGTAAGTCCCCCTTTTTTTTTTTAAAGAGAGAGTGAGAGATGGAGGGGGGGGAAGAGAGAGAGAGAGAGAGAGAGAGAGAGAGAGAGAGAGAGAGAGAGTGCACGAGAGAGAATTTTTTTAATATTTATTTATTTTTTTTAGTTTTTGGCGGACACAACATCTTCGTTGGTATGTGGTGCTGAGGATCAAACCCGGGCCGCAAGCATGTCAGGCGAGCGCGCAACCGCTTGAGCCACATCCCCAGTAAGTCCCTTTTATTCCTAATTTCTCCAGTGTTTTTATCATGAGTGGTTGCTGGGTTTTATCGAATGCCTTTTCTGTATCTGTTGAGTTGATCATGTGATTCTTGTGGTGAATTACATTTATAATTCACATAGGTTGAACCAACCTTGTACTGCTGGCATAAACGCCACTTGTGTACCATCTTCTTGGTATGTTTTTGAATGTAGTTTGCTAATACTTTGTTAAGAATGTTTGTGTTTGTGTTCATGAGGGATGTTGATGTGTGGTTTTTCTTTTCTTGATTTGTCTTTTTCTGTTTTGTTTCTTTAATATTTTTTCAGTTGTCAATGGATGTTTATTTATTTATATGTGGTGCTGAGAATCAAACCCTGTGCCTAACACATGCTAGGCAAGCGCTCTACCAATGAGCTATTATGATCCCAGCTCTTTTTCTGGTGTTGATATCAGCTTTACATTATCTTCATAGATTGAATTCTGCAATGAAATTTCCTGGTCTACTTCATAGAATAATTTGAGGAGAATGGCATGAATTCTTTTTTAAAAGGTAGAACTCAGGTGAGAATCTATCTGCTTCTGTGCTTTCTTTATTGGAAGGCTTTTATTGCTGCCTTTATGTCATTGCTTATTATTGGTCTGTTTCGGTTTTCTGTGTCTTCATGATTTAATTTGGGTAGGTAATATGTGTCTAGAAATTTGTAAATACCTTCTGCTGGAGTATAAATTTTCAAAATAGTTTCTCATGACCCTCTGCATTTTAGAAGTGTCTGTGGTGATATATCTTTTTCATCTGGAATTTCATTAATTGGCAACTTCTCTCTGCTTACTTTGGTTTGGTTAAGGATTAATCAATCTTGTTTATTTTTTTTTCAAAGAACCAGCATTTTGTAGCATTGATTTTTTTTAATTCTCAATTTCATTAATTTTGGTTATGGTTTTAATTATTTCCTGTATCTTACTGATTTTATAATTAGTTTTTACTTCTTTTCCTAGGATCTTGAGGTGTAACATTGGATTATTTCTGTTGTATCTTTTTATTTTTTTTAAATGTAGGAAACCAATGCTATAAACTTTGCTCTTAGAACTGCTTTCATAGTGTACCAGAAATTTTGATATGTTGTAACTCTATCCTCATTTGTATCTAAAAATTTTTGAAATTTTTTCCTCTAATTTCTTCTATTATCCATTCTTCATTCTAAAGTATATTAAACTTGACTTGTCACAGTGATTTCTAATTTTATTCCATTTTGATATGATAGGATTCAAGGATTATCTCTATTTTTTATTTGCTAAGACTCCCTTTGTATTCAAAAGTATGGTCTATTTTAAAAAAAAGTTCTATATTCTGCTGAGAAGAAAGTCAATTCAGCTGTCAATGGATTAAATTGATCATGAATGTTTGTTAGGTCAATTTGGTTAACAGAAATTTTTAGCTGTGAAGAGTCTTAGTTCATGTTTGGATGATCTATCTAATGGTGAAAGAGATGTGTTAAATCACCCAATGTAATTGTATCACCCAGATTTATTGTATTGTGGTCTATTTGATTCCTTGTATTAAGAAGCATTTGTTTTACATATATAGGTGCGCTGATGTTTGAAGCATAAATATTCCCAATAATTTCTTCTTGTTGTTGGATGATTCCCTTAACCACTATGAAGTGACCTTCTTTCTCTTTCCTGATTAATTTTGGTTGGAAGTCTACTTTGTCTTATATGAGATGAGAGTACATAATTCTGCTGGCTTTTAGCTTCCATTTGTGTGGTACATCTTCTTTTGTCCTTTCAACCTCAACTTGCATTTGTATTTATCTGCAAGGTAAGTCTTTTGTAAACAACAAATATTGGATCTTATTTTTAATCAGTTTTTTCAGTCTGTGTCTTTTGTGTGGATAATGTAGTCTATTTACATTCAGTGTTAATTGTAAAGAGATGATTTTTATTTTGTGACATTTGATTTATTTCTAATGCTTTATTCAGACTTGATTATCCTTTGACTATTCTTCTAGTAAGATTCATCCCTATGCTGACTCTGATTTTTGTTTTTGATTTTTTCTGCATGGTATACTTCATTAAATATGTTTTGCACTACAGACAGACTTAATGGTTATGAGTTCTTTGAGCTACATCATGGAAGTTGTTATTTGATCTTTAATTCTGAATTATAATTTTGCTGGATATATATTAATCTTTGTTGCCTTCTCCTTTCTTTCGTGGCTTTTTATATATTATTTCTGGCCATCTGGGTTTTAGAGGCTGGGTTGAGAAATCAGATGAAATCCCAGTTAATTTGTGTCTAAATGTGACCTGTCATTTTTGTGGCTTTGGAAATTCTATCCTTGTTCTATATATTAGGATTTTTAATTTAAGTATCTTGGTAGGGTCTTTTTTGGTCTTGCCCATCTGGGGTTCCAAATGCATTTTATATTTGGATTTCTATCTCATTCCTAAGGTTTGGGAAATTTTCTGATATTATTTCATTGAAAAGTTTGCACATGTCTTTAATTTGATTTGAAGTGCCTTTATCTATGCAAATGATATTTTAGAATTGATCTCTTAATATTATACTTAATTTCTTTATTATTCTGGTCATAATGTTATTCCAGATTTTTTAATTATTCAGGTCATGGTGTCTTCACATTTTATTTTTTACTTTATTTGGAAGATTGTGATATACCTAGCCTAGTTATCTCATTAGATCAGAAGCCAGCTTGTCACAAGTTATGAAGGATTCATTTCTGTTTTCTGTAAAAATATCAGGATGTCTGTATGGCCTGGCCATTAGTTGATGTTGTAAAGCTGATTGGAATGCCTGCCCATGCTCTGAACTCACCCATGTCCGGTTTTCCCTGACCATATAACAACCGTTTCCTAAACCTTAGTGACGTCTCATAAATTCTGGCCTTCCCTGGCCGGATAACGACCCTCTCTGAGTCTCTAAGATCTCCATAAGTTCTGATGCTGGGGCCAGCAAAAATGTAAACTTGTGTTATGCTCCTCAGAGTGTTGTTATCTGTAACCCCCCCCCTTTTGTGTAATTTTTTGGGCTATAAAACTGGGCCACAAAGAAGCCTCGCCGCTGTCCTTGGCTCCCACGATTTTGATGGGCAAGGCAGCCTGGCCGGTCAAAATAATAAGCTTGCTTTAATTTGATTTTAACTGGAGTCAGTGGTCTTTTCTTGCGTCGTGGTCTAACATTGTATACTTTGTCTTTAGGGTCTGAGAATCTGTCTTGTATGTGTTCTAATCTATTGGTAATGCTTTCAACTGAATTTTTAATTTGATTTATCAAAATGTCTGTTTCCAGGATTTATATGTAGTTTTTTTTCTTTCTTTTTTTTGGGGGGGGGGAGCGTAAAAGTGGTGCTGAAAATGGAACCCAGAGCCTCACACATACTTGGCAGTTGCTCTTACAGCTGAATTACACTTCTAAGTCCGTGTGTGATTCTTTTTCAGAATCTCTCCTCATTTAATTGATCTTTTACTTCCTACATTTTCTCTAAGTTTCATTCCTTACATCTTTTTTTTTTTTTTAGCTTACTGAACATTTAAGCTTTCTAAATATTTTTCTCTGACATTTTCTCTACTGTGGTGTCAATGGGATCAGTTGTTGAAGCACTGTGAGCTATTTGAGGCCATTTGTCAGAAAATAACATCCATCTAATTCTAGGGTTGAAGTACAATGATGGGTCTTTCCTAATTCACTGTATAGCAAGCGATTTTTCAATTGAACTTGTATATTTGAAGTTTACAAAACTCAGGAATTATTCAATCCTTGTGTTTAACAGGCTTCCTCTGACGACTCTATAGTGAATGCAGGATGAGTGTGTTTGCTCTCCTATTTCTACCAGGCAAGTGTGAAGTTAAGGCTCATCACTCACTCTTCACTGACTTCTGAGATGGGGAGGGGCTCCTTATTAATAATGAGGGTAAAACCTCAAGCTCTCTATTAGACTTCCACTGAGACCAACTTGGCTGAGAGCAGGAGAATTTCTTCATTTCCATTCCTCACATGAAGCCTTCACTGATAATACAAGGGAGGGGTGACCTTTTTATCACAAGTAGTGGTGCCTACTTTGATTCTGCACTAGTTCTTCCTTGAGATGACCTTAGTGAGTGATTGGAGGGTTCCCTTGTAATTACTGGGTGGGATGAATGTGCAGGTGCCCCTTCTTGTCTCCATTGACACGATGGGGTAAAGGTACTTTTTGGCAGGTATGAAAGTTCTGGTTTCCCATTCAGCTATTTCTGATGACACCTGAAAGAAAAAGAATTTGAGTGTGGATTGTTGAGTAGCAAGAGTGGACATCTATTCCTTCTATTGGAACTTTGTTCCTGATGGTGTGGATCGGGCCATGTTTGTTTTGTTGTAGTGTTATATTAGAGTAGAGTAGCTCCTGTCCACAAGTTTTCCGTCTTTCCCATCCATCTTGGCCACCTTTTCCCTTTATTTAGATAAGAAAAATTTTCCTTGGTGTTTTTTTTTTTATTGTCTGCTCCATTGGTGATAAAGAATTGTCATCTTCCCCTGAAGACATTCTGATATAGATGATACAAAAAGAAAATTCTGAGAGCGCACCATCTTATCATTTCTCAGGTCTGGCATTTACTAGCCCCTCTATTTTTCCTTCCAACTTTCTGAGTCTTCTTATGTCTGCTTTATATATAATATTCAGGATTTTAAGTTTTACATTTTTTTAAATTTTGAAATAGAGAAAAAAATGTCTACGCCATCTTCCCAGAAGCAGTAATGCTCTCATTCTCTTTTATAGTTCCATTGAAATTATGTTTGTTGTTTGTTCGTTTTGAAAACAAGCTGCTGTGGGTCAGATGACCCTCACTGTTCACATGAATTATTACAATAGTCATTTAATTTAGCTTCCTGTTTTGGGCCTTTACTCTTTAGATAGTTTCTATTTTCTCAAATCAGACTTCCTATGAATAACACCATTAGAATAACAAAATTGGAATATATATTTATAATTCCATAATTTTAATTATTGACTAAAACCCAATTTATCTATTTGGTATATCATGTGTAGATTCGCTGAATACCACTTCTAAATTAATCAAAAACTATAAGTTAGCGTAATTATATAAATTACCCTAAATAAATTATTAGAATCTTCATTAACAGGAGGTAATGAAGAAATATAATAATCCTTTATTTTGACATAAAAAGGAAAGAAACAAAACAAATGATGTTTCAACAATTAATTTTGCTTTTCTATGTATAACCCTTAATCAATTAGTGTTATTTTTGGAAACTTTATTGTATAAATTGATAAGTGTCATGGATATGGTATACAGAATTTAAGTCTTATAAGACAGTTAATTTTTTAAATAATTCAAAAGTAAATTTTCCTTGGAATGCTAAACCTTTTGGTTATGTCTATAATCTTTCTTCAAAATGTTTATTTTACATGTGTTATCATAGGTATTAGACACTTATCCTAAAGTTTAGCCCATAAAAATCACTGAACACATCTAAGTTTCTTGTCCTTTTAACAAACCACAAAGTATATTTAAGTATTATGAATATATTTATAATTATTTTGGGGGGTATATTTAAAGTCTCAAACAAATTTCTAGTTAAAAAATATCTTGCACATTACTCAGACTCCTGCTAAGGAAGGATGTGCACAGTAGCAATTAGGACAGTTAATCAGTGGGATTTGTCATCTAAAGGGGAAAATCATTAGCAAGACGCTGGGTGGCCAGTGACAGCTTAAATACTTATAAATCACAAAATTGTCAGCTCCTTCATTTAAAAGGGATAAGTTGAGCTTTTTTTTAATTTATATTTTTGATTTATGTCACTTTGCCAAAAATTTAAACACTTGAAATCCTGTCATGCAGAAAACTTGAAAACTTTGATAAAAGTTAAACAACCAAGTTGTCCTAGAAAAGTCACAAATCTCTTCTCTGTGCACTACATCAGGGCCTCACTAGACCTTAGCAAACATTACAGAGATTCCTACACACAGCCTTTGAACATTTATCATGGTGTCACCATTGGCTGGGCACCATGTCCCAGAGTCAAAGGAGGCATAGATCCTTTCCTCAAGAACTTCACATACCAGGGTCAAAAAATGAATTTTGAAACACAACAGCTAAAGGTTGACAATGACACAAAACTTATAGTTCTATTCTATTAAATGATCTAAATGGCTCAGGCTCAGGTTTTTTAAAAAAAGTTAAGTACATAACTAAAGGACCAACACTAATTTCAAGTTACAAGTTGCCAAAAATCACATTTCAATTGATCTCAACTAGAAAAGATTTCTAGAAAAATTATACATGGTTTTAATGATATCTTCATATTCACTGATATATAAGGCTCATCAAATACCAAATCATATCATCAACCATGTTTTAATAAAAACAAGTTTTATAGAGATACAATTGATGTACAATAAACTGCACATATTCAGTGTATTCAGTTTGCTGAAGTTGGACACATGCATACATCCATGAAGCCATCATCACAATAGAAGATAATAAACACACACATCATCTCTACACCATTCCTTTTGTACATTTACTTTTTGGTTTTAGTAAGAACACATACCCTGAATTTTACCTTCCTAACACATTTGTGAGTGCACACTATAGTATTGCTCATAAAATGCGCTATGCTATGTAGCATAAATCTAGAATTAAGTCACTTTGCATAAATGAAATTTTATTCCTATTAAACATGAAATACCATTTTCCAGCCTGTGTCTCCCAATAACCACCATTCCAGATATGATTCTTTGACTATTTTGGATAACATAAATAACTTAAATACTTTTGCATTTGTCCTTTTGTGATTGATTTATTACATTGGGTATAGGGTTCTAATGGCAGGATTTTTTTCAGTGAGCTGAGTAACATTCCATTGTATGTGAATGTACCACATTTTCTTTATGTAATCATCTGTCAAGAGATGTCTGTGCTGGATCCATAATGTCATCATTGGGAATAGTGCTGCAATGAACCTAGAATCATAGATATTTATTTGAAACCTTGGTTTAATTCTTTTTGGCATATACTCAGAAGTGGGACTTCCAGATAATATTGTAGTTCTATTTTTGAATTTTTGCAGAACCTCCATATTCACTTACATGGTCATTGCTGTATTTCACATTTTTGCAGTGTGTAGGCTCCCAATTTCTTCATGTTTTTTTTTTTTGCCAATACTTACTATTTTTTAGTTTTGTAATAGTCATTTGAAGTGGTGTGAAGCAATATATTGTTGTGCTTTTAACTTCTATTTCTCTAGTGATTAGTGCTGTCAAACATATTTTTGTATGCCTACTAGTCATTTGTACATCCATTTTGGAAAAGATGTATTTAAGTCCTTTGCTCAAGTTTTAACTGGGCTACATTTTCTTTCTTTTTACTTTTTAATTGTAGGATTTCTTTATATATTTTGGATGTTAACCCTTATCAGATATATAGCTTGCAAATATTTTCCTACATTATGTAGATTACTCCTTAATTTTGTAAATTATGGGATGGGGTTGTACTCAGTGGTAGAGAGCTTGCCTAGTACATGTGAGGCACTGGGGTAAATCCCCAGCACCAAATTAAAAAATAAAAAGTAATAAACAATAATAAAAACAAACAAACAAAAAGTGAAATAAAGGTATTGTGTCCATCTACAACTATTTTTTTAAATTTGGAAATTATTTTCTTTGTTTTCCAAAAGTTTTTTAATTCTATATGGTATCACTTGCACACTTTTAATTTTTTTGTCTGTGCTTTTGGTATTGTATTGAAGAAATCATTGCCAAGACCAACTTTAAGAAGAGTTTCTCCTATATCTATAGTTTCTCCTAGTACTTTTACAGTTTAAGGTCTTCTGCTTCATTGTAATCTATTTAAGTTTATTTTTGTGTATTATATAAGGTAAGGATCCAAATTCTTTCTTCTGTATGTGAATATTTGGTTTTCCCAGCACCATTTATTGAAAAGACTATCTTAATCCAATTGTGTATTCTTGGAACCCTTGTTGAAGATCAGTTTATCATGAGTGTAGTCTGATTTCTGGACTCTTTTCTTCTCCTTTTATCTAATGACTTCCTTGATGCCAGTATTATAATGTTTTAACTACTGTAGGTTTACAGTATACTTAAAATAGAAAATGTGATGCTTTAGCTTTTTTCTTTTTTATCAAGACAGCTTTGATTATTCAAAGTCTTTTATGATTCCATATGAATGCTGGGATTTTTTTTATTTATGAAGAGAAAAGAACATTAATATTTTAATATAAATAGCACAACATTATGGAATTCTTTGGGTAGTTAACAATAACAACTCTTCCAAAAATGAACACAGGAACACTATTTCTTTATATATTCTTTAATTTTCTTTATTGATGTTATTGTAGTTTTGAGTGAAATGAATCAGTTACTTTTCATTCAGTTTTCAGGATTTTTTTTTCTTTTTATAATGATCATGCAATGAATCTGATTCAATTGGCTTACTCCAATGTTTACTAAAATATTTTAAAGTCTATAAGGTAGCTGTTCACTCTCTATTTAAAATATATTCTTTCTTTACAATGAAAAAGAACCAAATGTTACTGGGACTCAAAGGGTATGAATTGTCAAAAATATTTTATTCTAATAACCACATGTGGCTTTCTTGTCAACATTGAATTAACTGCTGTTAAAGTATGGATTATATACACACAACACACATACAAACTTTCAGAACCCTGACTTGCACAACTAGCTTAAATGTAATAAAAAAGATAGTTGACAGTATGCAGAAAGTTGGTACCATTGTAAATCTTTGAAGAAGCCTTTCAAAATTAATTACTCAACTAATGTCATTTGAATAATTATTTACAAGGTACTTACTGGGAGCTTATCAAGCTTGGATAAAGCAGCTAAGGGTCAAGGAAGCTTTGGGGAAATAAGTAATAGGAAATAATTTATTAGCTATATAGATAGTACTTCCTAGACTTTTAGACCTGGGGGTATATCTTAAATTATAATTCGATGTATCCAGATTTTATGTATAATGGAAGTAGTGGAAACACATTTTGAAAAATTCTTCTTTTTGGCTTTGCATTTAGACATGTATGTAAATAATGAAGAAAGAGTTCTGAGAATGAGAGAAAAGTGGGGATAGTGTCTTGACACAACGATATAGAACACACCTCCTGGCCTAAGACTAGAAAGGAAGAAGAACTGGGTATAGTGCTATGTCTTCTTCTGAGAGAATTTAGAGAGAGATGGAAGGTAAAGGGTCTAAATATATAAAAAAAGTTTAAAAACCACTTTTCTCTAAAATCTTTGTAAAACTTTAAAAACCCTGCACTGAAAATATAGGCACTCCTGCTTTATTTCCTCGTAACATGCTGTGAAACTTAGAGTAATGGGTCCCAAGCATATTATAGGATGATATAAAGAGGCAGTGCCCTGGGCAACAAGGCAGAGCATCTTACATTTAAAATGTAGGAAAAATGTTAGGAAAAAACCCAGCAACACTAGCAGCAAAGGAAAAAATCAGTGGTAATGCATGGAGTACTTATGTATGTGCACAACTTGTTGATTTTTTATGCACTGAATATATTTTGGAACTATCACTCAGATTTAGAACAAGATATACCCTTATTTCCATTCCTGGTGCAATTTCTTCTGTAACTATGACAACTTCTACAATCTTGAATTTATAATTTGTTCTTTATACTAATGTTAATAAATATGATGGGACTCTTCAGTACTTGCTGTGTTGGATGGGTTTTTCTTTTCTTTGCATGTAAGGGCAGACAATTTAATCTTACTGCTACATGCATAGCAGACTGTTAAGTAGAAATGAATAAAATTGAAGATTATAGTTATGAACTTTTTTATGTTTTAGGAAAAAAATGCAGCTTTTGGGCAAAGCTATGATTCAGAGATGTAAGTGCTTTTGATAAGGTCACTGCATGTGTATCTGTAAAAAGTGAGAGAAAACTTAAAGCATTAGCTGAAGTAAGCATAGGTTGTACAAAGGAATAAAGATATGAGTCATACCCAATAGACAGCATACTACTAAACAATGATTAGGGCATTGTCTACGTCACATTATTTCCACAGATCAGAAATATTGGATTCTCTCTAAAACTTGACAGCATTGATTTTATTGGTGGAGGAAATCCTGTCAGAGTAAGAAAATAGGTGACCAGTTAAAATCATCTGCAAGATTAACTGGTTGTCAATTTCTCTGCTGAATCTCCTGAGGTCAAAAGTCAATATGACCATCTCAACAAACTAAGTGGTTCCAACAGTTATTTTTTTTTTACTCTATTTTCCCTGTTATTCTCCATGGACCAGAGAAAGAATTGCAGTGTCTATTTTTAGAGCAGACATGATAAAAGCCAATAAAATGGAAAGATCTTGTCAAAATTGACCATGAAATAGATGGCTGAGGAACACGTATTTAAATGTATTCCAAGCATTTTATATCATAAGGAGCTAAATATAAATACTGGCCCAGAGGAACTTATCAATTTAGATGCTCTCAATAAGAATTTTTTGTAAATATATTTTTAAGCAACCAAAGCAATGTTAATAATTTGGAAGGCTGATTAATTGAGATCTGTACTTTGCTAAAGTCAATTAACTTGATATATTTGCATTTCCTGGATATCCAATAGAAGAAGAGCCTAAAGACAGTGGAATATACAAATGTTTCAGTGCATCAATTATATGCAACCTGCTAACTATATGCCAAGTATTCCCTTCAAGACAGCCCTCTTTGAAGGTATTCTTTTCACCTAGGAGTAAGAAAAACACCTTGATAAAGAGAGGCTATCTTCCTAGAAAAGGCCCTGGAACATGTTCATGGAACTAGGCTTCAGAGTTCAGTGGAAATAATTGGATTCTGGAATACCGGTGTTTGGCCCTCAAAGACAGAGTGAATGCAATTACCAAAATAAGAATTTGAGGACGAGAGTGTAAAACAATGTTTTCACTCACAGGAATCTGTTGTTATAGCCATATAGTTGATAACAGTCTTATTCACAACACACAGAGGGATGCAAAAGAATTACTTGATCTATAAAATACAAACAATCCTTTGTTCAGAGGTAGGAAGCATGATTCTTCTCAAAAAACCAGGCCTACATGACTATTTACCTAGTTCATGGACTTGGAAGTCGCTTCAAAGACCTGTCACTTCTTTATTGAGGATAAAGGTCCTTATGAGGAAGAAACTTGAAGATAAGACTACAGTGAATGATGTATATTTTCTTCCAAGCCTTTTTCAGGAAACTTTCTGTTGAATATTAGGTTAAATGTGTCCAGAGCAAAGAATACCTATACATTCCAGTGATTATTAAATAGTGGCTCTAAATTGACAGTAAATCTTAAAAATTCACAATTTTACTATCGCCCTTGGGTCACACTTGGAATTAGGCCATGGAGGTCTAGTGATAAATGGAGATACAACATTTTTTTATGGTTTGGGTTAAAATAAATTGTAGTTATTTTCCAGTTACTGAATGAAGAGCAGAATTTAACCCCATAAAGAAACTACAGTCACCATTAAAAACAAGAGAGATACAGAGGACATGGTTCATTTCATCTCTCTGTTTATTACTATTATTTGACTGATGTAAAAATCAGATGGATCATAGGGATTATTGTGTGTTATTATGAAATTTAACTCTTTTTAGTACTTGTGTGGTATTTTTACTGGAGAAAATAAATCAAATGTCCTAATATCTAATATATATTTATTCTGTATTTTGCTCAATATATATGAGCAATATATATATTCCCATATATATTGAGCAAAAATATATATATTCTGAATATGGATGTATTCAGAAGCTATTCACCTCATATAGCAGTACATTTTCAAAATCTTGTTTATATCTATAACTTGCTCTTTAATATATAGTAGTGCTGAGTTTTCTTAAAAATCATGTGACTCTGAAACTATTGCCACACTGTCAGCATAATGATATTTTTCTTGTTAGATTTGACTAGAAAGGAACCATTACCCTAGATACATTAAAAATAATAATAATAAAAAGAATTCCAGAGGCTGAGAGATGAACTCTACCAAACAGAAAACTGTCCTATCAGGAAGATTCTAGCAATCCAGTGGTTTAAGGTATGTGAGGAAGTACCCTCTAAAGTTAAGAATATTATCAGCTGCAGCTCACACCACTTAGCATGAAAAAAGAAGCAGTGTGTTTGGTGTGACTATCTGGAATTTGAAGATAATAAACACCTGATTTGGATGGACTTTTTCTGTTCATTTACTGAATAATAAAAAGCCACAAATTTAGGTAGAATTCAGGAAAAGTGAGGCCTTAGCATAAGGTTCCTTCTCTTGTGCAGCTGTTTTGAAGTCTGGATTGTCATACAGTTGACGTGTCTGTGACAGATAAGGTAGCAATATGGAGCCACTGGAGGGAAATCACAGAGCAGACTCATAAAGAATTTGAAATAAAGCCATATGATCTCTTTTGCCTATAACAATTCCATTTGAAAAGAAGCTCCTGGCTTCTTTTTCCCCCAACTACAGGATACCACGTGACCTGGCCACAACAGCTACCTATCCAATATTTTTTGATCCAGAAAATCATAAGCTACTCAGGTACAGAAGTATCCCATTATTAATGGAAATAGTATTTGCAAGATCAGGCCTACACTGGTTTGGAAGGCACAAGGAGCTCACACAGAAAGAATCACCAACTGTACTCCATTTAACTGCTTTATTATTATTCCTCATTTCCCCAATGTGAAATCATGAGTTGTTTTGCAAAAACAGAAGAGGACTCTATTCACCAATTAACATAAGAATGGGTCTGCCTGGTGTGTAGCAATGACCAACTAGATATAGGCCACTACTGCCTTATAGTCCTACACCAGGAGAGTCCTGACAGAAAGAAGTGAAATGTCTCTAGTTTACAGATATATTAGCAATAATTTTGACTATATATTTTATTTAGAAAAGTTCATGTCCCCACTAATTTCTGAGTGATTCCTCATGGATTACTGACTGATCAGAGACTTTTAAAAGACCACATTAGAAGATTATTGAGAAGAAAGCCAGGAGTGGGGGAAATTATATGGTTTGGTCTATTGAAATATGCACAATGTGCCAAGATATATGTATCACATTTAAATGCCTTAATCATATCATCTGCCACAGAGGAGTATCTCAATAATAAGACAAACAAGATCCATTGGGAGCTCTCAGTATATTTATTTTCAGATTCCTGGTTCTTGTTCAATGGGACCATATACCAAGTGGTTGTCTTGGCAAGGATGGAGAAAAGTGTGAACTCACCAATACTGATTGTGTGCCCAATGCTAAAAGAAGAGGCTAATTCTGAAACAATATAATATTATTTTTCAGTGGCTGATTGATTACAAAGAAATCCTTCCTGCATGAAGAGATGGAGTTATGCTGGATACAGACAGAGCTACTATGGACACAGACTGACCACTCCTTCCTACAATACTTCTGCCATTTTTTTTTCATATGACATTTCTGCCTGTGTTGTCAGACACTTAGTAAAGTGCCTTATTCATTGTTCTATGGAATAATTCTTTAATTAGAAGTTCTTAATTACTTCTAATTTAAGAATTCATTTTACCACTCATGAAGAATGGTAGGGAACAGACCACAGAATTCACTGATATTATTATGTACCCATCACTCAAAATCAGCTGGCTTGATAGAATGGTATATATAGCCAACTGATGACTTAATTGCAGTGCTTTCTTGGAGAGGAAAAGATAAACCCAGAAAATGTGGGGTTCTGTCCTACAGGTTATAACATATGCCTTAATATAGCAGACTACATTGTACTGTTTCTTCCTTAATGGATGGAGAAGAGGTCTGCCTTCTCATTATATTGTCCAATAATCCATTCACAATATTTTTCTTCCCAGCTATAATAACTTGGATTGTCACTCTCTGTATGGGAAGAAGAGAGAGTGGTAGGGAGAAAAAGTGAGATACGCCTAAGCCAACAACCATATTATGATTCTGTTAATCTGAAACATGAGACTTCCAGCTAGCTGCTTTGGACTTACTTCCTACTGTACAGAAAAGAAAATAAGGGGATCAATTTTCATACCTTGGTGGTTTATCCAAATTACTATACAAAATTGAGTTACCCTTACACAAAGCAGAAAAAGACGACCATCCTTGTACCTAGAGACTTCCTGAGGAATTTATTTATATTTTCATGTCCAATAATACTAGTAATAGAATTAGGACAGCTTGTTGAGGTCAAGACCAACAGATACGTGCATTCGGGAAAATAAATTTTTAACTAGCCCCACAATGTAAAGAATCCTGAACAACTAAGTCTCTGGGCCAGATAAAGGGAATTAGGTAGAGGAAGGGAGATATTTGCTCTTGTGATTTGCTAAAGACAGGTATTACAATAGTTGTGTCTCATGTCAAATGATTCATTTTCCCTCCAATGTTTTTTAGCTTATATAGCTAATGTTGCAATTTAGGACCCATGGAGAGGATGATTATGTTAATGTCACCTTGTGATGATTTGGTAATAGATGAGCTTTGTGAATTCCTCTCTGTTACGCAAGAATGGATGCTGAATTGGAAAGTGTATGTAGATTCTTGGTTAAACACCAATTTCCATTTCCCCCCTTGCCCCTAGATCAATTTTCTATGACTATTTTTGCTCTGAGTTCTAAGGAGTGAATATCTGTGGACTACATGATCTGAGCCTTCTTGCTTTCTGGATTCAGGCTGGATTCAGCAAATGAAGGACAGCAGCAGTAAATCAAAGTATAGGTGGGGACAGGGTTCAGGGTATTTCTTCTCCATACCCTGCCTCAGGCCTGGTAGTGGCGGCCTCCTCTGTGACCATGTATATTCTATTGATGATCCCTTCCTCTACTTACCAGCTGTTCTGTAGACATTATCTTCCCTTTGCATGGACACCTAGTGTTGGTCTCCAGGTTGCTAGTATCTGGATTCTGCAACATCTTTAAACTCTCCACACCTTCACTAAATTGTCTTAATTCCCAGTGAGTGTTCTTTCTCTTTGCTGATGAGATCCAAACTGATACACAACCTATAGTGGGAGAATCTCTATCATTCGGGACTTAAATTATCAATCTTCAAACATTTTCCACTATAAACATATATTCGATTTGTTTCTAAAGACTCAGTGTGAGCCCACATGAGGAGGAACACAGCGCCACTGCAGTTCACTATTCACCATGTGGATCCACCCAAACTGCCTCCATCTTGGGACACTGCACCCACTGCCAGAGCCCTCCCCACATGGTATTCTCCACTGTGGGACATCAAACAGGGCCAGGAGGCAGCTGCCTATTGCAGCACTGAATGCCACACTGAGGCATCACCAAATAGATCACACAACACCATTGCACAGCCCGTCCTTCCAGCCTCATCTCTGAAAGCATTTGCTTCTGCCTTGAGGTACATCCACTGCCATCTTGGGTTACCTCTGCTGCCACCTCTGCCATCTTTAGCTGGTGAAGCTTCCACCTTGGGGCACTGACTGAGGCTAACAGCCAACTTCTTTTGATTACCCTTTCATTAGTTCTATAATCTAATATTCTCATAGCCTACCTCAAAAACAACACATCTTACCCACCCATCCACTATTAGAAGCTATAAATCCTACTGCAAGTCTACTGGCTATATGGTGGAAGATAACCAAACTCATTTCTGTTTATAGTGAAAAAACTGTAAATGTCAGAATAAAAACTAATTGAATTATGGTTGCATATTGGTCACAATGGATGATGTAAACATTGATAACCCCCTTAAAGGTGAGATATTGGTAACCTGCAGGAACACTACAAGATTATGGGGTAGAAGCTACAATACCTCATATCTGCACTGCAAGAGAGGAAGACACATAGATAACATGAAAAAATAAGGAAGGAAAGTGCGCTAAACAAACCAGGATACTACAATAACAGAACCCATGGACAGTGATATTGATGAAATGTCAGAGAAGGAGAATGTACATAATTAAAATGAACTGCAAATTAAAGAATGACTTAAGTGAGCAAATACAGGCAAAAAAATTATCACTTCAACTAAGAGGTAAGAGAGCAAATATAGATAGCAAAAGACAACTTCAAGAAAGAGAGATTGTGAAAAAACAAAACAAAACAAAACAACAACAGCAAAAAACCCCATAAATCCTTGAAATGAAGGAAACAATAAACCAAATAAAAAACTCAGTAGAAAGCATCACCAACAGACTAGATCACTTGGAAGACAGAGCCTCATATAATGAAGACAAAATATACAACCTTGAAAATAAAGTTGACCACACAGTGAAGATGGTAAGAAACCATGAACAGAACACCCAAGAGTTATGGGATAACATCAAAAAACCAAATCTAAGATTTATCAGGATACAGGAAGGCACAGATATTCAAACCAAAGGAATGCACAATCTCTTCAATGAAATAATATCAGAAAATTTACCAACCATGAAGAATGAATTTTAAAATCAAATACAAGAGTCTTATAGGACACCAAATGTACAAAATTAAAACAGATCTACACCAAGACATGCTATAATGAAAATGCCTAGCCATACAGAATAAGGATAAAATTTTAAAGAACTCAAGAGAGAGGAATCAGATCACATTTTGGGAGAGACCAATTTGGATCTCAGCAGATTTTTCAATCCAGATCCTCAAAGACAGGAGATTCTGGAACAACATATAGCAAGCTCTGAAAAAAAAAAAAAGAAATCCAATCAAGAATCTTATATCCAGCAAAATGAAGCTTTAGATTTGATGAGGAACTAAAAACCTCTCATTATAACAAAAGTTAAAAGAATTTATAGGGCTGGGGATGTGGCTCAAGTAGTAGCGCTCTCGCCTGGCATGCGCCGGGCACTGGGTTCGATCCTCAGCACCACATACAAATAAAATAAAGATGTTGTGTCCACCAAACACTAAAAAAAAAAAAAAAAAAAAAAAAAAAAGAATTTATAGCAAGAAAGCCTGCACTACAGAACATTGTTGGCCAAATATTCCCTGAGGAGGAAATGAAAAACAACAATGAAAATCTGCAAAGGCAGGAACTACACTAAAGGAAAGGCTAATCAAAGAAAAAAACCAAGTCAAGTTAAATACCAAAAATAAAAAGAAATGGCTGAGAGTGCAAACCATATCTTCATAATAACCCTAAATATTAATGGCCTAAACTCACCAATCAAAAGACATAGAAGTAGCAGATTGGGGAAAAAAAAAAACAATATGCTGCCTTCAAAAGACTCATAAGAAAAGAGATCCACAGACTGAAGGTGAAAGGTTGGAAGAAATCATACCACTCACATGGACTTTGGAAGTGAGCAGGCGGGTTTTCATCCTCATATCAAATAAAGTAGATATCAAGCTAAAGTTAATCAAAAGGGATAATGAAGGACACTACATACTGCTCAAGGGAACCATACACCAATAAGACTTAACAATTATAAATATATATTCCCCAAAGAATGGAGAATCTACATTCATCAAACAAACTCTTCTCAAGTTCAAGAGTCAAATCAAATAGACCACAGCACAATAATTTTGAGTGACTTTAATACAATTATTTCACCACTGGATAGATCTTCCAAACAAAAACTGAAAAAAGAAATTATAGAACTCAATAATACAATCAATAACTTGGACTTAACTAACACATAGAATATTTCATCCTATGACACTTTCTTCTCAGCAGTACGTGGATCCTTACAGACCATATATTATGCCACATAGCAACTCTTAACAAATATAAAAAAGTAGAGATACTATCCTGAATTCTATAAGATCATAATGGAAGGAGATTAGAAATCAATGATAAAATAAGAAATAAAATCTACTTTAACGCCTGGAGACTAAATAGTATACTATTGAATGAACAATGGATTGCAGAAGACTTGATCAAATTGGATATTTAAAAGTTTTTAGAGGTGAATGAGAACACAGATACAACATACTGAAATCTCTGGGACACCATGAAAGCAATTCTAAGAGGAATGTTCATTGCATGGACTTCATTCTTTAAAAGAAAAAAAGTCAATAAATAAATGACTCAACATTACATCTCAAAGCCCTAGAAAAAGAAGAACAAATCAACACTAAAAGCAGTAGAAAACAGAAAATACTTAAAATCAGAGCTGAAATCAATGAAATTGAAACAAAAGAAACAACTGAAAAAAAATGACAAAACAAAAAGTTGGTTCTTTGAAAAAATAAATAAAAGTGACAGATCCTTAGCCATGTTAATGAAGAGAAGGAGAGAGAACATTCAAATTACTAACATATGTGATGAAAAAGGAAATATCACAACAGACACTGCAGAAATACAGACGATAATTAGAAATTACTTTGAAAACTTATACTCCAATAAAATAGAAAATGTTAAAGGCATCAACAAATTTCTAGAGTCATATTATTTGCCCAATTTGAATCAAATGGTAAACAAAATTTAAACAGATCAATATCAAGGGATGAAATAGAAGATGCCACCAGAAGCTTAGCAAACACCCCCCCACCCCTGCAAAAAAAAAAAAAAAGCCCAAGACTGGATGGATACATAGCTGAGTTCTACAAGACCTTTAAAGAAGAACTAATACCATTTTTTCAATCTATTTCAGGAAATAGAAAAAGAGGCAGCACTTCCAAACTCATTCTATGAGTTCAATATAACCCTGATTCCAAAACCAGGCAAAAAAAAAAAAAAAAAAAAGCTTCAGACAAGTTTCTCCCATGAATATAGATGCAAAAATTCTCAATAAAATTCTGGTAAATCAAATACATATCAAAAGATCATGCACCACAATCAAGTGGGGATCATTCTAGGGATGCAAGTTTGGTTCAATATATGGAAATCAATAAATGTAATTTATCACATCAATAGACTTAAAGATAAGAACCATATGATCATCTCAATAGATGCAGAAAATGTATTTGACAAAATACAGCATCCCTTCATGTTCAAAACACTAGAAAAACTAGGGATAATAGGAATATATCTCAACATTGTAAAAACTATTTATGCTAAGACCCAGGCTAACATCATGGTAAATGGAGAAAAATTGAGGGCATTCCCTCTGAAAACTGGAACCTGACTGGGATGCACTCTTTCACCACTTCTATTTAACATAGTTCTTAAAACACTGGCCAGAGCAATTAGACACATGGAAGAAATTAAATGAATATGGATAGGTAAAGAAGAACTTAAATTAGCACTATTTGCCGATGATATGAAGGCCCCAAAAAATCCACCAGAAAACTTCTAGAACTAGTAAATAAATTCAGCTAAGTAGCAGGATATAAAATCAACACTCATAAATCAAAGGCATTTCCGTGTATCAGTGACAAATCCTCTGAAAGGGAAAGGAGAAAAACTACCTCATTTACAATAGAGTCAAAAAACAAAACAAACAAACAAACAAACAAAACCCTTGGGAATCAACTTAACAAAAGAGGTAAAAGACATCTACAGTGAAAACCATAGAACATTAAAGAAAGAAAGTAAATAAGACCTTAGAAGATGAAAAGATCTAACTGTTCTTGGCTAGACAGAATTCTTATTGTCAAAATGACCATACTACCCAAAGCACTATACAGATTTAATAAAATTCCAATAAAAACTCCTATGACATTCCTCATAAAAATAGAAAAATCAGTCATGAAATTTATCAAGAAAAACAAGAGACCCAGAATAGCTAAAGCAATCCTTATCAAGAAGAGTGAAGCAGGTGGCATCGCTATACCAGAACTTAAACTATGATACATAGCAATAGCAAAAAATCAGCATGGTATTGGCACCAAAATAGACTGGCAGACCAATGGTAAAGAATAGAAGACACGGAGACTAACCCACAAAATTACAGTTATCTTATATTTGACAAAGGTGCCAAAAAGGTACATTGGAGAAAAGATAGCCTCTTCAACAAATGGTGCTGGGAAAACTGGAAATCCATATGCAACAAAATGAAATTAAACCCCTATCTCTCACCATGCACAAAACTCAACTCAAAATGGATCAATGATTTAGGAATTAAACCAGAGACACTGTGTTTATTAAAAGAAAAAGTAGACCCAAATCTCTATCATATCAGTTTAGGCCCCAACTATTTTAATGCAAGAATTAATGTCAAGAATTAATAAATGAGATGGATTAAAACTAAAAAGCTTCTTCTCATAAAAGAAATAATCAGTGAGGTGAATAGAGAACCGACTACTTGGGAACAAATTCATACCATACACATGTCAGATAGAGCACTAATCTCTAAAATATATAAGAACTCAAAAGTCTTAACATCAAATTAACAAATAACCCAATCAATAAATGAGCCAAGGACCTGAACAAACACTTCTCAGAAGAGGATATACAATCAATCAACAATTATATGAAAAAATGTTCAACATCTCTAGCAATTAGAGAAATGAAAATCAAAACTACTATAATATTTCACCTCACTCAAGTCAGAATGGCAGCCATTATGAAGACAGACAATAATAAGTGTTGGCGAGGATGTGGGGGAAAAGGCACACTCATACACTGCTGGTGGCACTGCAAATTGGTGCAGCCAGTATGGAAAATCCTTAGAAAACTGGAAATTGAACCACCATTTGATCCAGCTAAGGTCTGAAAAACAGCATACTACAGGGACACAGCCACATCAATGTTTATAGCAGCACAATTCACAAGAGCTCAACTGTGGAACCAATCTAGATGTCCTTCAGTAGATGAATGAATAAAAAATGTGGTATATATACACAATGGAAATTATTCACTATCCAAAGAGAATAAAATCATGGCATTTGAAGGTGAATGGATAGAGCTGGAGAATATAATGCTAAGTGAAATTAGCCAATCCCCCTTAACTCAAAGGGAAAAAAAGATGAATGATTTCTCTGATTTAAGAGAAATGATTTCTCTGATATTATGCTGATTCATAATATGCTGCAGGGGCAGGGGGTATGATGGGAGGATTAAATGAGCTCTAGATAGGGTAAAGTGGAAAAGGGGAGGGTGGGGAAGGGATGGAGAATAGGGGTAGGAGAGACAGTGGAATGTGATGGTCATCATTACCCTAAGTACATGTATGAAGACATGAAGGATGTGACTCTGCTTTGTGTACAACCAGAGATATGAAAAATTGTGCTCTATATGTTTAATGTGAATTGTAATGCATTCTGTTTCATATATAACAAATTCAAATTAAAAAAAATTATAAAAAGAGATGAGCTCCAGTTCTAACATAAAAAATGGCAGCAAAGATAAATGTTGAGGACTGTGACCAAAAAAGAATACTTTAAGACGTCATACTAAGCTGTTACAATTCCTTTCTTCCTCATGCTTATAAAGATTTGGGGGTTATTATATGAGTTGATAGATATGTACTTTATGTTGAATGTGGTAATCAATCCATAATGTAGTTGCATATTAAAACATCACTTTATGCAGCCACATCAATGTTTATAGCAGCTCAATTCACAATAGCTTAACTATGGAACCAACCTAGATGTCCTTCAGCAGATGAATGGATAAATAAAATGTGGTGTACATACACAGTGGAATATGACTTAGCCTTAAACAATGAAATGACGGCATTTGCAGATAAATGGATAGAGCTAGAGAATATCATGATAAGTGAAATAAGCCAAACACCAAAATCCAAAGGCCAAATGTTTTCTCTGATAAGTGGATGCTGATCCCTAATGGGGGTGGGTAGGGAAGAATGAACAAACTTTGGATTAGACAGAGGGAGTGAGAGGAGGGAAGCAGTTGTGGGGGTGGGAAGGATGGTGGAATGAAATGGACATTATTACCATATATCCATGCATAATTGCATGATCAGTGTCACTCTGCATCGTGTACAGCCAGAGGAATGAGAAGTTGTGCTCCATTTGTGTGCAGTGTGTCAAAATACATTCTGCTGTCATAAATAACTAATTAGAACAAATAAAAATTAAAATTAAAAAAGTAAAAAAAAGAAAGAAAAATAAAAATCATTGTCAATTTAAAAAAAAATCTAGGACACTATGAAGACAGTGCTAAGAGGAAAGTTAATTGCAATAAGCTTATTCATTAAAAGAAGAAAAAGTCAACAAATAAATTACCTGTCATTACGTGTCAAAACCTGAGAAAAAGAGGAACAAACCAACACCAAAAGAAGTAGAAGAAGGAAATAATTAAAATCAGGGCTGAAATAAATGAAATTGAAACAAAAGAAACAATTCAAAAATATAGCAATACAAAAAGCTGGTTCTTAGAAAAAATAAATAAAATTGAAAAATACTTAGCCACCCTAATGAAAAGGAGAGTAAAAACTAAAATTACTAAAATTTGTGCTCAAAATGAACTATCATAACAGACACTATTGAAATACAGAAGATAATTAGAAACTATCTTGAAAATTTATACTCTAGTAAAATAGAACACCTCCAATAGACACTGAAAAATTTCTAGAAGCATCTGACCTACCCAAACTGAACCAAGAGGACGGACACCATTTAATCAGATAAATTTCAAGCAAGAAATTAGAAGACACCATTAAAAATCTACCAACCAAGGAAAGATCAGGACCGGATGAATTCTCAGCTGCGTTCTACAAGACCTCCAAAGAAAAATTAGTACAAACACTCCTCAAATTATTCCATGAAATAGAAAAGGAAGGAACCTTTTCAAACTCATTCTACAAGGCTAGTATCACTCTGATTCCAAAACCAGACAGAGATATATCACAGCAAAAAAATTTCAGACCAATATCCCCAGTGAACATGGATGCAAAAGTATTCAATAAAATGTTGTCAAATCACACACAAAAATATGATATGTCAAGAGCTTTGTAATGTTTTGAACAACCAATAAAAAAATTAAAAAAAATAAAAATAAAACATATTTAAAAAAATAGTGTGCCATGATCAAGTGTGGTTCATTCCAGGGATACAGGTTGGTTCTACATATGGAAATCAATAAATATAATTTATCACATCAAAAGAGTTAAAGATAAGGAATAATGCAGAGAAAGCTTTTGACAAAATACAGCATCTTTTCATGTTCAAAACATGAGAAAAACTAGGAAACATAGGAACTTATTTCAACATTGTAAAAGCTATCTATGCTAATCCAAAGGCCAACATCATCCTAAATGGAGAAAAATTGAAAGCATTTCCTCTAAAAATGGGAACAAGACAAGGATGCCCTCTTTCACCACTTCTATTAAACATAGTTCTTGAAATTCTAGCCAGAACAATTAGATAAAAGAAATTAAAGGGTTATGAATTGGAAAAGAAGAACTCAAACTATCATTATTTGCTGAAAACATGATTCTATACTTAGAGGATCCAAAAAAATTACACCAGAAAACTTCCAGAATTAATAAATGAATTCAACAAAGAAGCAGGATATAAAATCAATACTCACAAATCAAATGCTTTTCTATACATCAGTGATGAATCCTCTGAAAGAGAAATTAGGAAAACTACCCAATTCACAATCACCTCAAAAACAAACAAATAAACAAAAAACAACCCTTGGAAATCAATTTACCAAGAGGTGAAAGACCTGTCCAATGAAAACTATAGAACACTAAACAAAGAAATTAAAGAAGACTTTAGAAGATGGAAAGACCTCCCATGTTCTTGGGTAGGCAGAATCAATATTGTCAAAAAGGCCATACTACCGAAAATATTATACAGATTCAATGTGATCCCAATTAAAGTCCCAATGTCATTCCTTATAGAAATAGAAAAAGCAATCATGAAATTCATTTGGAAAAATAATGAAAAATGGACACCTAGAATAGCTAAAGTTATCCTTAGCAAGATGAATAAACCAAGAGGCCTCACAATACCAGACCTTAAACTATACAAAGCTATAATAACAAAAATGGCCATGGTATTGGTACTAAAATAGATATGTGGACAAATGGTACAGATTAGAAGACACAAGACAAACCCATATAAACAGTTATTTTATACTAGACAAAGGTGCCAAAAATGCACATTGGAGAAAAGATAGCCTCTTCAACAAATGGTGCTGGGAAAAAGTGGAAATCCATATGCAGCAAAATAAAACTAAACCCCTATCTCTCACCATGCACAAGAACTCAAAGTGGATCAAAGACATAGGAATTAGATCAGAGAACCTACACATAACAAATAAAAAAAATAGGCCCAAATTTTCATCATGTTGGATAAGGCCCTGGATTCCTTAACAAAACTCCTAAAGCACAAGAAATAAAATCAAGAATCAATAAATGGTTTGGATTCAACTAAAAAGCTTCTTCTCAGCAAAAGAAACAATCAATGAGGTAACAGAGAGCCTATATTTTGGGAACAAATTTTTGCCACACTTACATCAGATAGAGTAGTAATCTTTGGTGTTAAGTATTCAAAGAACTTAACACCAAGAAAACAAATAACCTAATAAGTAAATGGGCTAAGGAGCTGAAAAGACACTTCTCAGAAGAAGATATACAATTGTTCAACAAATATATAAAAAAAATGCTCAACATCTCTAGTAATTAGAGAAATGCAAATAAAAACTACTCTAAGATTTCATCTCATGCCAATAAGTATGGCAGTTATCAAGAATATAAAGAACAACAAATGGTGGTAAGGATGTGGGGGGAAAGGCACACTACACATTGCTGGTGGGACTGCAAATTGGTGCCACCAATCTGGAAAGCAGTATGGAGATTCCTTAGAAAACTTGGAACGGAACTACCATTTGACCCAGCTATCCCACTCCTCGGTCCATACCCAAAGGACTTAAAAACAGCATACTACAGGGACACAGCCACATCAATGTTTATAGCAGCAAAATTCACAATTGCTAAACTTTGGAAGCAACCTAGATGCACTTCAATAGATGAATGGATAAAAAAAAAAAAAAAACTGTGGTACATGTACACCATGGAATATTACTGAGTATTAAGAGAATAAAATTATGGCATTTGCAAATAAATGGATGGAGTTGGAGAATATCAGGTAATCCATACTGGGCTGGGGGACATGGAATGAGTGGATAAACTTTGGATGGGGCAAAGGGGAGCAGAGGAGGTGCCAAGGGGTAAGAAAGATGGTGGAATGAGACAACATTGCTGCAGTCTGGCTGGGCACAATTCAGGAGCCACTTGTCAAAAGAAACGAACTTTATTTTTAGAACCACACATGCCAAACAAAACAGCTCCTCAGGAAAAACCTTCAGAGCCCAACTGCCACCACCGGCTTCCCACAAGCCTCTCCACCTCCCACACTCCTCCTGCTCTTGAGGCCGATTGGCTGAGTCACGTGGGCAGAGCCAAAAACGTCCCCCAATGAGCATCTCTGTGGTCTGAAAGGGCAGGGAAACAGCCCAATGAGCATCACCGCAGAGGAGCCAATCAGTTGGCAGCTAGAAGTTGCTGGGGCCGCTGTGAGCCAATCATCAGCTGGCAGCTGGAAGTTTGCTGGCAGCTGGAAGTTTGCTGGGGCCCCTTCGGCTGTGGCTCTCAACACAACATCATTATCCTAGGCACATGTATGATTGCACAAATGGTGTTACTCTACTTCATGCACAACCAGAGAAGTGAAAAATTCTGTTCTATTTGCATACAATGAACTAAAGAACTTTCTACTGTCATGTATAACTTATTAGTTCTAATAAAAAAAAAAAACTCAGTGTGAAAGGGAGATACAGAATTAAGGGAGGGAGATGTGAAGGTGGTGGTGCTGATATGTGATTGTGAAAATGTATTCATGTCCATTCCCAATCTCCTGGAAAAGCTGTTAAAATATATTCAAAGAAAATTGTAAATGTTCTGAATAATATGCTGACTTGAGGTTATGCAATGATGAATTTTACCATTATGCTGTACTATCTTAATAATTATTGTCTTCATCACACTAGACTCTTTAACAAGTCTTGGTCTAGTATTGGGGTTTCCTAGGTCATCATTGTGCCTAGGTACCTTTATCTTCTTGGGGGAAATTAACAAGTTCAAATGCATTGATTGTGAAAATTAAATGCAACAAAACATGGAAAACATCCAGGACACTGTTTGACTGTGATCCATGATTTGGATCATTCAATGGAAGATATTTTTATTCTAAATACTCCTAAGTCTTCTATAGTTATGGACATATCAATGTTTATTTTATTTCCAATCCAGGCCAATCCTCAAACAACTAGGAAAAATGTTTATACGAGTTTAGGAGGTAATAAAAGCAAAGAGTTCCCTACCTTGTCTTTTCAGGTAACCTCTTATGTAGTTCTTTCCTATTAATCCAGTGCTGTAATATCCCTAATTCTGGATCTTATGCCACTGGAGTATTTGCACTGCAGCCTAACTATCTAACTGTCACAGAGTTGAGTTTATCATTATACCATATTTCCTTTTAACTTCCCTCAATGTTTTCTCATTAGGCTCCCTCATATGATTAAGCTTAATTTTCCTTCTCGTTTACCTCCTGAGATAACGTCATTATTCAAATTAAACCTTACAGCAACACATTTAATTGAAATTTCAGTAACTACTAGTATTAAATATTCCTATAAAAGACAACTATTTCAAATATCTGATTTTACCCACATGCAATACTATGTCTTTATTTTATATCTCTTCTTCCTAAGCAGAAATTTAGCAGGGAGATCCATTGTTACAAGTGAAAAGTGAATTATAATTTTAGCATTGTCTATCACTGAATTTGAATTGCAGGAGTTGCTCACAGATCAAAGAACTCTGAGATGAGAAATGTATTTGAAACAACAAGGGACCTGTGTCAAATAACCACAGGAAAGTTGATTGCTCTGAAAGACTTCAATAAAATATGTTAATTAAAACCTGCACTTGAGCCTCCTCAGCAGTTTGGTGGGTGACAAAAGCACTTCAGAACAGTTTTAAGAGATTATGCGTTTCATGTTAGGGAGCAATTGAAGAGTCAGCAATGCCTCAATCCTCTGATACAGAGATGGTACATTCTAAATTGGCCTCTTCAAGGGGAAACAAACTAATCTAATGTATAAGCATGATAATGCAGTTTTCTCCTATAGCCCATGCCTAGCTCAAAATCAAGGGTGGCTTTATTCTAGGTTTTCTTTCCATCACTTGGCTTAGAATATAAGGTATGTAAATAAATCCTAAACTAAAATAATAAAATAAAATAAAATGACATAGAAGTTGTTTTCTAGTTATAACAAAAAATGACACCACAGTTGCCCAGCATTGTTGGGAATTTTCATCAAGGAGAATAAAGAGAATTGTCTAAGAGACTATTCGATTCTTTTTATATTTTGAACACCTAGCATATCATTGCTAATATGAAGTTAAATTTAAATTAACTTCAACTTATGAAGATGTGAATTTCTTATCTTTATAATGACACAACTGACTATAGTATTACACTAGTTGGATGTGTTTTGAGGCCATGACATATGACTGAATCAGTCAGGGTCACTCCAGGTGAATTGGACTGGCTACTAAATAATCATACAGAGACAGCAAATACCTTTTTGGGGGGTTCAGTAATGGCTCCTCGACCTCAGTTCCCACAACAGAGGCCAGAGAGGCAGGCAAAATAGAGATCATGGCTGAAACCCTCCTATTTATTGGGGGGAAGACATTCAAGAAATTTCTACCCAAATAAGGCATGGGATTGGCTTTCTGATGTCTTGTGGTCATCAGATTGATTGACATCTTGGAAAGCCACACCCATCTCAGGTGCTGTGTGGGGAACACAGGCAGAGCGAGCGAAAAGAAAAGGACACATGGGTCACATAGGCCAGTAAGAGCAGCAGCGCCAATCCAGTCCCCTCATGTACTCAAATGCATATAGCTCACAGACACAGCCCATGACTGGCTGGCAACATTTTATAGTAATGTTGGATCACTTGAGTTTAGTATAACACTAGGAAAAGTTATCAGACCATGAATTTAAAACTTGGTAGGTAAAACTAGTTGAACTTGAACCCTCTTATAAGAAACAGATTTGGTAGATAGAGATTTCAACACACCAAATGAACCATAATGATGTTTTGATCAAAGATGGACTATGTATATGACATGGTCTAATAAGATCATAATGGAGATGAAAAATTCCTATCATCCAGTGATATAATAGCCATCTTATCATTATAGTGCAATAGCTTACACACCTGTTTGTAGAGATGCTCTTGTAAATGAACTTACTGAGCTGTCAGTCCTATAAAAGTACAGCACATATAATTATGTGCAGTACAGAACACTTGATAATGATAATAAATTGCCATGTCACTGGTTAATTTATTTACAGAGCTATATTTTATATGACTAATTTAGAGGGTACTCCTGCTTATAAAAAGTGTGACTTGTTACTACAGCAGCATCTTCATACACCTCGTGTTTACAATTTCTAATTATATCATTTTCTTTTGTGCATTAGGTTAGAACTTGTATAAGTCAAGTCAATAATTTTTGTAGTTTTCTATGTAGAAGTCTTGACTATATGTCACTAAATTAATTCCAAAGTATTTTTAAAATTTTTTTCTGTTGTAATTGGAAATTTTAAAAATTCATTGTCATTTATATATATTTATATCATATGATATGTATTGTTCATTTATATGCTATGTGATATAATTTAAATGCCATATGATACACATGCTGTATATGATATATTGCTAAATATGTTACATTTGATATATAATGGTAAATGTACTTATTCATTTCAATTTATATTTGTAGATTCCTTTAGGTTTTCTATGTGCATAATAGTATTTTCTGGAAGTAATGACTTTTTTGCTATTTGAATATTTTTTCATTTTGTCAATCTTTTTGTATTTCTTAATTTATTGCAGTGCAATGTTTCTAGTAGCAGTCATAGCTTTGACTTCCTTTATTATAAAAGTTATAATAAAAGCAACAAGCATAGTTAAATGCATTACAAATGATGTTTATATACCATGTAGATTACCAGCCCATTGCACTGGTTTCATAAATCAACTAATTTTATAAAATTAAAAATAAAGCATTATACTTTTACAGCAATTATTTAAAATTTTATTGCCATTTGTAACAGCTTATCCATGAATCAAAATGTTTATTTGCTATAAAACAAGGACCAATTTTTCTAAATGCATGTAAATTTTATTTATCTATGAATATCATTTCTTACACAATATTCAAATATATATTAAATTAAAAATAATATCCATTAACTTAATTATTTTAATAGAAGTATGTACATTTGTTTTTAGAATTTATGTTCATCAGGGGTTCAACTGACTTGCCAATATTTCTTTTCTGGGAAATTTGCTAGTAAATAAAGCAGGCTTGTATAATTAGTTAATTTAGAGATGCCAAAATTATTGAAAGAGGTGTACATCTTTTTTTTCTTTAATTTTGAAAGAAAATGTCCATGAAACAGGTTTTCTAATTTTTTTTCCTGATATTGAGTATTTAATTGAACCCAGGGTCTTGCACTTACTAGGCACGTACTTTATAAAAAAAAACACTGAACTACATCCCCAGTCCTTAGTCCTCTAATTGTAAAATCACTATTACATTTCTGGTAAACTGGGATATTTAGAGATAATGTATGCTATTGGCAGATTTGAAGTGATACAAAACAACTGTCCACCTGATCCCAAATTCTGATAATCAAGAGGATGAGTGAACTAATGAATGAATGAACTAGTGAAATAAACATATACATTAGTTTTGATATAGAATATGCTCTAAGCATCTGCATGTAATTGTGAGCTTATGATTTCTGAGAAATAAGTCCAAAGCATTCTAAAAGAGATTAAGGGCTACCTAATTGTTTTTGAAGGAACATGAAAAGAGAAAACACCAAAATCACTAATTTTGATATAAATATGAATGTATTTAAAGTCTGCACAGCAAAATTACAACTAATATATTTTCAGATATTTTAATCTTAAACAAAGTCTCTTAAATCTTGAGAAATAATATATATCCTTCCAAGAAAAAGTAATTTGATTTACATTTATTGCACTTCAGATTCATATAAACAGAAAAGTCTTATTTATGTGAACATTGAAACAGAAATTAAACATAAATGTCTAAAAAGTAAACTTATATTTTCCTTACAGACTGTCTAATATGGCCTTTGATATGTATCCAATTTGGAGAGAAGTGTAGATTATAATGTGAGGCTCAGAGAGAAGCTTATGAAGCAAAGATGTGGGGCAGATAAGATTTGAGTATAAGAACAGACACTCAAGATCCTCTGGCTGAATACCAGGAGCCAAAGGATTTAATGTCATGGGAGATCTGAGACCTTTATCTAGGCCACCGGCTGTCTTTTGCGGGGGAAGAGTTTCAGAGGGAGGAGTCTAACTGAAAAGTCTAGTTGGAAGAATCAAGCTGAATTGTGTCTTACTAAATGTCTATGACAGTTTTCAGGATTGAAAACCCTTGCCTCTTGCCTAGAGCCAACCCCATTAGAACATAAAACCTCAGGTATGTATAGCTGGGTATGATACTCTTTTCCTTTTGGAGTCTCATCTCTCATTTACTAACATTTCTTCCACAATCAGGAATGTGGTCCCTCTCCTCTCTGGGAGGCCTCAACTCTCTCCCTTGACAGTATCCTCTTTCCCCTTTTCCCATCTCTTCTAATAAACTCATGCCTATTATTCTGAAAAACACAATCAGGAGTGAGCAAAACCATAGATTTTTACAAAGTGGGTTTCTTTCTTCCTTTTTTATTTATATATGACAGCGAAATGCATTATAATTCTTTTTTTTTTAAACTCTCTGGTGTTTTTTTATTTTTTTATTTTTTTTTTTACTTATTTCTTTTTATTTATTTATTTATTTTTTTAATGTTGGTTGTTCAAAACATTACATAGTTCTTGATATATCATATTTCACATTTTGATTCAAGCGGGTTATGAACTCCCATTTTACCCCGTATACAGCTTGCAGAATCACATCAGTTACACTTCATTGCTTTACATATTGATATACTCATGTCTGTTGTATTCTGCTGCCTTTCCTATCCTCTACTATCCCCCCTCCCCTCCCCTCCCCTCCCCTCTTCTCTCTCTACCCCCACTACTGTAATTCATTCCTCCCCCTTGTACTGTTTTTCCCTTTCCCCTCACTTCCTCTTGTGTGTAATTTTGTATAACCCTGAGGGTCTCCTTCCATTTCCATGCAATTTCCCTTCTCTCTCCCTTTCCCTCCCACTTCTCATCCTTGTTTAATGTTGGTCTTCTTCTCATGCTCTTCTTCCCTAGTCTGTTCTTAGTTACTCTCCTTATATCAAAGAAGACATTTGGCATTTGTTTTTTAGGGCTTGGCTAGCTTCGCTTAGCATAATCTGCTCTAATGCCATCCATTTCCCACCAAATTCTATGATTTTGTCATTTTTTACTGCAGAGTAATACTCCATTGTGTATAAATGCCACATTTTTTTTATCCATTCATCTATTGAAGGGCATCTAGGTTGGTTCCACAATCTTGCTATTGTGAATTGTGCTGCTATGAACATCGATGTAGCAGTGTCCCTGTAGCATGCTCTTTTTAGGTCTTTAGGGAATAGACCGAGAAGGGGAATGGCTGGGTCAAATGGTGGTTCCATTCCCAGCTTTCCAAGAAATCTCCATACCACTTTCCAAATTGGCTGCACCAATTTGCAGTCCCACCAACAATGTACAAGTGTACCCTTTTCCCCACAACCTCGCCAGCACTTATTGTTGTTTGACTTCATAATGGCTGCCAATCTTACTGGAGTGAGATGGTATCCTAGGGTGGTTTTGATTTGCATTTCTCTGACTGCTAGAGATGGTGAGCATTTTTTCATGTACTTATTGATTGATTGTATGTCCTCCTCTGAGAAGTGTCTATTCAAGTCCTTGGCCCATTTGTTGATTGGGTTATTTGTTTTCTTATTGTTTAATTTTTTGAGTTCTTTATATATTCTGGATATTAGGGCTCTATCTGAAGTGTGAGGAGTAAAGATTTGTTCCCATGATGTAGGCTCCCTATTTACCTCTCTTATTGTTTCTTTTGCTGAGAAAAAACTTTTTAGTTTGAGTAAGTCCCATTTGTTGATTCTAGATGTTAACTCTTGTGCTATGGGTGTCCTATTGAGGAATTTGGAGCCCGACCCCACAGCATGTAGGTCGTAGCCAACTTTTTCTTCTATCAGATGCCGTGTCTCTGATTTGATATCAAGCTCCTTGATCCATTTTGAGATAACTTTTGTGCTTGGCGAGAGAAAGGGATTCAGATTCATTTTGTTGCATATGGATTTCCAGTTTTCCCAGCACCATTTGTTGAAGATGCTATCCTTCCTCCATTGCATGCTTTTAGTCCCTTTATCAAATATAAGAAAGTTGTAGTTTTGTGGGTTGGTTTCTGTGTCCTCTATTCTGTACCATTGGTCCACCCACCTGTTTTGGTACCAGTACCATGCTGTTTTTGTTACTATTGCTCTGTAGTATAGTTTGAGATCTGGAATCGCTATACCACCTGATTCACACTTCCTGCTTAGTATTGTTTTTGCTATTCTGGGTCTTTTATTCTTCCATATGAATTTCATGATTGCTTTCTCTATTTCTACAAGAAATGTCATTGGGATTTTGATTGGCATTGCATTAAACCTATAGAGAACTTTTGGTAATATTGCCATTTTGATGATGTTAGTTCTGCCTATCCATGAACAGGGTATGTTTTTCCATCTTCTAAGGTCTTCTTCAATTTCTCTTTTTAGGGTTCTGTAGTTTTCATTGTATAAGTCTTTCACCTCTTTTGTTAGGTTGATTCCCAAGTATTTTATTCTTTTTGAGGATATTGTGAACGGAGTGGTTGTCCTCGTTTCCATTTCAGAGGATTTGTCCCTGATATACAGGAATGCCGTTGATTTATGCGTGTTGATTTTATAACCTGCCACTTTGCTGAATTCATTTATTATCTCTAATAGTTTCTTTGTAGACCCTTTTGGGTCTGCTAGGTATAGAATCATGTCATCTGCAAATAGTGATAATTTAAGTTCTTCTTTTCCTATTTTTATGCCTTTAATTTCTTTCGTCTGTCTAATTGCTCTGGCCAGTGTTTTGAGAACTATGTTGAACAGAAGTGGTGAAAGAGGGCATCCCTGTCTTGTTCCAGATCTTAGAGGGAATGCCTTCAATTTTTCTCCATTCAGAATGATGCTAGCCTGAGGCTTAGCATAAATTGATTTTACAATGTTGAGGTATGTTCCTGTTATCCCTAGTTTTTCAAGAGTTTTGAACATAAAGGGATGCTGTACCTTGTTGAATGCTTTTTCCACATCTATCGAGATGATCATATGGTTCTTATTTTTAAGTCTATTGATGTGGTGAATAACATTAATTGATTTCCGTATATTGAACCAACCTTGCATACCAGGGATGAATCCTACTTGATCATGGTGCACAATTTTTTTGATATGTTTTTGTATCCGATTCGCCAGAATTTTATTGAGGATTTTTGCATCTAGGTTCATTAGAGATATTGGTCTGTAGTTTTCTTTCTTTGAAGTGTCTTTGTCTGGTTTCAGAATCAGGGTGATGTTAGCCTCGTAGAATGAATTTGGTAGTTCTCCCTCTTTTTCTATTTCCTGAAATAGCTTGAAAAGTATTGGTATTAGTTCCTCTTTAAAGGTTTTGTAAAACTCTGCTGTATACCCGTCCGGTCCTGGGCTTTTCTTAGATGGTAATCTTTTGATGGTTTCTTCTATTTCCTCAATTGATATTGGTCTGTTTAGGTTGTCTATATCCTCCTGACTCAATCTGGGCAGATTATATGACTTAAGAAATTGATCGATGCCTTCACTATCTTCTATTTTATTGGAGTATAAGGATTCAAAATAATTTCTGATTATCTTCTATATTTCTGAAGTGTCTGTTGTGATATTGCCTCTTTCATCCCGTATGCTGGTAATTTGAGTTCTCTCTCTTCTTCTCTTTGTTAGCATGGCTAAGGCTCTGTCAATTTTATTTATTTTTTCAAAGAACCAACTTTTAGTTTTATCAATTTTTTCAATTGTTTCTTTTGTTTCGATTTCATTAATTTCAGCTCTGATTTTAATTATTTCTTGCCTTCTACTTCTTTTGCTGTTGTTTTGTTCTTCTTTTTCTAGGATTTTGAGATGAAGTATGAGATCATTTATTTGTTGGTTTTTTCTTTTTTTAAGGAATGCACTCCAAGCAATGAATTTTCCTCTTAGACCTGCTTTCAATATGTCCCATAGATTCCGATATGTTGTGTCTGTGTTTTCATTTAACTCTAAGAATTTTTTAATTTACTCCTTGATGTCTTCTAAAACCCGTTGATCATTCAGTAACCTATTGTTCATTCTCCAAGTGATGCATGATTTTTCCTTCCTTCTTTTATCATTGATTTTCAGTTTCATTCCATTGTGATCAGATAAGATGCATGGTATTATCTCTACTCCTTTATATTGACTAAGAGTTTCCCTGTGACATAATATATGATCTATTTTTGAGAAGGAACCATGTGCTGCTGAGAAAAAAGTGTAGCTGCTTGATGTTGGGTGGTATATTCTATATATGTCAATTAAGTCTAGGTTGTTAATTGTATTATTGAGTTCTATAGTTTCCTTATTCAACTTTTGTTTGGAAGATCTGTCCAGTGGTGAGAGAGGTGTGTTAAAGTCTCCCATGATTATTGTATGGTGGTCTATTAGACTCTTGAACTTGAGAAGAGTTTGCTTGATGAACATAGCAGCCCCGTTGTTTGTCCCTCTTTATCCCTTTTGATTAACTTTGGCTTGAAATCTATTTTATTTGATATGAGTATGGACACTCCTGCTTGTTTCCGCAGTCCATATGAGTGATATGATTTTTCCCAACCTTTCACTTTCAGTCTATGTATATCTTTTCCTATCAAATGCGTCTCTTGCAGTCAGCATATTGTTGGGTCTTGTTTTGTGATCCATTCAACTAGCCTGTGTCTCTTTATTGGTGAGTTTAAGCCATTAACATTTAGGGTTATTATTGAGATATGGTTTGTTCTTCCAGCCATAGTTTGTTTATTAATGCTATTAAACCTGATTTGGTTTCCTCTTTGATTATTTTCCCCCCTTTACTGTCCTACCTCCCACTGTTGGTTTTCATTGTTGTTTTCCATTTCCTCTTCCTGTAGTGTTTTGCCAAGGATTTTGTGAAGAGATGGTTTTCTAGCTGCAAATTCTTTTAACTTTTGTTTGTCGTGGAATGTTTTAATTTCATCTTCCATCCTGAAGCTTAATTTCGTGGGATACATGATTCTTGGTTGGAACCCATTTTCTTTTAGCGTTTGAAATATGTTATTCCAGGATCTTCTAGCTTTTAGAGTCTGTGTTGAGAGATCAGCTGTTATCCTGATTGGTTTACCCCTAAATGTAATCTGTTTCCTTTCTCTTGTAGCTTTTAAAATTCTCTCCTTATTCTGTATGTTGGACATCTTCATTATAATGTGTCTAGGTGTGGATCTCTTATGATTTTGCACATTCGGCGTCCTGTAGGCTTCTAGGATTTGGGATTCTGTCTCATTCTTCAAGTCTGGGAAGTTTTCTTGTATTATTTCACTGAATAGATTGCTTAATCCTTTGGTTTGGAGCTCTGTGCCTTCTTGTATCCCAATGACTCTTAAGTTTGGTCTTTTGATATTATCCCATAGTTCTTGAATGTTCTGCTCATGGTTTCTTAGTAGACTTGCTGAGCTGTCTATGTTCTTTTCAAGTTGAAATACTCTGTCTTCATTGTCTGATGTTCTATCTTCTAAGTGATCCACTCTGCTGGTAGTATTTATTCTCAATTGAGTTTTTAAGTTGGTTTATTGTTTCCTGCATTTCTAGGATTTCTATTTGTTTGTTTTTTATTACCTCTATCTCCCTGTGAAATTGATCTTTTACTTCCTGGATTTGTTTGTCAATGTGATCTATCATTGTCTGATTTTGCTGTCTCATGTCTTCCTTGAGACTCCAGATCATCTGAAGCATGTATGTCCTGAGCTCTCTATCTGACATTCCATCTGTTGCAGCTATTACCTCTTCTAAAGTTGAGTTGACCTGCATTGCCTGTGGTCCTTTCTTTCCTTGTCGTTTCATAGTGCTGGCGTTCCTTTCTGCTTGGTGAAATTGTTGTGTCTTTGATATTTTCCCTCTATTTATTTATATTGCTCTTGTATAGTTGAAAAATCACCCTTGCAGGGCAGGTAGTGGCTGTGATCCTCCTCCAATTAGTGTGATCCGTCTACCATGCTGGCAGGCCCTAGTTCTGCTCTGCTGGTTGGTCAAAGGTCCGCCTACCCAGCAGGCGCCAGGGGCACCTGTGTCACTCCGTAGGTTGCTGGGCCTAACCTCCCGATGAGTCGCAGGTTCCCCTAGCTTGCAGGTACTGAGGGAGGGGCCGGTTCCGTCCCTCAGCAGGCCGCTGGGCCCGATCTGCCGGTGTTCACAGTCCCGCCTACCTTGCAGACACTGGGGGAGGGGACGGGCCTGCCCCTCAGCCGGCCGCCGGACCTGTCCTAGTGGGTCCGGTCCACGTTCCCCGCAGGCGCGTGTAGCTGCTCTGTCACTTGGCTGGTTGCTGGGCCTGACCCGCCCACCCGTGCAGGTTTGCCTAGCTTGCAGGCACTCTATAATTCTTATTATATATGTAGAGCACAATTTTTCACATCTCTGCTTGTATACACAGTATATTCACACCAATATGTGTCTTCATACCTGTACTTTGGATAGTAATGATCATCACATTCCACCATCATTAATAACCCCATCCCCCCTCCTTTCCCCTCCCAACCCTCTGCCCTACCTAGAGTTCATCTACTCCTCCCAAGCTCCCTCTCCCTATCCCACTATGAATCAGCCTCCTTATATCAAAGAAAATATTTGGCATTTGGTTTTTCTTTACACTTCTTTTAAAACTCCACCCTGCAGGTGATAATGAAAGTATGCGAGGACGAGAGAGATGCCTACCTTTCATCTCAGCCTAAGATCTGTCTCTGCCAGAATCATAATGTTGTTTTCCTCTAAAGTTTCTTAATGTACTTCCAGGTACCATTTTGCGGAGAGGTGGAAGCAAAATAGGGCACATTATCACTTCATTTTAACTACTTTGCTATGAGGATCACACGTGGAAAATAAAAATTGTCATCAATTATTCTTTTTGTAAAGAAATTGGTTGCACAATATTATTAGTTGAGAGAGACCTTAGGAATAGCATAATCTTCAGTGAGAGTCATAAGAAATCTTTAAAAACTATGTAGTTTTATTATTTACCCATATTTTTCTCTTCAGCTTTATTTAGAGTGATATGCCTAATATTTGAATGAAAATCAGACCAAATTTTTATCCTAATTATGGCTCTCTTTGTAACTTCCTACCTTAGGCATATCATGTGAACATGGGTTTCTGTCACACTCTTAAAAATCACTAATCTATCTGATGGACAAATCTTAAAGGGATCAATATGCAAACCATCCTTATCTATATTGAAGGACTTGATTAAATTGAGGGGCAATCTGATGTGGTGGGTAGAAGCTAGTCTATGGAATCAAAATGTTTGATTTCAAAGCAGTACATATTGGTTGGCTGATGGCAATTACTCAGCAATTTTATAAAAAAGCTGTGAATCTTGTTATGATTCATTTCAACAGCATTTAATGGGAAAGAAAAAAAAAGATACCACCTCTAGAGAAAAAAAGTCTATTCCCATGAAAATGCATATCTTCTTGCTTTTCTGGTGTTTTTTTCCCCCAATATTGTTGAATTTGTTGTGTGAGCCAGGTATTGTGTTAGGCCTGCCTGAGGAACATAATATGAGGATAAGGACTTGTTGGCAGGGCTCGAGGTGCTTAGTGCAGTGGTTTTAAAATGCTCAGAAAATGACTCTGTGAGAGAGTCTGATTGTTATCCAGGTGGCCTAACTCCTTTTTTTTTTTTTTTTCCAGTGTGAAGCATAAAAACCTTCCTAGGGTTTTATAAAAATGCATTATCTTACCTTCTGAACTTAAAAGTAAGTTCACTTCAGTTGTCAACTTTAATATTAAAAGAGGGCACTTTGCTTTATCAACACTAAAAAGTGATATTGCTCTTATATAAATAACTGTCCGTCAGAGCTATCTTGTGTCAATCTGATTAAATTCCTTTCTCTGAGGATCAAAGAATTCTAATATTCCATTTTGGAAATCAAAGATTTTATCCTGCAGCATGACTGAAATCAAATCCTTTAAGCAAATTCTGTTCAAACATTTCAGAAAACATACTTATATAGAATAATTTCTGAATATTGGCAATAATATTTTAATGGCATGAGTAAAAGTCATAATATTAGAAGGTAATGGTTTAAAATTTCACTTCCTCTAAAACATACTAACTCAAAACAATATTTTTTTGTAATTATTTGCTTTCATGTCTCATTTATTATTTACAAACACTATCTTAGTGACCTTAAATAATTTATTTATGTATGGTAATATATATTCCTTGATTAAAACCCTTTACTACTTTATTCGGAAGGAACACTGGAACTTTTAGAAAGCTATGTACATTGAAATATGATTTTTTGAAAAATTGTATGATTTTTAGAGCAATTCTAGGCACAGAGAAAAATCAAGCAGAAGGCACAGAGACTTTTCAACACAGCCCTTGTCCCACCATGAAAATCCCAAAGAGTACTGAAACTATTAGAATTGATGAACCTACATTCACACATCAGTATCACCCAAAATTTAACACTTCACACTAAAGATCTTAGTCTTGGTGCATACATTCTATAGATCTCAACAAACAAAAAATGAACTTCATTCACCATCAAGGCACATACAAATAGTGTAATTGTTACCCAAATCCTGTGTGCTTATCCTGTGTGTTCCTCTCTTCTTCTGCTACCTCATTCCCAGTTACCCAACAATCCCTTCACTCTCTCTAAGGTTCTGCTCCCTCCAGAATGTCAGATGGTTGAAAACATATAGTATACATCTCTCTTAGATTGGCCTCTTCCACTCAGCAACATAATCCCATTTCTTCCATGTTTTTGTGGCTTGATAGCTTATCTCTCACTAGGGCTAAACAATATTCCATTGTCCGGATATATGACAGTATCACCATACTTTCACATGCTAAAGGACACCTTAGACACCTCCAAGGTTGTTAATCATAAACAAAGTTGCTACCAAAAACTTGTGAGTATGTTTTGTGTGGAGATATATCTTCATTCCCTTTGGTTAAATAGCAAACATCACAAGTACTGTAGCATATTACAAAAGCGTGTTTAGTTTTTGAAGAAACTGCCAAGATGTCTTCCAAACTGACTGCATCTTTTTGCATTCCCCTGTGTAATGAATAACAGTTCCTGCCACTATCCATCTCCATCAGCATCTGGTACCTGAAGTGTTCTAGACCACGGTCATTTCCATAAGTCTGCAGTGGCATTTTACCACTGTCTCAATTTGCAATTTTCCAATGATACATCATTTGAAATACATTTTATTATACTGATCCTCCATTTGTATATCCTTCCTGGTGAGGGATCTTCTCAGGTTCTCTTCCTATATTTTATTAGGGCTGTACAGCTATTTATTGTTGAATTTTAATAGTTCATTTCATATTTTATACAGGGGCCTCTTACAAAAACATATATTTTGCAAATGTTTTCTACCAGTCTTTGGTCTGTCTGTCTTCTTTTTCTTGATACTGTCTTTTACAAAACAGAAGTTTTAAATTTTAATAAAATCTGGCTTACTGTTTTTTTTTTCCTGCATGGGTTATGTATTCAATGTTATATCTAAAATAACATACAAGATCCAAGATCATGTAGATATTTTTCCATGTTATCTTCTAGGCACATTATAATAATTCTATATATTTAGTTCTATGATCAACTTTGAGTTAGCATTTGGAAAGAGTATAAGGTTTGTGTCTGTATTCTTTGTTTCATTTTTAATTTTTCTGCATGGACATGTCCCGTTGTTCCAGCATTAATTTTTTGAAAGGAATATCTTTAATCCATTGCTATTTTCATTGCTTCTTTGTCAAAGATAAGTTACTATGTTTCTTCAGGTCTATTTCTGGGCTTTCTATTCTGTCCCATTAATAAATTTGTATATTTTTTGTCCAATTCTACAGTGTCTTGAATACTTCAGCTTCATAGAAAAACTTGAACTTAAGCAGTATCAGTCATTTGATTTTATTCTTCTTCAATATTGTGTTTGCTATTCTAGGTCTTTTGCCTCCTCATTAAAACTTTAGGAGCAGTGTGTTAATAGCTGCAAGACAGGTTTTTGAGATTTTGAGTGGGATTGTATTTCAAGTGTAAGTCAATTTGGGAAAAATTGACATCTTGACAATATAGGGTCTCCTTATCCATGAACATGAAATGTCTGTCCTTGATTCCTTCATCAGAGATTTGCAGTTTTGATCATAAATATTGTAGATGTTTCTGTTAGATTCTTGCCTATATATTTCAAGTTTTGGTGATAGTAATGCAAATGGTATTGAGATTTAATTTTAAATTCCATTGTTCATTATTATATAGGAAAGTGATTGACTTTTGTATATAATCCTTGCAATCTCCAACATTACTTTAATTGTTTATTGGTTTCAGAATCTTTATTGTTGTTGGTCGTGATGATTATGATTTTATTCAATGACAATCATTGTCAACTGTAAACAATTTCATCTCTTTCTCTCAAATCAGCAGAATAGCATGTGTCCACCATCACAAATCATACACATAGAGTCCCTGTCTCAAATCCTCCCTGGTCTACCTATTCATTTTCCCCTTCTCCCCCAAACCTCTTACTACCTCTGATCTTTCTAGTGTCTCTATGATTTTGTCATTTCAAGAATGTTACATTTGGAATCCTGCAATATGATTTTTAGACTTTCTTCTTTCACTTAGAAATATTGCATGTATTTTTTCCTGTGTCCTTTTATGGTTTTATAGTGGATATAAACACACACACACACACACACACACACACACACATTTTAGCCTTGACAGGATGCACCATAATTTATTCACCCATTCTCTTACTGAGAGTGACATTGGTTGCTTTTAAGTCTGGAGAAATTCAGAATTAAACTGCCTTAAAATCTATTTTCCAATGTCTATGTGGATATGTTTTCAACTTCTTTGTGCCCATATCAATCAGAGCCATTGACGGATTGTATGGTAAATGTGTAGCTTTGTAAGACACTGCTTAATTTTCTTCTCAATTGTCTTTCTTATTGAATTTCAGTTTTTTCTTTTTTTTATAAATACTTATTTTTTACTTGTACTTGGACACAATACCTTTATTTCACTTATTTTTATGTGGTGATGAGGATCAAACCCAGGGTCTCACACATAGGAGGCGAGTGCTCTATTGCTGAGCCACAATCCCAGCCCAAGGATTTCCTGTTTATTAACATCCATTTTGGTGTTGCCAAAACTTTTATGTTTGGCCATTATGATGGAGGTTGTTAGTTTTTGTTTGTTTTGTTTTAAATCTCTAACATTTCTTTTTTATTCTTTCTTAGAATTTCCACTTCTCTGCTAACATTACCGGCCCAGTCCTTGTATGGTATAAATTTGTATGAGATTCCTAAGCCTATTAATTATATTTGTTTTAAAGTCCTAGACTGATCATTCTAATTTCCTTGCCATATCTAAGTTTCTGGGATTTTATTGTTCTGTAGTTTGATTTGCAATTTGTTGAAAGTCAGATGTGATTTAATGTGTCATAGGATCTCCCCTAAGCGTGATTTTTCAGATGCAATGGTAAAGTGTAGGGGGAAGGGAAGCATTATCCAATCCTGTGATTAGGTCTCAGTCTTTTATTAAGCCTCTGTCTCTGGGCTATGAACTTCACAAATGCTTCTCAGGTTTTCACCCTCTGTTGGTGGGACAAGATGGCTAGTGGACCTGGATTTAGATATTTCTCTTCCTCAGTTTGGTTAGACTCCTAGAAAACTCCAGAAGGTTAGGTGCTAATAAAATAGTTGCTTTAGAGAACAGTCTCTGTTCAAAAGAACCGAATGCTCTCTAGTATTTCAAAATAGCCACTTTTTCTGCCCCTGCTGGAAGGCTGAGTTGATTTTTCTATGATCTTCATGGTGAAAACCTGGTAGAGGTTCTGTCAGTAAAACTCACAATGTGGAAGGCTTGACTGGACTTCCCCTGAAGATTTTAGCTTTCAGATTTGTTCACACTCAGCTTCCAGGGGTTCACCGATTGCAGTTTAGGATTTTATCCCAGTGTTGGCTGCATGTTTCTACTTTAGTGAGTTTTGACTCCTTGAATCTCCCCTTCTGTCTCTCCAATTGTGGAGGTAGTGCAATTCCCTATAATTCTGTCTTCTCTGATGGATATGAAAAAAGTTGTTGTTCTTCAATTGTTCAGATTTTTACTTGTTGTAAGGACAGAATGACAACTCTCCAACTCCTTATATGCTGGATTAGAAATTAGAAGTCTCAAATATGATGTTTTAGTTGTTGCTATTTTATAAATGAGTGAATATAGTTTCCAAATGTTTGAATATGAAATTACTCAAGCATTCAAACATTATATCTAAATTACCCTATCATTTTTAGCAGTTGTTGAAATTTTACTTTTATTATTCCTTCTCTCTACTCCTATGAGTAGTAAATAATTATTTACTCCATGGTCCTCACCAACATTACCAGCTTTATAGCCAATATGATATGATATGGTATGATTTGATATCATAGAATAAAATAGAATACATATGTATATATGTAACACACACACACACACACACACACACACACACACACACATATATATATATATGTATACATATGATTTGAAGAAACTGTTTTATTATTTAGTCATACTTTAAAATTTTTATATGAAAAGCTTTGTTATCCATCTTGCTTCTCTTGACACACCCAATATAGTGCTCATTAAATTTGTTTCCCAAATTCTAATTCTTCTTCAGTAGGTAAACAGTTCACTCCAGAGTGTCAACAGGTTAAAAAAATGCAAAAAGGGAATTTGCGTTGAATTCTCTGGAATTATGAAACTCTTCTAAATGTGGTCAGCATCTCTGGGACAAATATATTTAGGCTCCCTAAAGAATCAAAGTGAGAAGAGTAAATTTTTAAAGTACCATTAGTAAAACAGATTTACTGAAGACATAAAGTTAAAGTAGTACAAAGCTGCATACTATGGATATGAAAATTAATTCTAATTATGATTAAATTTAACAGTTTTTAAAATAAGATTGTTGTTTAATGGAATAGTCATGAAAGATTTCATGATTTCTTCCTATTATTTTATTTTTCACTTGAAACAGATCGCTTTAATTTTATAAATCATAAGTAATCATAAAGAATCACTATTTACTGAGAATTACAAAACAATTGGTTACAAAATTAGTTGGAATTTAGGATATAGTTCCAGTAATTAATTTTTTAAAGAGTATGACAGACTAATTAGCAGTTATTAAATGAATTGCATTTACCTTTAGCGTTTGTTATATTTATGTTTCAGAAGTAGGCCTTAAATGTCAATGATTCTTTGACGCAATTATTAGCCCAACTTCAGTTGACCATGTCTACAGATTGTTCAATAAACTTCAGTATGTGAGTGAAAGATTCATTTTAATTATTATTGTAAGGGCTACCCCAGGACAAAGACGAGTGGCACACTTAGTACCTATGTGCACCAGCGCAAGTCTGTTGTGACTGTGGCAACTGTGTTGCAACTTTATAATATAAAATACTTAATCAGAATATGTGTTACCATATAGGGGAGACAAAGGGACTAACATGTAATGGGGACACTAACACAGAGTATATAAGGTAATGCCTTGCTGCACTTGGAGCTCAGTCTTTGGATATTAATTTGCAGAGCCAGGGCTGCCACTAATAAACACTGCTTCCTGCTGAAAGTGTCTTGTCTCTCTGTGGGAGAATCCTGCAACATTCTAACTTAAATATGTTAGCAAGAAATTAAATGTGAGAAATCCTGACAGGTAGTAGTGCTACTATATTCCAAGAACCTAACTTCTCCAGTCAGTGAGAAACACATGATTGCTCCTTCCGTTGTCTTCAATGGCAAACTGCTGTTGGTGAGGAAATAAAACTAAAAACAAAATCTCCCAACCCAGTGTAGAGGAGAAAAAGTAATACCTTTTCCTTATGCATTGCAGGGTTCATGACCAAGACCCTTATAACATAAGACAGATTAGTAAGAAGAAAACATACAAATATATTTAATATACAGTTTACATGACATGTGAACCTTCAGAAATAAAGACCTGAAGGAACAAGGAGAATAGTGTATTTTTTGTGGGTAGTCATGCAGCAGTGTAACTGGAGAGCAAAAGTCATGACCTAATGGTACAAACTGAGGGGAACTTGGTAAGGCTTGTGTATTTACATTCTGTTTATGATCTCTGGGTTTGTGGATTCTTTCTTCCTGGAAAATCATTTATTTAGGGGAAAGTCAGAGAATTCTTTTGTTGGTAGGCTTCACAGTGAAAAGATGGGCGATCTGGGAGAAACCTTCCTCAATTCTCTTCAGCTTTACTTTTCTCATCCTTCCTTTAGTGAGGATGACATATTTTGGGCATGTTCTTTGAACCATCACCAGAAAACTTCTGAACAAAGGTAATAGAAAATTAAAAGTTTTTTTTTTTATTCAGTTAGAATCAAACCAGAATATGATGTGAATCATGGACAGTCAGCTAAGAGATTGCAAAGACAGAAAGAAGTATGACCCTATAATGGAGCCAAACAAGTATAATCATGGCGTACCTGTTTGTAGGAAGACTGAAGAGTAGTAACTAGTCCTCTTGAAAGAGTATTTATCACATGTAATTAATCCTAAATTCATCTAAATAGTGGGTTAACTATCTGTATAGTTGAATTTATCCAGAGAAAAAAAATAAACTGTTCATATCTTTAGGAATAGAAAATAATTTTAGGACTTGGAACAAAATTTATGTTTCATCAAAAACTTGATATGAGTGGTGTTATCTCCCTTGATGTTTACATTTCAAAGAGACAGCATTAAGGTCTTTAAGAAAGTTATTCCTGTGTCATAAAATGCCTACTTAGTTTTCAATTTATGTGTACATTTCAAAGAGAAGGGGCAGAATTTACCTTGCTAAGTTTTCTAAAGCAAATGATTTAAGAAAACAGAAGATATTTCTTCCTTTATTTTCAACAAGGATAATTAAGCATCACAGTTTTAATTTGGATTGATGCAAATTATGGCATAGTTAGGAGTATATAGTAGATGAACTAAAATTTAAAAATACTTAATTAACATATACTTCTTCGATGTTCCTTTTTACATAGGACTTTTCATTAGCCTAAACTCAGCCAATATAAATTTATATGGGAATAAACAGCAGTAGGTTTAAGCCAAGGTTTTTGTTTTTGTTTTTGTTTCTTTTTTAGTAAGAATTTGTAGAGGTGAATTACAGGTCCTTATTCCAACTCTTCCACTACACATTCACTCTGGTATAAACAGATTGCACCCTTGACAGAGGAAACCCAGTTCACAATGGAAGAGGTGCCTATTTGAAAATTCCAAATTGTAATTGAGGGTCCACTTTGTGCTTTAGATGCAAACCTCACTGTTCAATCACTGATGGCTTAATTTTTGAGCTGGGGTTATGGCTCCGTGGTAGAGTGCTTGTTTAGCACATGTGAGGCCCTGGATTCGATTCTCAACACCACATATAAATAAATAAAATAAAGGTCCATTTACAACTTTAAAATATTGAAAAAAAACTGACCTGTTCTCCTCTCCTCTCCTCTTTTCTCCTCTTCTTCTTCTTCTTCTTCTTCTTCTTCTTCTTCTTCTTCTTCTTCTCTCTCTCTCTTTCTCTCTCTCTCTTTCTCATTCCTCCTTTCTTTCTCCACCTTGCTAACTATGGGGGAAGCAAGATCAATATTCTTACAGTCCTGGGTTCAGTTACCTAATTCTTAAATTTATTACCCACAGAAGTTAAAAAAAAATATTCCAGACCTGGAAACTGGAGCCGTGGCTCTCTAAAAGACACTAGCTGCACATTAATCTACTGATGATAATTCTACTTGAAGCCCAGCCTTGTATTCTCCTTTTCAGAGCTTTCTGTTCCTCCTGGCAGTTAGAAATGCAGCGTTTGTAACCCTAGTCTGCTCCTTTTCTCATTTTCTAGCAAATCAATAAAACTTTTTTCCTTTTTCTCAAAACCTTGTCCTCATTATTGGACCAGTACTGAGGACATGGACCAAGCTTTCAGTATAAAAAACATCCTCAGTACCTCTCTAGGTACAAGCAGGGATCCTTATGTTACTTTACAGATGACAGATGAGCATTGAAACCAAATAATTCATTTTCCAAAATGAAAAGGTCAAGAAGGGAGACCTTTCCTGAAGGAATACCTTTTGTGTCTTGGTTTCTGAGCCAGCAACATCTCCCTTCATCTCACACAAGGATGGCAATCCCATGCTTCACAGAACCAGAGGGAAGGAGACTATTTCCTTCATTGATTATCATTCTAAACTTAAAAGTGTCCTGGGCCTTTAAAGACAATGCTGAAAGTGAACATAGGACAGAATCTAAGATACAGATAGATAATGATGTCTCAACTGCCTTTTGACAAGTTAATTATTCATTGAATTTTTCATACATGATAACCTTTGTTAAAAAATTGAACCAGAACACCAAATACCCAAGAATACCAGTTTCAAAAGATATATATAAAACAGAATTACCCAGACAAATAGTACTGAAAGTGTGTATTGCAATGGTTTACATTGTGAGAGGTTCACATTACCCTCCAAAACTGATGTTGAAATTTAATTGTCACTGTGATGAGGCAAACATTAATCAGTGCCCAGGAAATCTTGCAGTGAGATAAAAAGAACTCTAAAGAACCTGATAATAGAGAAAATGGAAAGGGGAAGATGAGCACTTTTCCTTATCTCCAATTTTTAGGTGAGGATCAAGGCAGAGTGACCTTAATTGTATGGAAAAAGGATGTACTCATGAAACATCAGAAGAAATCCATCTGTGTCTGCAATGGGCATGCCCTTTTCCCATGTATTTCCCTGCTTGTGGGAACCGTATGGCCTTCAATTGTACCCTTGCCTGTCACCACCAAGGAGTGTGTGAGTGATGAAATATCCAAAACTTTGAGAAGTGCATAAGTCATACAGTGTCCAAGACTTTTCCAGTGAGTCCTTCAAGTTATTTCTTTGGAATTGGAAAATAGTATGCTGGGTGTTTGAAGCTCTGGAGTCGAACAATTGGCATGGTTGACAGGACACCAAAGAGACATGTGTTCAGTTGATTCTGGATTGAAAAAAGACAGAGTTTATAGAGAAAATTCTGAGGTGGTCACAAATCTCAGTGTGATTTGGGGTGACTTTCCTATAGGAGGGGTAGGGACCACCACATAAGTATGGTGACATCCTGAAAACAACAGAGGGTATTGGAAGCAGCATTCAACACAGTCATAGGAAAAAAAAAAAGGAAAGAAGGTCATCGCAGCAGTGGCATGACCCCTGCTATGAGCAATTAAAATTAGCCACAGACCAGGAGTTAGCTACTCAGCTCAAATATACTGCTACTACTGTACGTCATGACACATGATTATGCTTAACTGTTGGGACATCAAAGGCCAAAAGCCTATATTAGGACATTGGTGACTAATGAAAACTGAGACCATGAAATGTAGGATCCACTCAAATTAAAATGATTTCTGGTAAATCTGAATTGAAATGAAGTTTGAAGACATAATGGAAACTAGAATGGTAATGGTCCAGAAGTTAGAGAACCAGCCAGAGCAACCTGAGGAGGCCAATCCAGATCTGCTCCCCTTTCTAGAGGTATCCACATACCACCATGAGACCATAAACCCAACAGAGCTGGTGGAACTAGAGTACAAGTTCAGGCACAAAACAAAATACAGAATATTGGTGGGGATGCTCCACCTGTGGGACACTGGAGTATATGGGATGATGTTAAATGCCATAGAGTTATTTAAATGCCTTCAGTAATCACTTTCCCCCACTGTGTTACATCCACAACTTTACGCCAGTGCCACTGATTAAAGTGTGGGGTCATTACCAAGTTGGCTGCTTTTTGCCCCTTGCAATATGTGGTCAAATTCAAGTGATATTCCTATGCCCAGAGGCACCTTGTTCTCTACGGAGGCCTTCAGGTTATTTCAGGATCTGAGAATGAAATGTACTATTTATGTGCAGCCTTTCCCATGACCTGAGGTTATGAGTTTCACTGCAGAAATGAGAGATATGGGTTTACGCTTGACCCTTGTATCCATTTATGGTGTCCTGGTATCAATATTATCCACATTTGAAGGGAAATCCCTCCAGAAAGCAACTGATACTGGGTCTAGGTGAGATGGAGAGATATTGGCAGAAAACAGGAGTCCATAAAACCCAACCAAAACTGGAGGGAACTCTTTGAGTCTCCTATAAACAGATGTGAGTGGACTTAGTGGCAGCAGGAATAGATGAAAGGAATATAGATAAACAATTTAATGCCATCCTGGCACAATTATGAAAACAATTATAAAAGAACGAAAGGTTTTAGCCGTTATCTCTCAATAAGGAAAACAAAAGGAAGATGGTTATGAAGGTAGACTGGCTTCCAACTCCAAAAGGAGATAATGACAAGTTTCTCCTATTAAATTTAATGAAAGCAGAGTTCATGGCTTCCTCTGAGAATTCTTTGAGTCCTTGGTTGTGGGATAACTAGGGAGAAGATCAAGGTTCAGGAGTCCAAGTTGTGTCTCTGGACTAGAGACTATAAATAGAATTGGCAATGCATTGGTCTTCAAAAATATTCAGAGTAATAGCATTGGTGGACACAGGAGCTAATTGGACATTTATATGTTATAATCCTGACAAGTTCTTAGGCAGGTTAACTGCTAATGATGGATATGTGTGAAAAAACAGTGAGACTTCAAACTGTAATGTTGATGCCTTGGCTTGGGCACCTGTCACCCATCCCATACCTGGCATTCACAACTCCCATTCCTGAATATGTTATAGGTGTTGATATATTGTGGGGTGGATGCCCTCAAACTGTTGTAGAGGATCTCCAGATCCACTGCTTGGAGATTAAATCTGAATTAGCTATAAAGCCAAATATTAAGAGGGCATACAAACTCTGTTGTTTTGCCTACACCCTGCCAAGCTGTTGCCACCAAAGAATATTGACTCCCCTGTAGCCATGAAGAGATAACAGAGAACATACTAACATCATAATCTACCAAATCCACACTCCTTTGAATTTACCTCTGTAACTGGAAATAAAGCCAGATGGAACTTGAAGCATGATGTATTCCAGAGAATTAAATAAGGTGAAGCTTTCACTTTACACAGCAATTCCCAACTAAGCCACCATTCTAGAAGAATCCAGCACTCAATTGGAAGCATATAATTGTGTATTATACCTTGCTAATGCCTTTCTTAATAAAGATACAGTCCTGAGAGCTGTTTGCCTTCTCGTGGCAAAGCTGACAATGGGTGGTTCCGCTGTTACTGCAAGTGTATCTCCATAGCCCCACTGTGTATGGTAGCACAATATTTAGAAACATGGTCTCAACCTCCGTTGATAATGTTTCATTATGTTGGTGACATTCTCCTTATTCTCAATCTTTTCCCACACTTGCTGAGGCTACACCCATATTTTGACTCATTTACAGGGGCCTTGAACCCCAACAAGGTTCAGGGGCCTGGCTTAGTGGTGAAAATATTGGGTGTTGTTTGTTCTAATAAAGCAAAGATTGAACCTCAGGCTGTGATATATAAAGTTCAGGTGTTTTCACTTCCTAACACAGCAAGGCAAATATAAGAATTTGTAAGGGTACTGGGTTATTGGAGGACTCTCATTTAGTTGTCACAACACCTCTATAATTTGTGTAGGAGGAGTAGAATAAGGGACTGAATTGATCTATATACTAAGGCATTTAATCAAGCTAAAGAAATAGTGAAACAGGCACAAGCCCTTGAAGCACTAGATTCATGGAAACCTGTTGAGTTTTCCATTTGTGTCACTCCAGATGACTTTGGATGGGGCTTATGGAAGTGTATTAAGAGACATAAGATCCCAATTAGCTATTGCTCACAGTTAGGAAGAGAGAAGAGAAACACTATAGCTTGTTGGAAAAACAATTGTGTGATCTGGGGCATGGTGGCACATGTGCCTATAATTTCAGAGACTGAAAGGATGAGGCAGAAGGACTGCAAGTTCAAATTCACCCTCATCAATTTACTGAGGGCCTAAGCAACTTACCAAGACCTTGTCTCAAAATTAAAAAAATAAATAAATAAATACAAGTAAAAAGAAATGGAGTTGTAACTCAGTGGTAAAGTGCCCTGGGGTTCAATACCTGGTACTAAAACAAAACAAAACAACCCCTCTTTCAAAAAAAAATTACTGTCAATTGTGTGATACTGATGTTATCCTTTTTGCCCCCAAACCCCTCACCAGAGAGAAACTAGTAGAGGTCATGAGTACCTAACCCACAGTGGATGGTTACAACAAATAGCCAAAGTCCCATAATTAGGGGTAGCTCAGGTGACAACCACAATGAAATGGAGTGAATAGCTTCAACAACAAGGCATAAACAGCACTTTAACACTCATCTTAGAACTTTGTTCCTGGGACCCCATCATATAGATAGCAGAAAAGGGCAAAATTCAAGAAGACATACCTTTCTCCCTTTTCCTGTAAATGAAGGACAACTTCCAATACCAGAGTCATCCTGGAACACTGAAGTACCCACAACCCCCCCAACACACAGTGGAGAACTGAAGGCTGTCATTCTATGGGTTGATGACAGGGACACAGCAGCCAGTGGGCCAAATTGTAAGCAGTATGAATGGCTATTATTCACAAAAGAGTGCCAGTAAGTACCAGCTGGGCTGTGTTCAGAGGACTGACAATGTGGCTGCCTCAATGGCAACAACAGGGAATGGTTAATGGCAGGCCTCTTTGGGGAAACCAGTTATGGAAAGATATTTGATGTTGTGTCTAAACCAAAGTTGTTTCAATGTACCACGTGGCTGCTCATTGCCTTCTTCAATTTCCAGGCAACGATGAGGTTGACCAAGTTGTAAAGATGAGATGGCTGGAGAAAGATTCAGCAGAAGAAATTGCCACTTGGCTATATTGTATATTAAAGCCCGTAGGCAGCTGTGGCCTGCTGGGGACTGCTCATAAAGATGTCTGATGTTTTTGCTGCATGCCACAACTCTCTTGCCTGCTCTCAGCACTACCCACAATGACTTAATGTCATCAAGGGACATACCAAATGGGTGATATCCATCTTTTATAATGGCAGATAAACTACATTGGTCTCCTCTCCCCTTATCAGAAGTGACCAACTGTGCATTAACAGTTATAGAATTGATGCGAGGCTTTCCCAGCAAAAGAGCCAATAAGAAGGCAACTATTAATAGACTGATCCAGCTGAGTGCCATGTATGCCACACCATGGGTAATTGAAAATGACTAGGTAACCCGTTCCATAGGTCATGACATACAACAGTGGGCATAAGACCAGGGCATATTATGAATTTTCCACTTGCCATACAATCCACTAGAAGCTGGCTTAATGGAAAGAATAAATGGCTGCTGAAATGAGTCTTAAGAACTGAGAGGAACTCTATGCAGGGGTAGGCTGCTTGTCTGCCTGAAGCACTGAGGACACCAAGTGAGAAAGACAGACATCAGTGGCCTGTAGTTCTTTCTATTCTCCTACCCATGGCAGCCAGCATTAAGGTTATAGATAAAGGACACTTCCACTGAACATTTTCTTAAATTGTTTACCTGTGATTCTGACCAACCTGCTACACACTGAGGCTCCCACCACCCTATCCTTGGTCAGGTAAAGTAGCTCAAAGAATTCATGGAAACACTCATGTTTATTGATTAATATAAAGGGTATTTATAACAAAAGAAGAGATGCATAGGGGGACATATAGGAGAAGGGGGTGGACATTTCCATAACCTCTCTGGGTATGCTGCCCCCCAGGGACATCCATGTGCTCTGCAGTCTAGATGTTTCCCAACCTTACCCTTCAGGGTTTTTAGGGAGGCTTCAACACATAGGTTTGATTGATTAAGGGACTGGCCAATGGGGGGTAACTTAACTTTCAGTCCTGCCCCCTTCTTCCAAGAGATCAGTAAATAGGGCTGAAAGTTATAACCTCCTAACCCTGCCTGGGTCTTTCTTGTGACCAGGCATCATCCAGAAGCTACCTAGGGGTCCCCATACAAAAACTGTACTTACTACCTAGGAAATTTCAAGGACTTTAAGAATTGTATGTCAGAAAATGGGGGCTAAGATGAGATATATATTCCTAAATGTCACAACTACAAAACAAAACAATCACAGAAAATCCAGTATCTTTTTTTTTCTTGAATTTGATTCAAACTAATGAAACCACACACACACACACACACACACACACACACACACATTTTGGCCAGTTCTATGAAAAATGCTTTCTTGATCAAATAGATCTGAAATTATATAGGGAATTAATTCATAACATTCTTCATCATTCCTGTCATCTAAATGAAGATTCTTTCTCCCCACTGAAAGTACCAGCCTCTCCGTATCATAAATAAAGATGAAGAATATTATGAATTAATTCCCTATATCTTCATACTTTAAGGATTCTCTGTAAGTTCTAAGTATATTGCTGTTTTTATATCCAGCTTTAGTGTGAATTTAATGTCATTATAGAGTTTCTTAGTTTTTTTTTTTCTCTTTTGCTTTCCATCCTAATTCCTGGAGTCATAAAGATATTACTGTCTTTTAAGATCCCTGTGTTCCCACAGGGCTACTCCTTGAACAGATAAAAGCTTAGAGGGGAATTGACCTTTCAGCAGATTCTTCATTTTTATGCTTGTTAGCAAGTTGTACGTTTTGAGAACTACCTTTCTAAGGTTTATAAGGCTGAAGGTTCATTTTGTACTTTCTCTTCCCTCCATAAGATACCTGTCTCTGATTTAAAAAAAAATGACCCTGTTTAACATTAAACACTAGAAAATCTGCACAAGAAACAAGTCCAAGGGGCTCAGAATGATTCTCAATCGTCTCAAATACCTTGAGAGAGAGCAGGAGGACATATGTTTGCAGAAAATAGTTGAATTTATCAATGAAAAGAAAAAAAAAGTAAACATAAGAAAATATGGGTGTATAAATAAAAAAGGGCACAGAAATGAAGTTCATTACCTCTCAGGACGGATTATGGTAATCTTAAAAAAAAAAATCCCCAGAGTAAAATTTATTCTTTGGTTTCAATTAAAAATGATAAAGTTAACCTAAATTGCAGAACATTGAATTGACTATTCATTTTCCATTATTAAGTATTTAAATTGCCTCAGGAGTGAAATAATATTATCTTTCCAAGAACAAAATCTTATTTGGAGTTGGAAGCTTTTTGTTATTGTTGTTGTTGTTTTGGTATCAAGGATTGAACACAGGAGTCCTTAACCACTGAGCCACATCCCAAGCCCTTCTTTATATTTTATTTAGAGACAAGGTCTCACTCAGTTGCTTAGGGCCTTGATAAATTGCTGAGACTGGACTTGAACTCGTGATCCTCCTCCCTCAGCCTCCTGAGCCTCTGGAATTGCAGGCGAGTTATAGTGTGCCCAGCTTAGAGGTGGAAGATTTTTCTGCTCACTAGTGTATCCCTAGGGCCTAGAACTGGAGTCCTGGTACAAGTCAGGAACTTGGTGAGCCTTTGCTAAATTGATGTCCTGGACCAGCACTTCTTAAAGCATTGTTAGAATCCTAGACTATTCCTTCCACAGTTAACAATATTCTGTAAAATGGAGTTCTCTGCTTAAAGTCGTTTGAGAACCATGGTGTGTCAGAATTGAACTTTAGGTATTCAAGTTCTATATAATAAAATGACTTAAAGAATTTTTTGCTTAGAGGATTGACTAACTGTGCTTGACTATGGTAACCTTTTCATAAGTAATAACTGACCCTTTCTTACTTCTAGTGGGAGATGCAATTCTGAGCCAGTATTGTCCTAATGTGGGATGTGTCATTATACCTAGCTGTACACTTAATAGGGCTCTGCTTTGAATTCAGATTCCATGTAGGAAATCATTTTTTAAAAATAGTAGAGAGCCAGCATCCCATTGATGATACTCCAAAGAGAGTAAAGCTTTCATGGATTCCCAAATTCAGACTTAAAGTAAAAATTACTTCATTGTAAGCACCGTTTTAAGGATTTTACATATACTTATAATTTAATCTTCCATTTATATGGGATAGAGGGTAAAATTATGTCCACTTTACAAATGGTGAAACTGAGGCACAGAAGACATTTATACACTTTACCTAAGTTCACATAGCCACTAGTAGCAACCCAGGATTTAAACACAGATATTTAACCATGGTCTGGTACTAGTATCTGTGCCCTTTAAAACTAATTGTTAATTTGGTAATGATCTCTCTTATTTCATTTTTATGATCTCACTTATTAATTTTCCACATGACATATTTTACAACTACCATTTAAATAAAATCTGTTTGGAAATGAATATATCTGATTGTATGCTATTTATAGAGTAATGGAGATGTATTTTGAACTACAGACTTAATTATTTATTTATTTATGGTGGATGCAGGGTGGAACCCAGGGCTTTGTACACATGCAGTGGGTATCACTGAGCTATATTCCCAGCTTCAACTTTAGACTTTTAATGCTAAGTTAGCAGTAATGATTCAAGAAAAGCATAATAACCGAGTGTATTACTACTAATCCAATACAGAAAAAAAAATGCATAGAAAAAAAATGAGCTCAAAACTGCAAGTATATTTAAAGCAGATGAATGGAACAATGATGCATAAACAGAAATTGGTCCAAACATAAAAATAATTACAATAAATGTAAATAAACTACGCTCATCAGTTAAAGATTGAAATAATTTACGTATGAAGTAAAATGACTCCTGATCCTGTATATAAGAAGGATACTGTTATGGATTGGGCTCTGTCTTCCCAAAATTCATATATTGGAGCCCTAATCCTAATGTGACTATATTTGGAAATAGCATTTTTCAAAGAGGTAACTGAGGTAAATTGAGGTGAGAAGGGTGAGATCCTAACCCAATGGGACTGATTTTTTTTTTAAAGAAGCTCCTTTTCTCCATGTGACACACAGAGAGAGGCCACATGAAGATGGTATCAAGAAGGGGCCAATTGCAGGATAGGATCTGAGACCTTGCCAGACACTAACCTTGCAAGCACCTTGATCTTGAACTTCAGATCTTTGAGAAAATAAATTTCTGGTTTTTATGCCACCCATCCAGCCTGTGGTATTTTGTCATAGCAGCTCAAGCCAATTAATATAGGCACCTAAGACTTCTTCACAGAAGTTCGAAAGGAAAAGGATGTTAAAATACATACTAGTTAAGTCCTAACATAAGAGAGCTGGTATATCTACATAAAATTTTTAAAAAATAAATTATTTTCTTAAGGATAAAGAAACTCACTTAATAATGATGAAAGTTCTGATTCATCTGATTCTTAAACAAAAAATGGTAAAAGCCTCAGAGAGAAACTGACTGGTTCTCCATCATAATGAGGTTATTTCAAGTTCATTCTCTTTACTAATGGGTAAAGCAAAGATAAATGAACTTACAGAAAATTTGAACAACACAATTGACAGATTTGACTTATTTAACTGAAACTGGAGCTGTGTGATAAAAGTAGATTCTCTCCTTCACCAATTTCTTTGTGGGTTCTTGTCTCCCAAATTTGAAGAATAATACCCATTGATAATAACAGCAGGCAAGAGTGAACGAAGCAGGATTTATTCAAGTGAGAAGAGACAGAACTCTCACAAGGCAAGAAGAGAACTTCGAGCAAGTGTTTCCACCTTAATGGACTAGTCTAGGGTCAATGTTGCTTCTGGGTAGGGGTATTCATCAAAATCCACGCAAAACAGCTATTGAAAATGTACCAAAGCTATTCGTCAAAATTTATGTTAAACAGATATTAAAAAAAAAAAATATCTCAAGCTATTGGCTGTGTCCTAAAGGACTTTTAAATGCTTCCTGTAACTTCTATCTGGGTTCATCCATCATCTTCCACTTTTCCCTCAGCTCTGGGACAAAAGAGTTGGCAGGAATGTTCCCACTGGTTAGTCTCATTTATGGTCTTTATGTTTGAAAAAGACTTGGATGGGTGCTGACCACCAGAACAAAGACTATCTATTTTTATTCATAACTTTTCTGGAAAAAAAGGGAAAATCTTTTTTTGTGTAATTGTTTTTCCCCAAAACATCCCCTACCTAATTAGTTCCCCTAATTGTAATGACAACTCATCCTTTTTTTTTGCTTATCTAGTTCTAGCCTTGTAGGAAATTATAAATGATATAGCTTAATTTTGCCTGTTATTGAACTTTGAGAAGTAGAAATGTGATTTTTCTTGTGTGTAACTTGCTTACTGTCTGCCATATTCAAAATTTTGATTAAGAGGAACCCAAGTAAACATAATTGAATTCATCATGGTCTTTAGTTCATGACACAATTTATGGTGGCCTTTATTTTTTATTTATAAATAACCATAATGCAATGTAAAAAATAATATTATTAATAGTTATATCTCTGTGTATATATTACTTCTTAATCCATCTCTACTGCCTTATAATATGGCCAAGGAGAAACAATTCAGAACTTTATTAATTAACTCTTTGCTTTGCTTTTGTATTTTCCTTTTCCTCATTCTCTTTGTAATATTTTTATAACTTGGTCAAATTTGTATGCATCCTTAAACCCCATATTATTTAGTAATGCTTATTTGTAAGCATTATAAAAGTTATGAAGGACAGAAGTGTCTGAGTGTTGTATGAAAAAAATTTCAACATCACCAGTCATCAGGGAAAGTAAATCAAAACCATAGTGAGCTATCACCTCACTCTAGTAAGAATGACTATTTTCAGAAAGAAAGAAATTACAAGTACTAGTGAGACCATGTAAAAAGAACTCTTTACACACGAGGAATGAGAATATAAATTAATACAACTGTTCTGGAAAGTAGTATAGAGTTTGCTCAAAAAAAAAATAGAAGTACCATCTGATCCAGTAATCCCACTACTGGGATATATCCAAAGGAAATGAAACCAGTATGTTGAAGAGACATCTGGACTCCCATGTTTATTGTAGTCACTAGCCACAGTAACTAAGAAAACATCTGAATGTCCATCAACAGAATACTGGATAAAGTAAGTTTATAAATACAAAATAGAACACTATTCATCCATGAAAAAGACAAAATGTTGCCATTTATGAAAACAGGAATATAACTAGAGGTCATTGTGTTAAGTGAGAGGAGAAAGACAATCACTACATGATCTCATTCCTATGCAGAATCTAAAAACAATTAATTTCATGAAACAGAAGAATAGTAGTTACCAGAGGCTAGAGAAAGTAGGGGAAAGGTAGAGTTGGAGAAGTCAATTGTATTAAATTATAGTCAGAGATGTGAAAAAGTTTTGCTGTACAGTTGCACGCAGGAAAATTATTGATAAAACTAATGCAGTGTGTATTTAAAAAAATCTGGGAGAAAGGATTCTGAATGTTTTCACCACAAAAAATATGATAAATGTTAAAGGAGATAGATATGTATAATTTTTAATGTGTCAATGAAAAATACTTAAAAGTTAGATGCAGGTAGTATTTTAAATTTAATATTTTTGGATTTTTAATCATGGAGAAAATTATTTTGGTTATATTGTCTTTGGGACCAATTACTTTATAATTATCACATGTTGAACTAAATGTATTTATAGTATGCAATTTGGTAAAAGACAACATGTTCACATTCATAAAACCAAAGCCCAAATAGATATAATAGACATAATTTTATTCCTAAATCTTTTCTCATAATATTTGATAATTCTTGCCCTCCCCATTAATAATCTTCCCATCAGCAGTGAAATAGTGACTCATTTTCTTTTGATGAGTTTACATTCTAGACAACTGTAGAATGGAAACACACAACACGTACTTCTTTTTCTGCCTTCTTTCATTCATAATACTTATTTTGAGATCCTCCATGTTGTTCTGTGTATCAAGATTCATTGCTTTTTGTTGTTGAGTAGCATTCCATTATAAGGATGTAGCATGATATCTTTATCTGTTTATCTCTTGGTGGACATTATATTTGTTCCCAGTATTTGGATATCACACATAAAGTTTCTAAGTCTTTGTGGATATATTTTTTCATGAAATTCCATAGAATTAAGGGCAGAGTGATATGATACATGCACATTAAATATATTATAAAACTGTCAGTCAGGCTTAATTATGTGTGCCTGGAATCTCAGCTACTTAGGAGGCTGAGGCAAGAGAATTAGTCTGAGGTCAGCTGGAGCAACATATTGAGACCTTGTCTCATAAATAAATAAATAAATAAATAAATAAATGGAATGAAAAAAGAAAAGAAAGGAACAAGAAACAAAAACAATGAAAAATATGCCAACATACTTTCTACCTTGGTTGCAACATTTTATATTCCCAATGGCAGCATCTGAGAGAGTTCCAGTTGCCCTACATGCAAGCCAAGACTTGGTATTGTCTTACAGTTTCATTTAGACCTGCCAATAATTTATAGTGCTCTCAAACAGAAGTTTTACTTTTTCTCTCCTGAATGACTAACGGTGGTGAACATCTTTCTATGTGCTTATCTGCCACCTGTGTAGCTTCTTTGGTGAAAGTTTTATTCAAATTTTTCATCCATTCTATTTTAATTGAACTTTTTTGGTTTTTAAGATTATTAATATTATTATTATTATTATTATTATTATGTGAATTCTCTTTTTGTCTTTTTAGCCCCATGTTTCAAGGAGCAAAAGTTATGAATTTTGATGAGATCAAACTTATCATTTTTATGGAATATGCTTTCAGTAATATATCTAAGAAATATTGGTACAATCACATGGCCAAAGAGCTTTTTACCATGTTTACTTATAGAATGAAGTGTTTTAGTATTACTTATATACCTTTAGGTCTATAATCTACTTTGATAAAATTTTATATGATGAGGTAAGCATTTATAGTTGGTTTCTTTGCGTGTACATATCTAAGTGTTCCAACAAAATTTGTTGAAAAAGAATATTGTCCACTAAAATTCCTTTCCATCTCTGTCAAAATTAATTGCCTATATATGTGCATATTTCTGGGATCCTTAGTCTTTTTCTTGGGTGCATTTGTCCTTATTGAAAAAAATACCACACTTAGCATTATAATAAGTCTTGAAGCAAGTGAAGTTTCCAAACTTGCCATTCTTTTATAAGACTGTTTTGACTGTTCTGGGTCCTTTAGCAATATCATATGAGGAGTTGAATCAGATCATTTAATGTTACAAGAATGTCTAAAGAGACTTTTGATTAGGATCGCATAACAGCCACAGGGCAATGTGAGGAATTTCATTCCTGTGCCTCTTGTCATGTTTATATTTACTATTTCATACTTGATGTTTTCTTAAAATACATTTCAATTCTGGGTTAATTTTCTTCAGTATATAGAAACTGGTTTTTGTATGTTCATAATATATTCTGTAACTTTTCTTAATATACATTTTAGTAGCTTTCTGCATTTTACAAATAAATTTCTACATATACATCATGTCATCTCTGAATAAAGAGAGATTTACTTCTTTATTTTTATTTCTTTTTCTTAGTTTAGATCACTGGTAAATGTTTTGAAAAAGAAGTAGTACATGTTGTGTATGTTTCCATTCTAAAGTTTTCTAGCAGTGATCACATGGTAGGTATGGGCATCTTTATCTTGTTCCACTCACTTGCTTAGGGGCAAAACATTGAGTTAGGTGAGCTGTGGGTTTGTTTTATAGATGCTTCTTGATAGGCGAAAATTTTTTCTTCTCTACATAGTTTGCAAATTTTATTTTTTCCTCCTCAGGAATGGTTGTGATTTTGTTAAATGATTCTTCTCCTTCTATTAAGATCGATCATTTTTTTTTCTTTTTTACATTGTTAATATAATGGTTTACATTGATTTTTTTAAAAAAATACTAAGTTAACCCTGCATTCTTAGGACAAATACATCCAGCACAGACAAAATGTGGCTCCATGTCAAGGGAGCCTGAACAAAAGACTCCTGCCATTTTATGGATTTGGTAGGGTTGGGGGAAGTTGGAGAGGTAAGAAATGAAAAACACTGGGCATTGAGTCAGAGTAGAGAAAATCTATTCTTCAAAGGCTCCTTTATTAGGGGAAGCGGTATTCCCCACTCCCTGGGCCCTCTGCTAAGTTGGGCTTGGCAAAGGTGCCTAAAGAAGATGGCTCCATGGAGGTCCCTGTGAATGAAGGCTGTTGGTCCATGAATGCTGATAAGCTTCAGAGCATGGCCAGCTGTGTTCTGCATCCCGCAGAAGGTACTCGTACACATGTTAACAAGCAATATCTTTACTTTTTTTGCATTTTTTAATGCAAAATTTTCAAGATATTACATTTTAAGACATGCTGAGTTATTTTCAGGAAGAATTTTCTGGAATAAGGATTATATTTAATCCTTAAACTAAAATTATGTCCTTATAATCTTTTAAAAATGCTTTCTATAACTTTTCAGGTAATGATATACATTTACATCTATCTATTTCTCTCCATATGTATATATATTAAAAAAGCATTGAGTTAGGTTATATATATATATATATATATATATATATATATATATATATAGAGAGAGAGAGAGAGAGAGAGAGAGAGAGAGAGAGAGGGAATATAAAAGCCTTTTTGATTTTTCTAGTTTATTCATACATACTGCCCAGCTTCACCTTTTGTTATAACTGTACCTAGTTCATTGCTTAATGTGTTGAGTTCAGGGGTAACTTTCATAGTATCCTTAACTAATTATCTCAAAAGTCAAACATAGCTTATATTTTCCTTGGAGTTCTGCTGCCATCTTCCCTCCATCAACCTTCCCACATTGTCCTCCCAACTGCCTGGTCTTTGGATCCTTAGGCCAGTCAGAATCTTCCTTGCAATATGCAGCACATCCTGACTCTTTCTGAACAAAAGTCCTGGGAGAGTCTCAGTTTTTCCCTTTGCTCTGGAGCCCAGTTCTCACAGCCTCATGAGGTGTCAGGGAGGATGGCTCTTCTACCGTGTGGGTCTGCTGGACAGAGGGACCATTCCTGCTCTGAGGAGAAGGGAGCTGGGTGGCACAAAACAGCACCACACTCCTCAGAAGAGGATTTATGGATGGTTTACTTCTGGTATTTCCCATTTACTGTATGGACCATGGTTGACCCTGGATAACTAAAATATCAGAAAATGAACTGACAGTTAAGGGAGATGACGGTACCACCAGTCTTTCCTCTTAATGAACATATGTCCTGAGTGAATATGAATGAAGAATTGTGCGGGAGCTGTTCCCCAGTTGCTCTCAGGTCCTCTGTGCCTTTTCAAACATAAATACCTTGCTCTTCTGAGTGTGATTCTAGTGTTTGAAAAATATACATGTTATGTGAAAAGCATAAAAATGAAAAGCCAAATATTTTATCTGGAGCCCACAAAAATAAATTGTGAACTATTTTTATACTTTGAAGAAAGTCGTGCTTCATGTAGCTAAGAAAACTATTTTTGTGTTCAATATTGGTATTTTTATGAGACTTTCAAAAATATACAATCTTTACTTTGCAGGCTGACTTCAATCCTAATTCCTTAGTATGATGTACTTTTTGCAAAATGGTCTATAGTTAATGCCTCACGAGAGTCTCAAATGTTACTGTGTAAAACAGAATTTTAGATTTCATTCCCTTTTCCAAAGCTGATTCTCCCTCATCTTTACATCTCAGCAGATAAAACAGTGCATTAGTTAATAGCATTACACTTGCTCAGGCTAAATAAATCCTTTAGGGTTGCTCAAGATTTCTATCACATGTATATCTAATCACAGACAAATCTCAGTGACTTTTGTCACTCTGCTTCCAAAATACTCTCCATATTTTAACATCTTCCATCTCTGTGGGGACAATCTTCATTGTTGAGGTCATTGCCTCTTCTTATGTGACTTCCTGTATACTGCTTCCTCCGGCAGTTCCTAAGAGGGGTTTTGTTAGGTCACTTTGAGGTTGCTGAGGAACAAAGCACCAAGCAACCCTTGCTGGAAAGAACCACCAATCATCCAACAGAACCACCTGTCAATCAGCAGGGTCTCCTGACCAATCCAGGATCTCAGCAAGCTCCCCTGACCAACCACAACAGGACAAGGGACTCTAAAATTCTCCCTCTCCTGTCCTAATCTCTCCATTCCTGCCCTAAACCCAATAAAAATTCCATTCTAGTTGAGCCCCCCCCCCCCCAATTCCCCAGACTGTTCTGTTGGACTTGACTGGAAGATCTTGTCTGGGAGCAAATCTTGATAAAACCTCGTTCAGTAGCTTTTAATCTTCATCCTTTTAGTTACAGGTGCCTGACCTTAAAGTTTTCCTTCCCAGTTCCCAGACCCCAGTCTCAAGTTTTAAATTCTAAATATACAAGTTGTTCTGTTGTTGTTTAGAAACTTCCAGTGTTTTCTCTGAGAAGTAAGATAAAAATCTAAGCCCAGCAGGCACAGTGGTACAGGCCTGTAATCCCAGTGGCTTGGGAGGCTGAGAAGGATCCTGAGTTCAAAGCCAGCCTCAGCAACTGTGAGGCACGAAGCAACTCAGTGAGACCCTGTTTCTAAATAAAATACAAAATTGGATTGGGGATGTGGCTCAGTGGCTGAGTGCCCCTGAGTTCAATTTCTGATACAAAAAAAAAAAAAAAAGAAAGAAAAAAAAATCTAAGGCCACTTCACTGGTATATATAATGTGTCCCCTGATTATCTTTCAATTTTTTATCATCTTTACACTAGTCTCAATATTTGGACAACTCTATATTTTTTGTGTGCTCTGGAGATAATGGGTTTACTCCTCTTTCAAAGACATGATTTTTCTCTCAGGTATGATGTTCTTCTCATATGTGATCCTCTGTTAACTAATATTGAAGGCCTACAACCAGAGAAACTGAACTTGCAGGGCCCAACACCTGGAGGAGTATTGCCAGAGATGAAAAGATGGAGCCTATCAGATGACCTGTTGCACCTGGATTGAGAAACAGTCTTTCTACACCTCCCCCTCCTTCCCCTCATCACATCCCATCTCTTGCAATCACTTAGAGCTCACAAAGCCATCTTCTTTCCTTTCTATATCATCTGTATCATATCTATCAACCTATCAATCTATCAACCTATCAATCTATTATCTAACCTTCTTTTAATATAAATATTTTAGTGTGCACTTAAATCAATAGGCTATCTCTTTAAGCCTTATTATCTTAATATTTTTCTCTCTAAATATGGCATAATGGACCTTGAACAGAATGGGAACACACGTGAGCATATAGGGAGGCTGTTCAGTGGCTACTTCATGATCCAGCAATCTTTCTGTGAGAAAAAAATGTTGATAAAGAAAATTTATTCCCATTTAACTCTTCAGATTTTTACTTGTCTTATACTGTGACACAAGTGCCAAGAAACATCATTCCTTTTTGTAGTTTGTTAAAGTGTTTGGTTTGCATATTAAGAGTTGCATCACTACATTTTAAATGTACTAGTGCATAATTCTGTGACTTTAAGAAAAAAATGAAATTTGAAAAATTATGCACAGTTCTCTTTCAGGGAAACGTAGATCAGGCTTCAACCCATTCTGGCTACTTCTTACCAATTAGAAAAAATTTGAGGGTAAAATGTGATTAAGTTTATAATTAAATTTCCTATGAGAAAAAGAGAATTTTTTTTACACTGTTCTAAAAGAAGAAAATAAAACTATATGACTACAGTTGATTTTGGCTTTTCTAATGCATTCGTGAAAAAATAATTAAAAAGAAAAAATCAAATCTTCATGTAATATACAAACATTGACCATTCAGTTAGGTGCATAATATTAACAACCAACATTACTATAAGTTATTAAACAAATCATAAAGTTAGAGAAAAGTCAGGATCTTTTTCCTTAATGAATTTTATATTCTATAAGTAAAATTCATATTTTTCCCTAAACATTCTAACAGGGATAATCTTTGATTAAGTTGAATTTTGTCCTGAATTATCTCCCAAATTGTGGTACATTAATAATAAGCAGAAACATAAAAAAAGAGGGCAGCATGCAGCAAACATAGATCACAGAAAATATTTAATAAAATATCAACAACCAGCCTCTGACTTCCTATAATATTATTTTTGCTTTGTGGCAGGCAATCTCTAAGATGACCTCATACAATCCCAACCTCTGGGTGTTCCCTGCCTTGTGTGACTCCTTTCCATAGGGGACCTTACTTTTAAGCAGCATGTGACACTGTTGAGATGTCACTTCCATGATTAGGTACAAAATAATCTTGTTTCTCTGTTGATAACAGACAGACTTGTCTGTGTGTACGGGCTTTGATGAGTAAGTTTCCATATTGGAGAAGAAGATCAGATGTCAAGAAACTGAAGAAAGTCTCTACCCACCTGCAGTAAGTAACCAAGGACTTCAGTGAAATGGTCCATGAGGAGTTAGCCACTGCTATCAATCACATAAACTTGACTGAGCTTGGAGATGTCCTTCCTCAGTTGACTTTTCTCTGAGTTGAGCCTGACTTTTCTCTGAGTTGAGCCCTCAGCCTTAGCCCTGGCCAACACCCTGATTTCAGCCTCATGAGTTGCCATGAGCTATATAGAGAGATCCAACTACATCATTTGTGGATCTCTGGCCCACAGAAAATGAAATAACCAGTGTGTGATTTTTTTCACCATATTTTCACTCTTTGTTTTCTAGAACATTCTCTCTTTTGTACCTTTGAAGAAAGTGTTCATTTGTGGAATTAAATATATGGAATGCAAATATCTGTGGCCTTATTTTTTCCTAAACATTTAGAGGGGTACAATGTTAATAACTACAGTCCTAACATTTTAAGCAAATGTGTGATTTTTATTTTTAGATAATATGGCACATATAAATGGAGAAATAATGCACCTACTATATGCACAAGTAGGCATTTATACTTACTAAAGATGTCAGATGATTTTTTTAGCCAAGCTACCTCAGATGAGCTAACCTTTAACTCCGTATTTTCTTTACTTTTTGAGTCCATCAGACATTTCTCAATATGGGAATTTTTCTCAAGTATGGAGACTCATTTGAAGAAAATAAGTCTTGTTTCGACATTTCATTACTCTCTTTTTAACCTTTAATTTTTAGACTGAGGATTGAACCTAGAGGCGTTAAACCACTGAACCACATCCCCAGCCCTTTTTATTTTTTTATTTTGAGACAGAGTCTTGCCAAGTTGTTAGGGCCTTGCTAAGTTGCTGAAGCTGGCTTTGAACTCAAGATACTCCTGCCTCAAGTTCCCTAGTCCCTGGGATTAGAGGCCATGTGACATCACCTCAAGCTCCTTTTAACCTTTTATTTTTATTCATTACAATTTGTATTTTACTTTATGTTTCGTTTTACAGCGTTCTTTTCAAATTTCCATCTGGGAGATTTTTACTTCATTTATATGTGCACCCACATGTGTACATGTATACATATACCATGTTGTAATATTTATTTTTGTATTGATTAAAATACAGTAGCATACTTGTGAGAGTTCTTTTGGACTTCTGTAAGACCCCTAGTATCTAGCAAGGAGCACTCAGTGATCCTCCCACAGAAGCTTGGCAGGATATGCATTGTGTTAAGGGCACTGATGTAACATAGCAGCTCAGTCCTGGATTCTTAATGAAAACTTTTCAACGGGTGAATAGTTCTTTAGGAGAACCAATGATTTTTTATGAGTCATGAAGATATATGATGGTCACAGATGGGATGTCGTGTAATGTATGCCCACATCTGCTCGCTGGGAAACAAACTGTTCTGTCATTTTATGAGTCAATTTTATTTGTACAAAAGGTGAATGATTAAGATAGCTGAATTGCCAAAGTTTGATGCAAAATGAAGTTTAACTCTGTTGGGGAGTGGGGACGTAAGCCAGTAGAGATTTACAGTGTCCCACATTGCTTGTTTTTATAGCTTGACTTCATCATTTCAAATATACAACTGCAAACATACAAGATCAACCAAAGCAGAGAAACTGTTGTAAAAACATCTAAAATCCTGGATAAAAATGCCACTGTCTCTGAGTTGTCTAGGACATTGGTTATATTTCAAAAATTTTATATTTAATGATACATCCTTAAGGTACTGAAGTTTATAATGAGAGTAAACTACTGAAATAATTTTATATTGTTATATTTGAATATGCAATTGTTATCAAAATGATTATTAATTATCCATATATATTAGTTTATAATCTATTTTCTGCATAGTGATGTTTAAGATGATGAATGGACCATTACAAAATATTCTGCTGATAGTAATGCATTCTCCAGAAATATGCTAAATGAGAAAATATGTGCCATAATAGTATTAGGGATGGTGAAATTTAAAAAATAATTAACAAGCTAAGTATGATGGCCTAAATAGTTAAAAGGACTGGAGATACAGCTCAGAAGTAAAATAGTCTCATGGGATTAATTCCCAATATCTGACCCCCAAAAGTTAATAATGATAGACAATTTTGATGAAAAATCCATAAAGTCTGCCAAAGTGATTGAATACCCCAAATGTTAATACTTAAATGAGACTTGATTAGTTACATGCTGGAGTAAGAAAGAATAAAAATAGACTATGAACAATTTAAGGTAAAAGAGACAGAATCTAAAATCTAAATGTGTTAGGGCAGAAAGTTAAAAGACATCTGTGTAAATATTTATCAGCATGAAATTAATTAATTCAAATTAATTCCACAGTATTGGGACAATCTCAGTGGTCAAGGTTAAAGTGGTACTATTACATAGTGGAGGAAATGCATTGCTTAATCGCTAGAAATTTTAATATTTTTAAATGGAGAATTTTGAAAGATGTTCAAATGTTCAAATGATTCATAAGTTTGTTTACAAATATAGATATAAATAGGGTTAAATAAATACTGGGACTTTAGTCACATTGAGCTTGAAACTGAAAAAATATATAAATGAACCATCTTTAATGATATGGTTGTTTATACATTAAGCAATTATATAACAATTATTTTTTCAGGACATTATAGATACAGAGAATCAAATTATAATTTTCATGAGTTAAGATGATAAATTTGATATGAAATAATCAGGGAATGTTTTGATATTTCTTTCATATCTGTAAGGAAAACGAGATCACTCTCTGACAACCAAAGAATTTGATTTCAGAGTGAATGAAGGTTTCATCTATTTAGAGTGACTATCAATACCATCTATCAATTTATTTATAGTCATTAATCTTATTGGTCACCCTTTAAAATTAGATTTCTCTGGCGATCTTTTAGTTCAGTAAAATCATGTTTAACCATTATCAAAACAGACAACAAAACCCAAAAATCTAATCAGATAGCAGAGGACCATGTGTTGAAACTACAGTTTGTTTTAAGGAGAGGAAGCGTTTTTTAACAGATAAGGGTGTGGCCTTTGGTCTCAGGGCTGTGTAAGGTAGTGACTTCAACAGGATGACCAAGACCTCAAAACGGGAATTAAGGTGATCTGAAAATTAATCTGCTGCCTCATTTTTGTTGAGGTGTCTGGAAATAGCCAAGTAACTGCTATATTCAATTTATTTTCCCACTTCATACTAAACCTATACTTTGTGGATTGTGTCTGTGGAAATACAAGAATGTTTAGTCAAGAGTATTCTGGCAGTAACAGTCATAATGAACTAAATTTTTAAACATTTTAAAACTACTATACACTTAAGTGAAATAATAGAGTAAATGTGTCTTCTTAATAAGAAATATAACCCTAACTTAGCACTTCAATGGAAAATGAAGATTCTTCAGGGGCAGCACACGTGAAGGAATCTAATTTTCACAACAATGTATTGTAGCAAAAGATGACTTCAGTGATACAGAAATTATTTTTTAACATTTTATATACAAGAAAACTTTCTAATTTATCCAAGTTCATAGTGCTGTTTAGTCTTGATGAAGGATTTGAACATAGATATGTCTCTAATATCTAATGCTCTTTTTAATATATTAAAATGTAGAATTTGCAACATACAAAAAAAGCTGTATGTATTATGTCCAAATAATCTATTGCATAATTTGACAGCTATATTTGTTATTTTAGCTCAGGTTCCATAGTGAACTCCTTAATCTTAAAAAAAAAAAAATAAATTGGCAGTCAGTAGAATTAACTCGATTTTACTGAGTACCTCTTCAACCATAGCAAACTTAATGAAAAATGTCAAGGTAACTTTGCTGCCTTTTTGGGCATCCATTCTAATGTGATTCTATATGTATATTCATAATGTTGAATTTCTAGGAGCAGATGACAGCAAATATGTTTACTTAATCACTGAGTCTACTGTAAAAGCAGGGCATCATATATAAGTTTCTGTTTCTCAAAATTTTCACATAAATAGCTCACAAAAACCTACATTACCCCCACTCATGAAATAGAAAATGCCAAGCAATTAAGCCCTAAGCCAAAAAGGTATTGCAAGTAGCTTTTTTTTTTTTTGGCTTATTTATTTATTTTGCTGGGGATTGAAGGATTGAAGGGGGTGGTGCTTTGCCATTGAGTCACACCCCTAGCCCTTTTTATTTTTTTATTTTTTTATGTTTATTTTATTTTATTTTTATTGCAAGTAGCTTTTGAAACTTAGAAAAAAAGGTAATAGTTTTTTTTTCTGAAAACTGGAGCATAAATTCAAATACAATTTTTTTTAGCCTGAAATGAACTAAAAATTATTTGCATGTGTATTTGTTTTTATAGACTAAAATTTAGAATTATTATATGCTGTCATCAAACACAAATGAGAAATATGTTTCTTAGATTTTTGTGCTGTTAAATAGATGTTTCAATGATTACTTAGATCTTAAGTAAATAAATACCTTGCTTATTTTCAATCAACATGAAGGGACTTTTTATTTATTGTTATGTGTGATCCTACAATTAGGGTTCATCCCAGAAATACTGTGTGAATTTAAATGATATGTTTACTCAGTAAATAATATAACTGATCACATTAAAAGATAAGGAGAAAAATAAAACATGATTATTTTTATAGATATAGAAAAATAAAATTGATGCAACTCATCTCTGTTGCAAAAATATGCAGAATTAATCTATGCAACAAATATGGAATATATATTATTTATCAGAACACATGGAAAATTCACAAAGATAGTTCACATTTTTGACCATATAACAAATCATACAAAATATACACTCTGAAAACAATAAAAATAATTAAAATAACAGAGATATAATTGTAAAATTCACAAATAATCCAAAATTTAGCACTATACATCTCAATTACAAAATATAGTAGCTGTTGCACTTAGTGAAAAATATAATAATATAAAAATTGGAAAATGTAATGTAAAATTATTGCCACTTACAGATATTCGTTTGTACACTTTGAAAACCCAGGAGATAAAATGAAAAATTGATATAGAAAAATAAGCCAGTGGGAGATACATAAGTTAGTATCCTTTATAAATACAAATAGCACCAAGTTAGAAGATACAGTGGGAATAGAGGTCCCATTTACAATGTAAACTTGAAAAACAATATGAGGAACACTGAAGAAATCTTACGTAACAACAGTTATAGCAAAAGAAATATAATTAATATAAATAGTAAAATGAGGTAGATTTTTATTTTTAAATACCCTGAAGAGCTAAAAACCCTCATATTAGGTAGAAGAACACTTGAATGAATGTCTTTGCAAGGAATATACATTGAGAAGGAATAACAAACATATCAAGGTATAGGTACTATGAAGAACCTATAAAGCATCCTGTAGCAGATAGAGATGCAAATCACAAAATCAAATTGATTCATGTTATGAACAGGCTATTAATAATTACTAGCAGGCAGATTGTCTTTAAATGAAAGCATATATTTGATCACAACTATCATCAAATATAAGCACTTAATGCAAAAAGTGTTAAGTATGCAGGAGCACCCCAACTAGCATTCAATGCACACTAATTAAACACTATAAGCAAGTCACACAATCCTAGGACAACCACAAGCCCCCAAATATCTCTGATGTTAGGTGCCTTCTCTTAGCCAAAGAGCAGACATTGTCCTTGTCTGGTGGTTTTCTCCAACCAATGGCTGGACATCAGGGAATGGTGGAGTCAATCCAGGGACAGACATCAAGGTGGTCAGCACTGATATCCTTGGAGCAAACTTCTTCAATGTGGCAGGACAAGCAATTTAAATACAGTTCCAAGTTGGTGGTGTATGTTGGTGAGTGGTTACACCTAGTGAAAGTCAATGTCCATTAGTCATGCCCAGTGAGGTGATGTAATTGCAACTGGGCATGTTCTTTGCACATGTCCATGGACCTGTGCTCCCTATCAGTTCTAACCACTCATTGCTAAGCATGCCTATGGCTAGTGTCCCTTACAGCTCATTATCAATTGCAAACAGACATGACTGAGCAGTTCCATGGCTGCTGTTCCTTATGGCCAGCAACATAGTGAGTCCCAGCATGTCCCAGCATGTCTATGACAGATGCTCTTTACAGTGCAGAAAAAGCAATAACATAGGAAAGACAATACTACGCAAAATGAGTTTTCCCTCCAAAATTGTGCACAAATGAGAACACAAGATATGTGGAAATAAGATAGCTTTCCTGGTAGAGTGGCAGTCTTCAAAATAATTTATTGTCTAGAGAAACTGTGCCATTATCTTGGCATCTTAGCTGTGAGGTCTAGCACTTTCCTTAAAGATAAAGGCACATTAAAAACTTACAAAGTAAAATGGATGGCACTGGAGAAGATAATGCTAAGTGAAGTTAGCCAAACCCAAAAAAACAAATGCTGAATGTTTTCTCTGATATAAAGAGGCTGACTCATATGGGGTAGGGAGGGAGAACATGGGAGGAATAACTGAATTCTAGATAGGGCAGAGGGGTGGGAGGGAAAGGAAGACGGCAGGGGGTTAGCAATGTGATAGACATCATCATCCAAAGTTCATGTATAAAGACATGAATTGGTGTCAACATACTTTATGTACAACCAGAGACACAAAAAATTGTGCTGTATACATGTATTAAGAATTGTAATGCATTATGCTGTCATTTATTTATTTTTAAGTCAATAAAAAAACTTAAGTACAAATGAGATTTTTCCATAAGGATTCATAAAACGGTTATTTGTATCAGGCAAAGGAGGGCCTACTTTTTGTATGGCTAATTCAAAAGGCAAAAAAATTCACATCCTTACAAAATATGTTTCCTACTTATTTAAAGCAAGTCTGCCTGTTTACTTACATAAACCCCAGTTCTTAATCCTTATCTTCCCCTTTCAGTTCAATCAGCCCAGACACTGCCTTGCATTGAGAATATTTATTTATAGTTAGACAACAGATTATTTAGGAAATACTTCAACTATAAACATTTTACAATTTAAGATTTTGTTTCATGAAAATTAAGCAGGCAACCAAAAACAAATTCACTGCACATTTGAGTAAAACCAGTAGCATGAAAAAGAACCACTAGACTGAAAAATCCTGAGGAAACAAAAAGATTTCAAAACTTAACATAAATGTAAATATTATTCTCTGAGGAATGACAAGATTATACAAACCAAGAATGAATATGGAAATAGGAGCAAATGACTTATGAAGAAATGAAAAGAAATAGTATGAAATAGAAAATCAGAAGAGCAGAATGATATGAAAATACACTAACCATTTAGCTGGAAAAATTCTTGGAATCTTATATAAAGGATTGATATTAACTAAGATGATATTAACAGGCGTGAAATAAAAAGACATGGTGATAAGATTGTGGGGAACCATAACTCTAGCTTTTACCTGTAATAGGAGTTTCAAAATAAGAGCTCCAAGGAAAGAAGAGAAGAAAACCACAAGGAATAAAATTTTCTAGAGTTGAAGCAGGGCTTCAATCAACAGTCATGAAATCTCCCACCAACTGCCTTAGAAGAACACTGAAAACAGACCTGCACTACTGTGGCCTGATAACATCAGAAAAAAATATGAAAAAAAAAAAGGATAGCTCTTAAGAAAAAAAAATAAGCTCATGGTAAGCTTTTGTTCTGCAACATTCATATTATGGGTGTGAATGAGAAAATGTTTCTTAATAAGATCAACATTTGAATCAGTATACTGAGAAATACAGAATGATCTCCCTGAAGATCATTGGGCCTCCTCCACTTCATTTTAAACCTAAGCAGAACAAATGTCTTAGTAAGATAGAATTCTCTCTCTGCTTATCTTCCCCTGTCTTTAGACTCAGAGTGACTAGAACTTACGCCACCAAGTTCTCCTGATTCGCAGCCTTTAGACGTGAACTAGAATTATATGTTGCCTCTCCTGGGTCTGCAGTTTGCTGACTGTGGTTTCTAGGACTTAGCCTCCATAACTCCCTGGGCCATTTCTTTATACTAAATCTCTCTCCCTTTATATATCTATATCTACATATGTATACACGTAGCTAAATAGATGCAGACAAATATCTGTCTATATATGTCTACAATATAGACAGATATAGAAAGATATAGACATCAATATATTGATATTATAGATATACTATTGATTCTGTTTATTTGGAAAACCTAGACTAATAATTTGGCACTGAGATTTGTTCTAGAGGAACAGAATTATAAAGATGAGTTTTTTTTAAATTGTTTCTAGAATTTCCATAATTCAATTTGTAATTTGATTAGGTTTAAGACGCTAAAGATTTCTTTGGAGTACAAAAGGGAACACTGATATTCCATAGTATGATATGGCAGTAGAGATATGCAAAATATCTCCAGTAGATATAAGATAATAGAGAAACAAAGGATTATAAGAAGCAAAGATTTGGGGGTAATTGTTTTTATGATGCTTATAAACATTTTTGGAAGACTAACAAATATTTTGAAATTAGTTTTTCAGTCCTAAGTCTTTTGGAAAAATTTGTGGAAAAAGAAAAGTGGTGTACAGGAATTCGAATCAGAATTCTTGGCTCAGATATCGTGTAAAGGACCTAAAGGCTTCTATGTACACTCTGAAGAAGATCCTTATCTCTTTTATCTGCAGGACTGAAAGTGCTGAAAACCAAATTCGGAATCTCATCCTGCAACTGGCTGAACTACAAAGTTAAACATCCGGAATCATGGGCGGTCTCTTGTTAAAACTAGGATATTGGTTTGGAAGAAGGGAACCATGTAAGTTGGAATGGGACATATGGGAAGACCTTGATGAAGCAATGACTATAAAACTCCTAAATTTTATGTCTTCTTTGTCAATAGAGGAGGTTTCCCTACAATCAAAGTGGCCTCCCCATTTCCAGTGCAGGTGGATTTTTGCCCTCAGAAGTAATGTCTCCCTCACTATCTGAGGGGAATATTCCTATGTTGCCTAAGCAAAGTCCCTAGACCTTCCCACATGCACTTGTTTTGCAAGAAAATGACAATTTTCCCCTGGACTTAGTGCCACCATCCTTCTTTATTACTTCTAGATTCACAACTGAACACAAGTTGTAGCAAGCCCCTAAAGATGGGTTACAAAACATAATTCATTAGGAAGCATGCAGTACTCCAAATGAACTACCCTGAGTTTTCTAATTTACCCAAATGGAAATTTTGGTAGTATGTGTAGGAATGGATATTTGGAAAGTGGGATGATAGTGGAAGGAACATAAAATTGAGCCAGTCCTTTTTTATTGATATGGCCTCACTAAGTAGAAGTTCTACATTCAGTAATTTTGCAGCAGGAATTAGGAAGGGCTCTCACAATTTTTTATTTGCATGGCTGGCTGAAACATGTTTTAAAAGGTATCTCACAGTGACTAAATTACAAACTCCAGAACTTTTTTGGATTTAATGCAGATAATAAGATTCAAAAACTTCAGGCTATTAGAATATTAGATTGGATTTGTTATTTGAGACATCCTTACCCTCATGGGTAAGGGTCTAGGAGATATGCCCATTACCACTTTTGTGAGAAATAAATGTGAGAGGAGCTCCAGAATCCTAAAGAATCCTGCAATCACTCTGCTATGTATAGTAGCACATAGTACTACAGTAATAGTGGCTAAAGACATTGCATTGGGAAACGTGAAGTGCCATGAGAGTAATTGGAACTCAGAGCCATAGAGGTCAAGTAGCACCACTCAGTTGCCAACAATAGGATGGGCATGGTTACCATCATGGATCAAATCAGAATATTATGATTCATATAAAACTATAATGCTAGCCAGTCAATCATGGTATTCTGCCGCAGTCCAGCTTCAGCAAAATAACCAGGGAGTGAGGAACAACTTGTGCAGATTGATACAGCAGGAGTGGGAGCCATTTATTGTAGGACAGGAGGGGTATATATACATTACACACAGCTTATCTTATTAACATAAACTAGATACAGCAGTCAACCAATAAGGAATCTCCACACTTAATGGCTCGCTGGTGTTACTTCACAAACCACTCCCTCTGGCAAAATGCCAGGCGCCATCCAGACTTGTTTACAGACTCTAACAATTCCCCCTTTTGTTTAATTTAAATAACGATCATAGTGGTTTTTACACAAACACCATAAATAACCTGCTACAAGCAGAAGGGGAAGATACAAAATGCCACAATACCAAGCCAATTGATGGCTCCATGCAAGAAGCCCTTGGAAAAATTATAACAGCAATGACACCATTAGCAAAGATACCGAGTTACAATTTGTTGTAGATTACAGTTTGTTGTCTCAGTCCAGGTAAAGCAGTGTCTCAATAGATTAACTCACAGTCCAGGTAAATCACAGTCTAGGTAATTTCTGCAGGCAGCTAGCTTGATCTGAAGTCTCATCTGGTTCTCAGCAACACTGGAAATTCTTCCACCTTATTCTTCACCGCCACTGGGACTAAGGCAGGAACTCCGGATGGCTAAAGAAAATCCTGTCGTATTCCAGCAGGCACTAAGAAAACAACCTTCTGAACAATTTAGTACATTATCTCATTTGAAATAGGCCTTACTGGCGCTCATTACTCATTAGCCTCCAGGTGTGGGAGAACCATTGTAGTTCCTGGCCTTGGAAATGATCAAACTTCAGGGACACAGACTGTCTTTGGCCTGCAGCGTCCCAGGCAGCCCCAGAAGGCCCAGGGGAGAGTCCAGGAAGTGTTCAGGACTCAAACTGCTTTCGGGCACAGGGAGCAAGAGCCTGCCAGACTGTGCCTCCAGGTCAGGTTTGGATTTGGGCTCTCAAAGTGGCATCCCACTCCCTGGGTGGGGGGGGCAGGGAAGAGCCAGCTGCCGCTGCTTGGAAAGCCCTTGCTGTGCCATGACTGGCTTGCGCACGTGGCAGCTGCTGCTCCAATTTATGCACCCTCCAGTAAGGAAAAGTATTTAGTAACAGCCTTTTGCTGCAACTTTTTTCCTGATAATCCTTCTTCTTATGAACTTTCTTTTTCTTTCTGACTAGAGTTCCTGGGCTCTTATCAACACATGCCCTAACTATTCTTGGTTCCATTGGGGTGCCTTCTTCTCTTAGTAATTTACTTCTCACACCTTCCATTTTTTCATCACGAAGACAATACAACATTTCAAGACAAAACAAGACACAAACATACTGCATCAATCTTCTCCATTTTCTCAAAATGGCCATTTTTTCCTCTCGCCTTATCTGCCTAGGGACGAGCAGATTTGCTCCCATCCTATCTATGGACGGGCAGTTTTTTTTCGTCACTTACCCCCAATTGTCCCGGGGCTCCCCAAAACGGGCCACCATCTGCCGCAGTCTGGCTGCAGCAAAATAACCAGGGGGTGAGGAACAACTTGTGTAGATTGATACAGCAGGAGTGGGAGCCATTTATTGTAGGACAACAGAGGTATTTATACATTTCACACAGCTTATCTAATTAACATAAACTAGATACAGCAGTCAACCAATAAGGAATCTCCACACTTAATGGCTTGCTGGAGTTACTTCACAAACCACTCCCTCTGGCAAAATGCCAGGCGCCATCCTGACTTGTTTACAGACTCTAACAGTATTCCTAGAAACAAAATAGAAAGTCTATTAAGGTCTTTCTTCATCTGTATAAAGAGAAAAGCTCTAGCTTAAGTAAAAACAAGTCTAATCTGAATCATAAAGACAAAAAGCCACAGCCCCTCCATCAGTTCCCAAATTTGGGGTAGTTTATAGACCCACTACCCTTTGAGTGAAGAGAGGCCAGGTACCTTTGAGGAAAGACCCCAGTGCACATAGTTAGGAGCCGTGAATGAATTATGGATTTGTTCAAGTCACCTTAAGACAGGGATATTGCTCTTCTGAGAACTCTGGGTGCTATCTCAATGATTCAAAACTGCTCAGTTTATGCTGACACCTGGTGCAGAGAGAATTCTCTCTCTCTTGGAATTTTTGCTTCAAACCATCCTAGGTTCAAATGCAGCTGCCCAGGGGTGGAAGAGATATCAGTGTGTCCAAGTATCCTTGAGGCACCAGCTGCCTGGAGAGGAAGAATGCTCCCAGTTATGCTGTGTTTCCCACAGTCTCACTTTTGTTTGTTTTATAGTAAGTTTCTCTCTCCCAACAAATCCCTTTGATGTGTTTGCATATAAAATAGACCATGGGGAACTTCACTCTTTGTTAGAGATCAGACTCCACCAGGGCTGATTCACCTACTGAGACCTGCTATTAATTTATTAATTGAGTCTTTGTCTTTATTTCTTGTATTTTTTAAAATTTCTAATCCCCTCATCATCTGGAGTTCAGAGAAACTGAGTAAACGTCACACAGGTTTGTGGTACACAATAAAACATTTACAACATTAGTCTTTCTCCCAACCTTCCACAATGTGTCTTTTACAAGAATAATTATGTGCAGATTGGGGAAAAGTAAAGTACTTTTGCAGACTACTAGACACTGGCTCTGAATGGACATGATTCTAGGAGACTCAAAACCTCACTGTGGTCCAACAAAGTACAAGCTTATAGATGTCAGGGTGGGTCCAATGTGTCTCAAAACACAACCTGTGGTCCCTTCCCTAGTTCTAGAATGCAAACTTGGAATACACACACTCATCAGATGGCAGAATCCTCACATTGGTTTCTTGACCTGGGGTGAGGGCCATTATGGTAGAAAAGGCCAAGTTAAAGCTATTAGAACTCTTTGTACTTAAGAAAATAGTAAACCAAAAGTGATAACACACTCCTGGAGGGATTTCTGAGTTTAATTTCACCATGTAGGACTTGAAAAAATATAGTATCCTCATTCAACTCCCCTACTTGGCCTATGCAAAAGACAAATGGATCTTGGATGATGGCTACATACTATGGTAAGCCCAACCAGCTGGTGTCTTTAATTACAGCTGCTGTGCCAGATGTGATTTCATTGCTTGAACAAATGAAAAAATCCTCTTACACCTGATATGCAACTATTTGTTTGGCAAATAATTTTTTTCTCAATACCTATAAGATCACCAAAAGCAATTTTCTTTCAGCTGGAAAGACCAGCAATATATTCTTAGTGTCTTGCCTCAGAGTTATGGCAACTGCCTAATTCTATGTCATAATTTAGTTCACATGGTTCTTTCTCTACCCTTCCATAAGATATCACACTGGCCCATTACATTGATGATATTATGCCAACTGGATGTAGTAAGTAAGAAATAGAAATTACTCTAGAGTTGTTGGAAAAACATTTGCATGTTAAAAAGTGGGAAACAAATACAGTGAAAATTCTGGCTCCTTTGACTCAGTGAAATTTGTAGGGTACAAGTGCACTGTGGGACATGTTAAGATATCCTATCTGAGATTAAGGGTATGTTGTATCCATCCTACAACCAAAAATAAGCCCTACACCTAGTAGGCACTTTGGATTTTGAGGGCAACATATTTATCATTTGAAAGTGTTTCTCTGGCCTATTTACCAAGTGAACCAAAAATACTTCTAGGTTCAAGTAGAGCCAAGAATAAGGTAAGACTCTTCAAATAGGTCCAGGCTGGTATGCAAGCTGCCATGTTGCTTGGGTAACTCGAGTAAGCAGATCCAAGGGTGCTCAAAGTGTGAATGGCAGGTAGTTGCTGTTTGGAAATGCTGACAGGTTCCTATAAGGTGAATCATTGTTCAGGTCCTCCTACCCTTCTAGAGAAATATGTTTTGGCTTGCTGCTGAGACTTAGGATAGAGTAAATAGCTTCACCATGGGCATTAAGTTATCATGTGATCTCAGCTGTCCATCACAAGCTTACTTACCATGCCATAATTTTGGGCATACACAGCAGTACAACACTCCATATATAGAAGAGGTACATATTTGATACAGACTATGAAATCCCTGAAGGCACAAGTTAAATGAAGAAGTGAATCAAATGCTAATGTCACTGTTCCTGCTACAGTACTATAACCTCATGAAGTATTCTCTATGATCAGCTGACAAAGGAAGAGGAAGACTCAGGCCTGGTTTATATATAGTCCTTCATGCTAAATAGGCAACACTCCAAAACTGGACAAATACAGCACTGATCACTCTTTCTGAGACATCTCTAAGGGAAAGTGATGAAAAAAGTTTTGCTTGAAGACAGAACTTTGAGCAGTGCCCTTGGTTGTTCACTTCATTTGGAAAGAGTGATCATATGTGTGATTGTATACAGGCTATGGCCAATGATTTGGTTTGATACTGACTTAGTTCCTTTGAGCTGCTGTAGCAGAATACCTGAGACTGGGTAATTTATAAAGAAAATAAGGTTTGTTTGTTCTTTTGTTTGTTTATCCTCACAGTTCTGAAGTCTAGAAAGTTCAAGCTCTAGTCTCTCACAGGTTTTGTTGTCTGGTAAGGACTACTCTCTGCTTCCAATATGGTGCCTTAATGCTGCATCCTCAAGAGGGGAGAAACACTTTTTCCTCACATGACAGAAGGCAGAAGGGAAAGGAAATCAATTCTCTCTGTAGTACCCTTTCATAGGAGTACCCAATCCCATTCACAAAAGGAGTCCTCGTGGGTTAATCGTTGATGGAGGCCTCAGTTTTTAATACAATCCTTTTGAAAACACATACTTTTTGGAGAAAACACATCCATCAAAGAATAGCAAGTGGTCAAAGACTTGGAAGGTACATTTCTGGAAAATTACCAACAAGGACATTTGAGTAAAATAATATGTGGATAAGATTATGTTGGCAAAATTTCTAAAGATGTTTGTGTTCCACCTGAATCTTCTCTCAGCAATGGAGGATTTTAATAATAAAGTAGATAATCTACCTGTTTGGTGGATATCAATTGTCCTCTTTTCCTAGCCCACCTGTCTTCATCCAATAAGGTCATGAAAACACTGATCATCATGACAGGGATGAGCGTTATTCATGGGCTGAATAACATGGCATTACACTTACCACACTCCTTTTGGCTTTGGTCATTGCTGAGTGCCCCATCTGCCAGCAGCAGAGACTGATATCGGTGCCAGCTACTTGGTAGGTTGATTATGCTGGCTGCTTCTACCCCAGAGGGGGTAGGGTTTTGTTCTTACTGGAAGTGTCACTTCCTCTGCATACAAATTTACTTTTCCTGAAACAATACTTCTGCCCAAATTATCACCTATGAAGTCACAGAATGCATTATACACCATTGCAATGTTCCATAATATTAGCGTTGCTTCCAATCAAGAGGCTAATTTCACTGAAAGAGAAGTATGGCAATGGTCCCATGCTCATAGAATATACTGGATTTTCCAGGTTTCTGTCCACCTTGAGGTAGTTGACTTGACAGAATGATAGAACTACCCTTTGAAGAATCATTTGCTATGATGGGTGGATGGGAGTACATTGTAAGTTTGAGACAAAGATTTACATTCAGCTCTTATATTCTGAGTCAGCATATAAAATATGGTGCTATTTCTCCCCATAATCACGATTCATGGGTATAAGAGTCAAAGGGTTAAAATGGGAGCTGCACTGCTTTCTATTAACTCTCCTGACTCACTAGAAAATATTTGCTTCCTTTTCCATGACCTTATGCTATGCTGGCCTAGAGGTCTTAGTATCAAAGTAAGAAATGCTTCCACCAGGAGACACATCAGTGATTCTATTAAACTGGAAATTAAGAATGCCATATGGCCACTTTAGACTCCTGGTGCCTATGAATCAATTGACAAAGAAGAGAGTTAATATGCTAACGAGAGTGATTAATGTTGGCTACCAAGAGGACTTTGGATTGCTACCTACAGTGGATGTAAGGAAGACTATATTTGGAAAAAAGCAGAACCCTAGGGCATCTCTTAGTACTATCATGTGCCCTATGATGAAGGTCAACAGAAAACTATGCCAGTCCTATATAGGCAAGCTTACTAATGGCCTAGACCCATCAGAAAGGAAGGTTTAGTTTACCTCAGAAGTTACAGCATCACAATCAGCCTTGGTACTCAACTGAGCACAAAGGATATGTGAAATGAATAGTGGAATAGGTAGTTATAAATATCAGCTTTGAACAGTTACAGAGATGAGGAATATGATTGTTATGGGTATATCCTCCTTATTTTGTTATGGATATGTGTGTGTGTTGTGCATATGAAAGAATGAAAATACACACACGTGTGTGTGTGTGTGTGTGTGTATGTGTGTATGTATATATACATATATATGTATATATATAGTCTTTTTATTTCTTGTTCCAGTATAGATGTGTTTATTTTATAAAACATTACTTAAATATTATACATTTTATATCACAGTATTCTAGTTACAGGATATCCAGGAGAAGAGTAAGGAATATTCAAGGAATTTATCTCCTCTTCTGTGGAAGGGGTTTGTACATTTTTTATTGTATGCAGGATAGTTGTATTATATTATATAGAATTGTGAGCTGTTCCTGTTTTTGTTTGGAGACTAAGTGTGATTTAGTGAAATGCATATGGAAGCCAGGTTGAGAAGAGGTGGATTTGTGACAGTCCATTTTATATGCCAACTTGATTAAGCTATGAAGTACCCAGTTATTTGGTTAAACATTACTCTGTATGTGTCTGCGAGAGGAGTTTCTGAATGAGATAATATTGAATCAGTGGAAACTGTGTAAAGCACTTTGCTGATCTTAGTCTGTGTGGGGGGCCTCATTTAATCCACTGGAGGCATAAACACATCAAAAGTTAAAATGGGGATACACTTTCTTTGCCTGTCATTAAGCTGAGACATTAATATTCTTATGTTTGGGGTCTTGGGCTCTGGCTGTAATTCTATTGAGTTTTCAAGTCTTCAGCTGGGATTTCTCAGCCTCTACTACCATGTGAGCCAGTTTATTATAGTAAATATTCCTGTCCTTCTCTATATTTCTTATTCTCTGTTCTCTGGAGAACTCAGATAAATACAATGGGGAAATAAGTATCAGTCAAACAAAGTACTGGGGAGAATATGCTTTAATTTTTCATTTAAACTAAGCCAATCTACATTCAAGTTTGATGGCAAGAAATTTTCAGACATACATGAATCGAAACATTTATAAGCCAAATACCTTTTTTCCCTTTTCTTTAGGTAGGTAGAAAGTAAATAAAATCAAAACATATTTCATTTCTTTAAATTTATTAAATCTTAGTCATTGCATTTTATTATATAACATATTCAAGATTTCCATCCTGGCTGTTGAATCATTGGCCTGATTCATGGATGTTCTTTGCTTTTTCTTAAATCTCAACTTTGCAATAAATGAGAGGACACTAATGTCATGAGAGGACACTTTCGCTGGATTGTGATGCCCCAGAGAGCATGCTGGTAGACTAACAAGGTAGTCACTGTGCTGCATATATATCCTGATGGATGCATACTCCACCGTGCACTGCAGAGCTCCTTAATTTCTTCTTGAATGCCCAAATGCATACTTTTATGGTGGTTAATTATAAAGTTTAAGAAAGAGTCCTGAATGAGAAATTCCCTGACCATATTCTACTCATCCAGTTATTTCTGGGCCTCTGGATTTACCTGTCTCATAGGGTTTTTTGGAATTATTGAATTCCCAAAAGTCACAATCAGAATAGCTACGGATTACATAAGAAATATTAATAGGACATTTTTCTCCCCTTGGAACAAACTCAAGTGCTTTTAAAAAATTATAAGCCTTTGCTTTCTTGGGGGGATACCAGGAATTGAACTCGGGGGCACTCAACCACTGAGCCACATCCCCAGCTTTATTTTGTATTTTATTTAGAGACAGGGTCTCACTGAGTTGCTTAGTGCCTAGCTTTTGCTGAGGCTGGCTTTGAACTTCTGATGCTCCTACCTCAGTCTCCCAAGTTGCTAGGTTTACAGGTGTGAGTGACTGTGCCCGGTTTTATTTCTACCTTTGTGTAAGCTAAGTTTTCAGTAATGATGTTTTAACTGTGGGCCAGGAACTGTAGCTGTTTTAGGTCAATGTCTGTGGTCTTCGTGTAAGTTTTAATATCATCCTTTCAAAAATGGGCTGAAGTAATTTTGCTGAAGTTTTCTCCACAATAGATAATGAAGTCAATATTTATTCCAAAGGCTCTATGACTTCATGATTCATGTTATCAACCATGATATTAATTTACTTGGAGGAAATAAAGCTAAAATAAATAAATCACACAGTATTTGATGAATACCTCAAATCAATATGTTCTGTTTACATGGTGAGATCCTAGGAAAGCCTCTTACTGAGACTTTTGCTGCAGTTCATGCTTTGATTTCACAATTTAAAGTGTTGTTCACCAAGATTCAAGATGTTTCCTAAAGAACGAAATTGCTCCAGACATTGCCCATAAACTTTGTAATATACTGTGCCTCATTTCACCTAAGACCTTAGATTTCCTGGTAGCTGTTAAGCCTTTTTGCTTGATAGAGAAAAGACTTTGGTAGATGACATGGCCATACCTCTCTTTACTTTGCTCTAAAGGGGTTTGGTAGTGATCCAGGGATTATTGATTATTTTTCTTCCTCTATATCCTTCATGTCCTCACAGGACCTAGAATATAAAATTGTCTGGAGCATTCTCTAAATATAAGAATCTTTACAAAATAAAAGTTTCTTTTGAATAGGAGACAGGCTAATAGCAAGGTATGTTTTCTCTAATAGTAAATAATAATTTGTGATCAATAATTAAACATTATTTCAGATATTGTATTTCATGCTCTAACGTAGATGCAGGTTATGACCTTTTGTGGGGGCAAATAATTTTGGTGACAAATTAATAAAGGGCATTAAATGATAAAGATTTGTAAACTTTGTGTGTTCTTTGCAACATGTTCAAGTCTGCCCACATAAATATGAATCTGTAGATACTTGAGGAAATGTAAATTTTCTTACTCCTTATGTGTTACTCCTTATGTGCTTATGTGTTAGCATCAGTAATCACATACAAAACTTGTTTTGTTATTTTAATACATTGTAATGACACATTTTATATGAAACAAGAAACCTTGAGCTTCAGAGGTCTTGACATGTGTATTCTCCTTCCTGTATTGGAAGTGCCCTTCCATGTGTCTTTAAGGTTATGGAATTCTAAAAAATGGCAAAATCAAAATAATTTACTGCAGTTAACAAAAGGCATTAACTTGTTAATAAAAGGCAACTCCCCCCTTTGTCTAGGACGTTTGGAGTAATCACAGACATTTTCTGATATCTAGGTAGGAGGAGGTTAATTGGAGATGTGTTTGCTTTGGTTTGCCTGGGACATGGTGATGTTGTGCTTCAGTCATTTCCATGTACAGTTAAGTTATTTATAGCTGTTCCAGGGTAGAAATGGCTACCAGGGTATCTTCTACCTCCCACTCTGCCACCTCAACTGGGATTGTGACAAAAATGGCTTGGATTATAGATTATTTTGTAACTTGAATGTGTTCGAAGGTGTGCACCACCAGAAGTATGTGAATAGTGGAGGGGAAATAATACATAGACCTGAAAAGTGGTCTTTGGAAATTCAGTTTTTGTTGAGACCTAATCAGACAGATACCTAATCAAAACAGAAGTTGTCTCTGGACAGCATATACTAAATAAGGTGGCATATACAACTACAAATGTGCGGTAAAAATGGAATTGCTGAGAATTTCTTTGTTTATATATTTCCTAGTAGCAGCATGCTTATGGATGAGGTTATGGCAGAAACAAAGAAATAAATACACAGACAAAATGCTAAGGTTCTTTAGACAGGAGACAGATGGGCCTGCTCTTGGGAAGGAAAAAATGCTGTGTGTCCATACAGCCACTATTACTGGCTCCCTACTCCAAAGTGACTGACTCTAACTGAAGCATCAAAAGACAGCTTAGTTCTTGGGACAAAACATTCTGATTACACAAAATTGGCAACAGAATGGTACATATTTCAACAGAGCTTCATAAGCCATCCTACTTTTCATGTGGAAAATGATGAGAAAATAAATATTTAGCCTTTAGTATTATCAATCAGATTATAGAAGGTTATCTTTATGTGCTACAATTTACATTTCGTCAATGGCTCCTGAAATCCATTTTATTGTTAATCATCAGTATTTTCTTAAATAATTCTATAAAATTATTAAGTATACTTTTGAAAAATTTGTTAATGTTATATATGTGAATGCTTGTGTGTATTTACCAGCTTGGGATGAATAGAAGTTAGTAGCAGTGAACATTTTCATAGGCGATTGATCTAAGCTACTCAAAGTGTCAATTGAATTTCTACAAGTAGCATTTTAGCTTTTTCAACATCTAGAATTGTAACATAACTTTTTTCTTATTAAGACCTTTCCCAAGAAACTAAAACATAATAAAGATTATTAACTACAATTGATTCTGAAGCCACAGTGTAGAATGTGTAAGGAAAACATAAGTGTAGGGTATAGGGATATAGATCAGTAGTAGAGCATGTGCACAAGGCCCTGGGTTCAAACTCTAATACCTACAAGAAAAACAGTATTGTAGCTAATAATATTAATTTTTATTTTTTTCTACTTAGTGTCTGACCCTCAAATCTTTTCTAAGAATGTACCCCCCCAGGACCTTTTAGGTTGCTTTCTCCACTATAATTTGCAAGGCCACACATTTATTCTTAAAGTGACCAGGAGTGCCTATTACCACTGAAATGTCTGACCAATATCAGATCGTAAAGGGGACTCACAACATCGAGTCAGTCAATTCTGAGCCAAATATCTCCGAATTGTGAGGTCTCCAAATAGCAGCAAAGGCAAACCCTGTAAGTGAAGAAATTTTTTCTCAAGTGCCTAACTCACTGGATATTATACCATTTTAACTAATTGATTTGGCAGACAAGTATTTAAAAATTTCACTGTGCCAGGTAACGCTAAAAGATTCAGAGATAAGGAAGCATCTGACCACTCTGAAGACACACTTTCATCTCCGTAATACAGACATAAAAATGTAAATTTTCAATACTATGTACTCTATACAAAATAGCAATCAGTAGAAACAGCCATATTTTGGTTTATAAAGGAGAAGGAACCAAAGAAGAGCCCATAGTTCTATATGAGAAGGTAAATGGTATTTTGAAGACCATCAAAGATGGAGGAAAGGGAGGCTCAAAGCTTTGGCGATGATGCTTGGAAGAAAGGTTTGAACTAGATAATGCAAGATATTAGACACTATCTTAATATATTTGGACTTAATTTTTAAAGAAACCGGGGAATAGTAATTAATCTCTTTAAACAAAGGAATTAATTAATTAATTTCATTTTGCAAAATCCATTTCAAGTACAAGTTGAAGAATGGAGTTGAGGAGGGCAATGCTTAACATTGGGGAAACCAGTTGGTATGTGATTGTAGAAATTTATTGTAATGAAATTATTAACTAAGATATAGGCAATGGTAATGAAAAAATTGTCAAATGATCCAAATATTTTTAATAGGGTATAGGAACAGTCTTCTCATCTAATTTGATGAAAGCTATGAGGGAGAAAAATTGTATTTGTTTGTTTAAATATAAACTTCTAATTATTTTAGTTTGTATGAGATTATGAGGATATGTTTACAACTATTATAATTAAGAATGCAAAGGATAAAAATAAAAAAAGAAGAAATAAATAAACTAGGGAGTTGGATTGTGGATAAAAAAATAAATAAATGAGCTTAACTTTCTGAGTCAAGAGCGAGAATGTTCAATAACCAGTTTGCAACATGTAACTTATTGAAGAAAAATATGCCATATGTAGAAAAGACAGAGTGGGCAGTTCATAGCTTGAAATAAAGATAAAAATGGGAAACAGGAAGTATAAAAGTTTAATAATAGAACAATGAAGCATATTCATGTTTATAGGATGAGAGGAAGAAGAGTTCAAGAGGGTTTGTCAAAAAGTGGTTAGAGAAATATAAAGGAAAAATTCAGAGTGATAGCATGAATACCAGTCTACTGAAGAGCCTGCCACTTTTTAAACCATAGGTTATTTGTTATTAATGCATTCCCAAATTCCCTCAGGATTCAAACCAATAATCCTCAAAAATCATGCCCACACTCAGTCTATACCCAAAGGACTTAAAATCGACCTACTACAGTGACACAGCCACATTAATGTTCATTGCATCTCAATTCACAATAGCTAAATTGTGGAACCAACCTAGATGTCCTTCAACACATGAATGGATTAAGAAACAGTGGCATATATACACAATGGAATCTTACTCAGTATGAAAAGAGAATAAAATTATGGCATTTTCAGGTAAGTGGATGGAACTGGAGAATAGCATGCTAAGCAAAGTAAGCCAATTCCCAAAAAACAAAGGCAGATGTTCTCTCTGATAAATGGGTGCTGATCCATAATGGGGGGACAGGACATGGGAAAAATGGAGGAACTTTGTTTGGCAAAGTGGAGGGAGGAGAGGGGAGGGAGTATGGGGGCAGGAAAGATGGTGGAATGAGATGGACATTACCACACTTGGTACATGTACGTCTGCATATATGGTGCAATGCTACATCTAGTACAATCAGAGAAATGAAAAGTCATGCTACAATTGTGTAAAATGAATCAACATGCATTCTTCTGTCATATATACCTAATTAGAATATATAAATAAATTAATTTTTAAAAATATCACACACACACACAAAGAATATGAATAACCTGGAGCATTCTTTCATTCTTAAAATCATACATAGATAGGAACATGAATCATGTAGTATTCTATTACCAGTCATTTGGGAACACATAGGAGTGAATTAGGATCAGTGATGTCTAAAATTGGATATTTTTTTTCAAAAGTAATTTGTCATGTGTGTATTTCTAAATATTTTATCACTGCATTTTATTAATAATTTAACGTTCATGTTTCTTATCTAATTTGTTAGTAATTCCAGTTGGCAAACTCTGTGCTATCTCCAAGTTACACTATATTCTCTCCAGGTTGACATATGAAAGTACTCTAGTATTATAGTTGATTGGAGGTCTACATTTATTTCAGTGTGCCTTATACTTTGGGGTTAATCCCATAATCATTTCCTGTTTTTAGCATTTTCAAACAATTTAGTCCTGAGTTTTATCAGAGTAGACAAGCATGAAATGAATTTTCCATCATGGTTTATGAATGCCAAGGAGAGCTCATAGATCAGTAACATTGAGAACATTGGTTCTTGATGTTTAACTTCTTTTTATTTAAGTAGGCAAATCCCTTCAAGCTTTATTCAAAATCCCAAGGTCAGTAGTTGTTCTAATTTTGGAGCAATATATTTTCTCTACTTTAAATAAATAATTTTCTCTACTTTAAATAAACAATTTAGTAGTTTCTGCTATTTGAAGTCATTTACCTAAGTTTTGTGGTTACATCACTTAAGTTTAACTCAATAGATGAAGATAATTATGTGTATTTATCCACATTTAACATTTTTAAACTCAGTACCAACTTTGAACTGTTTGATTATTTAATATTTTAAATACCTTATTAACTTAAAGGATAATGTGTCGTATTACATTATTAATTGGAAGATATCAAAACAACATTCTTCATTAAAAATTCAAATATAACCAGCAGATAAATATCTGTGAATACTCTTCATTCTTTTAAACTTTCAAAGGAGTATCATACTTGAAGGATATGAAAGTGGGTTACCTCTTTCCAATGCTGACATATAACATTGTCAAATTACGTATGCTCGAAGTTATACCCTTCTACTTTCACATTTACCCCCTCACCTTAAACATTCTTGATATTACTGACTCAGTGGACTTAAATTCAAATAATTTGTGTTAGGAAATCTACAAAGAAAATGTTTTCAATCATTTTGAATTTTCAAGGACAATTTAGATAATCTTGTGAGGCTTTGACTTTAAAAAGTCACCCTTTATATATATATTAGAAAGATTATATCAAACTATTTAAGATATACATTACCTCATAGGCTCACCATTTTTTAAGTAGTGATAACATTTAAAATATATTCTCTTATAATTTTGAAATAGGAATTACTCTTTTTTTGAGGTCACCATGGGTATGGCAGATTGGTCACTGAGCATAATTATTTGTGTCAGCCAAAAATTTCTATATCCTGTGACATTTATATAAGAGACTACAAAATGATAATATATGGAACTAATAGGACATGCTCAGCTGTTTTCTGTCGTTGTACAGCGAAGGCCTGCCCCGCATTGTGCAGTATTTTCTTCAGTCCTCTGGAAATGAAAAGAATTGCTGCTAGAGTTTGAAGAAGGACAGAAACTTTTTTTTCTTTTCCTTTCCTTCCTTCTTTCTTTCTTTCTTCTCCTTTTTTTTTTTCTTAACCAACCCAATTAAATTGCTACTACCTGGCTGGAAAAACACTGTGCCTGTGCAGAGAAAAACCAAATAGCTTCAGGCACATCTTCTGCCAAAGGATTCCATAGATTAAGCCTGAATGTACTCTGATTTGTCTCCTCAGCCTTGCATCATGTACAAGACACAGCTATTCCCTGTGCATTGGCCACTTCTTAATTGCTTCTTGCCTATCTATCTCATTTCTAAACTAAGATTTTTAAACTCAGGGAAGAAAATTCAGTCTTATTTTCTGTCTACTAGAGCAAAATTTTGGTGCAATATAGAGTGAATATTTTGGTGGTCTAGTGAAATTCGAAAGTTGTGTATGGTTTAATTATTCTGTAGTCAAAATCCTCTCTTTCTCTCCCAACATTTTTTTTCTTTGAATGGCATATGTCTAAGTACACCTAACAAAAAATCTCTCCAGACTTCCAGGATGAAAACACAGTACAATACAGAAGAAAAATTGAAGAAGCAATTGGGAGAGAAAGCTCAAATAATTACTTGGGAAACAGCATGCAGCTGAAGGAAAATGATACAGTTTTCTCTTAGGACATCCAGAACTTCCTCCTGAAAGAGAAACTCCTAGAAAAAATACAGTAAGTAAAAATGGAAGGGACTTATTCTATCTTCTGCCTTAGAAACTGACACAACATTAGAAAGCTTTCACCTGGGTAATTTGGTTTTCAAGTTGACCAAAACAGGGATCTTTTTTTTTTTTTTCCCTCGCCCACCATCTTTGTAAAATTGCCAGCCAATACTTAGGAAGGAAGCTCTGTGCAGGTATGTGTGTGGTGTGGGGTACAGAGTTGGATAGAAGGGGCTCTTTTCTTCACAGCAACTTTAACCCCTTCACATGTTAAAAAGAAACCTGAAAGCAGTTTATGTCAGGAACGATTCATTTTCATGTGATCTATAAAATGAGAGTATCAACAAACCAGGTTCAAAAAATGTTATGGACTGAAATGTGCCCTTCCATAATTCATATATGGAACCCCTAATCTCCTAGGTGAATTTGGTGATAGCACCTTCAAGGCGGTAATTAGGTTAAGTACAGTCATAAGGAGAGAACCCCTAATCTGATAGACTGATGTCCTTCAACAAATAGGAAGAGATCCTAGAGAACTCTCCCTTTCCATCCGTGCATGGAGAAGAGAACACAATTGGAAGGTGACAAAAACCACACTTATCACACTTGTCACAATTCAGAAAGAGAAACCTCAATAGAAGTGAACCCTGATGGCACGTACATGGATGTCCAGTGCCCGAACAGTGAGAAAATAAACCTCTGTTGTTTAAACCCTTCATATGGTATTTTGTTATGGCAGGTTGACAGAGAGAGGGTGAGAGAAGACATCTTCTTTTTAGAGAAGAACCAGTGTTTAAACACTCCTGGGTTCAAATCCCAGAACCAATCAATCAATCAATCAATCACACCAAAGTTAGCCTGTTCCCCTTACCTGAGCGTGCAACCACAACTAGAAGAAAATGTTACTAACACCCACAGATTTCTGAGCAGAATGTTTCAAAAACAATTTCAATGAAAACAGAAGAATGAGAGCAATAAGATATGAGAAAATGAAGAGGTAGATGAAATAAGGAAGAATTACAAGTAAGATTAAGATATAGCACCATATGTAGATTCAAACAATCGCTGTACACAATATTTTATCTAAATTGGTGAAAGAGAAGATAATTCTGAGAAGTTATTTCTGTTGGTACAATTAAGAGACAAACTGATAAAAATAATGAAGGTAAAAAATAAGTATAAAGGGAAAAAAGAGATAAATTTAGAGATTAATATTAGAAAATAAGATAGGACCCAAGTAAATAAATAGTCTTTTTAAAATTGCTACACATATATCAGAGATGATGTGGAATTAACCAAATAGGAAAGTCAAATTGTGAAAAGCCATGTCCATCTCTAATATAACTAAATCAGATGTACCCAATTATGATAAAGATAAACAAAGATAATTTCTATAATTTCAAACATAACTCAATGAGAGACTTCTATTTCTCGGAAAGCACGCTCTACTTTTTCATATTGCTCTTGCTAAGGACAATTCAATAGCCTGGGCTTTATGAATCAAAAAAGCATAAGAAATCTGTTATGGATGGAGCAAGGAAGACAGAGACTCCACTTTTCCTTTGCTTCATATGTTGGAGAAGCCAGACCCTAAACACCAACAAATACCGACAAAAAAAGAAAAACACAAGCAGAAAAAAAAAAGAGCAACAAGAAAGTGACTCTTGAAAAAGTCTTCTTGCTCTGACAAAATGAAAAAACACAACAGGAATGGCAGCAACCTAGAAAGAGGAAATGTTGGCCTATCAGCACTCTCATCTAGACATGTGCCAAATAAGGGGTGGTCCTACTTCCACATCTGCCAGCAAAGAACTGCCAATCCAGAATGCTATATCCCCATAGAAAAATAACTCATCAATGAGGGAAATGTATGACATTCCCAAGTAGAAAAATAAGGCAATTAGTGCCATGAATCCTATTCTAAATGAATAGCTCATAGAGTTTTTTTTTTTGTTTTGTTTTTGTTTTTTTTTTGGTAGCAGGGATTTAGTCTGGTGGTGCTTAACCACTGAGCCACATCCCCATCTCTTTTTATTTTCTTATGTTGAGACAGGGTCTCATGAAGTTGCTGAGCCTGGTTTTGAACTGGAAATCCTCTTCCCTCAGTCTCCTGAGTTATGGGATTACAGGAACATACCACTGTGCCCAGCTAGTAGGAGTTCCTAAAACAGGGGGGAAAATGCTCAAAAATGAAATCTTGGAACATATGGAAATAATAAAAGAAAGTAATAAGAATAATAATATTGATAGATACAATAAATTTTTATTTTCATCTTGAGTTTTCTAAATTACATTTCATGATTGAAACAAAATTTGGAACACCCTGTAATATGGTTTCAATGTATGCAGAGAGAATATTTAAGATAGTCATAAAACAAGAAAGGAAAAGAAAGGGAGGTGAGGTTCCTAATTTTCCTCTCAAACTGGTAAAGTGGTAAAATAATAGAGCAACCAATAATAAAAAATACTAAGAGATATACTTATAAACATTACAATTCATCAGACTAGAATTCAAAAAACAGTCTAAATAATCTAGAGAAAATAGGAAAGATATAGAGAAATAAAATTTTAAAAAATAAATGGCACACAAATTATAACATATCAATAATTACATTAATTAAAATTGGTCTAAATGTGTAAAGTAAAAGACAGGGATTTACAGAGTAGACACAAATATATATATATATATATATATATATATATATTTATATAAAACTTAAAAACCCAACAACCAAATAGCCAAATATGTAATGTTACTATTGCAAAGTTACCAGAGCTGATAAGTGGCAATATCAATTCCTAGCAAAGTGCAGATAAACTGAATATTTCATGCATTGCAGAGGGACAATGTAAGATGGCACAACAACTCTGGATAATAACATAATTGTGTCTTTAAAATCAAAATACGTATTTACCCTACAACCCAGAAATTACATTCTTAATATTTATTTAAAAGAAAGGAAAAATTATGACCACATGGAAACCAGTGCAGCCTGTTTATTTGTAACAAGCAAAAACTGAAAACAGCCAAAATGTCCCTAATTTCACAAATGAACTGTGTTGAATCTTGAATCCATGCCATGGACTATTACTAACCAATGAAAACAAACAGATCAATGATGCATGTAATCTCCAGGATGTGAGTTTGAATGAAAAAAAAAGCCATTCTCAAAATGTCTCCTATGGCATAATTCCATTGACATAAAATTTGTGAAATGATGAAGTTATAAAAATAGAAAATGAATTAGTGACTGCCAGGCATTGAGGTGGTCAGGGGAGGCGAGTGAGAGTGTAGAGGGGTAGAGTTTGGGGCAACATAGTGGTGATAAGTTGTCTGTATCATTATTGCAGTGGTTTGGTTATATAAACGTCCTTATGTCACTAGTTAAATTACATAAAACTATATGTATATATCATGCCAATAAAAAGAGTCAAAACCTTCAGCAGTGTAAAATATTTTTTTCATTAAGCACAACTTTATTGCTTTGGTAGGACTATATTTCACTATACTTGTTGAAAATTCAGCTTTTCAATGAATTTCATAAGACAATATAAAACTAAAGAACATGAGATGATCTTTCTTTCAGTCTCCTATTTTTCTTGGATAGTCATTAGTTATTATTGATTGAAAAATTATACTAAGCATTTTAAAATTCGGATGTATTACAACACTTGATAGATTTTATTGTGTTCATATAGCACAAAACAGATATAATATGGAATAGGTGTTATATACTTTATAAACACTAGATATAGTAAAAGAAGTTTTATAAAGTTTGTACTGCAGATTTAATTTGAAGAAAATACATTTAAGTTCATTATAAAATTATTCATGATAATTTACAATTACTTTGAAGAGTGGAAAGAATTTATTACCATTATAAATTAAGAGCACATTTTTAAAATTTTTGTACTGGGGAACAAATTTTATTTTATTTTTATTCCAGTGAAATTAAATGAAATACAAACAAATTGAGTGACATTGTTTCCTTCCTAAGAACTTAAAAAATACATACAAGAAAGAAATCATAGGAATTCATTCTCTTCAGCATACCTTTGAATTTACTTTAATTTTACAATGGAATTTTGAAAATTTTGAAGCTGTGCCATCTTTTGCCAACTTTTGAAATTGTGCTATCAAAACATTTTCTTAATAGTTAGTCTTTCTTGTGTCAGAAAAAAATATCATTAAGTACAAAAAAATTGCTTTCATCTAATTTTTGCATATTTCTTTATAAGTTCCAGAATTTCCTGATGGGTTACTACTATGTAGTAGGCACTCTTACAATGACAATTCTTACGACATCCTAAAATATTAGTTCTAAAATAAATTAATGTTTCTAATTCTACAAGACACTAAAAATAAAAACTCAGACCCCAAACTAAACAATAACAAAAACAGAGTGGAGTTTTGACACAAGAATAGAAACACTATGTAGAGTTTCCTAATGATGTCAAAATTACTCTGACAAGATTTTTAATAAAGAATTCACTAGGTTAGCTTAGTGAATTACAATTTACTTGCCACAGAAATCGTTTGCAAATTAGAAAAATTTCTACTGAAATTAATAAAAAAATAGAAAGTCATAAAAAATAAACTCTAATATATATATATACATATATGTGTGTGTGTGTATATATATATATATATATATATATATTCATGAATGTCAAAATGAACCCCACAGTTAGGAATAACCATAATGCATTAATAAATATTAAAATTAAAATGCTATTAAATGACAAAAGAGTAATGATTTTTCTGGACATTGAAATTATAAATTACTCAACTGTCCTAAATACCCACCTTTTCTCATACACTGAACATTCTACATTTTTTTCTTACAAGCCTGTATGCACTTAATGTATATCATACAGGAAATGAAAATGTTTAGCATGGGAAACCAGTGCTGTGAACTAGTGCTGAATCTACTATCTGAGATGGAGTGAGTTGAATTTGAGTATGTGTTGATGTAGAGATAGGGAAATAATATTGAAATAGCACAGAATGAATTCAGCTGTGAAAAGATAAATCAGTAATATAGGTGAGTGATCGAAGAGAAGTATTAGGAAGGAAAAAGGAACAAACTATAGTGTTTCTAACCTGGATTTGACAATGTGGTCCTAACCTAAAGCTCAGAAAGTTACTTTGTATGTACCAACAAATGTATTCTGAAAGTTACATGAAGCGGCAAAAGGTCCTGGGTAACTAGAAAGAACAACATTGGAGGGCTGATGCTACCTGACTTGGTTGCTTACAATAAAGGCACAGTAATCATGAGACAGTGTGACTTGGCAAAAGAATACAAAAGTAAATCAATAAAATCGAAGAGAGAGCTCAGAAATAGACCCACATAAATAGAGTCAACCTTTTACAAAGGAGTAAAGAAAATCACAATGGAGCAAAGACATTCTGTTTTCAACCAATAATGCTGGAACCACTGGACATGTACATGCATAAATGAATCTAGACATACAGCTTACAATCTTTACAGGAAGAAATTCAACATACACCACAGACCTAACTATAAAATGCAAATCTATAAATTTACTAGAAGATAACATACAATATCCAGATGATCTGGGATTTGGTGTGGTGATGACTTTTTAGCTACAACATCAACGACATCTATGAAAGAATTTACAAGCCAGACATCATTATAATGAGAAATGTCTGCTCTGTGAAAGATTGCCAACAGAATAAAAAGAAAAGCTAGAGACTGGGAGAAAGCATTTACAACAGACATACACACTCAAGTTTTCCTACTCAGAGCTCTTAGGAAAGAAAAAAGAATAAAAAATGAGCCAAATATCTTAACAGACACTTCACCAAAGAAGATGTACAGATGGCAAATAAACATATAAGAAGATGCTCCACATTACATGCCATCAGATCCATTTAAATTAAAACAACTGATACCGCTATGGACCTAAGAATGTCCAAAATCCAGAACACGGAAAACATCAGATCCTCAGTGGATATGGAAGCACCTTTTATTTATTGCCATTGGGATACAGTAAAACCCACTTGAAAGACAGTTTTATGGATTCTTATAAAAACTAAACGTTCTCTTACCATATGGCCCAGTCATCGCACTCCTGGTATCTACCCAAAAGGGCTGAGAACATGTCCACAAAAAAGAAACCTGCACAAGCATGTAGACAGCAGCTTCTTTCATCTTGCCAAAACAGAAGCAAGCAAGATGTCGTTCAGTGGGAAAACGGATAAACAAATTGTATTCTATCCAAAGCAAAATATTCTTCAGTGCTGAAAAGAAATGAGCCATGAAAAGACATAAAGAAAACCTAAATGCATAATACTAAATAAAAGAAGTCAGTGTGAAAGGCTATGACTATGTGATTACAACTGTTGGACATTCCGGAATAGGCAAAACTGTTCAGTTTTCTTTTTAAACTCTGGAAAAATAGAAGTAATTGGAAAATGGGAGTAGCAGCTGTCTAACCAATGGTTTCAAAATATAGCAATAAATTATTGAACTTCATATTTCCAAAAACCCAACACAACAAAGAAAAACAGAAAACTCTTGAATTGGGCACAAGGGTGATTTATTTTTATTGTATGTTCCCACGGTGAGTACTATGCAGGTGAAATTGGCACCTAAGTAGGGCAATAGAGAAGTCCTATATAAGGAAGACAATACACAATTTTGTTTTGTTTTGGTTATGCTCAGTTTACCAGAGACTTGTGGCAGAAGACAAACCTGATGTGACAGTCATATTCTCTATATTCTTTCTTCCAAGGGCATGAATTCTTTTTTTAGGTATACATGTTGCCAAGCCTCTGTAATTTTAGAGTTAATGCCAAATGAAGGGATACTTATGCCTTATTGGACTAATTTTAACTTTTTCATATTTTTCTTTTACTATAGGTGTTGTTATATTATTCAAACTTCTTTTTAAAAGAACAATTCTTTTTTAAGATTTCCTTTTCTATTGCTCTTATTTACTTTTTTAAACAGATACATGAAAACCCACAAAAGATGCACAAATTAATGGGGCACCATGTGATGTTTTGATGCTTATATCTCCTTTTTTATCACTTTAGGACAAAAAAATTCTTTCTTCTAGCTTTTTGGGATATGCAGTATATAATTATTAACTATAGCCACCCTTTTGTGCAATATTACACTGGAACATATTACTCCTAACTGCACCTTATTCTTGCATAATATAGAATCATTTGCATAGATATACAGTATGGAATTTCACTAGTGCTAATGTCTAAAGAACAATAATTATTAAAATATTTTTTAAATCCATGATCATAATTTCCCTGATTAAAATGACAATTCATAGGCTTTAAAAAGTTGCACTCTCTGTAGATATCATTAATGCACAACTGGTATGACTTATACACATTAGCATGTGTATTTGTTATGAGGGCTAAATTTTCTTGGTATCCTTTAATACACTTAAATACAATTTTTCCCTCAAAACTTTAGTTGATATTCCCTTCGTCATTATTTTCTTATCTTCCTCCCAGCTATCTGGTCTTTCATTTTATATGTTCTTGTTTAGAGGTCTAAGGCAGACAGCGGAGGAAGCAAGCTACAGGGAATTTCTTTGGCAGCTCAGAATCTTTTAAAAAGCTACAACAATGCTCAATGGCTTCTATTCCTGGAGAAACTCAAGGGTTTCTATTCATATGAGCACCAGCCAATATCCATGATCATCATAAACAAAGATGTAACAATTCTGGGTACAAATGCTACCGTCATTTTCTTGACAATTATAATTGTCAGAGTGTCCATCAACCTTCAGTAGCAGGGAAAAATTTTCCTAAATGTCTCATGCAATATAAAAAGTCAATACTTTGTTTAAATTTGATGCTTTAAAGTTTGTCAGTTTAATTCTATTTGTGACTGTCCAAAAAAATGCAAAAATTATGCAGATGATTACTCTGTGTAAATTCAGTCAGTAATTTTCTGAAGCTACTTGTTCAGTGTCATTGAAAAATGGTGCTCCTGTCATAATTATTTGAGTTTTATGCAAAATTGTTCATCTTGAGAAATAAATAACTTCTTATACTTATCAGAAGCTAAATGAGGTTGAATTAATACCGTTTTAATTTATGCTATTGATCAGCAACATTTTTAAATAAAAATACTTCATGTAACAAAATTGTTATAACATTTTCCCCTTGAGAATTAGAATTTATTAAAAGAGCATAGGATGTCATGTATTTACAAGAGTCGTCCAAACATTTGAATTGAAATGAACTGTGACTTAGATCTTGGAAATATTTCCAATGCTGGGCATATTCAGATGTTAATAGGAAAGTAGTGGATTTCCTTTGGGAACATTAAAAAAGAGAAAAATATTAATAAAAATGGACAATTAATTGGTATGTACAAAACAAGAAGATCTTGGGGCCAGTGTGCCAACCTCAAGATTTTCAACTCCTCTTTTTGCTCACAACAGTTGAAATGCTTGAAATATTACAAAAATATTCTTGGCCTATCAATTACTGTCCACCATAGTTGAGATCAACACTAGACTTTGCACCATGACCTTCACAGATTTCATCAAGACATTTCTTTTCTTTTTCATATATATATATATATATATATATATATATATATATATATATATATATTTTATTTTTTAGTTATCGGCGGACACAACATCTTTGTTTGTATGTGGTGCTGAGGATCGAACCCGGGCCGCATGTATGCCAGGTGAGCGCGCTACCGCTTGAGCCACATCCCCAGCCCCATCAAGACATTTCTTTATGCTTTAGTCCATTGGGACAGCTATAACAGAATAACACAAACAGGGTTGATTAAAAAAAAAAAAGACATGTATTTTTCTGAGTCATGAATATCCAAGATCAAGTACTGGTTCTTGTGACACCTTGTAAGGCTCACTTTCTGGTTCATAGATAAGCACACTAAATTCAAGGTCGGTGGTGCTATACATTTTCCCATCTCCCATTTCTGAATACCATCACCTTAGGCCTTAGGATCTCAAAATATGAATTTAGGGGATAATAGCTCTATTTGTAATTATTTCTTGCTCTAAACCACTTCATAACCTACACAAAGTTATCTACTATTTTATTTTTCTATTTTTGCTATGTTTTGATGAATGTATGAAATAAACTCTTTCTGTGCCCTTTCCTTCCTTTTGCTTTTATTTTATTCAGCTCTACAACTTATGCACTTAACCTGGTTTTATTAATTATTTAATTGCTACATGTATTTAGTTGGTTCATTACACAGGTACATGGGAGGGTAGTTATTTGGATAGATAATATATGCACTTTGTAGAAATTTCAAAGTGAACCCACACTTTTATCTGCAGCAGAAGATCCAACCTGCTAAGGGATCTTTCATTGAGTATTCCTGCAAATCTACATGCTTCTAACCCATGCTGTGACTCCTTTGCTATACTGCAATGCCTGCCTGCAATCCTTGGATTGGTGTTATAAGTATGTGGAAAGCCATCCAAAAAAGGAGAACTTTTTCTACTTGGTCTTATATCCCTTTGTTCAAAGAATTCTCTGTGAGAACAATTATTCCTATAGAATAAAGATAGCAAAATGTAGTATACCTGGTGTGTTGGCATGTATAACTAACAATAATATTGTCCTATTACTATAATTGAATTGATAAATTTGTAGCATCTCTACCTAAGCATGTTATCTTACTACCAATGGTGATAATTGGTTTGCAGATAGATAGTTTGTCATATGTTGACTTATCATTTTTAAAAATTCTAGAAGATGATGGTATGAATTTAAGATCTATGTTATGAAGCTAGGCAAACAGAACAAAGTGAGATTCCTGCTGAGTTCTATCTCTCTGTCTGGAATATTAGGTCTTCAAAATAATTCTGAATCAAGAAAGAACTTGAGTCATTTCTGTTTAGGAATCAGAAGGAACAATGTAGTCAAGAGGTGCAGAAACTGCAATAGGTGCCAGGTGCAACCTGGTGGACCAGCTACCACCCCAAGGGAAAGGAGTTCTGGCTAAGGGTTCTTTCCTGTTTCCTCTGCCCAACATACAACAAGCTTTCATGAAAGATGAGGAGATTTGAATAGAATATACAAGACAATATGAAATGGGAGAGAAATAAAAAGGAATAAATTGGATAACAATCTGAAAATATAGAATAGAACTACAGGAGAGTGAAGCATCAAGATGATTCTGCCTTCTTATTAGTAAAGATTGTGCTTCACATCAGCAATGTTCAAGAGCATCTTCAAAAGTTGCTTTCTGCTGCTGTACTTCATACTGAGTATGGTTATCTTATTAATTATACATTATCATCCATGTAAGATTCTTATAACAATGCACCATATTAAGAAGCAGCCTATAAATGCAGTGTACTGTTTAAGTAGATTAACGCCCAACATGTGATAAATAATATGGTTCAGAATTTGAAGAAGTTCTATCCAATATGCTGCTTCCTCGGTGTTGAATTAGTGCACACACAAGAACACACACACTCTCTCACACACAAGAACACACACACAAACACACAGAGTGTTCTGGAGAGAATGATATTCCCTTGCACCTTGTAGAAAATTGGAAAGAAAACTACAAGTCGGGTCTCTTACTCTTTCTGCTTCTTATAAAAATACATTATTTAAGGTTATGGCACAGTTGTTTCCCCTAGAGGTGTTTTTAAAGAAAACAGTCTTATCTTAAATGTTCTGTTCTATTTCCACAATTCTTCAGCAAAATTTGACTAAAGTCAGATTGACAAGGACTGTATGATTATTTTCCTAAAAGGCCCAAATTGCTCTCCTTTATTAAACAACCTAATATCATGATTTTTGACAAATAGCACATAGTGTATAACTTACTACTAAATGTATCTCTATAATTCTTTTTCCTCTACACTTTCATATAACAAATTCAAAGAGTGTTGTCAAATGTTTAGAATTGCTGTAAATGTGTTAAAGATCAATATTGAACATTGAAATAGTAGTGAGACAAATTCAGGGAGATTAAATATTTTTTTTTCATGGTTTTGGAGAAAAATAAAGGTTGGTAGAATGTCAACATAAGTTTCAGAATTCATTTCAGTTTGGTGTTCATTAAACTTAGTGATCGTCAATAAATCTGTTATTAAGGAATTGCCAGTCAAATTTTTATTTTCTATATGATATTACTAATCTACATCCTAATTGTAGTTCAGAAATCTATCAAACTATCCATAGATATTTATTGGAATTTTTTTCATTGTATTTAAATTTTATTTATTTATTTTTAAAATTTGATACCAGAGATTGAACTCAGGGGTGCTTAACCACTGAGCCACTTTCCCAGCTCCTTTTTAATTTTTTTTTAATTTTTTATTTTGACACAGGGTCTTGACAAGTAACTTCAGTCTTGGTAAACTTCTAAGATTGGGTTTAAAATGGTGATCTACCTGCCTCAGGTTCTCAAGCCTTTGGGATGGACATCATGTGCCACCATGCACAGCTTGTATCTAAAACTTTTAAAATTTATTTTATAAGACACTGACATTTGTCTTCAAACAGAGCATTATCTTATAAATAAGCTTAGTATGTCATGATAATTTGCAACTCAGATAGACAAATGATTCCCAAACTTGATACTAAGTATAATAGAATGTTAAATTAGGGATTATTTATAATTTCACCTACCTCTATTGGGACTAAAATGTAGTTACACTATTCCCAGAGATTAGTGCCCTTGTAAGTTAATGTCACTATAATTATTACTGTAAATTTGGTTCAGAGAATAACCAATGAAAACACATTCCAACAGTGCAACTCACAAAAAGGGAGCATGTGACTAGAAATTAGGAAAGGACTTAATATTAGTATGACTAGACATCAGCATATGTAATAAAGGGGCTGAATCACTCCATACATTGGACTTTTACATTCCAAGCAGAAGAACAGACAGGTGCAGAATTAAAAGTGCAGTTAAGTGGGCATTATATTAAAAATGACTCCTAGAGGAGATAAATTCTGTAAGAATCGGTTTACCTGTCTTTCATCTTTCACAAGACCAGAAGACTTACGTACTCAACTACCTATGTGAGAAAGTGAAAAAAGTTCTTCCTATGTTACTGTGTCCCAATTTTCTAACAAGACACCTGAGCCTCAAATTTGCACCATTAAGAAGGAAATTTATTCCAAGAGTATGCCCAAGAGATGAAGTAGTTTGGGTGATCAAAAAAATCAGTACTCAAAACCAGGCCTGATGGTGCACTCCTGTAATCCCATTGATTGGGGAGCCTCAGTCAGGTGGACACAAGTTTGATCCCAGCCTTAGCAATTTAGTGAGGCCCTAAGCAACTGAGTGAGACCCTGTCTCAAAATAAAATAAAAAAGAACTAGGGATGTGGCCACTGGGAGAAACAAGCAGGTGAGAAAGATTGGATCTGGTTAAGAGAGGAATCCATCTGTGATGGAACTCTGGGAAATCATTTTGTAATTAAACTTTTGATGAAAAGTCAGTTCTGAGGATAACAGCTGAGAAACTTATAGCATAAAATTATAAATGTACAATATTATCAAGGAACTTGGTTGAAAAATGAAAGGATTTAGACAGAGCTTGTCCTCAGTGAGTGTGAAAATAATTTCTCACCTAAAGACTCACAAGGGAAACTAACAATTATTCTTTTTTAAGTAATAACTTGCAACATATGCAATAGTTTTGCTTAAGAGTGAAAGTAAATTTTAAAATGAGTTTATTTTCATTTTATTTGGAAGAGTGTTATGAAAGGCACTCAGAGACTTTCCAGCATTGTGGAAAAGACTCAAATAGCCAAATCAGTTCTTAGCAAGAAGAGTGAAGCAGGAGGCATCGCAATATCAAATCTTAAACTATACTACAAAAGCTACAGTAACAATAACAGCATGGTATTGGCACCAAAATAGACATGTAGATCAATAGTACAGAATAGAAGACACATAAACAAACCCACATAAATACAGTTATCTCATACTAGACAAAGTCACCAAAAAAATACAGTGGAGAAAAGATAGCCTCTTCAACAAATGGTGCTGGGAGAAATGAAAATCCACATGCAGCAAAATAAAAATAAACCCCTATCTCTCACCATGCACAAAACTCAACTCAAAGTGGATCAAGGACCTTGGAATTAGTCCAGGGGCCCTGTGCCTAACAGAGGAAAAAGTAGGCCCAAATCTCAATCATGTCAAATTAGGCTCCTACTTCCTTAACCAGACTCTTAAAGTGCAAGAAATAAAATGAAGAATTAATAAATTAAATGACCTCAAACTAAAAACCTTCTTATCAGCAAAAGAAACAATCAATAAGGTGAAAAGAGAAAGTACATTTTGGGAGAAAATTTTTGCCAAACGCACATCAGATAGAGCACCAATCTCCAGGATATATAAAGAACTCAAAAAAACTTAAAACCAAAAAAACAAAACAAAACAAAACAAAAAAACAGAAAACAAAAAACAACAACCAAAAAAAAAAAAAACAAAAAACAAACAACAACAACAACAACAACAAAAACCAAAACAATCAAATCAACAAACAGGCTAAGGAGCTGAACAGACATTTATCAGGAGATTCTATCAACAAATATATGAAAAAATGTTGAACATCTCTAGTAATTAGAGAAATGCAAACCAAAATTACTATATGATTTCATCTCACTTCAGTCAGAATGGCAGTTATTAAGAATACAGACAACAATAAATGTTGGTGAGGAAGTTGGGGAAAAGGCACACTCATACATTGCTGGTAGAACTGCAAAATTGTGCAACCAGTCTGAAAAGCAGTATGGAGATTCCTTAGAAAACATGGAGTGGAACCATCATTTGACCCAGCTATCCCAATCCTTGGTATACCCAAAAGATATAAAATCAGCATACTATAGTAACGCAGCCACATAAATATTCATAGCAGCTCAATTTACAATAGCTACACTGTGGAATCAACCTAGATGCCCTTCAGTGGAACAATGTATTAAGAAACTGTGGTACATATACACAATGGAATATTACTCAGCATTAAAAGAGAATAAAACTATGGCAATTGCAAATAAATGGATGGAGTTGGAGAATATCAAGTTAAGTGAAGTAAGCCAATCCCCCAAAACCAAAGTCCAAATATTCTGTCTGATAAGTGGATGCTAATCCAAAATGGGGCAGGGGTTGGGGAATGGGGAAAATGGTGAAACTTTGATTTGGCAAAGGGGAGGGAAATGTGGGGAGGTTTCATGGGAGCAGGAAAGATGGTGGAATGAGATGGACATCATTACCCTAGGTGTATGTGTGACTGTACATATTGTGCGATACTACATTGTGTACAACTAGAGAAATGAAAATTTGTGCTGCAATTGTCTACAATGAATCAAAATGCATTCTGCTGTCATATACCTAAATTAAAATAAATCAATTAATTAATGAAAAATAATAACTTGCAAAATGTGCAATAGTTTTTCTTAAGAGTGAAAGTCAATTTTAAAATTATTTCTTTTAATTTTGTTTGAAAGAGTGTCATGAAAGGCATTCATAGACTTTCCAGGATTATGCAAATCTCCATGCCATCCACATTGCATAACTGAAGTGAGTTTGGGCTGTACTGTAATTCTGATCAGATCTCCAGCTTGATTTTCACACTAATGTCACAGACTCAAATACTTTTCTCATCAGGACCTGTAAGTTGACCGTGACACCTTTGAAATAATGCAGAATGTCTTTCTTTTTGTCAAGCTTCTGTGGAACATCTTTCAAGTGCCTTGGGCCACCTGTAAGGAGAATTGCTGACAGTTGAAAATCAGACCAACTATTCTCTGCATTGACCCATAAAGGCACAAAAGAATATTTCAACTTCCTTATGATGGCCTTAAGGTGTTAGAGTTAGAAGAAATATGGGGTAAGAACTAGAACATTTTTATAGGATAAAATACAGAAAAAAAATTGGGGATTTGTATTTTCTGGGGCCAAAAGAAAGAAATATGGATCATACTTAAAAAATACGGTATCTGGGCAAAATTCATTATAGGGGATTTTTACTAAAGGTATGTTTTATGAAAGCTTAGCTAGCCCATAGTCAAATCTGAGTTTTAAAATTAGTCTTACTAAGTAAAATTTTAGGTATCGGGTTTCCTCAGAAAATAAGAAATTTGGGTGCATGCAAATTCCTGGCTTTAAAACTTCAGAATGAGTACACTGTAATTATGGCAGAAGCTGCTATTACCAAAATTGTGGCTCCCCCTTCCTTTGGCTAGTGTGATTGCAAAGTCATACCTTCCCAGCCAAGAACTACGGGTTCACATCCCATTTGCCAAAGGAAAGGTCATGTGATGCAATTCCTGTCTTAAAACATGAGCAGAAATTATATAGGTGCATTTTTCCTTCTACTTCCTGCCTGGAGTAGGAATTTGTGACTTAGAAATGCAATGGCCATCTCTGTGTTTCCTGTATTGAAATATGAGGAAATTATTTGGAGAAAATGTTGGATTTTATTGTCATGGAACAGTACAAATCAGGAGAGTAGGTAGATGAGACTACCTAGGAAAGTATATAAAATGAAAACACCAGTGGTGTAAGAACACAACCCTAAGAAAATCCAGGGTATAAGGGGTAAGAGGTAGGTGTAAGAATAATACTCAACTTACGATTTTTGGGGAAACCCTTTAAAAACAAAAAACAAAAAAACAAAACAAAATAAGAAAAAAAACTGGGCATGAACTAGAAGAGAATGTTGTAGTAGATAGACAGGGGAAGAGACCATTTTAAGAGAGCAATGAGTATTTTACTGCCATCATGTGTTAATAGCAGAGGCACAAAAATGGGACCACAAATTTTCAAATTTTTGCCATTGTTGGAATGACCTGAGAAGCACAGCTTTATATATATATATATATATATATATATATATATATATATATATATATAGTGGTTTAATATTTATCATCATTTTCTCTAAAATTAATATTGAATGTGAAAATTGATATGCATGACAGAAGTAGCAATACTAGGATTTTTAAAAAATAATCCATTGGAAGGGTCTCAGAAACAAGCATAATTGAGATGTGTATATTCAAATGGGTGTTTAGTAAAAGCGTTATGGTTGATTCTCAAAATTTTGTAGAAATTTCAAAATGTTAGAATAAAAACAGACTATTTCAATGTTATAATAAAGTTAATTTTTTATAATTTGTTTTCTCTTTTTTTGTCTGGTCTATACATGTATGTATTTATTGTTCAGTTATATCAGATAGGGTAAATCAATTATCTGAATTTCCCATATTGAATCATTATCGACTCAATTGTCCCCACTTCAGAAATAAATCATCTAAAATAAAAGTTTACTCAAAATAAGCCAGCTAAATTCAAAATATTCTCATTTTAATATTTAAAATAAAATACCAAGAAACTTGAAGTTTGTTGAAAAATACAGAGTATAAAATTAGGATACCTTCTAAATAATAAATTGTAGTTTTTTACAATTGTAAAGTTGAGATGTCTTCAGATCACAGTTTCTACATTTTTTTAAACCAGCGATTGAACCCAGAGACACTCAATCACTGAGCCACATCCCCAACCCTTTTTATATTTTTTTAGAGATAGGGTCTCTTAAATTGCTTAGGATCTCTCTAAGTTGCTGAGGCTGGTTTTGAACTTGAGATCCTCCTGCCTCAGCCTTCTGAGCTGCTTGGATTACTGGCATGCAACGCTGTGCCTGGCCCATAGTTTCTACATTTTATTATGAAGATTAAATTACCAGAAATAGGGGGCTTTCTGGGGTAGTGTTAATAACAACCATTGGGCTGGGGATGTGGCTCAAGTGGTAGCATGTTCGCCTGACATGCGCAGGGCGCTGGCTTTGATCCTCAGCACCACATAAAAAATTAAAAAAAATAAAGATGTGTGTCCACCGAACACTAAAAAATAAGTATTAAAAAATTCTCTCTCTCTCTCTCTTAACAAAAAATAACAACCATTGCTGCAATCTAATTACAAACTACTAAAGTAGTTTTACAGGGTGAATTTTCACAAGTTAGCATGAAGATATTTATTCAGTAAGGCTCTCCCGTTAGAAAAGGGTCTTATTGGCTAAGTTTGAGCTGTGGGTCAAAGAATGTTAAAATTCTAAAATGAGTACCATCCCCAAATGGCAGTCCTTGCCACAGGAGAGATGAATTTCTGGGAGTGTCTTCTTCCCTGATCGAAATAACCTGCATCCAGGAAACAGTTTCTTCTCTTGATAAAAGGACCATAACTGATTAGAAAGTCCATATGACATAACCTCAAACAATTTTTAGAAAAAATAACAAGATTTGTGATCTATTGCCATGTGTCCTTTGCAAGCTGTTTTATATTCATCATGTCCTCCCCCAAAGAGTATGGCTTTGTGCAGATAGCATGCCATCTACTCTGCTTTCTCTTCTACAATGTCTAGCGGAATATTGGGTCATTAGATAAGTATTTGTATTTTTGATAGCTCAATGACAAAATGTGTGAGCCTCATCCTAGGAAACTACTAAAATATTATTTCAATGATGATTGCATTCAACATATTTCAAAGCATTGCTAAAGCAGACCAATGATAATATTTTCAGATCCTAAGTTTTTTCTTGTTTCCATTTTCATAGAATGAAGTTTAACAAATCAAATATTATTTAATATCCCATTTCGAAGTAGAAAAATGAGATACATAAAAGTGTGTATTTAAATTTCAAATGACATCTATGTGACAATGTTTCCCAGTTTCACAAGAGATAATATTTAATAACATTAAATTATAATATTTAATAATATTTATAAGATGCTTCACAGTTTACAAAATATTTTGCATACATAAATCTTTAAAACTCTATTTTATAGACATTTTCTAGCAACCTAAGGATGCTTTTTTTTTGGGGGGGGGGTACTGGGGATTAAACTCAAGGGCACTTGACCACTAAGACACATCCCCAGCCCTATTTTGTATTTTATTTAGAGTTACTTAGTGCCTTGCTTTGGCTGAGGTCGGCTTTGAACATGCAATTCTCCTGCCTTAGCCTAATGAACCACTGGGATTACATGCATGGGCCACTGTGCCTGCTCTAGGATGCATTTGATTCAATATAAGACATATTTTGATAATGAAGTTTGCTGGTCCAAATTTGCAGCCAGCAAAACCATCCATTTAATTTGTTATGGAAGGTTGCCAATGAGGAATTTTGCAGGGAGACAGCTAGGCAAAATGCAGCAGCTGGTTACCCTCAAAGAAATCTAGGTATGTTGTTAGGAAAAGGACCTTATGAGGGTCAACAGCAACAAATTGAATATGATCCTGGCGTATACGCACAAATTGCTGTAGATGCAGTTAGGGCATGGAAAACTTTACAGGGGCATGGAGATTTACAAGGTCAATTATCTAAGGTAATACAAGGAACTAATGAACCTTATGCTGAATTTGTAGATAGGCTTATTCAAGCAGCTTCCAGAATTTTTGGGGATACAGAACAAGCAATGCCATTTATAAAACAACTGGCTTATGACCAATCAAATCGTTGCTGCAGAGAGGTCATTAGACCATGGAGACATGAAGATTTAAACACATATATTAAATTATGTAGAGACATTAATGAACAAGGACAAGTCTTGGCAGCAGTACAACAGGCTTTAGATGCCAGGCCAAAAACATGCTACAATTGTGAACAAACAGGACATTTTAAAAGGAGTTGCCCCATAGGAGGAAGGTTTAACAAAGTTAGGTATCAAAGGAATAGAACACCTGATATTTGCCCACGATGCCATAGAGGGAGACACTGGGCTAATGAATGCCATTCTCAAACCACCATAGAGGGTACTCCATTATCAAAAAATGGACAAGGACCAGGTGGTTACCCATGATATCATAGAGAAAGGCATCGGGCTCCATTGCCAAAAAACGGACAGGGGGGCCCAATGCTCCGGGGCCCACGACCAAAATTTACGGGGCACTGGAGGAACCCAGAAACACCATGGAGGAACCCAGCAACACCATCAGGGTAGTACCCAGGACACATTATCCATCAGATCTCTCATCAGACGAACCAGAGGGAGCGCAGGGTTGGACATCTGCGCCTCCGCCAGAGCAGTACTAACTCCAGAGATGGGAGTCCAAATCATTCCCACAGGAGTAAAAGGACCTCTTCCCCAAGGAACAGTAGGCTTATTGTTAGGACGCAGTTCTTCTACGCTAAAAGGACTTATGCTAAGTCCCGGGGTAATTGATCCCGATTATGAAGGTGAAATAAAAATTATAGCTAGTTCTCCAAAGGGTATATCAGTAATTTCACCAGGAGATAGAATAGCACAGTTATTAATAATATCCAGCCTACATGATAAATTTTCCAGTAGTACTATGGAAAGAGGTTCCAGGGGTTTAGGCTCCACAGGTGTAGATTGGGCTATGCTGTCTTTGAATTTAGATTCTCGCCCAATGCTAAAACTAAATATTCAAGGACATGAATTTAATGGGCTACTGGATACAGGTGCAGACCTTAGCATCATATCTCGTCAAGAATGGCCAAAACATTGGCCATTACAACAAGCCACTCAAACGCTTCGAGGCCTAGGAGTGGCAACTAATCCCCATAGAAGTGCAATGGTCTTAGATTGGAAGGATCCTGAAGGATGTGAAGGAACTATACAGCCATATGTATTGGATCATCTTCCCGTAAATTTATGGGGACGAGATGTCTTAGATCAATTAGGTTTGACATTAACAAATAATATCAATCAAAATGCACCCACTATTATGGCTAGACAAGGTTTTAGGAAAGGAAAAAGATTAGAAAAACAAGAACAAGGTATAGCAGCACCAATACAAATAGATCAAAGAATAAATAGACATGGACTGGGTTTTCAGAAGGGGTCACTGAGGCAATAAAAATCACTTGGAAATCAGATAGACCGGTATGGGTTTCTCAGTGGCCCCTGACTAAAGAAAAGATACAAGCAGCCCATGACCTGGTCAAACAACAATTAGCGGAGGGACATATACAACCTTCTGTATCTCCTTATAATACTCCCATTTTTGTCATTAAAAAGAAATCGGGTAAATGGAGATTATTACAAGATTTAAGAGCAATTAATAATGAGATGGTTATTATGGGACCTGCTCAATCAGGGATTCCTCAATTGTCTGCTTTACCAAAAACGTGGCATGTTTTAGCTATAGACATTAAAGATTGCTTTTTTTCGATTCCAATTCATCCCGAGGATAGTCCACGTTTTGCATTTACTATCCCTGCATTAAATCATGAAGGTCCTGATGAGAGATATGAGTGGAAAGTACTCCCTCAAGGTATGGCTAACAGTCCGACTATGTGTCAAATATATGTTAATAAAGCAATCCAGCCACTTAGAAATCAAAATCCTGAACTACAAATATTTCACTATATGGATGATGTATTATTAGCAGATAAAGATAAAAACACATTGCTGGAATGTTATGCCACACTTACAAACTTGTTAAAAAATTATAATCTAGAGATAGGAATAGATAAGGTACAATTAAATTTTCCAATTAATTATTTAGGAGTTCTATTATCCTCAACCATGGTCCGTCCACCAAAAATTCAAATACGAGTAGATCAACTCAGATCACTTAATGACTTTCAAAAGTTATTAGGAGACATAAATTGGATAAGGCCTTATCTAGGCATACCAACAGGAGAGTTGGGACCTTTATTTGATATCCTAAAAGGTCCATCAGATCCAAATTCACCCCGCATATTAACTCCTGAAGCAAGAAAGGCATTAAAAATTATTGAAACATATATGGAAAATATGCATTTGGATAGAATTGATATAAGTTTGCCTTTATTATTTATTGTAATACCAACAAAAAATATTCCTACAGGAGTATTTTGGCAAGATGGTCCGTTATTGTGGATACATTTATCTTATTGTCCTAACACTATTCTTACTAGGTATCCTGAGGCTGTAGGACAATTAATACTCAAAGGAATAAAAGCAGCAAAGGGAGTGTTTGGAATTTCTCCCAATAAAATTATTACTCCATATACTATGGATCAAATTGATGAGTTAGCTAATGAGTTAAATACTTGGGCAATAATCATGTGTAAATCTAATGTTTCATTTGATAATCACTTACCATCTAATCCTTTGTTGTCTTTTTGGTCTAAGCATCCTGTAGTTTTTCCAAAAATGACAAGAAAAACCCCTATCATGAATGCTCCAAATATATTCACTGATGGGTCAAATAATGGTCCAGCTGCAGTAGTTACCCCTGATCAAACTTTTACATTTTTAGTACCCAAACAATCAGCTCAAAAGGTAGAGCTTAATGCAGTTTTACAAGCTTTTGTGATGTTTAAAGATTCTGTATTTAATTTATTTTCTGATAGTCAGTATATAGTTAATGCTATAGTATCCCTTGAAGATGCTGGTAGGATTTCCCCTTCCTCTACTGTTTTCTCTTTGTTTTCTGCTATACAAAGTCTAATCTGGGACAGAAAAGATTCATTCTTTATAGGACACATCAGAGCACATACAGGATTGCCTGGAGCCCTTAGTTTGGGCAATGATTTAGCAGATAAAACTACACATGACATACATATTTTCTCTACACTAGAAGAAGCTACACATTTTCATAAAAGGTTCCATGTCAATGTTAATACTTTACAAATGTGTTTTAAAATAACTAAGGAACAAGCTAGACAAATAATAAAACAATGTCAAAATTGTGTGACCTTTTTACCACAAGTTAATCTTGGAGTCAATCCTAGAGGACTGATACCTAACCATATTTGGCAGATGGATGTCACACACTTGCCAGAATTTGGAAAATTAAAATATTTACATGTTACAGTTGATACTTCTTCCGGATTCTTGATGGGCTCTCTTCATGCTGGAGAAAAAACTAAAGATGTTATAGCTCATTGCTTACAAAATTTTGCCACTGTGGGTGTTCCTAAACAGTTAAAAACTGATAATGGTCCTGGTTACACTTCTAACTCTTTTAAACAATTTTGCTCATCTTTTGGTATTACTCATATAACAGGAATCCCATACAATCCACAGGGACAAGGCATAGTTGAAAGAGCTCATCAAACTATTAAAACATACTTATTAAAGCAAAAAGAGGGAATTGGAAAGGGGTATATATCCCCCAAAGATAAACTTAAAATAACCCTTTTTACTCTAAACTTTCTAAATTTGGATTCATCAGGACTTAGTGCTGCGGAAAGACATATGTATCCGAAAAATGTACATAAGCCTAAGGTACTTTGGAAAGATATTCTAACAGGACAATGGAAAGGTCCCTACCCAGTTATTGTCTGGAGTCGGGGTTCCGTTTGTGTGTTCCCACAGGGAGAACAGCAGCCAATTTGGATTCCAGAGAGGTTAACCAAAACAATTTCTACAGAAAAAGAAGATGATTTGACTGAAATCCATAACAGCTGATATCCAGAGCTCCAGCTTGGCTATTCTTACATCTGTGACAGTGATTAACCACGGTGCCTTTTTTCAATATCTATTTTATTATTGCATTTTTCCCACATCATAAAGTTCTGTTTTATTTTTTGAGCTCATACAAACCTAGGTTAATGTTTTTCTGATCAGTTTTGTTTTTTGACTGTGTTTTATTTTTTGACTGTTGAGTTTTTAAACATTGCAATGGAGATTTACCTAGGTAAAGTTACAAGGCCGTTATTATTGTCTTATATGTTGTATGTTATGTGTGCACTGTTTTGTGTTGTATGTCTGTATGTGTGTATGTCCATATTTTTATATGAGGAGCGCTCATGAAAAAATGGATCCGAATTTTTTTTACTCACGTGATTTAAGTGGTTTAATCTAAATTAGGTAAACAGCTGTTAATGATTGTTTTCAAAGGTGGTTAACAGATCTGTTTGCTTACTATTGTTTTTAAAAGTGATTAACAGATCTGTTTGTTTACTTTCACTTTTCCTTTTCATTATATTTAATAATTCTGTTCAGGATAATGTAAATTGTTCAAAAAATTGTTTTCTTAATGCCTGTTGGAATGTTACATAATTTTTTTCCTAGCATCATTGCCAGAATTCCTATCTTCATCCCAGTGCCGGTGAAGACAAAGATAAAACCAAACTACAGCTTCTTTGGTAGCTATCACAACAAACTGTATAAACTGATGCATCAGTGAATAATAACTCAACAAGTAATGCTCAATCAAGGAGATGATTTACTTTGGGAGGAAATGGACATATTGACAGATTCCTCTACTTTGAACTGCTTGCAGAACTTGCCTGGACTATGTATCACTTGTATGCATTGTGAACTATCTGTTGGTGCAGAGAATTGTGGTAATGCTTGCATCTTTGCTGATGGTGTCACCGGTGGTACAATTTTTCAAAGGAGCCCTCAATTGGCTTGGTGTCATGGCATTTTTCATCCTCCTCCCTTCTACTAGTGATGGTCTAAAATTTGGGGGCCAACAGAGGTGAGGCAAAGAACCTCACCCCCCCACTGGCACCAAGGCCAAATTTGGGGGCCAACAGAGGTGAGGCAAAGAACCTCACCCCCCCACTGGTGCAAAGGCCTATCCACAAGTATGGCTGTATGCTGGACCGGTAGTCAGTGACGGGTATGATCCGATTGCAGTGGTACCAACCTAAGACAGGAGGCTGACGCCTAGAGGTCAGTTCATCCGATGACGGGTAAGGACCATATGTTGAATTGGACTACCTAACAGGCACGGTCCCTAAGCCACATTACTTGTTGTTTAATTAAACAGAAGGGGGGAGATGCTGAGAGCCACAGCCGAGTCTGTATGGCCCCTGGCATTTTGCCAACAGTATTGATTGACAGGCAAGGTGTTAATATCTGCCTCTGCCGCTACTTTTGAGTTCTAGCGCTATTTTTGAGTTCTCACGCTATTTTTAGTTCTCACGGGTATTCCCCGGGAGTTCCCATTGGTTGGCGAAGTGCAGGAGGAGGGATTTCGCGGGGAGATATTTCCGGCTGAGGGTTCCTGCAGGAGCCTCGTGGCTTTCGGGAGGATTCCCCAGGAGCGTGTGTGAAGTTTTTTCTTGCAGTAAAAAAATAAAGTTTGTTCCTGCTTCAGTGGCTCGTGATTTGTGCCCAGCCAGACTGCGGCACAAAGGTAAATCAGGCTTTTCAGGGGATAGCTAGAGGTTTGATGATTCTGAAAAGAAATGCTTACATATTAAAGGTCTAAGTAGAGTTCTGGAGAATACTCGAGAAGGGCCCACATTGAATTTTGCAAAGTTAGAATTGACTGAAGTCCAAAAATAGAAACTGGGTACTGAAAGCCTCCTGCTTTCCAGCTGGCATAATTATACTTATGTTGTGATCATTTGAAAAAGTTGGAGTGGGTGACGTCTAAATTCCTCTTTGAAAACAACAGTTGATTTTCCCACCTTAAATCTACATTTAAAAAGAAAATTAAAAAAAAATTAGAATCACAGAGGAAGTTGAAGTTTTTATTATAGTGTTCAGAGCTCCATGAACTATAGTTAAATTTAAATGATGTAATTACAGCAATTAAGTGGAGAACAGGTAGTACATGTCCAGTATGTTTGATGTCATATAGATAAATTAATAATCATCCAAGAACTTGAAATGTGCTAAACTTTAATGTTTGAAATTAATGGCTATCTTTATATGAGCAGAAATTAGGATAGGCAAGGAAAACCACTTGAAAATTTCAAACAATGACATAGACCATCTTCTATATTAGTATCGCCTTTTCCTGTTAGGACAGATGTATTTTTGATTCATGATTGGGTTATGTCTCAACACGTTGAAAATACATTTAATGCAATTAACCTTCCAAATGTCACGGCACAGCAACACAGTACACTGATGGCTGCTGGTTATTTGCTCTCATGATCTCCGGACCGACTAGGGGATGCAGCTCCTGCTTCTGCCTCCATCATTATGGAGGATTGTACTGCATATTGATAATCCAAGAAAAGGTCCAAACTTAAAATTTGAAAGGCAATTTCTACTGAGTCACTTTTGCACATAATGACGTCCAGAGATCTGAGAAACAGAAAAGACCAGTGTATAAGGCAAAGAAATCTAGCTGAGGATGAAGTAATTGGTATGGGATGTGAGAAGAAAGCTGAGCAGCTCTGTGGCTGCTTGATGATTCTAGAATGTGGGAAAGCAGTTCTATGTACCAAAAGTAGGAGGGGGGACAAAAGAGTCCCCAAAACAATCTACCCTTTTGCTACTTTGGCTAATGATAGCCTGCAGACCAAATGCACTCCACCATGGATTTCATGTAATTTCAGTTTTATTGCAACGAAGCAACAGTAATGCATGTACACATTGTGCTTTTGTACCGCCAACGGGAGAGGTGAATACTTGGGATGGAGATCCTGTGACTCATGGAAACAAAGATATTGAATGTTTGCATCTTTACAGAAAATGTTTGCTGACCCTTGTTGGAGACTATCACCCTTGCTCTGGTCTGGGTCTACTTTAGAGGAAATGGAGATCTAAGCAATTAAAAAAAAAAGGCATGCATCTATTTTTATCCTTTGCACTGAATGAATTGCCTTCTAGTTCAGATTCTCAAATTAAGGACCACCTTTCCCAGACTCTCTAATTAACTTCTCGTTTTACTCAAGAGAACCCACCGATTTACTGAACACTTAAATAATGATCATTTTGAAAAGTTATGATACAATTCCATGACAGATCTGACCATTAACAAAAATGATTAATAAAAAACATCTATATGCTGGGTTGTTTCCTATTTTAAATTTAATGAGATGCATAGTTAAATATTATTCTTAAACTGTACCTTTTTAATAAAATATCAGATCAATATCTGCTATTGCAAATTAATCTTAGGGCATGTTAAGTATGTACTATGCAATCCTTCATTCAAAGTAATATATGTGTGAGTATTCAGGATGTTTGAACATTTTAATAATTTTTATTCTGTAGGTCATTTATTTGTAGGTAATAGGGCGGAATGGGGATATAGAGATGAAGGCACAAATCTTGCCATTAGAAAGTAAAAAAAGAGCGATGAGGGTAATCAGCTAATAATAACATGGGATAGTCTGGGTCTTTTGTGGAGCAAGTGGGCTCTGGTGTAGGTAGGACTCAGGCTAAAACTCTGTGGCTCTTAAATCAAAAGTTGTGGGTTTGCATATTGCCTCTGCCACTTTCAGCTGTGTAAGTCTGGATGTGTTTTAATTTCTTTTGCTTCCTCATGTATAAAATGCAACTATTGTATAGTTTAGAAAATTAAGTATAATATTGGTACTTCGGGTGTTTCACATATCTTTGCATTAGATTAAGAATCCCAAACAAGCTGGTGTTATACTTATTATTATTGCTGAACTTTAGACTTCTCACTTTTTCCCCTGATTCAACATTTAATGTGTTAATGTGTCATCACCCCCATCTCACGTTAGTAAGAACCACATAGCAGTCACTGCAGCACAGTGGTTTTTATTTTGTTTACTTTTTATAGCCTCCACTACCACCCAGTACTGAGAAGACTGAAGAAACTCCGGTTTCATCGTCCATAGTTGGAAATGACTACACTTCACTTGAAGAGCTTAGTGCTGCCAAAGCCTTTGCAGCCAGTGATTTGACAACAGTCCAGCTATTAACACAGAAGAGAAAAAAAGAACAAAAAAGTGTTTTAATAAACCAATACATCACTGTCAGACAGCATATGGAGAAGCACAGAAATAAGGCCACTAAAATCAGAACAAATTGAAATCTATTAAAAAAAATATGTTGCCTAAAACTTGTCACCATTTATTATGTTTATGTGTAGAACAGGAAGCATGGTATATTAAAAAGTACAAGGCTCTTATGGGCAGAAACTGGGTTTAAATCCCATCCATGGAAGTTACTAATGCCAATTTAAGAAGGGAATATCTGATTTCACTCCTGCCCTCCCCCCCTTGCCTCCTCCTTGGTCCTCCTGTGACAATTGGCCATGCATCCCACCCTTCTGATATAATGGTGATGACGCAGGGAACGCAACCCCTACCTCCTTGATCAATTCAGACAGATGAAAGTGACCCAAGCAGTGCCAATTAGTCCTGTCTGGGATTGCTATTGGGCCATAAGGAGAGAGAAGTTGTCTTTCTTCTTTGTGAGGCTGGAAGATTTGATGTTGGTAGTAACTTTGTCTGAGAAATGAAACCAAGCAGTAACAAGCAGAGGTGATTGCCAGAGATGTAAGATAAAGCCCAAACACAGGCTGTGAGTCCATGAATCTAGCCACGGAGGAAGTCAAGCCATAAAATAGCAGAACAAAGGGAGAGAAGGAGAGAGAGAGAGCACACCTTAATAAAGCCATTCATAGAAGATTAACTCCAAAGACCTTGGATTTTGAGAACGCTAATAGCTAGGTCACAGAGTGGGGCCAGGACATCACTGGATTCCTCCTGCCACAAATACACCTCCCAGTATAATTAGCATAGTGACCCATTCACTCTGAAACATGACCTGGTTTGGATATGAATTTCTCCCCACTGCTAGCTCAGTTTCTCTGCCTTATCTAAACTGAATACATCATTACCATGTATCTGTTGTGATTAGCCTTAACAATGGTAGAAAAACTCATAAAGAGGATTAGTTAGAGGTATGAATTTTTGAATTCCCAGGAGTGTCATTTTTTAACTGAGGAGTAAGAGTGAACTTGAATAAATTGAGTAGAAATATTCTATTAGGTTTTACATATTTTTTGAAGCAGAATTACCAAAGGAGAGAAAAAAATATATCTAATGCTTCCCAGAAAAAAAGATAATGATATCCTTGATAGCCTTAATACATTATGTTTTAAGAGATGTGAGATATGCAGCCAAGAATCCTTTCTGATTATATTTTATATGCTAATACTTTTTAAAAGCTTAAAAACAAATTATAGTTCACTCTCATACTTCAAATTATTCTCCTTATACTGACTCTCACATGCTTTCCAGAAAAAAAAGAAGCCATTACAAAAGTCATCCCAATTAAGAACATACTTCTTGAGAAAAGCTTATCGGGATTGCATGACCCCTGTGGGGTATTCAACAATTCCAAATATTTGTCAATAATTACACTAAAGAGACATCTTTGTAACAAAAAAATTCAGATATATTGCTTTTTCTCAGCAGGAAAAATTCATATAGCCCCCAAAGAAGGGTAAAGTACATGTAATTCCATGCAAATGGTATGGTGTTGAGATCTCAGATAATATGAGAAGAGAGAATGCATCATTTTATCTGATTCTTCAAGTGATAGTGATCCAAATATGAAAGAAAACCAGTGTGTACAAGCACTCCACCTTATTTGAAGGTCATTGCTGGATGATAGAGTACTATTGTGTTATCTACATGGTGAAGAGTCAAGATAATAGGATCTGTTTAGCCATTTACCAATTCTGAGTGTTCTCCATCCAATTATGAAACCCAGTGATTGAAAGACCTGAGTATAATTAGCCAATTTTCTTTACAATGATTTGAAGTCTCATTTTTTTCTTTAGCTTTTCATTAAACTTTACAAGTAAACACTCATTTCATTTTAAACAAAAACCTTCCATGGAAAAATTTCAGTAAAAATGAAAGTTTGGAAGCAAAGTACAAAAATCGTGGTTAGGTCCTATATTGGCTTTCTGTTACTGCAACAGATACCTGAGATAAATCAATTTAAATAGAGGAAAGGCTAAATTTGGCTCATAGTTGTGGAGGGTTGGTCCATATTCTGCTGACCTGCTTTGGGGCCTGTGTTAGTCCAGTACATCATGGTGGGTGGGGAACACATGATAAAACAAATCTCCTCACCTCACCTCAGGGTGGTTGGGAAGCAGAGAGAGAATGGGCTGGGGTCCCAGTGTCTGCAGTACCTTCAGTGACCTATCTTCATTCTTCTAGACTACCTCTTAAAGGTTCTACCACTTCCCACTAGCAACATAGACTGGTGACCAAGGTCCTTACCACATGGTCATCATGGGACACTTGTCCCAACCACAGCAGGGCCATATTTGCTGAATGCTTTGGACTCTGTGGTTTTTCAGTTCAAACAGATGGACATGGTGCTTTCACATGCTTTGGATTATTTCAACTCTTCTTGCATCAGTTTGTGACAGGGAAAAGAAATACCCCTGCCCTCCCAGGGCCATAATTATGAATCATTATACCCATTCTAGTCACATAAATGTCAATACCAGGCTGTGTCCAGAAGGATAAATCCTATGCCCCTAATTTCCTGTTACTCATATCACTATATTATTGCTGCTGTACTCACACAATTATTCAGCTATTTAGATGGCTAGCAATGAGATAAGTTAGCTGTGAACTGAACATATTTAATTACTTTTTTTTCTGCCATTGGAAAAACTGATTTTCATCAGGGGAAATTAGACTTTCAAGAGCAATAAAGGAAGGAGGAAAGGAGTGGCCTTTGTCAGAGTTTTCCCAAATAAACATATGAAAAATTGTCCTGGCTGTTATGTGAATGTTGAATATTAAATGAGTGAAGGAGAGATCATTATCTTTTAATAAAAGAAGTTGGGAGTTGTGTGCATTTGACAGATGGTACATTGAATTGGCACCACCCAAGTGAGGCTCTCTGATCCCCTAGTGGAGGTATGAACCATACATCTCAGATTTTGACAGGCTTATTTCTATTCCTCATCTAATATGGAGTCCAGAACACTCATTTTAGTACAAAGAACTCTCTTCCCTTGGTCTCAGGAAAAAAGCATCACTGCAAATGGTATTTAATTTGCTCTTCATTTCTCATATCCAAAATCAATTCTTGAATCAGACATATGTGATGACGTATCTACATGTCTTGTGCTACTATACTGCCTGTCTCAGAAAAATTTGGCAAGTCAAATAAACAATTAAATCAAATAGATAAACCTATCATTTTAGTGAAAAAATAATTGTGAGCAAAAGATATGCATATTAATATTCTTCTTGCTGTGTACTGGGTGTGAGTGGCTGGAAAATAAGTCAATTGTCTCGGCACTTCATTTCGGGTGGGAGGGCTGGACAGCTCCTATGTTAAAGTATCGTACTCCTGTCACATTCTCTTCATGGTTCAATTGTCCACACCCCTGCAAAGGGATGAAATCAAGAGATCTTTGTAGCTAAGCTCAACTCTGTCATGCCTGTCAATAGCCTATCTCCAAAGGCTTTGAATCTTGTAAATGGATTATTTCCTGCAAAAGGAATAAATGTTCTGCATTTTATTTCACTCCCTTTTCAAGACCCGTTTCTCTGAGAGGGAAGGGATGCCCATGGCATGAGAGTGACCTAATATTATGGTATATTTGGTTCTGTTAATTATACTGCCCTCTTTTCATTTCTCCTTCTTTACTTTTCTAGGGAGGAACCATTGCAAATTCTGACTGCTGGGTTTGAAAAGCCCTTTCCTACATATCAGTCTTTAATTCTTCCCTTTGTCACAAGAGTGAGCTGTCCACTTAGAAGATTCATGCAGCTAGACTCTCCAAGGTTGGGCTGTGCTGTTGGAAGGCTGAGCTGACTCTGGTGCCATTTTATTGGTATTAGGAAGCCCAGCTTCCTGAGAACATATGCTTTTTTATCTACTATTTGTTTTTCCATTATTTAAAGTGATATTTCGGCTCCTACATGTTTTTATTTTTTTCTTATTTCTAAACTGATTTAGAACTTGGATGGGAAATCAGTATATAATTTATTGGGAGTGTTAAAATGCTGAATAAGGATTTCTATGTGCTCCGCAGATTCTTTCTTATATGAGAGCTGTTCAACTACATCCTGTCTCTTGTTAAAACAAAAGACACAACCATCAAAACACTAGACTGACTGAGGGCAAACACAATCTGTCCCATTTAAGCTGAAGTACATAAACTTCTAGGTATATATGGGCAACTGCTTTTTGCTGATTTTTACCTGTAACTCAGACCACCAAAGAAATCAGTTGCTGTGGTCTCCAACTTCAGTCCCTGATTGCCCTGGGGAGAGAGGTCAGACGTGGGCAACATTTTTGTCTCAAACAAAAGATTCTCATCAAACAGGTCAGATTTCAAGAAGGAAAGTTCCATTTTCCTCACTTCCAACTGCTCATGTCTATAATTTTCAAGTGTGTATTCAGGATAGCCATCTCATCAGTGAAGATTCTTGAGTAAATCATCTTTCTAATATTTACTAAACCTTCATTCTAAGTCATTTGGATTAAAAAAATACATCTCGCCATCTTTTATGTTCCAATCTAAACAGGTGACTTGCTTTTCTTTCAGAATCAACAGTCATTAAGCGTCTATACACATTGGGTGGCACAGGCTTATGGATGTGATGTGTATTTTCCAAACATCTGCAGAGTTCTGTACAGGATCTAGAGAAAGGAGATATTCTTTCATAGAAACCAAATATTGGTAGCTTAGGGATTCTGTAATTCTTGGCTTCTTCTTTTTTTTCATATAGTGAAGCTCCATTCTTGTATCACTGAAGTCACCAAAATTCAAAATTCTCTACTGTTGTCCCTGACTTGACAGTTTAATTTCTTAATGGGAATAGCTTCACACAGTAGTTATAAAGCATTTCAAGTGAGAGTCTACTCTAGCAGTCTCCAAAGCTATGGACTTTGAGTACTGAAATGATATTGCCCTCATTGGTTCCACAGTTTAGCAATTGTGAATTGTGCTGCTATGTAAATATTGAAGTGGCTGCGTCACCGTAGTATGCTGTTTTTTTTCTTTTTTTTTATTGGTTGTTCAAAACATTACAAAGCTCTTGACATATCATATTTCATACATTAGATTCAAGTGGGTTATGAACTCCCATTTTCTTTGGGTATAAACAAAGGAGTGGGATAGCTGGGTCAAAATGGTGGTTCCATTCAAAGTACAATCAACTGAAGAATTTTCTAATGTCATGTATAATTGATTAGAACTAATAAAAAAGAAAAAGAAATGATATTGCCTTTGTTATGGTACAAAAGAGTCCCCCAAAATTTATACTTAGAAAACTGACACAACTGATAAGAGTAAGTGGTGGGACCTTCAGGTGGTGAAGATATCATGAAGGTAAAATGAATGGGATTAATGAATGCTTATACAATTTTGAAGGGATTTCTTTATTGTCCTTCTGAGAAAGCAGCAATAAAATGCCATCTTGGAAGCAAAGACTGGTCTTCATCAAACACCAAAACTGCCAATGCCTTTATTTTAAACTTCCAGCCTCCAGAATATTGAGTTAGTAGTACATTCCTGCACAAGTGACTCAGTCTCAGCATTTTGTTATAGGAGCCCAAATGAATACACCTTCCTGAATATGGAAAGTATACTAAATTTTTAGCAACTAAATTTCCATGAAAGAAAGAAGAAACCTTGAATTCCAGTGTGTAATTTCATGAGCCAATTTTCGTAAACTTTTATACTGCTGAAAAAAAATATAACTTTCTAAACTCTGTCTCCATTATATTGCTTTAACTTGAATCTAGACTTCTGGGAATCATAATGGTTCTTACGTGTGACTTTTCTCTAACCTGCAATTTTGCCTTCAGGACATGGTAATGACTTCAGTGTGCACTGCAACTCCTCCATTTTGAGGCTCATATCTCAAATCTAGTTCAATTGCTTTCAAATATATAATCTAATAACAAATGGGAAATTTCCAGGGCATGACACCTGCTCAGAAAAGTATGCAAAGACCTGCAGTCAATAGTTAGAGGAAATTTACACTTTATTTTAATGTCTCAAAGAATGTGAAAGGGGATCCAAAATATATACTACAGAAAGTAGCTTTAAGATGCTCCTGTCCACAACATTCTCTCTCATCCTCTGACATCTTGCATCTTCCCTAGAGTCTCTCACATCTCAAACCCCAATTCTCAATGATGATGACCATGATCATGCACGTGTAAATAATAAGAAAGAGCATAATGAAGGAACGTTTATGAGTTGCTCACTCTATCACAGATAGTTAAGTGCCTTATGTGTGTTAAATTATCTAACTCTTCAACCCAAACACTTTCTAATTCCATCTCTCTGCCCCTTTCTTACTTGTCTCTCTCTTCTATTCTATCTTATCTTTCCTCAAGTTACAGAATTTAAATAGCTTCACTTAAACTCTATTTTTCATCATTTCCCATTCCTTTTCTTTTTAGATATTGTCTATGGTTTTATAACAAAATAATCAATCAGGGATATTAAGAACTTAATTATTCAATAGAAAAAATGGGCTAGGAAAAGGCATAAAAATTCATGGTAGATTAGGACCACACAGACTTTGATAGATCTTATTTCCAATAAATGTGGACTTTAGGTAGTTGCACTCTGCTAATATACAAAAATGTGAGGATATATATAATATAAATATTTTAAATTTCAATAAATATTTGCATATTCATAGTAAATAAGTTTAGAAAATATATGCATTGAAATATTTCTTAAAATAATTTTTAAGTATGTTGGGACTATGGATGCTAATGAGCCTATAAGAACTGAAAAATCTTTATGGAAAATGACATAGTGTATTTAAAGCATTGTATTTTTGCAATATATTTGACTGAAGTGGAAATCTATATCTTGTATTTATACAATACATTTATAAAGTAAATTTCTGAGTTTTTAAATGTAAAATTTGTTTTTACCAAAAAAAACCCCACATTGAATTGAGCAAATATAAAAGAACAGTTCATTTTAAATCTAATCTAAAGAAATTAGATTATTAATATGTGGCTTGAAATTTATATATTTGACTTGAAAATGATAATTTTGAAATTTTATCAATATCTGTGATATGACACTGGTCAGTTGTTTTTTTAAACCCAACCAGTTTTGACTCTTAGTTTCCACGGCAATATAGTGCTGAAATCTCTGACTCACAAAGGTATATGACAGAAAATGGGCTTTTGTTGCTGACTTTGCTATATAATGATAGGCTCATGTCAAATAAAACCACGATTCTTCAATACATTTAGTGTTGAATTTATGTTCTAACATTTACTTTGTTCTGGAGTGGATGAAGCAAAGTGACATTTGAAAGCACTCCACATTACGTCCAAGTATCAGAAGATTTCTTCCTGCAGTACAGTGAAAAATGTTCTGTGTCCCTTAGATCTTTGAAGCTCCAGAAAGTTTTGTGAAGTTATCTCCTCTAGGGTCTTCTTTTCCAAATAGGCAGATTAGTTGAACAAGCTCATGGCTATTCTGCAGCATAAGTGATTTGGTTTATGCAACTTTGAACCAACAGATCTGCCTCACTTATGAGACGGTACGGGGTACGTCTGTTGAATTTGGCTAATCATTAGTAAACTTTTCCCTGTAAATTTTTTCTCAAAATCATCTCCCCCACCTACCAAAAATTAAAATTTATTTTTAAGTTTAGTTATAAAAAGCACAAAGGTTGTTCTATGAGCAGTCAGTAAATTTTGCTTAATAGTAGAGACACACTGTATTTCATGTATGTTTCAAGAGAAAAGCTTCTGAAAATGATGGAAATTCACAGGTCAATCAGATAAATTAACAACTTGCCTGCTGGAAGATAAAATAGATGCTTAGATTTTTATTTCTAGGGATGTTTTTTTTAAATGCCAATATACAGAAACATGGAAAGCACATCATATTTCCAGAAAGAAAAAAACAATGCCTACATAACATAATTCACATATAACTATTTTTATTGGTGTGTTTTGGGGTTTTGAGGACAGCTTTTAAAGCAATATAAAGCAAGTAGAATAAAAAATGATACACTATATTTACGTGTAAATACGAAAACACATACTTGCACACATAGTCTGTGGTATGAGGATCCTATAATATATGTACAAATAAGGAAACCCAGAGATGGTATTTGACAGAATAAAGCTTACACCTGCGACAAAAATCCAGATTGTTCTTCCCCTAGCCTTTTGTTTATTATAATTGCACATTGCCTACCCAGATGTATTCTATTTTTTCTTTTAGTGTGGGAACAACACTAAATGAAAAGTATCTTCTATGTAAATTGGTTGTTTTAATGATAAAACCAACAATAATAATATATCAAACTTCACTTTCCTTTTACAAGTACAAAGCCCATGGGGAAAGAAGAACTGAAAAGAAAATTTTTGAAACGTTATGAGAAAGCAGAACAGTTGCTTATGTACAAGGACAATTTTATATTTTTTCTGTATAAAGGTTTTAATTGTGCAAATCTTACTCTGGCCAAAAGCTCATTTAACTCAAGGAGAAATTCATCTCAAAAAAGTCTGTCATCTTAGCAATAATTACCTTTGTGAATATATGAGACACATGCTATAGTATAGTTGTCATTTAGCAATGTCAGCATATAAATCAAGCCAAGAATCAGCAACAGGAGACCAACAATTATCCATTTCAAAATATGTTTTTTATTGTTAAAATATAATTACAATCATATAAGCATGATTTTTGTCAAATTAAATCATTAATTATAATCAAACTCAGTTATATAATTAATAGATTTTTTTTTCCAATCACAAACATAGGAAAATAATTATTTCAAAATCCTGAGCTTGATATATTTACAGAGTGCTGCCTTTCAATTTGATGGTGACTTCTCCCAGCTTAGTGACAATAATAGCAATGTTACTGTTTGTGAAGCACTAACAAAAATGTCACATATTTGCCTAATTAATTCTTTCAACTGTATTCCATTTAAGAACATTTGGCTTTATTTGTCTCTGCCTCAATATTGTATCCAAACATTGTCTTTCCATCATCCTAATTTTCCTGTTATAACTCCTGTTAGATGGATTTTAAAACTCTATCTTCCAACTCTTTTAATATTCTTTCATAATTTTCATGATCTCATATGCTGAATCCTGAAGAAGTTCCTCAAGTTGATTTTCTAACTTCCTAGCTCCTTTTTTCAATGATGTCTCTTTTGTTAATCAGGCCATAGATTATGTGATGAAGTTTTTAAGGCCTATCACATCCTGAAGATTTGTTTGTATACATGTAAAATCCTTTTATCTGTTTGAATATAGTTACTGATTCCTACTTACGATATTAATCCTCACTTTTGGGTGTGTTTTTTTGACTTCTGTTCTCTTCTTACAGGCAAGAAAGCAGATCTGGAAGTGAACAAAAAATAGTCTTCATGGAATTCTAGAGATGGATTAAGACTCAAGAGAGTCTCATGATAGATGTATAATTAATTTTTAGGTCTGGGAGGAAAAGAGAGAAAGAGACACAGAGAAGAAGAGAGAGAAAGGGAAAGAAAGGAGAAGAGGGTGGGAAGAGGAGAGAGAAATAGCAAAAAGAAGAAGAATCAGGGTTAACAATGAACTCAATGAATGATCATTGCAGCACAGCCAACCAGTCAACTGAAGACTTCTTACACTGAATGACTTCACAGAAAAGAAATGTAATTTGCAGTATTTTGGAGTCTTTTTGTGACAGCAACTTAGTTTGGATTTTTATCAAACTGGATTAGAGAAACAGATCAATACTCCAGATAGCTGATTATGTCAGAAGAATATAACAAATACTCCTGATTCAGAATCTTCTCCTAGACACATTTACCTTTAAAATAATAAGAAAAAAAAATCTGATAAAATGAATCCATAGCTATGCAACCTTGTCCAGTTAAATTTGGGTTGATATTTGCAACTTTTTTCCCAAGGCAATTCTAATTTCTTAGAATTATCATAGTAAAGGAAAATGATGAGAAAGAAAATGGAGAATTAGCTTACTCTGTTTTATTGATCCATGTTCCCTTTAGCTGGTTTTAGTTGCTACCAAAACCAAGCTGTGGATTGAATAAAGTAATTGCTGTACCAAAACATGGTACAATAATTACCATGCTTTTGTACAACAATTACCATGCGTTGGTACAACAATTAGTGTTAACACTGTCCAGGCCACCCTCGTTTTCAACAGCCCTCTTCTTCTACTTAGTCTTTGTGTTTTAAAAAAAAAAACTTGTATATTTTGCTATATTTTGGAAGTTTTTCAAGATATCAAATGGGCAACTTGTTCTTCCTTCATATTTTTAAGAGTTAATCAATAAACTCTCCTTGAAAACATGTTTAAAATGACATGTAGAGGTAAGTGATAACTAATAGCATCTGCTTTGAGTTAGGTAATCTACAAAGCTAGGTATACATGCTTGTGGATACACACACACACACACACACACAATCACATATACACAATGAAGAACTTCATATCACCACTGAAAATTACTCTCAGTATTTTCTTTCTTACTTTATGGATTTATCCTTCCAAAGACAAACATTTGTTAACCACCTACTATGTTCCAAGCTTGTTCAATGAATAGGAAATACATAGGAGTTACCTTGATGAAGATACTATAAGATTTGCAGAGGAGGAAACGGAGATCTAGGAGAATCCATGAATGACTAAGTTCAGTGATAAGAATCCAGTCTACAAAGTCAAGACGTTTTCATTCCTCAAAGGGCAACTTTAATTTTAACACTACTTTCTTTCATTTGGCTTTTCTCTCCTATCCATTCTTGACTCAGTAGCTGAAGAAGCCTCTCTAATTTGGACTGTGCTCGCCTTTCCCAAGCATATTTGCTTTGCTGGCAGCCTCTTGATTTTCAGGTCTTAGCACACACAACAGTGATGGCTTATCTCACCTCTCAACATAAATCCAACCACTGTTTATTCTTAAACAGTAGCCTGCCCTTTTATTCTTTAGTAGTTGGCATGACTTAATTGTGTACTTTAGTGTGGTGGCTGACTTAGTGTTTGATCCTCCTCTTGGATTTTTATGGAGACTGGGGCAATTTCTGTTTCTTTTCTTTCTTTTGCTTTATTGATTTCCAAAAAATAAATGACAGCGGAATGCATTACAATTCTTATCACACATATACAGCACAATTTTTCATATCTCTGGTTGTATATAATGTATGTTGACATCAATTTGTGTCTTCATACATGTACTTTGGATAATGATGTGTATCACATTTCACCATCCTTGCTAACCCCCTGCCCCCTCCCTTTCTCTCCCACCCCTCTACCCTATCTAGAGTTCATCTGTTCCTCCCATGCTCCCCCTCCCTATGAGTCAGCCTCCTTATATCAGAGAAAACATTCAGCATTTGTTTTTTTGGGGGGATTGTCTAATATCACTTAACATTATCTTCTCCAATGCCATCCGTTTACCTGCAAATGCCATGATTTTGTTCTCTTTTATTGCTGAATAAAATTCTATTGTTTATATATGCCACACTTTTTTATCCATTCATCCACTGCAGGGCATCTAGGTTGGCTCCAAAGTTTAGCTATTGTGAATTGTGTTGCCATAAACATTGATGTGGCTGTGTCCTTGTAGTAGGCTGTTTTAAAATACTTTGGGTATAGTCAGAGGGGAGGGATAGCTGGGTGAAATGGTGGTTCCATTCCCAGATTTCCAAGGAATCTCCATACTGCTTTTCAAATTGGCTACACCAATGTGCAGTCCCACCAGCAATGTATGAGTGTACCTTTTTCCCCACATCCTCGCCAACACTTATTGTTGTTTGTCTTCTTAATGGATGTTAAGGTCTGCAAATAAGTAAAAAATAACACCTGGTATTTTGCCAGAGAAATGTTAGAGTTCGTAAACAAGTCTGGATGGTGCCTGGCAAAATGTCAGAGGGAGTGGTTTGAGAAGTAACAAAATTGAGCCATTAAGTGTGGAGATTCCTTATTGGTTGATTGATGTATCTAGTTTATGCTAATTAAGATAAGCTGTGCAAAATGTATAAATAGCTCTGTTGCCCTACAATAAGCGGCTCCCATTCCTGCTGCATCAATCTACAGAAGTTATTCGTCACCCCCCGATTATTTTGCTGCAGCCGGACTGCGGCAAATGGATGCCATTCTGACTGGAGTGAGGTGATATCTTAGAGTAGTTTTGATTTGACTTTCTCTAATTGCTAGATATGATGATCCTTTTTTCATATATTTGTTGATTGATTGTATAACCTCTTTTGAGAAGTGTCTGTTCAGGTCCTAGGCCCATTTGTTGATTAGGTTATTTGTTTTGTTGGTGCTTACCTTTGTGAGTTCTTTATATACCCTAGAGATTGGTGCTCTATCTGATGTGTGAGGGGTAAAACTTTGCTCCCAAAATGTAGGCTCTCTATTCACCTCACAGATTGTTTCTTTTTCTGAGAAGAAACTTTTTTAGTTTGATTCCATCCCATTTATTGATTCTTGGTTTTAATTCTGTGCTATAGGAGTCTTATTAAGGAAGTTGGGGCCTAATCCCACATGATGATTAGGGCCTACTTTTTCTTCTATTAGACACAGAGTCTCTTAGATGGAAAGATATATCTTGCTTCTGGTTAGGCAAAATTTATATTATCAAAATGACCATACTACCAAAAGCACTATACAGATTTAATGCAATTCTGATCAAAATCCTAACGGCGTTCCTCATAGAAATAGAAAAATAAGTCATGAAATACATCTGGAAAAATAAGGGACCCAGAAGAGCTAAAGCAATCCTTAGCAGGAAGAGTGAAGCAGGTGGCATCACTATACCATAACTTAAACTATACTACAGAGCACTAGTAACAAAAACAGCATGGTATTGGCACCAAAACAGACTGATAGACCAATGATACAGAATAGCGGACACAGAGACTAACCCACAAAATCACAATTCTTATATTAGACAAAGGTGCCAAGAACATGCATTGGAGAAAAGATAGTGTCTTCAACAAATGGTGCTGAGAAAACTGGAAATCCATATGCAACACAATGAAATTAAACCCTTATCTCTCACCATGCACGAAACTAAATTCTGTTTCTTTTTTGCTAATTTGACCTGTACCAAATGCCTAAGGTAGTCTGAGTAATAGCATGTATGTTGGAATATGTCGAATAAAGCAGATTTGGACATTTATAAACTGGTATAGCATCTGTACCTACCAATGAAGACAGGTGCTGGAGGCCTCTTGTTGTCAGACATTGACTCTTGGTTGATGAAATGGAAAGAAGTTTGAGAGGTCCAGAGAGACTGACCAGTGTAGCTGGCATGGTGTGGACAGGGAACTCATGAGGTTCAATAGGGAAGGTATCTAGCTAGCACAGGAGTGTTTCCACACTTTAACAACCAATAGACCATCAACAAGCCAGTTGAACATCAGCATGAAGAAATGGATAAAGTAGACCTATATTCCATTCTGATTTATTCTATCACAATGCATAATTCCAAAGCTCTTTAAAATTTGGCCAGATTCAATCACATACCTTTAATCTTATGTTATGCCCAAATAAGCATGATAACAAATATAAGAATCAAGTTTGTTTGAATTTGGTTTAATTTTTATAACCTATTTCCAAGGCAACTATAATTTCTTAGCTATGTGGTGATCTTTATACCAGTGAAGATATCATAGAGATATGAATCACTCACTCTTGGGATTTCATACTGAAATTGATTTCCATGCATGTACAAGTTTGTCAAGATGAACCCAACTACTATGTATAACTACAAAGTTCTAATAAAAATATATACATAAGTAAAACTCTTACCTGGAAAAAAGTTGATTTAGATATATTTTATATTTTAGGTATCTCAATATGATATTTTTTCTGATGTGATGCAATGTTTCAAAATTCACAATGTTTTAATTATATGATACACATAAAATTTGTGAAAATCTTAATGATTATGGTGACTTTATTTCTGTGCAAGACACCAGCTATCACCACACAAATTATCTATTCTTGTAACAAGCAAAGTCCACACCTTTCTTCTGAAGTAAGGTCAAATAACAAAATCAGAGAGGATTTTAGAGAACTTCGGAGAATAAAAAACCCCATTACATACATTTGTCAAGATATTTTGTGTACATTTTTATGTTTTCATAATTTTTTAAAAACCATTTAATCTAATCAACTGTTATAGCTCTGAAAATGTTAAAAGCTATCCATTGTTACATTGTTGCAACCTCATGGCATAGGTGTCTCTTTGAAATCTGATAAAAGAAATGGCCTTCAAATCCAACCATACACCATACTGTCTTGTGGATATTGTTCCTATAATCACACAACATCACAGGATCTTCATATATGTGTACTCTGCCTAATCTGTTCTGCTTGAAATCCTTATTTTTCAGGAACTTGCTTCTGTTTTTGTTGTTAAAACATTTTCTGATTGCCCAAGACAGAATGAGCCACATATCCTCTGGGTTCCAACATCACTTGGAACAATTTTATACCATGACATTTTGATAATGAGAAGGTAATTGTTCAAAATTTCTATTTTGTCTACTAAACATTCTTAAGGGAAGGGCTCCATTATTAATCATTTATACCAACTAAACAGTGCCTGAAATTTAGTGGGTGCTTTTGATGAAAATAGGAAGAAATAACATCTTCTAACAGAGTAGTCCCCACTTTTCTATAGGGTGTGTTCTACGACCCCCAGGGAAGGCCTGAAACCATGGAGAATATTGAATCCTATATGATTCCAGTTTTTTGTTTCCTTTGGTTTGGTTTTGTGTGTACCTCATCATTGCCTATAGTACCAGAGTTAACCTGGCTGTGTGAGTTTTATGCCCTGGAACTTCGTATGCATCACTACTTTTGTGCTTCGGGACCATTATTAAGTAAAATGAGGCTACTTGATATTGTGACAGTTGGCCTGATGATTGGTATTAACAGATGGGCAGGTAATATATGTGGCATGGATGCTGTAGACAAATAGCGATTCACATTCCAGATGAAAGACACTGGGATGGTGAAAGTTTTCTTCATGCTACTCAGAATTATGCCATATTTAAAATTTGTGAATGCCAATTTGGAGAATTTTCCATTTAATATTTTCACACCACAGTTGACTGTGGGTAACAAAAATGACAGAAAGTAAAATTGTGGATAAGGGGGTCCTACTGTATCGACACTTGCAATCCCAGCCACATGTAATATTTAATACAATTAGACTGCCTTCCCTTGAACATGTCTTGGCTTTCTTTGTTATTGTTTCCTAATTACTATTAGTATCTTCTTAATTCTCTGCAGTTCATTTTTCCGGGTCAGTTTTGTAATGCCCTTTCTCCCAGCTGAGTGACATAGAGAGAAATAAGATATGATTAAAAATTATTTAAATATACTGTCATAAACTCGTCACCTGGAATATTGTTCTGTTTACCTTTATGCAAAGCATTATGATGCATTATGTATAACGCTTTTTCTAGCTCATCTATTAAAGGCAATTAAAACAAAAGGAGGAATAATGTTCTGCAGCTGTTTTTACCCTTAGGACCGCCTAGGAGAAAGAACAAGATGAGCTTCAGCTTCAGTGTTTATGAAGTGTGTTGTCTGTAGTGTTCTTAACCGAGGCTAACACCACCTTTTGCACAATCTTAATTAGATTTGATGTTTTATTTGTCTTCATTAGGAGGCAAATTAATTTTTAATTAAAAAAGAAAAGATTACTGCATCACTGGATTATTAAAAAAACAACTTTCCATTTTTTAATTCTATAAGCAAGACATAATTATAAATGACTAATACCTCAGGGCAATAATCTAACCCATTGAATAACCTATATCTGTGGGGACAAAAAAAAGCATTCATATAGATGTAGTTGAGATATTTTCTAATTTAATTTTCATGAATACTTTGTGTGAGGAACTAAAACTCTTATAGTTCTTAAAAGCTTAAGAAAAGTAGATTTAATTTTAGCACCTTTTAAAACAACCGGACTTAGATCACAATGCATTTAGTAGCAGTGTGATTTTTTTTTAAATTTAGTATCTACTCTTCCTCTTTAAATTTTACTTCATAATATAAACAGAATAAATTTTTTATTCATGGGATAAGTAAAAACATGAAAATACCCTAGACTTGAAAGCACAATTACGACACTACACAAGTATACATCAATAGATAGCTACATGGAACAACTGTTTAGAGAGTGAATTGTAAAGTGGTATGTTGAAGATATTTAATGAATTAAATCAAAATAAGCAAGCAAAGGTGTTTTTTTTTTTAAATAAACATTTAATGATGGAAAAGTTGCCCGTGGCAAGAAGAAGAAGATGTAGTTCAACACTGTTGTTTTTTCCACTGCAGTTTTTGGAGGGTGGCAGAGGGTAAACAACAGACAGCAGAAAATATACGAGTATAACAATGAACATCTGAGGTTTCTTGCTGTCTGAATGTGAAGTACAGGGACAGTTTGATATCCGTGAACATGGTACCTCCTTGGGGCAATCACTGCTGCTACCTTGTTATAGAAATCAACTTCAGAAGCCTTGTTTGCCAGGGACAGCTCCATGTAGCTAATATTAGGGAAGTGAGAAAGGTGTGCTAGGGCAAGCAACTGGCTCCTTTGCTGGGAATTCAGATATTTGCTCCTTTATCATTTACCTTCCAAGTTAACAGTGTTGATGTCCAGCAAGTGCAACCTCTAAAAACTGATCCCTAAAGTATAAAATGTAAAACTATGACTATAATACTTGCCTGGTAGCCATGGTAGACAATAATTTTGCATCCCTTTGCTTTTTGACATACTTATCTTTCGTCAGACTCAACAAAAGTCATGACTAACTTCTATTCTGGCTTTGGGCTATCCCTCAGTATGTAGAAACTTCTAAAGTAAAGTAGGAGAACACTTCTAATACAATGAGATTCACCTTTACATCTTTTGGATTCACAATTCTTTTTTAAAATGAAAGCATTTATTTTATAGGTATAAGAAAGAAGTAGTTTGAACTTAAAATTTTACATCAAAAATTTTCTTGAGCTATCCACTGTTGATAAGTAGAAATAACCTTTGACAAAATATAAGCAATAAATAAATATCCTCCCAAAGGCTCTATAAAATACACAAGAGCCAATGGATATTTTTTTTTTTTTGCCAGAAAGCAAAAATTTGGAGAAAAAGATCAGAACACAATGAGTTCTGTATTTCCTGGGATAGCTGAAGTCATACATGGCATGCCACTGGTCAGCTAAAATTTCGATATAAAAGCAGTTTACTTTTTTATGCCAGAAGAACTAGTGTAGGAGTCACAGTAACCAGAGCCACCAAGAGTGATATGAAAGATGAGAAAAGAGAGACAGAGCATGGAGTTCAAAGTCTAGAATAAACTCTACCCAAATTACTGGTTGGTCCCTGAGCCACACAGGCAGGTTATGCCAAAAACTTTCTGAAGAGAGACTTCATCTGCCAAGGGCTGACAAGTTTCCAGTCTGAGTCTCACCCGATGAATCGCCTGCTAAAACAATAGAACACATTCTGAAAGAAAATGGCAGAACCCTGCACCTCTTCATCACAGATTTAGAGTGTCCTGGATACAATTTACAATTGTTTAACATATTAAGAGATAAGAAAATAAGAATAGAAAGACAATGAACAGAGTGTAGCCACAAAATCTTCCTGATGTTTGAATGGTCAAAGACTTGAAGGTACATATTTTATATTAAATAATGAACACATGTTCAAAATAATTTTAAAAACAATTCTCACCCAAAAAAGAAAAGGACAACATATATAAAGGATCAAATAGAGATCTTAGAACTGAGAAACATATCCAAGCAATAGATATGACAGAAGAGAAATTCAGTGAGCTTGGAGATGGATCAATAGGCATTATTTAGTCTAAAGTAGAGAAAAGTGATTTAAAAAAAATAAATGAAGATAGCTCCAGGGATCTCTGGAACAATTTCAAAACAGGGAGGGTAATTATAGTCCTAGAAAGAAAGAAGAGAGGGATGATGGATCAGTAAAAGATCACTGATTGAGACAGAAGAAGATGGCGGCCGGCGAGGAAGCAGCAACTCCAACATCTCCACTTTAACGGGATAAGAAAGACCCACATGGACAGCTGCAGCCTACATACGGAGGAACTCCTAGCATAATTCCCTTTAGAGGAGAGCAGCCGTGATCTGGTAGGTTTATTGGAAGTGACAGTTTGTCCAAGAGAAGTGGATCTTGGGCGGCCACTCGGGCACAGAGGTCTAGTCCGCAGACATTAGCCACTCCGGCAAGGGGCTCCCCCGGGAGGCCTAGCTCTCGCTTTGCAAGCAGCCACCCCACCTATCCGGTTCCTAACCACGCGGCCACAGATAACCGGCTTCACAGGTGGCAAAGCGGCGGGTGCAGAAGTCAAGTCACGGAGCCAGCAATCGTTTTTGCAGCGGCGGTTACCCTGAGCGGCTTGGGCCGCCCCGCCCGAACCCGCAGTGGGCCTCCGCCATCCGGGCTCTCCCGGAAGGCATAGCGCTCACTCTGGGAGCAGCTGCTTCTCCCTCCGGGTCCCTAAACACTCGGCCATAGATAACCGGCTCCACAGGTGGCTCTGCGGCGGGTGCTGAAGTCGAGTCCCGGAGCCAGTAATCGCTTTTGAAAGCGGCGGTTACCCTGAGCGGCTTGGGCCGCCCCGCCCGAACCCACAGTGGGCCTCCGCCATCCGGGCTTCCCCGGAAGGCATAGCGCTCGCTCTGGGAGCAGCTGTTTCTCCATCCCGGTCCCTAACCACGCGGCCACAGCTAACTGGCTCCACAGGTGGCAACGCGGCGGGTGCAGAAGTCAAGTCCCGGAGCCAGCAATCATTTTTGCAGCGGCGGTTACCCTGAGCGGCTTGGGCCGCCCCGCCCGAACCCGCAGTGGTCCTCCGCCATCCGGGCTTCCCCGGAAGGCATAGCGCTCGCTCTGGGAGCAGCTGTTTCTCCATCCCGGTCCCTAACCACGCGGCCACAGATAACCGGCTCCACAGGTGGCAACGCGGCGGGTGCAGAAGTCAAGACATGGAGCCAGCAATCGTTTTTGCAGCGGCGGTTACCCTGAGCGGCTTGGACCGCCCCGCCCGAACCCACAGTGGGCCTCCGCCATCCGGGCTTCCCCGGAAGGCATAGCGCTCGCTCTGGGAGCAGCTGCTTCTCCCTCCGGGTCCCTAACCACGCGGCCACAGCTAACCGGCTCCACAGGTGGCACCGCGGCGGGAGCAGAAGTCAAGTCCCGGAGCCAGCAACCGCTTTTGCAAGCGGCGGTCACCCTGAGCGGCTTGGGCCGCCCCGCCCGAACCCGTAGTAGGCCGCCGCCAATTTCCAGCGAAATCGAGGGGCTCCAGACAGATTTCCATCGTGCAAAGTTCAACTGCGGGAGCTCCTTTTCTCCGCACGGAGGGGCGCATAGCCTGATAGGCAATCGCCCTGCGACTGGAGTCTGTGGTGCGCACTGGGGAGCTACAAGGTGCCGGAGCGGGGGGAGCAAAGATACCTGCGGCCCACTGGAAAGACAGGCCAGGGGGTAAATTTCAAAAACACAACAGTTGCACCAAGCAGAAAGAAACGCGAGCAGTATGAAAAGACAAGGAAAGAAAGGACTACAAGCTATGCAGGTCAACTCAACATTAGAAGAGGTAATAGCTGCAACTGATGGAATGTCAGATAAAGAGTTCAGGATATACATGCTTCAGATTATCTGGAGTCTCAAGGAAGACATGAGACAGCAAAATCAGACAATGAAAGATCACATTGACAAACAAATCCAGGAAGTAAAAGATCAATTTCACAGGGAGATAGAGGTAATAAAAAACAAACAAATAGAAATCCTAGAAATGCAGGAAACAATAAACCAACTTAAAAACTCAATTGAGAATACTACCAGCAGAGTAGATCACTTAGAAGAGAGAACATCAGACAATGAAGACAAAGTATTTCAACTGGAAAAGAACATAGACAGCTCAGCAAGTCTGCTAAGAAACCATGAGCAGAACATCCAAGAAATATGGGACAATATCAAAAGACCAAATTTAAGAGTCATTGGGATACAAGAAGGCACAGAGCTCCAAACCAAAGGAATAAACAGTCTATTCAGTGAAATAATATGAGAAAACTTCCCAGAATTGAAGAATGAGACAGAATCCCAAATCCTAGAAGCCTACAGGACGCCAAATATGCAAAATCATAAGAGATCCACACCTAGACACATTATAATGAAGATGTCCAACATACAGAATAAGGAGAGAATTTTAAAAGCTGCAAGAGAAAGAAAGCAGATTACATTTAGGGGTAAACCAATCAGGATAACAGCTGATCTCTCAACACAGACTCTGAAAGCTAGAAGATCCTGGAATAACATATTTCAAACACTGAAAGACAATGGGTTCCAACCAAGAATCGTGTATCCGGCGAAATTAAGCTTCAGGATAGAAGATGAAATTAAAACCTTCCACGATAAACAAAAGTTAAAAGAATTCGCAGCTAGAAAACCATCTCTTCAAAAAATCCTTGGCAAAATATTACAGGAAGAGGAAATGGAAAATAACATTGAAAACCAACATTGGGAGGTAGGACAGTAAAGGGGGGAAAGTAGGCAAAGAGGATAACAAATCAGGTTTAGTAACATCAATAAATAAATATGGCTAGAAGAACAAACCATATCTCAATAATAACCCTAAATGTTAATGGCTTAAACTCACCAATCAAGAGACACAGGCTAGCAGAATGGATCACAAAACAAGACCCAACAATATGCTGCCTACAGGAGACGCATCTGATAGGAAAAGATATTCATAGAATGAAAGTGAAAGGTTGGGAAAAATCATACCACCTATATGGACTGCGGAAACAAGCAGGAGTGGCCATACTCATATCTAATAAAATAGATTTCAAACCAAAGTTAATCAAAAGGGATAAAGAAGGACACGTCATACTGCTCAAGGGAACCATACACCAACAAGACATAACAATCATAAATATATATGCCCCGAATAATGGTGCAGCTGTGTTCATCAAGCAAACTCTTCTCAAGTTTAAGAGTCTAATAGACCACCATACAATAATCATGGGAGACTTCAACACACCTCTCTCACCACTGGACAGATCTTCCAAACAAAAGTTAAATAAGGAAACTATAGAACTCAATAACACAATTAACAATCTAGACTTAATTGACATATATAGACTATACCACCCAACATCAAGTAGTTACACTTTTTTCTCAGCAGCACATGGAACCTTCTCAAAAATAGACCATATACTATGTCACAGGGCAACTCTTAGACAATACAAAGGGGTAGAGATAACACCATGCATCTTATCTGATCACAATGGAATGAAACTGAAATTCAATGATAAAAGTAGGAAGGAAAAATCAAGCATCACTTGGAGAATGAACAATAGGTTGCTGAATGATCAATGGGTTTTAGAAGACATCAAGGAGGAAATTAAAAACTTCCTAGAGTTAAATGAAAACACAGACACAACATATCGGAACCTATGGGACACATTGAAAGCAGTTCTAAGAGGAAAATTCATTGCTTGGAGTTCATTCCTCAAAAAAAAAGAAAAAAACCAACAAATAAATGATCTCATACTTCAACTCAAAATCCTAGAAAAAGAAGAGCAAAACAACAGCAAAAGAAGTAGAAGGCAAGAAATTATTAAAATCAGAGCTGAAATTAATGAAATTGAAACAAAAGAAACAATTGAAAAAATTGACAAAACTAAAAGTTGGTTCTTTGAAAAAATAAATAAAATTGACAGACCCTTGGCCATGCTAACAAAGAGAAAAAGAGAGAGTACCCAAATTACTAGCATACGGGATGAAAAAGGCAATATCACAACAGACACTTCAGAAATACAGAAGATAATCAGAAATTATTTTGAATCCTTATACTCCAATAAAATAGAAGATAGTGAAGGCATAGATAAATTCCTTAAGTCTTATGAACTGCCCAGATTGAGTCAGGAGGATATAGACAACCTAAACAGACCAATAACAATAGAGGAAATAGAAGAAACCATCAAAAGATTACCAACTAAGAAAAGCCCAGGACCTGACGGGTATACAGCAGAGTTTTACAAAACCTTTAAAGAGGAACTAACACCAATACTTTTCAAGCTATTTCAGGAAATAGAAAAAGAGGGATAACTTCCAAATTCATTCTACGAGGCCAACATCACCCTGATTCCGAAACCAGACAAAGACACCTCAAAGAAAGAAAACTACAGACCAATATCTCTAATGAACCTTGATGCAAAAATCCTCAATAAAATTCTGGCGAATCGGATTCAAATACATATCAAAAAAATTATACACCATGATCAAGTAGGATTCATCCCTGGTATGCAAGGTTGGTTCAATATACGGAAATCAATAAATGTTATCCACCACATCAATAGACTTAAAAATAAGAACCATATGATCATCTCGATAGATGCAGAAAAAGCATTTGACAAAGTACAGCATCCCTTTATGTTCAAAACTCTAGAAAAATTAGGGATAACGGGATCATACCTCAACATTGTAAAAGCAATCTATGATAAGCCACAGGCCAGCATCATTCTGAATGGAGAAAAATTGAAGGCATTCCCTCTAAGATCTGGTACAAGACAGGGATGCCCTCTCTCACCACTTCTGTTCAACATAGTCCTCGAAACACTGGCCAGAGCAATTAGGCAGACGAAAGAAATTAAAGGCATAAAAATAGGAAAAGAAGAACTTAAATTATCACTATTTGCAGATGATATGATTCTATACCTAGCAGATCCAAGAGGGTCTACAAAGATGCTATTAGAGCTAATAAATGAATTCAGCAAAGTGGCAGGATATAAGATCAACTCGCATAAATCAAAGGCATTCCTGTATATCAGCGACAAATCCTCTGAAACGGAAATGAGGACAACTACTCCATTCACAATATCCCCCCAAAAAATAAAATACTTGGGAATCAACCTAACAAAAGAGGTGAAAGACTTATACAATGAAAATTACAGAACCCTAAAGAAAGACATAGAAGAAGACCTTAGAAGATGGAAAAATATACCCTGCTCATGGATAGGCAGAACTAACATCATCAAAATGGCGATATTACCAAAAGTCCTATATAAGTTCAATGCAATGCCAATCAAAATCCCAACAGCATATCTTGTAGAAATTGATAAAAGAATCATGAAATTCATATGGAATAATAAAAGACCCAGAATAGCAAAAACAATACTAAGCAGGAAGTGTGAATCAGGTGGTATAGCGATACCAGACTTCAAACTATACTACAGAGCAATAGTAACAAAAACAGCATGGTACTGGTACCAAACAGGAGGGTGGACCAATGGTACAGAATAGAGGACACAGTAACCAATCCACAAAACTACAACTATCTTATTTTTGATAAAGGGGCTAAAAGCATGCAATGGAGGAAGGATAGCATCTTCAACAAATGGTGCTGGGAAAACTGGAAATCCATTTGCACCAAAATGAATCTGAATCCATATCTCTCGCCGTGCACAAAAGTTAACTCAAAATGGATCAAGGAGCTTGATATTAAATCAGAGACATGGCATCTGATAGAAGAAAAAGTTGGTTATGATCTACACGCTGTGGGATCGGGCTCCAAATTCCTCAATAGGACACCCATAGCGCTAGAATTAACAAATAGAATCAACAAATGGGACTTACTCAAACTAAAAAGTTTTTTCTCAGCAAAAGAAACAATAAGAGAGATAAATAGGGAGCCTACATCCTGGGAACAAATCTTTACTCCACACACTTCAGATAGAGCCCTAATAACCAGAATATACAAAGAACTCAAAAAATTAGACAATAAGATAACAAATAACCCAATCAATAAATGGGCCAAGGACCTGAACAGACACTTCTCAGAGGAGGACATACAATCAATCAACAAGTACATGAAAAAATGCTCACCATCGCTAGCAGTCAGAGAAATGCAAATCAAAACTACCCTAAGATACCATCTCACTCCAGTAAGACTGGCAGCCATTAGGAAGTCAAACAACAATAAGTGCTGGAGAGGATGCGGGGAAAAGGGCACTCTTGTTCATTGCTGGTGGGACTGCAAATTGGTGCAGCCAATCTGGAAAGCAGTATGGAGATTTCTCGGAAACCTGGGAATGGAACCACCATTTGACTCAGCTATTCCCCTTCTGGGTCTATTCCCTAAAGCCCTAACAAGAGCATGCTACAGGGACACTGCTACATCGATGTTCATAGCAGCTCAATTCAAGACAGCAAGACTGTGGAACCAGCCTAGATGCCCTTCAATAGATGAATGGATAAAAAAAAATGTGGCATTTATATACTATGGAGTATTATTCTGCATTAAAAATGACAAAATCATAGAATTTGGAGGGAAATGGATGGCATTAGAGCAGATTATGCTAAGTGAAGCTAGTCAATCTTTAAAAAACAAATACCAAATGACTCCTTTGATATAAGGGGAGTAAACAAGGACAGGGTAGGGACGAAGAGCTTGAGAAGAAGATTTACATTAAACAGGGATGAGAGGTGGGAGGGAAAGGGAGTGAGAAGGGAAATTGCATGGAAATGGAAGGCGATCCTCAGGGTTATACAAAATGTCATATAAGAGGAAAGGAGGGGTAAGACAAGTTAATACAAATGGAAGAAATGATTTACAGTAGAAGGGGTAGAGAGAGAAAAGGGGAGGGGAGGGGAGGGGAGGGGGGATAGTAGAGAATAGGACAGACAGCAGAATACATCAGAATCTAGAAAGGCAATATGTCAATCAATGGAAGGGAAACTGATGTGATACAGCAATCTGTATACGGGGTAAAAGCGGGAGTTCATAATCCACTTGAATCAAACCGTGTAATATGATGTATTAAGAACTATGTAATGTTATGAACGACCAATAAAAAAAAATAAAATAAAAAATAAAAAAAAGAGGAGAAAAAAAAAAAAAGATCACTGATTGAAAACATTCCAAACTTGCTGAACAACATAAATTCTACATGTTAAGAGAACATGGAACTTGGATAGCTAACTCTGCCTCAGCACATGCTAGTAACTCCATGAAAAACTGGAGGTTAAAGGCATTCTTAAAAGTAACCAGAATAAACTGCACATCCCAGGTGTACAACAGTTGATGTAGTTTCACATGGGAAAAGTGTTAACCTAAAATTATGTCTCCAATAAAAATATCATTTAGGGATGAAAATTATCAAATAGAAGAGTATTAAAATGTTTATTCCCTGCCTAGGCATACTATAAGTCATAAAAGAATTTCTTCATATTGAAGAGAAATAAATTAGAGTAAAATGTGAATATATAAGGAAGTGTAAAGGACCCGGGTCTGGTGGTGCATGCCCATAAACCCAGATCCTAGAGCCTGAAGAAGGAGAATTACAAGTTCAAGGACACTCTGGGCAGCTTAATAAGATGCTAAGAAACTTGCTGATGCCCTGTCTCAAAAATGAAAATAACAATAGCTAGGGAAGTAGTTCAGTGGTAAAGTACCTCTGAGTTAAGTCTCAGTACCAAAAAAAAAAAAAGGCGGGGGGAGAAAGGTAATGAAGTTAGAAATAGTGAATATTTGGATTAAAATTAAAGATTATATTATTCAATAAAATTTTTTAAATATCATAATTTCATGGGTTATATAACTAGACTACATAAAGCTAAGAATATATATTATAATCTTTGGACCAATCAACAAAATAATAATGTAACTAGCTGAAAATTCAATAGATGATTAGGATGGAATTCTAAAATATTATTTCAACAAATAAAGAAGCAGAAAGAATAGAAGAAAGCAGAAAGATAACATCCTGTAAAAATAATAATCAGATCCCCAAATTATATTAATATATGGCATGCAAATTCAAAGAGATGATCAGAATAGACTTGAAAAGAAAAACAAAGAAATTACATAATTAGGATTTATTTCTCTTCTTCATTTTTCTTTTTTTAATTTTCTTCAATTAAAATATTTATTCATAGCAAACATTTCTTAAAATGACCATATAATTCCAGATATTTTTTGGCATAACTAAGTCAAATAAAAAAAAATTTACTCTAGAGATTTAACCAAATGCACAAAACATAATCATCTACGTTAAGTATAAACATTTTCTAAAACAATAACTGTGTCCTTGCACAATGGACAGAAAGATATGCATCTCCCCAGTATTAAAACAGAAACAGGAAATTCAATGGTTAGTTGTCACAAGGTTCCACTGAGGAAACTGAAGCTTAATGTATCATGGAAATTCTGAGAAAAGTGTGGCTCCTAGCCAAGAGTTATCCCACACAAAGATGAAGGAACTACATTGTGTTTATTGACTGAGAGTTAACACTGGAAGGCTTGCACACCCTTACCCAACTGTCCTGCTAGGACCTTTGAGTCCAGACACATACACACACACACACACACACACACACACACACACACGCACGTGCGTCAAAAATGCAGATAAGAGCTCCAAGTATGGAAGATGTACACTGAGAAATTAAGCGTAAAAGGATCTGTGTGCATCATGAAATCTTCCTAACCGTGAAGTACACACACACACACACACACACACACACACACACACTTATTATATATGTATATGTATTATATGTACATAATATATATGTGAATGAATGGTGGTCTTCAAACTGCCCAGAGACAGAGCTGATGCCACTCTTGGGATCAGTGCAAAGGCATTGAGAAAACTGCCCAGTGGTATGGTGACACCCTATGCAATGGGAAATTCCATGGTTATTATGCAGTTTATCAGTTTATGACCTAAGGTTCAAAGGCCAGCAGCCTAGCGGTATGGGGTCATGGTGGGGGGGGTTGTGCTTACAAGCTAGTAAGTGTAATTGGGCTGTTTAAACTTTTGACCTTAGTTCTGTTTTAAAGTAACTTTCTCACAATGAATCCTTTGATGTTGAAACCTATATAATAAACATGCTGAGCTGAATTTTCTTCATTGCACTCCATCAGAGTGTGGTGCCCACCAGCTCCCAGCTTTATTTCTTGTTGTGTGTCTGTTAATTTTTTTCTAATCTCCCATTTCATTTCTCAAGTTTCCTGAATTAACCATTATATATATATGAATTTGGTTTATTACATTGACTTGAGGCAATAAATCCTTGTCAAAATTCTAAAGGTTAAGAAATATATTCATTATAATTTTAATATTTGTTCTGTGTTCATAATTAATTTAAGAAACAGCTGAAATTCCTGAACCATAATTCATAGATTGGGTCTGACAAGGGACTTAAAATAGAATGTTGTAAATAAACTATAAGGGTGTTAACCCTGTAATAATTTTACAAATAGGTACATTTGATTGTATTTTAACTCAATAATATTCTAAAAGAGTAAAAATTTTATAGGAGTGAATATTTTACTAATTTCATTTATGGTATATAGCTTTTAGGGTATAGAAAGAATACCTATAAATAAAAGAAACTCCAACAGTAGGGTTACATATTTTATAATGGATGATTTCTGATATCTCAATTAAGTAGGCAGACACAAGTCTTTTCACAATCATAAAGAAATATGCAATATTTCAGAATAAACTCAAACAGCATAAATGATATATCTGGACATATGGGGATATACAATAGACGTTTATATATCTTTATTTATTTATTTATTATTTTAGACAGACAGAGAGGGAGGAGAGAGAGAGAGAGAGAGAATTTTTTTAATATTTATTTTTCAGTTTTTGGTGGACACAACATGTTTATTTTGATGTGGTGCTGAGGATCGAACCCAGCCCCCTGCGCATGCCAGGCGAGCACTTTACCGCTTGACCCACATCCTCAGCCCAATCTTTACTTTTTAATCAATCTTTTTACTTACCTATTTCTTATTATATTAATAGTTTTACAGAGGTCAGATTAGAACTGCCATCTGTTTAAATTTCTAATGCTTTAATTTACCTTGGCTAGTTGAGGTATTATTAATACTATTTAAATAAGTATATGTATAAACCAGAGATTTTGATAGCTACCAATATTATCACATGCAGTTGTGTTACTTACATGTTTAACACAAGTGCATGAAGAAAAAGCACACTAGTAAAAACGTTTAATAATTTAAGATAGTTTCACGTATTTGTTTTACTGGATATTAATAAACTATGATTTTTGAGGCAAGAGTTATTGCCATCTCATCAATCTACCTCATAGAATTTTCTATATAATTATTTTGACAAGGGAAAGAGAAAAATTAAGTGTAAGCGCCTACTCTGGTGTATGATCTAGAGGTGAGGGTGCTATTATATATGTTTTGACTGAACAGACAGAAATCATTAATGAAACAAAATAATGTAGAAACCATTTTTTTTGTGATGAGTGTGTAACCTAGATTTCTCATTTCATATCCAATTCACTTAACTTCATGCTCCTAACAATCTAAGTATTTTTCTTTTACTTAAATGTTTCTGGTTACTAAATACAGATTTTTAAAAAAGTCTTAACAGAGGACAAATAAATTCATTCATGGAATCATCTATACAAAACAATGATTTTAGGCACTAGACAATACCTTAGTTATAGAGTTAGGAATGGGTATAAATGTTCATAATACAGCAACCAAAAAATATGCCAGGCATTTCAAATGTGGCCTCAGGGATAAAATTGCCCAGCTGAGCACTACTGGTTTCAATAATAATTTGCTTGTTGATTTTGACACAGAGATGTAAATTTAAAAAAAATGGAGTTCACTGAATGTAATAAATGCTAATTTTTTATATGTTAAACATTTCCTCAGACATTTCCCTGTAGCTTTTTAATTATTAAGGATCTTCTGGCAGAACAAGAGAATAGGTAACATTAAAAATTTAAGTTGCAGAAGAGCTATATTTTGTAATAGAATATTTATCTACCTTGTTTGATTAGAGAACACAATTAAATTAAATTAAATTAAAAATCAAACAAAGTTGGTATTCAGAAACATCTTTAATATTTCGAAATGAATTTAAACACCTTTAAACAGTACAAGGTGCAAAGAAATGTAAGTGAAGCTTAGGTTTTTTAATTGAAAGGAACTCCACGAGTCAAAAATTGTGCAATGAGGGAGCCTATATCAGAAAAGAACAGTTTCAGATTAAAAAAAAATTAAACTTTAAGAAACAAGACAAAGAAAAGGAGTAAAATCTGATCAATTTAAAAGAAACACTATAAAGATCACAGTAGAAATTTAAAAAAACACAGAAAAAATAGGGTAAATCAATTAAGCCAACAGCTAATTGAATAAATCAATGAAATTGATAAACCTCTAGTTGCAAAGATCAAAAAAGAAATGACAAAAGATAAAAATTACCAACATCGAGTGATAGCATTGATATCACCGGAAATCAAACAGATATTTAAAATATAATAAAGTCATATGAAAAGCATTAGAAGAAATAATTTTACCACTTATAGAAAAAGAACAAGTTTCTTGAAAAATATAAACTACCAAAACTTATCCAGGGTGAAACAGATTAAATGATATCCCTTTATTAATAAAAATAATTAAAATATGATTTTAAATTCTTTCCACAAAAAAATTCAACTCTTTGGTTTTTTTTTATTGTTTTTTAGTAGAGCTCTATAAAAAAAAACATTAAGGAGAAAACAAAGTCAATCCTACATAATATCTTTCAAAATAGAAGGAAATATATTCCAACTTGATAATATTAGTATTATCACTCTAATATCAAAATCATAGATATGCAAGAAAAGAGAGTAATTCAGTATATTAGACAAGGGGGAATGAAAAGAAGTAAGCAGGGATCACAATAGGAAAGACAGTAGAATTAATTGGACATAACTTTCCCATGTTCATATATGAATACACCACCACTGAAACTCCAATTCTTATACATCTACAAGAATGGAATCCTAAGGAGAATAAGATACAGTACAGATATGTATATATCAAAATACACTCTACTGTCATGTATATCTAAAAAAAAATTAAAAAAAGAAAATTACAGACTAATATGCTCTTCATGCACACAGATTAAAAACATACTTAAACATTTGAATAAGTTGAATCCACTAATATATAAAAAGCTAACATGATGACTAAAGAGAATTTATCCCAAAAATGCAAAATTGATTTATCATTCTTAAATAAATCAATGAAATGCGCCATATTTAAAAATTAAAAAAAAAATGAGAAAGCACACAATCATCTCTACAGTCATAGTTAAAACTTTGACTGACAATGTTTAACATACACTTTTGACAAAATATTTTCAGCAAATCTAGGACTATCAGACTTTCTCAACTTGGTCGAGAAGATCTATAAAAACAACTATTAGCAAAATCACACTTAATGTTGAAAGTATTCACCCCTTAAGATCAGGAACAAATCAAGAATTTCCATTCTTAGCACTTTTAATAAACTCTGACTTAGAGATTCCAGCATGTTAAATTAAGGCAACAACAAATACATAGTTTTATAGATGATCAGTGGAAATAGATAATGAATGGTAGATAGATGATCAAGCTGATAAATAGCATCCAGATCAGGAAGAAAGAAAACAGTCTTTATCTATGGACAGAATGAAAAGGTGGCATTCCTTGACCAGTAGTTATTCCTTCATCTTCACACAGTCTTCCCTCCTTACATGTCCCCTTTTATAAGAATACCAATTATATTGGGTCAAGGGACCATCTACTGCAGGATGACTTCATTTAACTTAATTAATTACATCCACAATGACTCTATTTCCAAATAAGATCACATTCTGAAGTTCTGGGGTTTAGGATTCTGGTGTATCAATTCAGGAGAACACAATTTAATCCATAGCATACAACAAAACTAGAAATTGTTCCAATATGTATCAGCAGATAAAGGGACAATATAATAAAATAAAGTGACACCTAGTGATTAAAAGTGGTAATAAGCTAACAATAGTTGCAAAATAACATTTGAATCTTAAAATAAGTATACTAAGGAGGGAAACCAGCAAAAGAGAAATACATGCTGTATGATTCTATCTACATAAAATTCTACAAAATGCAAATTTTTGTATTTTAGTCTATGGAGACCGAAGATAAACATATATCAGTAGATGAAGAGAAGCATAGGGGTATGCAGAAAAATAGGCTCGGAGGGATAGATTTATAAGGGAGCATGAAAAAAATGAGATTTAAGGGATTTGATCATTATCTTGATCATTGTGACCAATATATAGATAAGTGAATTCTTATCAGTTGTAGAATTTAAACACATACACACTTTAGTGTATAGATTCAGTCTCAATAAAAATATTTTTGAAAATGTAAAATGTTTTCCAGAAATCTTCATCTTCTCATTAGCAGTTTTAAAATGGACTCAATTAAAATTTTGACAATTTAAAAATGCTAGTTAAAAGTAAAAAAAAATAGTATTGGTTAAAAAGTCAAAACATATCCAAATTAGTTTTGAAGTATTGATAAACAAAAATTTGAAATATAGAAGTCTCAAAAGATTTTTATAGAATTATAAAGAAAGAACTGATTCCTTATGTTACTTCAAATCATCTCAGGGAAATAAACAATTTAATAATTTTTTTTTATTAAATTGACTATTTTAAGGACAGACTAAACTCCACAATACAATTTATATAAGAAAATAGGTCAAGTAAAAAAAATTCCATTCTATTTTTGCACATATGAATTTGTTTATTTTTTAGGAGAGTTTTTGCTGCAAGGTTGGCCACATCCAAACCCTTCCACTTGGGACATTATGCTAAAATGATAAGGATGGTAAAAGACAACACTTAAATACATGTTTGCATTTGTATAGGACCATTTTTTTTTTTCCCAAGGTCAGTTACCCATTTATCTAGAACAGACATTTAACAGACAAAATCCTGATTCCTAAAACTATTTTAACATGCTACTTTATTCATATCGAGTCCTAAATATGAATGATCTCAAAGAGACAACCTATTGTACATTCTTTTTTGGCGGCGGGTACCGGGGGTTGAACCCAGGGACACTCTACCACTAAGCAACATCCCCAGCCCTATTTTGTATTTTATTTAGAGCAGAGTCTTGCTGTGTGGCTTAGTGCCTTGCTTTTGCTGAGGCTGGCCTTGAACTCTTGATCCTCGTGCCTCAGACTCCTGAGCTTCTGGGATTATAGGCATGTGCCACCATGCCCAGCCTACTGTACATTCTTATTGACAAGGATGGACAGATTGCTACTTGGAAATACTTTATGGCTTTCCTAGTGCAGTACAACTGTTATGGAGCTGGGGCCTTACAAGAAACTGAGGCCACATGAAGACCCCTCTTCAAACCCCAATTGTTATCACATCAGAAAGATTTCAGACATGTCCCTCAGAGTAACAGGAATGAGTTTATTGAAGAGATAGGGAAAAGGAAAAGGGGACAGTCTTAAGGGAGAGAGTGGGTCCTCTTAGAGAGGAGAGGGACAATGTACCTCTCCTGAACTCCAGTTTTATTGGGGACCCCAGAGAAGTTTCCAGAGAGTTCTGCCCAGGTTTACCTCTTGACTTTTGATTGACAGCAGGGTGACATCAGACTTTCAAGTCCCCACTGTCATGGCAACTCTAGGTCACCTTGACCTATGCTAACTGGCTCTAATTGGATAATTAAACACACATTCTTACAAATTTTAATGGTAGGAGGAACTATCCTTATCTCCCAGAGTTTCAGGATCTGGTCATAAAAGTCCGCTGAGTGCTTCTCATTGACATTGTCTTGGGCCTAAATTTTTCATGCAGTTTAAAGGTGGTTTGCTAAGGAATGTGACATATCTTGTCCACTGAGGCCAGGCAGGACTTCAGGTAAATTGCTTCTTAGAAAAGAAAACGTGTGTGGGTCAGCACAGTGGGCCCATTTTATAGATATTCTCTTAGCTTCATGTTCCCACCATTCACATCTGTCTGTCCCCTAACACAACCATTTGCTAGTTTGGTCAGAATTAAATATCAGATCCCTTAATTTCTTCTAGAATGCAAATATGTTATCATAGCTGCCATTTAGCCTTTTTCTATATAGAGTAATATTGAGTACTTTTAGAAAAAAAGTGACAAATAATAGTCTACCATTTTCTTTATGGCTCTGCTAAAAACCATGTGGAATTTATTGATATTAAGAAGATATTAAACAAACTCCTTTGATATTGAATTCCTCTCATTTGCCTAAATGTGTTCTTGGACTGCCAGTGGGTGCCTGTGATTGTGTACTAAACCCTATATTCTAATGTTTTTTGTATCTTAACCAAGTATTTATCATGTCTTCTGACTGTAAATTTCCATACTTTGAGGTATACGAGCAAAACTAGTACAATTATCTTTTACTTTCTTCATAATTCCATGGATAGATTTGATCTTACCATAGATTTTTATGACATCAACAAAAAACAAAAAAAAAATTATAAAGTCAAGAACTTCTATATTTTAGGAAGGAAACACTGTGCAATTTCTCTTTGGCATATACAAATTGCAAGCAACATTACTGTTGTGCTTTGGGGCCAATATTGGGTAATGTAAGGATTACCTGAACACAATCAGGGCAGTCTAATAATTCCCAAGGGTACTGACTAAAGATCCAGTAGGAAAAGTAAGTAATAAATCATCCTGAGTTCATACCCTGGGATGCATGGAGTAGAATGGTGAGAACATAATTTAAAATATAAGACTATTTCTGGAATTTTCCATCTAATATTTTCAGACCATAATTGACCATGGTTAACTGAAACCATAGAAAGCAAAACTGCAGATAAGTGGAGAGTGCTGCATTATGAATATTTTTTTTTTAAAAAAATAGACTTTTTATAGACATTTTTGAATGCAAATGTTCTACACTATGCAATTTAATGCTGAGGATGTACTGTCAGGCACTGGGGATTCTGATGAATTAGCTATGGATCCTTCACTTGTGAACTTGGTACTTGCAACAAGATTTTGCTGAATAAATATATCTCTATTATATATTTATTTTATTTTAGCCATGAGTCCTAATGGTTTGATGAGAAGACATCAAAAAATTAAAATATGTGAGATTAACATCCATAATGACTAATGTTGCTAACTAGAGTTAATGAAGGTAGGAGCATTATTAGATCTTTAATGAAAAAGTGTTCTAAGCACAATGAGAAGCTTGTGATATATTGTGTCATCCAATGTCAAAATCTGGAGATTTTTCTAATTAAAGTAAATAACTGTTTGTCTCAGAGGAAAAAGGAAAACATGATTTTGAAAATGAATGGAGTTCTTTGAAAGTCTCTTACTTTTTAATTCATGAAATAGAAAATTAACTGACTTTATGGCAGAATTTTAAACTTTTTTGTCAAGGTGATAAAAAATTGCCTTACCTGAAAATCACATACGTTTCTGTAGGAAAAGAGTTTTGATGTGGGCAATTTTCAAAATGTGAAAAACATCACACAGCATATAAAAAAGTGACTAAAGTAAGTGAATTCATACACCTGCTCATGTGTCTGTTTGCTCACTCCAGTGTTATGTTAATTTTCTACTGCTGCCATAACAAAGTATCATGCTCTGGAATGTTCAAAACAACATAAAGTTATCATCTCAGCATTCTGTAAGTTTCTATGCTTGTCTCATCAGTGTGATGGGGTTTGGTTGATTAATCTACTCTGAGATTTGGAAGATATAAACCAAGATTTCTGTCCATCAGATGGGGGAAATCTACTCATTCTGGTAGTGGCAGAATTGAGAGCCTGGGAGTAGAAGAAATGAGGTTTCTATGTCCTTCTAATTTTGGTTAAAATTTTTTGGAGACCTTCTATATTCCCTATTTCACCATCTCTGTAGTCTTCAAAACCAGGAACAGCAAGTCAAATTTTTTTCCTCCTTTCTCTGATCTTCTCTCTGACTTGTTTTTCTGCCAAGGATCTCTGACTTTAGTGGGAGAAAGTCCTTTGATTTTAAAGGCTGTTTTGATTCAATTGGACCCACTTGTGGGGAAAAAAAAAAACAACATATTTTAACTTATTTTAAGATGTATAACCTTAAATATATTTGTTGAGTTCCTTTTGCCATTCAGCATGACATGTCTACAGGTCTTAGAATTAGGACATCTCGGTAGTGGAGGTTTCAACACATGCATAGATGTTTTCAGGGGCATGCCTATATTTAACTTTTATTTTGTTTTGGAATTTTGCTAAAAGCTGTCTACACTTGACTTAACCCATCAAGGAATTTTGTTTTAAACTAATGTTAAATCGTTTACATAAAAATTGGAAGTACCAGAAGGGCTCATCCCTAGTTTCATCTTCATTATGTTAGACCAGCTTCTGGTACATTCTATGAACTTCATTGTCTAGCAATTCTAACATGTAAATTTTCACCAGCACATATTTTATCCTTCTCTTTCTATTACACATAAATCATTTCTAAAGTGATAACGCATTTACAAATCCAACATATTGCCTGATAAAGAATGATTTCTCGGGCTGGGGATGTGGCTCAAGCGATAGTGCGCTCGCCTGGCATGCACGGGGTGTTGGGTTCGATCCTCAGCACCACATAAAAATAAAATAAAGATGTTGTGTCCACCGAAAATTTAAAAAAGAATGATTTCTCAAAATATATTGCTTTTCTTCCTCCTTTCATGTTCATTAACTTCTTTGGTGTCCTCTCTGCTTCTTTTCCTGAATAGTTAGTAAAACCATGTGAAAGCTTTATTTCTTTAGCTAAAACTTATGGAATAATTTCCCTGGACATTAATGCTTCTCTTCCCTGAAATATTATATAATTTATTAATTATCTTACATATTAACTGAATATATTATTATTTCTAGTATTTAATAATATGTTTCTGTGCATGTTACTATTGCTGGGACAGCCCTGAAGGTAAGTGGACATTCACAGTGAAATACAAAACTGCACCCCACTATACTATACTGAAAGGGGCATGGTATGGTTACAGTCACTGTTCAATAAAACCATAACTGAGGTCAGTTATTACTTCCTATGGAAAGATAGTATAGGAGTTAGGGAAAGAGGTGAGAGAATGGGGACAGGTTCTTGCACTACATGATTAATGTGTGATTCATCTGATTTACACTGAGGGGTATCAAGGCAAAAATAATGACAAGGTAGTTAGTAGTTCTCTCCCCTGCAATCCCCATGGGCAACTATTTCAATAAGAAAACTTCAATCACAGAAGTTAATGCAGATTCATAATTCCTTATCTGAAATTTCAAAGCTGTAAAAGCTCTGAAAATCAAAAGCATTGCCAAAGTTTATATGACAATACCTAATCAGAAATAATTTAGCAAGAAAATGAAGCAAATGTATTTATTTATAGTCTCTGTTCATGCTACTTGGAGTACTTAAACATTTTTGGCAGGTGTTTTAATGTGATTGTTGCAGGTTCTGCTAAAAAATCTGTTAGAGGTATTATGTGTGCATTCAACACTATTCTAAAGTCTAAGAAACAAGAAAAAGGTCTGAATTCTAAAATACATTTACATAAAAAATTATGGTTTGGAAATGGTGAAATATCACCTCTGTAAAGCAACTCATGATGTTAGCACAAAATAATGAATAAAGACTTTTTCAAGGTAAATTATAAATTTGAAAAATCATTGTAAGATATGCAAAAATTGGAATTTTGGAACTATATTTAGTTATAAATTATTTACTTAAATTTTATGGAAAGATCCATTATTGGAGAAAACTAAAGAAATTTTCAATAAGAACAAATTTATATAGCTCAAATTTCCTAAACTGTTATTGAGAGTTATTGGACCCCTCTATTTCCCTGACAAATTATTCTCCCTCAATGCTATAATGGAGCTTACCTCATGTACTTAGCTTGCCTCATGTAACTTACAGTTAGCACCTGTCCATATTTTAAGAATAAGAATTAAATAAAATGGTACATAAATGTAATCATTATTTCTGTTTATATCAATCAATTATCAACTGTGAAATGATATGTATATATTTACTCCTGTTAGGCACTGCTACTTCAGGGGACTATATAAGACTTACAATGATTAATTCGACGAAAAAAACATGATAGTTACATAGTGTAACTAGAAAACATCTGCTATAAAAGCCCATGCCAAGTATATTCTTCTGTGAAAAAAATAATTAGCTTCTGTTTTGATCATTTATTTAATGACATGGGCTTATTTTTTTTCTATGTTCTGAAATTCTGAAAGTGGTTTCTCATCTGTTGTGGGGCAGGGTCCAGTCAACACTGGAGAATGTGACAGCTTGAATAAACGTATTTAAGCCTCTGTAATATAATTCATTTGTATAGAATGAGCTCCTGATTTACAATAACTCAGTATCCCCCTATACTGCAGAAACCTTCACTAGAGACATAGTTCCATAAAAAATTATTCTGTCTAAAACTTTAATAACATATGTGTACCCTTTATGTCAAGATTCTGAGTTAGCAAACTGGAAAAGTGAAAGACAAATTCTGTTATTTGTCTATTCACAGAAAGTATTTTTTGATTACTGAATGTAATCTCTACATCCATGTCACTATAAGGTGGGAAAAATAATCTACTGAAAAACATGAAAAATTCAAAAGCATGGAAAAAGATTCTTTCTAAATGTATGAAATTTGGAAGGAAAATAATTTTTATTTTGAAAAAAATGACTTTATGGCATCACTAATGTAGAATTTTCTTTTGGAATTTGTCGGGAGATCTATTTTTGTTAATAATAATGAAACCCAAAACTTTTCAGCAGCTTGCTTTGTCTCAATGATCAAATTCGTAGATTAAAGGTGAAATAAGTCTGTATTTCACCAAATTAAAAATACCCCAAAGTAAGAAGCAGTTTGGCAGTTTCTTACAATGTCAAACATGCTTTTATCAGCAATACAGTGGTATTTAAAGATATCTTTAAAATGACGTTATCTTTCACAATGTATAGTGAAAATATTCCTTGAAAAATTAACCATAGGCATATATTATGGCTTAGTTATGAGGTGTTCCCGAATGGCCATGTGAGAGATAATGCAAGAATTTTCAAAGGTGAAATGATTAGATGATGAGGAGGTAACTTAATCAATCAATTGATCCATTGTGATGGATTAACTGGATGGTAACTGTAGACAGGTAGGGTGTGACTTGAGGAGCAGGTCACTAGGGGTATGACTTTGTGGTTTATATTTTGTCCTTGGTGAGCAAAGCTCTCTCTGTGCTGTCCTTCCGCCATGATGGTTCTTCCTCACCTTGGGCCCAGAGGTTTTTATGTAGATGTTGAGGTAACCTGAATGAACTGAAATCAAGATAGTTTGTTTTCTACCTAAATATTCTATTTTATTCACTTCTTATATTACAAGAAGACAGATGCTGGTATTTTTTTAAAGCAAAGACCATGGTACTATTTTTTAGTATTAAATCTTTATATCAATCCAGACTTTTCAACAGAGAATTGGTGCCACTAGTAATAAAGTTGAAAGAAATCACTAACATTTATTGTTGCTGAATGCCAGACTCTGTTCTAATAGATTTACTTTATTAATTCCTTTAAATTTTACAACTGATATGAAGTAGATACTATTATTATCACTCTCAATTTACATTGAATGAACTGAGAGAAAGGGTCTGTGTTGTGCGGGGGCATGTGGCAAGTAATGACAAGATGTACTGAAACTGACTCAGTTTGGCCACAGATTCTGTGCTCTTCTCCACTACACTCTATAGCAGGCAATCCACTGTTTACACAGAACCATGCTGGCAGTCTCTCTGCATATCAGAACTACCTAAGTAAGCTGCAAATCTGAGGCTCTATTAGTACTATATTCTGCAAAATGAAGACTGCCTATATTGCTGAAGGAAACGTTAAAGAAGATTAACAATTTCAGTACAACTCCAAGCCGTTAGTGATTTATTATCTTACTGTATGTTATCCTGGAAAGTATTTCATTATAATAAATGTCTTGGTATTTCCATTTCTTGACACATATATTGGTACATATTTATTACCCATGAAAAAGAACTAGACATTTTTAAAATGACCTTATGTTTCATAATTTATAATTAAAACATTCCCTTGAAAATTAACCAAGTTTTAGTTTTTAAAATAACATTTACATGAATTATACAGAGTAGGACAATGTCATCTACATTTTAAAAGATAGAGATTTTGAAAGACCCCTTGAAAGAAAATAATTCCACACCAGAGCATTGTATTCTGGTCAGATATTGAAATGAGCCATCTAGTGCAGTTAGAGGTCAGACATATTTTCCTTTTTTGATTAAGTGAAAGACTGGCACCAGATATTATTAAAAACACACAGACAAGCTAGCATGTTTTAACCAACTCATTTATATCAGGAAAGATCCCTACAAATGAAGACAATGGGATTTAGAAAGACTAAAGGATAGTTTTAACACCTTTTGTTAGTAGGTGGCAGTGATGAGATTTGAATCCAGATCTGTCATCAAAGCTAATTCTCCCTCCAGCATATCAAGCTGCATTATCCAGGCCACAGGTATTAGCTTGTTTGTTGATCATTCTTTTCTCTCAAGGTACTTTGCTAAATTTGGCTAAATCTATTGTATTTATCTCTTGTCTTTGCTGGCTGTTTCATCTGGAAGGTATATTTTAGAAACTAACTGGGCAGAAGTTAACAAGATACTGCTTGCTTTACCCTCCAAGTACTGGGATGAAGAAAAGGTTGTTTCTGTTTGGCTATAAAATCTCTTCACTCTAATACAAGGAATTCCATCTCTACCATCATATATTAAGTTAGCCAAAGCAATATAAAATGCAAATTAGAGTGATATTTATTATAAACCCAGATACATTTTGAGATCAGATTGCAGAGTTTATAACATTTATTGGATGGTACCTGTGCAATCTATTTATCAAGAATTTACTGAGCACCTACAAAGCACCAGCAAGATAAGAGACAAAACAACTGTCACCATGAAATTCCAGTTCAATTGTGGAGAAATCAATTTAATTTTCAAGTCAACAAATATATTAACTGGACATCAGAGTGGGAAAGTGCTGTGAAGAACATATCAAAGTTAAGGAAAACTAGAGTGAGGGGCTTGGGAGACTTGTCCAGGTGTTTATTAGAGTATTCAGGAAAGGCCTCCAGAATCAAGGAACAATTGGGCAGACAGTAAGGGAATCAAGTAAGAACATTTTGGAAGAATGAACTGGAATTTTAAAGGTCTAGGAGCAGAGGAAAGCAAGCCATGGTCAAGGAACTGTCAGCGGCCACAGTACAAAGAGCAGGAAAGTGACCAGGGAATAACATAGGACATGCAGCCTATTTGGGGTCAGGCTGTGATGCATAGAACTTTGTCTTTCCTCTTATTCTCAAAAGTTTGGGGTGATCTGACTCACTGTATAAAAGGCTCTTTGGGGTGCTATGTGGAAGAGCCTGAGATTTGGAGAAGACAGACACACTTGTTGGTAGTTACTGGAATCATCTGAGCAAGGCACTTCTCAGTGACTGCAGAGGAGGAGATCAGCGGTTCAGGTTTGGATATTTTAAATTGCTGGACCACACTAGTCATCTGATTGAAAAGAGGCTCGGTTATTTCAGTCCGGGCTTCAGAGGAGATAGACATTTAAAAATTTATGCTAGGAAGCTAAACAAGTTTCCCTACAGAGAAAAAGGAGACAGATGGGGGAAAGACGTAGAAATAATAAACAGGAAGGTGAAGACAAAGACAATGACCTAAGAAGTTGGGGATATGGAAGGATTCAGGAATGGAAGTAGAATGAGCATCTGAAGATGGTGGAAAAGTAAGGAAGTACTTTACCTGGAAGCCCATGCGGAAGAAAAAGTTTTGAGAAGGGGCTGAGACACTATCTCAGAGGATCCGAGAGGTCAAGCCAGAACTGAAAACTGATGGCTGGATTTAACAAGACTCAGATCACAGGGGACTTGAAAAATATTACAGGGAAGGATTTGGAAGAAAAGTGTGATGGCAGTTTGTTCAAGATTGAATGAGAGAAGAGGAATGGAATAACTTTCAAATTTTGCTGGTGAGGGAAGCAGAGAAACAGGGCCATCATTGGAGGAGGCTGTGGGGGTCAAGATACTTGTTATTTAGAAATTTTCTTTTTTTTGAAGATGGAAGAAAGAACATGTTTGACTGATAAAGAGAAAAGCAAATGAATGATTCAGGAGGGAGAAGGGAGAATGGATGGTGTGTCCTTGAGGACTTTTTAAGACCCACGATCTGGGGAGGGCTGCCTCAGGTGCGCTTAGGTAACAGGGTCATGGTGATAGGAGGGCTGGCAGAACCAGGGGTGCAGCTACAGGGATGTTTTCTGAACATACCTGGAGCTACCTTTCATCATTTCTATTTCCTCCCTGAAATAGAAAAAAGATAACTGAGGAAGTAGAGGAAGTTGTTAAAGGCTTACAAAGAAAAGTGAAAAACAGGAATGCTAGGCAATCGTGAATGAATCCTGTGATATTTACCAAGAATAGAATTTTGTTTTATTTTATTTTTTATATTTTTGGCAGGAGATGGAGAGAGAAGAGAGAAAATACTTCTAGCCAAGGTTGTTTTGTTCGTATACCATTTTCTTAATACGTATTCATATTTCAAAAAATTCAGGGTAAATAATCACATCATGATTTTGGTTAGGTTGTTTATTCTTTCTAAATATCTCAAAAGAATCATGAGCACCATACACTTATTTAAACCAGTTACTTTTCATTTCTAACTCTTTATTGATAGCATATATACACAAATGAGTAAAATTCTAGGGAATTTTAATCTCTAGGCATTGATCCAAATCCCAAGTCCTTCTTGTATGAGCCTTTTCTTTACATAAATGTGTTAGCTGTGAAAGATTCCTTCAATTTAACATTTATGAATTCATACAGTTTGTTTCTTGGGAAAAGCTCTCTATCTTCCTTTAATATAAACAGGAAGATTAGATGATGCTAATATCTCCTAACTGGATTGTGTAGTTTTTTACTGTCACAAAATAATTGAATGGTTGATAGCCAAGATTAATGAAACCATAGAATACTGGAACTGGAAAGCATCTTTGAAATTATTGAGCATAATTCATTTGATTCATAATTGGTAAAACTGAAATCCAGAGTTAAGAAATTTGCTACAAATCTTAAACATGCTGATGGACTTAAATGAAGATTGCTTTACAATTAACATGGTGCCCTTCCCCATCACTATCTTTTACAACTTTAATTTCTTTTCCACATCTTTTATTTACTTCTTTAATTACATGACAGATTATTATTAAGCAATTATACATTGCTCATGTAATTTCAATCATAAAATTGTTTGCATATTAATTAAGCAACAAATACATGTTTAGTGAGTGCTTTGTTTTGCGTTATGTTACCACAAGTGGTGAATTGAATGTCATTCTTATAGATTTATGTAGAAAAGCTCTTTACAAATGAAATTAAGGTAAAGATCAAGAGAAGTTCACACTGGATTAGAGTGAGCCTTGCAGCCATTGAGTGTATCCTTATGAGTCCCCAAAAGGAACTCTACAAGAGTAGGGGGTGAATCTAAACCTCAAAGAATAACAGCAATTATAGGACACTAGAAGAGGTGGGATGGTTTCCACCTTTGAGCTTCTAGAGGGAACCAACTTTTCTGACATCTGAATTATGGAGACAATAAATTTCTGTTGTTTTAAGTCATCCCATTTGTGGTCATGAGTTATTGCAGTCCTAGAAAACTAATACAGTATAGAAGAAAATACCAAAGTCCTTGACTTATTAAAGCAGAAAATAGAGGAACCAGAAAAAACTAGTTCATTAGTTTATGGTCATTAGTGAGCATTACCATGAAGACTTCCCCCTCTTGTTGATAACCATGTCCCTTCTTCTTGTACTGAGCTGGAAAAATGAGGTCATTTTTTTCATTTATAACAGCAATGCAGGCAACATTACAAAGACCACATGACAGTGGTGAACACTGGCAAATTGCTTCAGAAATTATCATATATTTTTTCTTGCTGGTACTGAAGAGTATTCTTTCATGTTTATTGAACACTGCATGGAAAAGGGATATATAGTAAGAATATAAGAGCAATTATTTAATAACTAGCTCCTCTGCCCCCATATCTGTGCTAAACAGCTTTTCAGATTTTTGCTCATTGATTAAAAAGCATCAACATATTCATTGTGTATTGCTACATAAAAAAAAAAAATAACCACAAACTTGGTGGCTTAAATTACCACATTTTCTTGCAGTGTACTTGGTCAGGAGTCTGGGCATGGCTTTGCTGGGTCCTTTGCACAGGGTTGCAAAGCTGCACTGTAGATGTCAGCAGAACTCTTCTCATTTCATTCTGTTGTTGACATCTGGAATTTTCTTTAAGGTTTTAGAACTGACATCCCTCTTTTCTACGGTTTTGTTCTCTGGCTTCTGGTTGTGACTGAGGTAGCTCTCAGCAACTAGAGGTTGAAGAATAGAAAACTATAAAATATGATATTGGGGTAGAAATTACATGTGAGGCCAGCAGGGCTTTGCGTGTTTCAGAATTCCCGCAGAGCAAACTGCCACTGTGAAGAGCAGCCAATCAGGACTCGAGTGCCTGGAGAATGGGGTCAAGGACAATTCTCATGCCTGCATTTTAGTAAATAGTAGGAAGGAAATGATTTTCTGTCATTTAAACATCAATAACTAAAAAAAAAAAAATCAACAAGGGGCTTATGAAATGAACTCCAGGGGGAAGCATCCTTCCAAGGATGCAGACATATGCAAGCTTAGGAAAAAATTAGAGATGAATAGCTACCAGATGTCAAAAGTAAAATCAATAAGCAAACCGCATTTGGGGATACACTTAATGTACATAAGTAGAGAATTAATATTGACTATATCTAAAAATTCTCAAATTGATAAGAATGGGATAAGTCAAACAATGTATAAAAATGTGAGGCAACTGTCAGAAGAGTAAATTAAAGGATGTTCACTGCATAGAGAAATTCAAATCCAAATAACAATACAGTATAATTTTACATATAAAATGTCACAAAAAAATAGACACAAGAGAGCAGTAATTGGGGCAAAAATTGAATGTCAGCAGCAACACAGAAAAGGCTAATGCTTTCTGAGAAAATATTGTTGAATGATAAATACAAAATGCAAACGTATGTGGAATTCCACAATTATAAAATAAAGAGAAAAAACTTTATATTTAATGATGTAAATGTATTATTATATCTATGCATGATTACAAGTGCATGGAGAAAAATAAGCAATTATTTCATATTGTTCATTTTGAAAAAAAGAAGGGGAAAAGTGATACACTTAGCCAGCGTAAGAGACAAAATATAGTTACCTAGGAAAGAAAATGAATAATAAAATATATTGAGTATATCGAACTCTGTTTTTTATTTGATTAAGACAACAAGATAATGATAGTGTCTACCACCCAGTCATCAATTTTACACATATACCATTTCTATCCAGGATTAAACATACTCACTTGTTAAATGTGCAGAAAAATTAATAGAGAACAACATAGCATTCCAGAATCTTAGAAGTTTTTACTCTCTGGGAGGAAAATTCATGGTAGTTTTCATTTTCTTCTTTTATATTACAGATTATATTTCTGTAGTCTCTAAAATTTTTAGTGAGATTCTTACCAGAAAATATAGACATAGCTAGTTTACTGTATTTTATACCTTATTAAATTAGTAAATGATTTTTAAAATAATCCTTTATTTTGTTCAAGAAAATAAAATAAGCTTTATTTAAAATAATATGAAATAACTGGTTAATATACTCTTTTGGCAATTTTGCAGAGAAATCTTGATTAGAATATCATAATTTTATTCAGTAAAGATATTTTCATCATAAAATATTATAACCTGACTTACAATGTTGATGTAAGGGATATCAGATTTCTCTACTTAAAGGTAAATCTTATCAGTAACTAAAAAAATCAAACTTTTTGGATTATATGAATATATTCTTAGTTGGAATGCTAGAGATTGATTCCTTTTTTGTGGATAGAAGAATGTTATTGGAATCCTAGGGTAGAGAGGCCTGACTCTAGGTATCCAACAATCGGGTTTAGCCACTCAACTCAAAGTCCAAACAGAAAGGGTAATTGTGAAAAGCATGAAATAACCTTAATCAGTGTCACTACACTGGGAAAACAAAGGGATCTTATCCCTGTCTTCAAGGGACTGACAGTGACTTTGAGGTTTTATAGAAAGATTTGGGAATTTTGCATAGCTGAAGAGTTTTCATAGCAGCCAAAGCAGGAGACCTTGATCAGGTTTGTTCTGCTCCATCATTTTCTCAGGATAGATCAGGCAGGGCCTTGTCCAGGAAAAAAAAAAAAAAAAAAAAAAAAAAAGGTATTGCTTGGTTGGTAGCTTCAACGCATCAGAAGAGATTCATTGGATCAGATCTCATTCCTGAACTCCAAGGTAACTCAAAATGAAGGTAGAGCCGTCATATCCTCAATCTTTCTATTAATCACCCATGGGATATTTGCAGGCAAAAGTGAAGAATCTAAGTCCTTGTTTCAAGAACATAAAAAAACTTTAGAATCATTCACCTAAGATCTGCATGTATGCCTGTAGAAGTAAAGGAAATTAGTCAGCGTTTATACCTTATTCCTTACAAAGCTGTTTTCACAGCTTTACTTTTATGCAATTTCACGATTTCCCCTCCCTTTAATTTTAATAAATAGCTTTAAGATCCCGAAGGGAAACAAGACCCTTCAACTACAATAGGTTGACAATAAGTGTTCAAAAGCAATATTTGTATATATTTTGAAAACAGGGAGAGTTGGTGATAAATAAAAGTTAATGAAAATATCTTCAGAGATTATTTTGATTAAATCAGAACAGTATTTTTTTTAAATGACAGAAGGAATAATAATATTGACAGAAGAAACATGAAGAATATATTTTTTAGCTAAAATTTTAAATCTTGCTTGCAAGTGTGATGATATTGAAGTCCCTCTGGCTACTGAAACATGACTGCTTTGTTCTCAAAGTTTAATTAACTTAATTAACTAAAGGTCCTCCAGAACTTCTTGTTCACTATTTTCATTAGTCCATCCCACAACTGCACTTCTTATAATAACAAATTTCTTTTCTGCGTGAAGTTTGAAAATAATGTAGAATAAAGCCTTCAAACTTATCTAAAACAAATTTACACTAGCGAAGTGTAAATTCACCAAAAATGTTAACTGCTAAGTATGGTTTTCCATTTGGGATCAATGGAAGGGTCTTTCGGATGTAATTAGAGTACATAAAAGAGCAATAAGAAATATATATTTCAAATGAAAAATGAACTCTATTGTTGCCTCTAAATGTGGGCACACACACATACAAACACACACACTCAGAAAAACATACTGACTGGAGAATTAATTTATTTATATAATTTGCTCACAGCAGTAAACTGATCAGAAGAACTTAGAGTGAATTTTTATGTTACAATAAGAAAAGATAAAAAGGTGTTTCAGGTCTTAGAGGCTCAGAATAGCAGTAGCTTTGGTTTCTTATTTTTATTTTGTTCAGCTTTGAACAATTGAGCTTTTGAGCTAGCTTTCTAGAGATTCGAGTAGAGATTGTGCCCCTCCCCTGACACCATTGCCTACAATACACAATTTTCCCTACTTCTTAGTGAATTTCTTCAGGGGAGCTCCATTTCTAGAATTTATCTTTTGCCATCTACAGCCAAATATTTCATTACAGAATGGATTTTATTTTCTCCTCCATGGACATATCCCATAGATACTACCCACCCAGCATGACATGTGTTAAGTAGTTCTATAAATCATTCCCTACTCAGTTGCCTTCCTACCATTCAAGAGAAACCTGGGGTAATTGATGCTGATGCAGTCTTTCCAGAAGATCTATTTCACCAACCAAAAGGGACTTTTCAACTGTCTCACTGAATTCTCCCAACAGTTTCCAAGTGATATATGGTAACATGCTTTTTCAAGGGGAACAAGATTTTTGACAGTTTTAATGCTAGAAGAAAGAAATACATGACAAGTAACTGTAACTTCTTCTATAACTTTTCTTCAGTCCATCTCTGCACAATTCAGCATCACTGACTTCTACAGAAGCTCTTTGACCAGGTTTTATGTCTCCTTTGCCCATTGTAAACCAATTATTGATATCACCCAGTACTTTATTAGACTGCTAACAGATTTCCATTAGATCTGGCTTTCTGAGACTAGTCACAAGGGCAAGAACTTAATTTCATGGTTGTCTTAAAAATAATGTTAGTCATGTCATCCTTTCTTCGTTTTTTCTTTTTTAATTTGAAAGCTAAATTGATACAATTGACTTAGTGCCTGATCCTTGGATTTCCCAATAAGCTTTTAAATAGTTGACAGCCAGATTTATGACCTAGGGCATAATCCAGATGCTTAGAAAGAAGCAGAATACAGTTTCTAAACTCTATCTGTGCATTGTCTACTCCAATACATTTTGGAAGATGAGAAATGCACTTGAGATCTTAGAAGCTCAGACAAGGCAAATTCTTGATATTTAAGAAATATCAGCATGACAAGAGTATTTATTCATCAAGTTTACTCGTGTGCTTATTTTTATCTTGGCTATTGTCACACAAACCCAAAATTATTAAACATTCTTTTAAAAAATTACCCCTAACAGCGTGCTACATGAGAAGCAAATCAAAGCCAGATCCTGGGGTTAAGAAAATAGTGTTAAAAGGCTTGTTAAGAATCTCTAATTGCACAGACAATATCATACCACTCTTTTAAAACAATTGGAATACATTAAGGATAATGAATCAGAAACCTGAGAATTACATTTTCCTGACAAAAAATAAATCTTAAAAAATGAATGACAGACCTCTCTTGGGTTTGAATAATTTTCAAATGAAATATAATTAATTTCATCCATAAATTGAACATAAAATATATCTGGGATTTAAACACATTAATATAAGGTGCATAACTTTAGGATTACAATATTATTATTTAGCATGCATTACTTATGGGTGTCAAAAGTTCTGGACCTTCAAAATGAACAACATATTTAAAAGTTTTCGATTAAGAATCTTATTGAGTCAGATGATTTTTGCTGCCCTAGTTCAACAAATATGTGAGCTACCCTCACTTTAAGAGGATTATGTTTAATCAGTAGTTTGTATGTGTTAAAATTCCTTATATTTCCTTTAATTTTCCACATAGTTTTATAAGGTAATAAAAAGTACTTTGCTTTGTATGTAGTGTAATTTTTGCTTACATGTTTAAATTTTTGTATGATAAATAATACAGAGGTTCAAAAACTTACTGGAAATCCTCTAAAATTGCAATTTAATCTCCAAAGAGCAGTTCTCCATGTGCTGAGTTGGTGCCGAAGAAAGTGTATATGTAAGAAATATTCCTACTTTACTAAGAAAAAGTCTAGCCTCCATGTGAAGCTACTAGAAAAGCTTTCTTGGTGCACTTAAAATTTGAAAAATGAAGAGATTTGTAGTTTCCTTGAACAAACGCACCTTTACCCATAAGACAAATCTGGTGTTAACTATTTCAGACTTATGACAAAGAAATTTTTATAGATAAATGTTTATAGTAAATTTGATAACAAAGAACATTAATTGTTAACCTCAATTTAGTGAAATTTTAGACCCCCAACAAATTATGTCAATTGTTCTTACCAGTAGACCTATATAACCACCATCAAATATATAAATATAAATACATATACACACATATATGTATGTGTATATATGTATTTTTTCTCCATTATTAGGATTGCATTTTAAAGTCATCAATATAAATTGTGAAAACTGGTTTATTTCTTGTTAGACAAATACACATCATGATCTGCATTTCTTTTATCTTGGCTCCCTAGCTTTAAATATGTACAGTCCAGTATACTCATTTCTGCTTTAGAGCAATATAAAAATCTAAACTACAGTTTGCTAAGTGGATAACTGTAGCGATTTTATATTCAAATAGGGATAAACTGAGTCCAGGTACTACCATTTATAAAATCTATAGTGTTGGACAAGTCACTGGTGCTCACTGAGTTTCTGTTTATTCATCATCTATACCTATGGGTCATTGTGGATTTACAACAGAGCTTGTAATAATGGTAGCTATTCCATAAGGTTACTACCAAGAATAAATTGCTAGGCCCATCGAAAGTTCTAAATAATTGTCATCTATTGAAATAAAACAAATGTTCAGATTTTCAACTGGGTTTTGTGTGGCAATTCAACTCTTGGCAATCCCCTTGAACCTTTGTAAATATGTAAGCAAAAAACATAATCAGGAAGAAGAGAAATCTACTTTAAAGTGATGCAGGGAAAAGAGAGTGAACCTTCCCTTTTCAGACTTTGGTTTATTTTATTTTATTTTTTTACTTATTTTTTCTCTTATTAATGATGAGCTTCTAAGTTTCATAGGTCACTGTGATCAATTCCATGTTATGCTAAGTTCCAAGCTTGGATAACTGGGTTCATAGGAAAGAAGAGGTTTGCTACTAGATGCCACACCCACACTCCAGCTTTGAACCTGATCCAATGTACTTTTTTTAGATATTTGCTTTATTGACCTTTATGACCTTGTTATGGTTTAAATGTGAGTAGTCCCCCAAAAGCTCACATGACAAGCAAGGAAAGAAGTTTCAGAGGAGAAATGATTGGATTGTGAGAGTTTTAACCCAATCAGTGAGTTAATCCCCTGATAGGGATTAACTGAGTGATAATTGAAGTGGTTGGAGATGGCAATTGGGGTGTGGCTTGGGGGTATGTATTTGTATTTGGCAAGTGGTTTTCTCCCTGCCTTCTGATCATCATATGAGCTGCTTTCCTCTGCCACACTCTTCCGCCATGATGGTCTGCCTCACCTCAAGCCCCAAGGAATGGAACTGGCTTTCTATGGACTAAGGCTTCTGAAACCATGAGCCCCAAAGTAAGCTTTTCCTTCTCTACACTTGTTCTGATCAGATCTTTTAGTTGCAGCAGTGAAAAAGTTGACTAAAACAGACCTAGTATCAGATAAGTCTGCCCACTAGGTGCGGTTCCCATGTTTAGTTGCCCAACTGGAAAGGATCAGAGTCTTTGCCAAAATAAACTAGCTTTTACTTAAAATGGCTAATGATCCCTTTCACTTCTGTCCCCGTGTCATTGAAAGAAGAGGTATCTAGTGAGAGGGATTTGGGTTGTTCCTGGAGAAAAGAGGAAACTTTACCAGGAGCTGTGATGTTCTTGGAATATTAAATGGAAAAGAATTTCAGCATGAATGAGTCAGAAACATAGATAGAGGTTTATTTGGGAAAGCAGATGTACAATCAAGGGAGTCCGAGTACAATCTCAATAGAGAGATGCCTTTGGGGATAAAGCAAGGAGTATGCCTTCAAAGGAGAATTCCAGCCATCTTGAGCATTAGAGATGTGTATTTTGGGGGTCTTGGTTCTTTTCTGGAAGAAAAATGGGAAATCTACGTAGGAATAAAACAAGTCTGGTGATCTCAAGACAGGTTCTGGTGGTCTGGCCAAGCTTTGGATCCTCAGGCTAACACAGTCTTCATTATCTCATCAATCAGTAGCACTGGAAAGTCACCCAAATTATAGGTTTCTCAAGAGATCATTTCTCTCTTTGCTTAGTCTAGTACTGGTAGATTTATAGATTTTTCAGGAATTTTGGAGTAATACACCTTGAAATGAGACAGGATTAGGGAGTAATAGTCCTGGAAGGGAGACAGGCTTATGGAGAGACAGACCTGCACAAGTATAGGGAACTTCTGAATTAAATTCCTATTTTCTTGTCCTTCCTTTGTGTCTCCTTTCTACCTGTTTCTTATTTATTCCATCCTATTTCATCCTCACTGAAACCTGATCTTATCTCCTTTTGATCTAGTCTTCATGAAAAAGGGAAGTCACTGTGCATCAATGATTCATAACTAATTTCCCAGGAGGTGGATTCCAGCCTTGTCCTGAGGACTAACGCTGACACCATTAATACCTACCCTGTGAGGATTCCTTACCAAAGTGCCAGGAGACACTTCTATGCTCAAGGAAGGTTGCTCAGAGGATTTTTAGGGAGGAAGTACTGTTTCCTGTTGTGAGAGGCACCCAACTGAGAAATGGTGGCTCCTAGAAATGAGAATCTTTTCTCTCTTCTAAAATAAAATAACCGAATAGAAGAATAAGTAGCTTCTTTTCTTTTGCAGGGTCACATTGCATACCCAGCCCTGAGGAAGCGGTTCAAAGCAGTATGTACTTGGTCACAGAGTGAAATTAATATAAAATGACTAAACAAGTGGAGTGGTTAAATCAGAAATGCTTACACCTTATGATATTTCAGCTTGAATTCTGAATCGCAGTAATTAACAACTGTTACAGAAAGATTTCCATCTGCGATTGAGCAACTTTTTATCTATGGAAAATAAAATGAACCAACAACATAAATTACCCAAAATATTTCTCATTGACATTCTCTAACATCCCCATATTTTCTAAAATGTAGGGAAGATTGAAGATGTGCTTGTTATGCTTTATGGTGGCTGTATTTTCCCTAGATAAATAACTTGTTTTTATGAATATTCCAAAAGTAAATGAGAGTCCTATTTGCATACCTCATTAATGATCCTTTTTTTAGCAGGAACATGTTCCTCATTTTATAGAACCATAAACATGTCTTTTCATCATATGAATGAAAGATAATACATTTTCTGGCAGAATTTAATACTTGGGTACTGGTGTTTGAAAAACATAAATTATGCTAAAGATTTCTACATTTGAAGAGAATAAATTATAATAGTTATGTGCTTTTGATATGTTGATAGCATATTGGGATTCTCATGTGTCTTCTCAAGTTTCTTTCACTTGGTCACCACCCCCTTTCTACCATGTTGTCATTAATACTTCACAGTCTGAAAATGGGTGAAATATAATGCTAAGAAATAATGTTTTGTTTCAGACATTTGATAAAGTCATATTTTCTTTACAAATAATATCATTTATAATGGCAAAAAAGGAGCTTATCTTAGGGGTATTTTTCTCTTCTTTTTCTTTTTCTTTTTTATAATGTAACATGTCACATATGAACAAAACTAATATAAACTAATTTTGTGTCTAAAAACAATTTTTATTTTCAGTTTTTGTACTGAGGACTCAGGAGTGCTTTACCATTGAGTTTTTTATTTTTTATTTTGTGACAGGGTCTCACTAAATTGCTTAAAGCCTTGCTAAATTGAGGAGGCTGACCTCAAACTTGCATTCCTCCTGCTTCAGCCTCCTGTGCTTTTGGGACTATAAGCAGGTGCCACCACTCTAGCCTCTGAGGAACAATCTTAAACCTACTCACTCCTACTCAAAAAGAGCAGTAGCTGTAAATATTAGTAAAATAAGATGAAATGTAAATCTTAGTTTTCAAAATCACTATAATATTCATTGCTTTAAAGGAATTGCATGACATCATCTTCCTTCCTTGCTTTCTTCCTTTCTTCCTCCCTTCCAAGGCTATTTATTGAGTGACTGCTATGCCTTATGAAGCTGTATTAGGCATCAAGGATACCAAACCATGAGACAGCTCAGACCTCAAAAATTTAATAGACAAGTAGGATAATTAAAGGAAAACTACTATCATAGAGATATGGGAACATAAAACAGGCATGGCTTTTGTGATCAGAAAGCCTTCTCAGAAGTGATACCTACATAACATTTTTGGATCTGCCTATGACATTTTTAATGTCCTTTAATACCATCAAATCATCAAAATTATAGTCAAGGATAAGGCAGAGTGTACTATGAACAACATGTCTTCAAACCTGTTTTCTGTCATTTCCATCTGAGTTTGATTCCAGTTGACACCATCACTCAAATTTCTTTCTCTTGCATTTTTCTTGCCACTTTTGTTTGCAAAGTTCTTGTTGTTCTTCTCATTGTTTCCATTTTATTAGCTTCTTCAATTGTTGTTTAGATGAGGCTCAATCCCTTCATCTAATCTTGGTTTCTCTCTTTCCCGATCTTCACTTAAGTCTTGCTTCCTTTCAACATTGAAAGTCTCAGTAAATGCTGGTGACCTTCCAGATGACATTATTTGGTATCTCAATCTGAGTTGATGGGGAAAGTGGTACTTGGTTCAGAAAGCCTCTCTGGTATGTTCTCTATACCTCCAGTGAGTTCTCCTTTGAAAACTTCAACTCCCAGGGGCAGAGCAGGGAGTTACAGGGTGGAGGGTAGAGACTACTTTGATCTGAAGATGTTATGCAGATAACTAACAAGCACTGCATTCTGTGCAGTTTTATTTCACCAGCTGAGGAGGTGGACTGGAGAAGAACATGGATGAAAATGGCAAAGGATGCATCGTCTGGAAAGATATCCACATCAAGCTGGAACACTATAATGAACTCATAAGAAAAGAAGATTGGATTTATCTTACATCAGCTTTGGTAGTATAAGAAAGGAATTAGATGAATCAAAGGCATATGTGATTGGAGGATTAGTAGATCACAACCATCACAAGAGATTCACATATAAACAAGCATCAGATTAGGGAACTGATCGTGTACCACTCCCCCTGGAAATTTTGCGAAAATTTATAATTGAAAGTTTTGGCAGTTAAAAAAAAATGTATTTGAAATTGTTCTGGAAGATCCCGGAAACAAGAGACTGGCAAGAAGCCTTTTTTCACTATCTTACTCTAAAGGAAAGGGGGTGTTCTCATAGACAAAGCTCGTGAAAGTTCTTCCCATGACAGCAGTCTGCCGTGGTTGAAAGTGGGTCAGACAGTGGTTTCAGTGAAGGGGAATATGGCAAGAATGAACCAGAGTCATCACACAAAGACAAATAGCAGATAAGGAAAATAGCACTGAATCCAGCAGGCAATATGTACCACGATAACATTACCTGGTTTTCTTTAAGAAAAATTAGGAGAAAGTGATGTGCTTCACAGAATATTAAAATTAGGGAAAAAATATTTTCTCTTATTTCTTTTGTAAATTTTAAAATCTCTTTAGAGATAAATGATAATGAAAAGCCCTTTGAACTCAATAAGATTTTTTTGTTTATGCATAAGACAACTTAACTCTGTATCATTTTTTAAAAATTGCTTTTTAAGCCTCAAATAAGAGTTTTAGAATATTTTTGTTTATTAATATACCCTATTTCTCTTTCATTTTCTGGAATGTATTTCGCAGGATGTGCCTTCTGACCTTTCAATTCACATCAGTGACCTTTCTATCAGAGTTTTTCTAATTTGTTGTATATTTATTTGTGAGGGCAGATATTCATAAATGTCCTATAAGCCTACTAAAATGTTATGTATGAGATTGTATCCTCCATTTGCAGATTTTATATTCAATTTATTTCGCTCAAAAATACACACTAATCCTAGGAAGAAATATCCGTTTGCTACTTGATAATTCGTTTATTTTGGACTGCAGAGTGTATGCCTGAGTCTCCATTGTGGCCTTTTCATGTTCTGGAGTAATGATGAAACAGATGGAGATCTCTTTAATCCATTTTCTTAATTTCTATAATGGTAACGATTTATTTCAATTGTGAAATTGAATTTTTGCCGGCTAGATTATTTTATAAGGATATTACTTTAGAAGGATCAATTTTGCCTTTATCTGATTCAAAACATATCAGTTCTTATCATCTCTCCTTTCCTTACATATCTTTTTTTAAACTGTTGATTTTTAAAGTGAATATTGTGCATCTGTCTCATATCTTATAAGAATATTCACACTAACACAAATGTGTTTATGTTTCTGGAAATAACATATGCATGTATAAAAACATCATGCAATTTTATGTCTGTTTTTCTATATCATGTATGGTTCTATTATTAACTGATGATAACAGAACTGATTTGTATGATTTGTGTGAATGCTTGTGTTCAAGACACTAAGAGCAATTTGAATTGCATTCATACAAAAACCATAACTAGACATTTGTTTGGAAAGGTTGGCAGGGGAATATGGGCCAACGGGAGCTGTTTTAGTTTCTAAACAGTGATTGTAGGGAAATAGAGAAGTTCTGTTTAAAATAAAGTGATTGTTCTCTATGTCTGACAGCTAAAGATGTCAGAAACCTTCACTGAACTTTGGCAAAGTAAGTTTCTTATATATTTTTTTAATATGTGAGAGCTATATTTAAACAACCACATTATTTATGTATAAGTTACATATTAACTTATATACATATTTGGTAGAAATATGACTATAAGGACATTGAATTTAATTTCCCATCCTTAACATTCCTTTATAAAATCTGGATGTATTTTAAGAATACAACATATACAAGCTCTCCTTTTCTTTTTTAAAAAGAAGGACAATTTGGCACACAGAGTTCTGGGAAGTGGTTCTTAAACCCCCATTTTAAGTGCTTAAACAAAGTATAGGTGCTAGAATTTATTTCCTTAGATAAGTTCACAGTGGTATTGAATACAAGGATTTTTCCCTGGACTTTTCCATTTCGAAGATAACAGCAAATAGTTTAATAAGGTACTTATATCAAGTATCGGATTTGTAAGTATATAGGTTTATGTATTTTGGTATACCTGAAATGGTTTTAGGTATCACTTTGCTAAGCAGATAGTCTGTGCCAAAAACCATACTGTCTGTTCAGCTGCTCAGAAAGAGCTTGTCAACTTGGTAGAAGCGGAAAACAGACAGAAAATACATCTGTTCCAAGTGGCAGCTGTTCCTGACTGGAGTGTAGAAAATCAGCCATGAATATACTCTGTAGACTAGCCATCTCATTTGACTGTGCTATTAGGAGACACCTGTGAATTTTCTTCATGAGTCTGTTACTTTTAGATGCCTCTCAACAGTAACAACTTTTAAATCACAAATTCCAGAGTAGTTTCTATTAAAGAAATATAATATTATTGAAGACATGGATGCTGCATTAATTCCATGAATTCTAATACACAAAAAAATTGCTTAGGCCCATATTTATAAGTAATTTGTGAAGTAAAATATTAAGCCAACATTAAGGCATTCTGCTCAAGAATCATGTTAAAAGAATAATTTTAGAGAAATTAAGTTTAGCAGAGTTTATCTCAGCAAAGCATGGTTCATGCATCATGTACACTCCATACTAGGAGAGGAGCAGAAAGCTCCACTCAGCAATGAGGATGGACGCTTTTTAGACAGAAGAAGGAAATGAGAAACAGACAGGAATTTGCTGGTTGCAGGCTGACCTTTGCCCCATTTGGTCATGGTGTGATGAGGCATTGCCTTATAGAGGCATGGTCTGATCAGTTGGTAGTTGGCTACTTTGATTGGCTGAGACTCAACTATCTGTTAGAAGAAGACAATCTTAAATTAGCTTGTAGTTTATATGTCTGTATATATAAAATTCATATATATTTAGTATAAACACACACACTAAATTAAGATGTAGTTTACTATTTACAAAGGCAACTTTGGGTTAAATTCAATTTAACATTTATCCCCAAGTAAGTTTGTATTGTTATATTTTAAGAAGAGACAAGAAAATAAATCATATTACAAGGTGACTGATAATATTTTAAAGATACATACAAGGAATAGAAATTATAATATTCTAGTTTTTAGCTGGAATAGTTTACAAACATTGAAAAGAAAGGAATGAAGCTCCCTTCCATTCACTTGTCATTTCAAAACCTTCTAACATCATTTAGTTATTCCTTTCTTTCTCATTCTCTCTCCACCTTCCCCTGCAATCCCCTCTGTTTCTTCTCTTCCCCTTTTTAAGTCCTTTGTTTTGGCTTCTTTCGCAAATGGTAATGGTAATTACTGATATAGCTAAAGCCTCAACCTTAGTTTTCCCTCCCTACCCCTCCATGCCCCATTAAGTTAATATGTATCTCTGTTAGGCATTCTCCATGTGTGCTTTTTTACAATATGTATTAATATCTAATACAGTATCTAAAACATGCACTATCCTGACAAACTTATTATTTTTATATATGTTTTATGTTTATATATGACAAACACTATTTTAATCTGCCACATTTTGATTTTTGCATTATATTTTGGATGCATCATTAATTTAGATTGTTTTTACATATATACACATTGTGTGTGTGTGTGTGTATAAAACTCTAGGTATAACTTAGCTTGACATTCTTTCCCCTAGTGATGGACACTGTGTAGTTTATATATTTCTTTATTAGTGATAGTACTGCAATGGCTATGTTGTCTCTGACTTTCTTGGGCACACATGAGGTAGTTCTACTACAAAACACAGGGCTGGAGCTATATCCTGAGGCACTTTTGTGGAATCAAATAGGGTCTATATTGTTTTAATGGAATCCCACATCAAAGTACATGACTTTGGGCACAGAGCCAAAGATGAGCTACCTCCAACTCCTACTTAACCACTAGCTAAATACTCATAGTCTGGGCACAATTTGATGGCTCTGAAAGATCCCAGAAATACAGTCACCTGTTCATTGAGAATGTACATCTACAACTGCACTTGGCATTAACAAAAAATTTTAACTGGTTGGTATCAACTACATTCTCCTTAGTAGGGTTTCCCCACATTCTTTCCAAAATTTGTATTGTCGTGTATTGTCTCTTTTGATATGTTAGATGGAATGTGGAAAGGAATATTGCTGTTAACATAACATAAACAATTTCAAGACACTTTGCAGATAAAAATGTGCTTGTGCATATGCCAAGAGTTTGTCTTATGTTTTCCTTTTTTTAATGAGTCCTTTTTTTAACCTATGTAGAAGTTTTAAATTTTGACATAGACATACTTAATAGAACTAAGTTTATGACTTAGGCTTGTTATATAGTCTTTCAGCCTTAATCATTTTCTGACTGGAGAATATAATGATTCTGGGAATATACCTAGGAGAGACATTTACCAAAAGTGATTGTCTCAAGATAGACACCAAATTCTACTTTCTAGACTCTCATTAAAATTGAGTTGAGCACATGAAGGTTTTATGATGATGTTAAGTTGATATAAAATAAACATCATATACATATACGTGGTAATCATTTCTGTTTTAGAGCAATTGCATCAATAGTGATAAAATGTCTGTCAAGCCACAGGTAATAAAATTACACATGCCAGCAAAAAAATATATAAATTGCTAATGAATCAAAGATTTAAGTGAGAAGTTTCTATCATAAAGATGCAAGAAGAAAATGTAAGTGAATATTTTCATAATCTCTAGGGTTCAGAATTCTTTACTAAATTTCATAGGTAACAGAGATCATAATTAAATATGATTAGATTTGAATTCATAAAAAACTTTTATATTCATACATCAAAGAACTGTATTAATTCACAAAATAAAAGTAGATACAAACAAAGCAAAGGTGAAAAATATTTCTAAAGAAAATATGCCATACAAGTCAATATTTTTTTTAATATGAAGATATTTATAAATCAAATGAAAGCTATTATAAAATTATCAATTACAAATAAATGCTGAGATGGTTATGTTCTGTCTACCTGATTGCAAAAATAAGAATTGAAAAGATTAAGATAGAATAATAATATGGTTCTATAATGTTCAAATACAATGTACAGTGTATATTAAATTTTAGTTAATGGTAAATATTATTCATATTTGAAGTTCTTGAGGATTTAAATTGATATAATCTGTGTTTTAAAAAATATTTTCTGACTGCAATGCAAAATGGATTGGTAGAATTATATGCATAATTAAATGTGTTAAGAACTTACATCAAACCAATGTTTATCCTATCCCCAAATTGTGAAGAACTTAAATAGTTATAATAAGAGAATTTGGTTAAATGAATTATTGCACATCTAGAGAAATGGAATAATATGAGACATAATAAGTGATATCATATATTAAAAATTTACCTGATATATTTTTGACTGAAGAATACTGCTTGGCTGTAACTTGCAATTTATAATATAATCTATTATACTTAAAAAGCATTTAAATATATTAATGTTAATAGATAATTTAAATATGTTAATGTTAGTAACAAATTATTAAATAGATGACTTGTAAATATATTTGTTATTGTTTGGATATGAAGTGTCCTCTGAAAGCTCCTGTGTTAATGTGAGAATATTCAGAGGTGAAATGAATGGATTATGACAGATGAATCCTAATCAGTCAATCTAGTTTGAATAAACTAACTGGGTGGTCACTATAGGCGGGTTGGGCATGGATGGAGATCATGGGTCACTGGGCTTATGCCTTGGAAGATTTCATCTTCCTGAGATCCCTTCCCTTCTCTCTCTGCTTCATGGCTGACATGACTGAAGCTAATTCCTTTGCTGTAAAATTCTATCATGACATTCTGCCTCACCTCGGGTCCAAAGTTCTGGAGTTGGCTGACCAATAACTGAAATCTGAAAACATGAGCCCCAAATAAACTTTTCCTTTTCTAAGTTGGTCTCATGGAGTATCTTGGTAATAGTCAAACACACACACACACACACACACACAGGAAAAAAAAAAATATATATATATATTTTTTTTCATCAAACAGACTTGACCTAGTAAAACTAAAGAAGAGCACTGCTTTGCTTTTCTCAGACCAGTGCTTTAATCACATTCCATCAGAACTTTAGTGGCTTTGGATGATATTTTTGACAGATCCAATATGCATCCGTCTGGGTCACTTTAGGAAGCAGATGGCATCCTGAACATTGAAATAAAAAGAAGTTTAATAAGATTGTATTTACAGTGATAGTAGTAAGATCAAAGGGACCAAAAAGAAACAGAGAAGTACCCAGGGTCTTAGAACAATGGTGGGTAATAAGCTGTAAGTTTTCAGAGGTTAGGTTAGAGAACTGTTGCCTGAGTCCTAGAAGCAAGAAACTGAATTTCATACTCCACAAATATTGTCTTCATGGGTAAGATATATACATATTAAAACCATCTATACCCAGCATGGTATGCATAAGTGAAAAAAAATACCTTGAAGTTCCTCTCTTCCCTCTTTCTGATGATTTGCTGCTGTCCCATTTGGTTGGATATAATCAGAAGCAGATGCAGAGTACATTAGATTCTGGGCAATGCTGTGGGCTCTAGGTAGTATTATGGTCAAGGAATGAGTTACAAAAGAGAAAAACCAAATGGATAAGAATGTTTAAATATAGAATAATCAGTATAATTGATCTTTTTTGAAGCTTTTCTCGATGTAATCTCACGTTTAAGTTAAAACATCCATCTGATCTACACAAAAACTTGAACTTCACTTTTTAATTTAAAGATGTTTCCTTTCTACTCTCATAGGCCTTCATTGGACTTCCTGTGGAGTAGCCTTTTCCTCTTTCTACCTATTAGTATGCCTCTCATTTCTCCAGGAATAGGGAAGATTACTGGACATTAGGTGGACATAGAACTTCTTACTCAGTGTTGTTTCCTGACAAGCATCCAAAATGATTTTCCATTAATGTGCTTCTTAGTGAGATATTTTGGGAACTTTATGGGGTGAATTATGCCTTGATGAAGACCATGCACTCTTCTGCAGCTGTTTTGAAAATTTCCTCAGCTTCTGTCCTTTGTTAATATCAGGATAGTAGTGACTGAGTAAGTCACCTAACTGAGTTATCTTGCCTTCTATTTTTTTAGCTTTGTAAATTGTAGAAAACAGATAGCAATGCAAATGATTCATGTCCATAGAAATGCAAATTTCAAGCAGTGAAATGCAATTGATTATTGCCCTGTGGATTTTTGCCTCTTTTGCATGCATTAGGAAAACTAATTGCAACATTCCTGATGGGCTTACATATTTGTCTGTTTACTGGATTCTTCTGTAAACCAATTGTAACCTCTTACTGAATCTCTCATTAGTAGATGAAATGAATTCTTTGAGTGCCTGTTTATTTTATAGAGTCATGATTTTACACTTTGCTATGGTTTAAATATCTGTCTCTTCAAAAACTCATGTTGAAATGAATTGTCGTTGCAACAGTATTAATTAATAGTAATTAATTAGTTGCTGTCCTTGTGACAGTATTGTACAACCAGGAGGATCAGCCCTTAGAGGTGGGATGAACATCACTATAAAAGAACAAGTCAAACTTCTTTTTTCTTACTCTCTTTGCTCTTCAATGTGATGTCCATCACCAAGTGAAAACACAGTCAACACGGCCTTTGTCAGATGCTGGTCTTTTAATCTTCTCAGTTTTCAACTGAGGGGAAATAAATTTCTTTTCTTTTTAGGTTCCCTAAGACCATATTTTTCTGTTATGGTAGCATTTTATGAGTTGATTTTATGTTACTACAATGAAATATTGAAGGAGCTAACTTATAAATAGAAACAGGTTATTGAACTGATATTCTGGAAGTTCAAGGACATGGTGCCTGCGTTTGCTTATTTCCAGTGAGGACCACATGGTGGAACATAGTGGCAGGAACAAATGTTAGAGCAAGCAATCACATCTCAAACAGGAAGTGAAAGAGAAAGAGAATTGACAGGGCCAGACTTGCTTCTTTCATGAGAACCATCTCATGGGAACTCAAGGAGTCACACAACTACCCTGGGTCCCAAAAGAACTATCTAGTAAGGGTATACCCTCAGTGAACCAAGGGCCTCCCACTAGTCCCAGCCTTCCAAAGTGTCCACAACATCTCAATAGCTCTACAGTGCAGATCAAGCCTTACTTCTAGTATCTTCTTGCTCTAGCAGTAATCCTTTGTGGTTAATGTCCTTTACTGATGGCTCCTTCTGGGTCATGATAACTGAAGCACCCTTGACCCAACGAAATACAGAAATGCAGCTGACTCCCACTCTTTTATTATTATTATTATTATTATTATTATTATTATGAGTTCAAAATAACTTCTAATAATCTTTGTCCAAGGGGGAAGCTTTGCTTTTCTAGAAGGCATAATTTACCAAGCTCTGTGGTTTTGCCCCTCAGGCCCTTCTTGATTGGCTTAAGGAAATTAGGAGAATGATGATTTTACCTTCTCCCATGACAAGCAAAGCTGAAACACTGCAGTATTGTTTATACCTGAGAAATTCTATAATCATTCCCACCTGACCCAATTACTTAGTCTTCCTTTTCGTTTTCAGAACAGTACGCTATTGCTGGAGATGGAATTCCCTTGAAAATAGGGTCTGATATGAAGAATAGTGTGCAAGTTTATTGAGATTGCTTTTGACAATCCTGAAAGAAGCAGGATTTGATAGAGAGGTTTAATCACAATGTGGTTATAGCAAAGACCTCAACAGGTCATGTGGAAGATTCTGAAATTTGACTCAAAAAGGCTCTGCATTTTAAATCCTCCATCAAATAGTCACTCAATATGTACTATCTCTGAGCAGGGTGTGTGACCTTGCAAGCTTCAGCTTTCTTTATTCAAGTAAAGGCTGTAGAGAGACACTTTCCAAAATCAGAAATTAGGGCAATTAGTGTTTGGTCTTGGAGGAGGTATCTGAGCAGAGCTCCATAAAATACAGTACAGCTATCTTTTAATTAATCATATGTCAATATACTTAACACCTTTATCTAAATATGGAGGTACTTAGTGTATGTTCTCAGCATCCTTGGGACTTGAGCACATATTTATTAAATGACAGAAACAGTCTTGTTTAATAGGCAATTATGAGGAGTCTACACGCAGAGATGCATATGTAACATTTTTGTGCATATAGAGATATTTAAAAATATGACCATTCAAATATTAACAGTATAAATCTCTAGGTGATCAAATTTTAGGAGATTTTATTAGTTTTTTTTAACCTATTCCTGTATTTCTTAATGTTTCTAAGTAAAAACTAAGTTAATAAAGGCTCCAAATTTAAAAACAAAAATGAAGCAAGCAAATAACAAAATCATCATCCACTTTAATTTATGATAGAATTTATTAAAGAATATTTGTCACCTCTCGGCTTTTCAGGATAAAAACCTCACTTCTCCTGGGCAGAGACACCTGGAGTTGCATTGTTGATACAGCCTATCATAAGATGAGTTCCTCATTGCACTTGACCAAAAATGGAATTACTCATGGAAGTTCTCTTAAAGTGCAGATCTACATGGGTGTGCTTGATCCATGACATTTATGTCACCGCCAGGAACTGTAAGTTACGGAGATCTCCAAAGTAGAAAGAGTATTCAAAGCTGCTGAAGAGCCAGAAAACATAATAAATGGCCATTATCATGCATAGTCCTTGTACAAATGTAAAAGTGCAGTAATTTTTATTTAGAAAAAGCCAATATTATTAGCACTAATCTCTAGACTTCTTTGCAAAAATCTGTTTATGTCTCAAAACTGATTTTTAAAAATAAAATTGAAAAATGATTAAATATTAAAGCCAGGTTGTATTTATAGTTCTCTGTACTCAAAAGTTCATTTTTCTTTATCTGTAAAATAGAAGAAACACTATCTATTTTGAAGGGTTGCTGCTTATATTCTATGAAAACGATTTTAAAATGACCTACTTGTAGTAGAATTAAAGAAGAAGTAGTAATTGAGTATCATTAATATTACTAGTATCATTGTTGGCATTGCTTCATTAACATGAAGAGGACAGGGGTGACAAGTTTTCTGGTCGATTATCTCTCCTGAGAGTGTTGATGATTCTTCTGTATTTAATGAAGATAAAGAGTAACGACAATTTTCCTGTAGATAACTAAACAGAAAATTTTCTGTGAAGCCCTGTACATGCAAAATAGATATTGTTTTTGTCATAAAGCACTCTGCTCTTCTGTTTTGTGAGAATTGTGTAACATATAAATATTTTCCTTGCTATGGACTGCTCTGTTCTTTTGTTCCTGTATTTATTCAAAGCTGTCCTTGCAATAACTGTTAACCTTCTTTTCCCTGAACAATAGGATCTCAGTTATGAAGCATTTAGTTTACGATTAGAAAGAGGATAACGCACTTGGGTAAAAAGGGATTTTAAAGCCAATTAAATATCACTTATTTAAGTCTTAGAACTAAAATTTCTAGAGATCATACACTCATGAAATGATCTTATAGCAGCTTTCTGGTATAGAATATTCTTTAATCATATTCATCAAAGATGTTTTACTGTGTTTCACTCAGAAACTTGTCTTGATCAGTTAGTGCAGATAATATAATTTAGATATAAATTTTCCTGAACAATTGTATGCATAATTCATGCAAATCATATTTTGGCAGTGCTAAAATGCACAAAAGTGAGTGTAAAAATTAAGGATAGCATCGAAGTTTTCTATTGTCCAAACATGCCATACAGTAGAATATTGTGTAAAATAAGAATAGTACAGACAATTTTCTTGGGCACTCATAGAACATTTCCCAGGAAAGATCATATATTAGCCTATATATTAAATTCCTACAGATTAAACAACTAAACCTCCTACAAAGTGTCTTCTCTGATCACAACATGATAAAGTTAGAAATCAATAACAGAAAAAAATCTGGAAATTTTACAAATTTGTATAAATACACATCACATTAATGATGGTGGAATGTGATAATCATTATTATCTAAAGTACAGGTATGAAGACAAGAATTGGTGTGAATATACCATGTACACAGCCAGAGATATGAAAAATTGTGCTCTATATATGTAATAAGAGTTGTAATATATTCTGCTATTATATATAAATAAATAAATAAACATCACATTCTCCACATCTATTTGCCAAAGAATAAACCTAAAAGGAACTTAGGAAACAGAGATAAATAAAAATTAAAACACGGCCTACTAATATTTATGGCATATAGCAAATGTAGGACTGAGGGTGGTAATTTATAGATCTGAATTCATTTGTTGAAAACAAGAAAGATCTCATATCAACAGTCCAAATTTAATTAGGTAAAAAAAGAGGAAAAAATAAACCTAAAGGTAGCATAAGGAAAGAAATAATATTAGAACAAAAGTAAAATGAAATAAAATATAGAAAATAAAATAAAATATATCAAAACAAGAAGTTAACATTTAAAAAATCATCAAAATCCACATATTTTAAGTAAATAGACTAACAAAAAAAGAAGAAGAAAGAAAGAAAAATGGAGGAGATTCAAATTACTAAAAAATTACTAAAACTAGAAATGAAATTGGGGAAACTATTATCAATTCCACTCAAGTAAAACTGATTATAAAAGAGCATTATGGACAATTGCACACTAAAATTTGGTATGACTTAGATAAAAAGGACAAATTCCTAAAAACACAAAAACACATCATGTTTACATGATACCATGGGCATTATCAGACAATAGGAATTGGTAAAGTAGTGCCTGGTTTTTTATTCTGTTTGTCTTAAATGCTACCTTATTCTTAGCTCATCTTACTCTTCAGGTTAACAACAACAACAATAACAAAAGATCAGTGAGTACCTGTAATATCGACATTTTCTCACACAGTCTCCTTCTGTTCATAGTTTATCTCCACAGTAAAAGACTATTTCCCTTGACTAAATTTCCTCTAAGTCCCACTGTCTCAGAAAGTTGATTTAGACTTTCTCTTCCTCATTGTAAGCAAAGTCCAATGCCTTCTTCGATATTTTAAATATACCAAGGAAATTTTAATCTTGTTATTACCTCTTGCTTTATGTTTCTGGCCCAAATACCTGCTCCTTGACACTCAATGGGTTTTATGTTTCTCTTTCTGAAATTTCTCCAAAAGTTGGGACAGGCTATATATGTGTAAAATACATATCTATAGGTATAGCTGTAGTTATACATACACATATATCTTTAAGAAAGCATGTAGATATGTGTGTATACATGTATACTATATATGTATATATAAGTAAATATATACATATGTATATTATTTTTTAAGAAAGCAGAAACAAAAACAATATAAAGAAAGAGACTTTTCCCCTAAGGGCTTTGTTACCAGTTTCCTAATAAAATTGGAGAAGTAGCCAAGGTTTATTTAATAATCAATGTGAACAACGATTTTCTGAAAAATCTTTGTTACTCCATTTATGTCTACTGGCCTTTTTATTTCCCCACCTTCTTACTTTCCTCATTTCTCATGAGGAAAACAAAAATAAAACATAGAACAAGCTAAATTTTCACCTACACTATTTTGTGCAGAGCCATTCTACTCTGGATTCCACCCTCAGCTTCTATAATACTTTATCCTCTCACTTTCATATTCATAACCAGAGAACCCTGTGATGTTTAACACACAGGAGCGCACACTCACACGCGCGCGCGCACGCACGCACACACACACACACACACACACACACATGCTTCATCTCTCAGAAAATTCAAGGATTGCAGATGGTACAGCTAGAAGTAACTACATTTTGTAGGACTTGTCTTGCATTCAAGATGCTCTGAGATGCAGCATTGAATACAGACCTCAACCAACTCCTTTCAGAAAATCAGAAAGAGACAAGGAATTCCATCAAAGTTCAATGTTCTCCACATGCAGTCTGTTCCTGGTGCTTGACCTCCTCACTTTCACCCATAGATATACCCAACTCTCAGCCATTTCTATACTAATATTCTGCTGCTGAATATTGCTAGCAAAAAAAATCACAACTAAGTTGCAGATAATTGGATACTTTCCCCTCTCACATGGTCCTTGATGCTACCTAACAAAACTGCTATGCCATATGATAAGAATTTGGATTGTCCCTACCTATCCTATTACTTTGGAATTATTTATATATATGAGGATCAAGTTGTGCTATTATATTCATTTCATTTAAAGTAGTAGGTATGTTGATATGATGTAATCTTGGATATTAAAAATAGAAATAGTTTTTGAAAAACTTTGTATGTGGAGCGTGTGTGTGTGTGTGTGTGTGTGTGTGTGAGAGAGAGAGAGAGAGAGAGAGAGAGAGAGAGAGAGAGAGCTATATATGTGTTTAAATATAAGCTAGTGAGTATGCTGAAAGAATAGCATAGGCACCAGACACTATTCCAATTGGGGATTAATGTTGACCTCTGTAAAGCTCTGCTTCTGCCACCAATAGAGGGATGTTTTGTATTTTGTATTTTTTTCCTTACAATGTAAATATGGCTTTCTGATGTGTACGTGGGTGTTTCTTGGTGTGGATTTATGGGGTTAAGGAGATGCTATGTAGGGTGTGGTTAAATCAATAACGTTCTGTATAAGACTTATGTGGGTAACAGCCTTAAATGTGTACAATTACCGGAAATCATGCTGTTTTCACACTTGACCAATGTTATGATTGACTTATGTTATTGATGAGAGCTACATTGTATTAAAGTGAAAGAGAAGCAGAATGCTGGGTTGTTTTTTTCTGGATGTTAGTGTTTGGATCCAGTGATACAGATATAAAGGTCAGTAAGCTATGAGGGAGGGGAAATTGCAAACATGGAGAACTGTGAACCATGCAGTGGAAACAATTAGCAGGGCAGAAATGAGTGCAAAAGAAGAAACCATCTTTTCACTTTCAATAAATGCATTTCCTGAGTACCAATCATTATGGCAACTTAAATGATATTTTAAGTAGTGATTTTCAAAACACTCAATTACCACTGAGTCCACCACAAAAATTAGGACATCATTTGGCAAGAAAGACCAAGGGAGAAGACTGAATGAGAGTTCTAAAAGAAGGTAACGTTAGTACCTACAAAAAAAGAAGGCATTTTTCCCCAGAAACTTAGGTTATTTTTCCTCCAAAGAGACACTGTTATATATCTAGAAGGTGAACTTAGCTGCACTAAAGATTATGTATTAAATGGATAATTTCCACAAAGATAAAAAAATTTGCATATTTTTAAATCTCATGGAAACAATTTTTAATATCAGATGCACAGTCTGATTTTTGTCAAGTGAAATATTTCCAGTAGCAATAGTAAGTGATGTCTGCCCAACATATGTTTAAGAACTTGAATGTCTTTAACTTTAAATCAATCCATGATATGGTTCTAATTTGGGGTACATATTATAACACAGGTATTTAACCTTTTCTCATATAAGTTGCCTTAGTTTCCTATGAACATATATACTAACACATTCACATATGTTGAAAATGTGCCTTAGCTCGCTCTTAGGTCATTGGATTAATAGGTATGTAGGTACAGAAAACAGTATAGCATATATAGCATTTAGCCCTGTTTGTGTATTGAGGCATATACTGGAGGTCTCTGAATGTACCCACATAAGTAGGGACTATCTACTATGGAATTATACCACTGTTGGTTCTATATATTGTTAAATTATGTTTCCAGATTCTTCATTTCTGTATCTTGAGCGCCAATGACCTCTGAACTCTTGTAAAACAGAAAATGATCCAGGGCTGAAGTAATTTCTGTGTAGCATCTAATTCTATATACTTGTCACAGATAACATTTCTGTCAAATATTTATGGGAAAGTTGAGAACTGTCCATGAGAATCAAAGGTAGCAAAGATAGGAAAATTGTAGTTTGAAATGATGATAGACTACATGTAACAAATAGAAAATTCTTAGAGTAAATTAAAGAGTTTTTGTTTTTGTTAACTTATCTAAGTATGCTATGGATAAGTGGCTTGAGAACCCTCTTTGCACAATAATGTAAAGTGTAATAAAAATCTCAACAGTATAATACATTGCTTTAGAACCTAAAACAGCATTTCCCAACATATAATGCTTCATCATACATATTGTAAAAACATTTCTTCTAGTCAAATAACTGGGAGTTGTTGCAAAATGTATCTCCATCTTAGAGTTACTTAGTCCATAATAAAGGATTTAACAATTGAAGAAACTTTTTATTATTTCCTATGGTTTTTGTTGTTCAGTTTTGTTTTGCTTTTTGTCCATATGACTTTCCCCCACAAACATTTAGTGATTCATGGAAATAGTGTTCAATGGAATGTATATTTGGAAATTGTGATTCAAAAAATGCAAGATGAGTCTGCAATAAGAAATTTATATCCCCATCTATTTAGAGATGAATACTACCTTCCTCTGCATGTTGCTTCTTACAGAAAAATTTGTTGGACAAGAGTATATTTGCACAATATCCTCAATGATAAAAACTAAACACAACTAAAATCAACTTATCATAATAAGAATAAGTAAAAAATATAACATTGTCAGTGACTAATTGAATCTAGCATTCACTTTGTTTCCTATTTTGATCCTTTATTATTTATTTGCCATTGTTTGCAAAAGAGTATTTTTTTCCTAAAACAAGTAACATTATTAAAATAATAAAAATTTTTCATTTAATTTGAGACAGATATTGTTTCTGACTGTAATTTTTAATAAATATTTTTATTTATGTTTACTTAAAAATAAATGTAATGTACATTAAATATTTTGATAATATATAAATTAATAATCTCATATAATTAATAATCTCAATATAAACATGTTTCTAAAGGGACATAATACATCATATATAAAATGTATTGGAATGTAAACTAAAGTTATATTTTAAAATTAAAGTATACAATATTATATTTTAGAAAGGCATATTTTTAGTTCTTGAAATTATGTGGTAACATTAGCAAAACTGATATAAATTATTGTTTCATAAGTGAAATTATGTGGTTAAAATATTTTTCTTGTTGCCCAAAATATATGGCAACTATTAAGCTTGTATTTAATATAAAATTTCAATCTCTTAAAAGTATGAAGTATACTCTAACATGTAAAAATATTAAAAATGAACACTGCTTTTAAAAACATGCAAGATTTTAAAGCAAGAAGTAGAAAACAAAAAACAACAAAGCAAAAGTATGGGAAGCTTACAGAATGTTCTTAAATTAGATCATAGTTTTTCTTCCAACAACACTTAAAATCATGTAAAAAGAACAAATTTAATTGTTCTTTGGAAGGAGTTACATGCTACTTTTAAATTTACCATAGGAAACTACGCAGAGTTTGGATGAGGATAATCAGATTCTACAGATTTTTCCATATGTTTCAAAATTTTAAACACAAAGTCATGTTTTTCAAATAACATTTTATTTGATTTCATTTAAATGGCCCAATTTTTACATAAAAGTGGAGCAGCTCTTCATTAAATTGAAGAATAATGTAGAATAAAAATAAGATTCAACGAATTGAATTGTTTCTACATCAGCTTATACTAAGAGAATTCTACTTAAAATTTATCCCTATGATTATTTTATTTTTAGGGAATCCAATCTTTTATTTTAGGAAGCAGCCTTATTTTCTTGAAATTATTCATTTGCAAATCGAAAATTTATGTGTTTTATTTTGAGAGCATTCAATTTGATTTGATTGATATAATTGAGATTATATCTTAATCTACTTGATATATGCTTTGGGGGAAAGGCACAGAGTATTTAATGAAAACTTTTAAGTGACATATTATTATTAGCTTAAGTGCAATTCCAGAACAAAGGATTCAGAAAAATATCAACTTTTTAGAAAGTTAATACCTTGAGCCAGTTTCTTTCTCTTCTGTTGGTTGATATTTGAGATGATTTGTCTTTTCTGGGGTTATAATAAGAAAGACTAATTAAGAACTATTGATTAAGAAGATAGGCCTGCAGAAATTGAATAATTTGAAGAACATCATATGACTTTTATTTTATATAAGGGATTATATTTAAAAGTAAAAGCTTTGCATTTAAAGCAAATCATGCACTTCACTGAGAATAGTTGACCCCAGTCTTGGACTATTTTTTGGTTATCCAGTTCCCTCAATTTTCAAAGTTTGGTCTAGTCTGTATAGATCATTCACAGTTTGAACTCTGATTACATTTTATGAATGGTCATTGGTCTGCAGTCAATAGACATTTTAAATTTATCTTGACGATCCAATTGTACACAATTATAAAACTTAGAGTCATTGTGCTACAAAAATCATTTCCTGATCATTCAAATAAAGTTTTTGCTTTTACACATGTTTGTTAACTATATTTCCCCACTGTAGCAGAACAACCTAACAAACTTTGAGGTAAAATGTCAATTTCCTTGAAATTTTTAGAAGAGAAGTTTAATTTTAAAATATATAAATAAATTATTTTAAAAAGAAGTATGCACTTTAAAAATATAGTTATCATAGTCAAATATTGTTTCAATTTTTCTTGCATACAGTCTTTAGTTGTTTCTTCGTGTATTACATATCATATTGACCTAGCCAGACCAATCTTCTTTCAGTTCTGAGGACTATGAGCACAGTCATATATAAACATTTGCAAACCTGGATTAAAATTTTTATTATAATTAGAACAAAATGAAAACAGAAAAATATAAAGTTGAACCAGAATAAGTTTCATTAGTTTTATTTTTGTTTCCTCGTCTTTAATTTTATACATGTCTTTTAGTGAGTGTTCAGAATCTAAATTTGGAGAGGTGAATTTTGTGAATCACTATTAAAAAATTATTTGCTTGTACCCTATAAGAGAAGGAGGAAAGTATGGCAGGTCAATTTTCTTTAACTAGTGTGGTGCAGTTAACAGGTCAGTCTAGCAATGCAGAGGCTGAAAGTCTATTTTTAGTGTCACCACTGACAATAAGTATAGCTCCAAATGGAACTGATTCATCTTGACACCAGAGTTATGATAACACAAATGGTAGTGACTTCTAAGTTCTAAGAACTAGTAGCAACTAGTTCTCTATTTCAATTGTTTTACTCTAATTTAATTGTTCTGGGAAGTATTCTTTTAACATGTATTTCCCAGGTAACTATGTTAAGATAACCATGAACATAATAACAACCTGAATTAAAGAAAATTAACTGTCCCATTCATTCTTTAGGTCATATCTGCAGTTTTGAGCTGGCAAATTATCTGTTTCAAATTGCAGTATATAACTTGTTGAATATTTTCAAAGTTGAATATTGAAGGCTTTAAATACTATAGTTTTTAGGCATATCAATATGGATGACCACAATGATTTATCAGATTATATTCTGGGGGCAGCCTTTTAGTACAAAACTTTAAGATATTCAATTTTAAAAGCATAATTTATCTAGTCTTCTACTTCATGTATGTAATTCCACCATCCCTTAGTGGCACAGCTTTCTAAAATTTTGTATAATTTAGTGTGTTTGATAGAGAATAATTTTAAATGCCTTCACAACAATTCAAGATACTAATAATTTATTATTAAATCATTACAGAATTATAGGGAAGGAAAGAATCATGTCAAATAATGGGGAGAGTCTTACAAATTCATGTTAAGACTACAAATAAAGATTCCAAAATGATATGAAATCAGCAGATTTATCTCCGAAAGACAAAAATCTGTTGGTTTAGCATATATTTTGTGACAACATTCCAGTAAATTTTGCAGCTAATTTTAACAGGTCTGCATCAAAAGGAAAAACAAAATAAAAAGTACATCATTTAGCATGACATGAGTCACACCAAAGGTCTCAAATATTTTATAAAGGCTGAATCCAGAGGAAACACAGTTTTCTGGTAGAATGTGCTCATACTATTAATTAAGTTTATTTACTTTTAGTCTGTCAAGGATCATATTTCTTATCATTATAGTATCATTCTGAGATTTTTTTCGAGGAGGATGGAGAAGAACATTCCATAGTAAAAAAAAATATAGATATAGATATAGATATAGATATAGATAGATAGATAGATAGATAGATAGATAGATAGATAGATAGATACTGGGTGATGCATGACAGTCATATGACATGAATGAGTACAGTTTTCCCATGCAACTAAGACATGAATTCCACAGGAATAATGGTCTGTGTTAAGGAAGAATTTGTCTAAAGTCACAAGACAGTATATCTTTTCAAAGTGATTGAAATGATGGCATCAGGTTATGGCTTAGGATTCATCAGTTGATTAAAAATATAGTAAACATTTGAATTTGTATTTCTCCAAGTGTAACAATTTTTGCATGTTTGAAATCTAAGTCTAATATTTTCTTACTCTGTGCTTCCATGACTATTTTCCCAATTGACAACCTATTCAAGTGGTTAGATTGGCACACACATACTAATGCAGAATACCAGAAGAGATTGAATTTAGTCTAAAATTATTCTTGATGCAGTGTTTCACTTTCATAGCTGTTTCCAATTGGTCAGAGTATGCAAATTAAATTTCATGTGCAATTACAGATTTTCTAATTTTCTCATTTAGTTTATGTGTATAAATGTCATTAAGTGACATCCAAAGCAGCACAGGAAATAGAATTTGACATTTTGATTTTTTTGTTTACTAATGTCCTTTTCATATCTGTGGATGTAGCTCAGTGGTAGAGGGCTTACCTAGCATGCCTATGGTCCTAGGTATAATCCCCAGCACTACATATACACACACAGAGTAAATACTAATGTGCCTTAAAAATCATTTACTTTACTTATAGGAATTTTGTTATTTCAAGGTAGATGATGGATCACAGTAAAAACAAATAATTTACAGACTTTGAAAGATGAAATGTAAAAGGAAAATTTATATATATACATATTGTTTTGATATTTTACCTTGAATTTTCAATTATTATTTATGAATTTATTTTTTTTCTATTATGCCTTTGTTTTGAAACTATAACTTATTAAATTTATTTTTCAGAACTTTCAGCCTACTTTTACATACTCACTTCATATTACATGGTATACATTCAAACCATAATACAATTCTGGTAAGTCATCTATAAATTCAACATGATATGTAAAACACAGTTTGATGATTAGGTTTATCCAATGAAACAAACGACTACAGCTTTCTAAAATTTTGTTTATGTCTTTCATCAGGTCTAGGGTTCCTTAATTGGTCATGAAAGAAAAAAAGTAACTTTTCTAATGATGTCCCAAAGGTTTTTTTGCTTGTTGTTGGTTATTTATTTATTTTTTATTATTTATGGAGATTGAACCGAGGTCCTGGCACATATTAGCAAGATCTTTTCTCCTGAGGTACTCCTCCATCCGTTTCTGTTTTCATTTTGAGACCAGGTCTCTATAAATTGCCCAGGATGGTCTAAAATTTGCAGTTCTATTGCCATAACCTGCAGACAATCTGAGATTTTAGGCATCAAACCTTTTAATTGTGTTGGCCAATTAATTTTGAATTGTACCAGCAGGAAACTGCTGAGCTTGTGATGGTTTTACAATTTATATGGTGCTTTTTTACCAAGACCTTTCATCTATACTTTACAAGTTGACATTCGCCTTCATGAGAAGAACTCATGTACAGATACAGATATATGATACTCATAATATTGCATAAAGAGAATGTATAGATTTGAAAAATGAATGGCTAGATCACAAAGGCTTCGGATCCATTTATGTTTGACATTTACATATTTGTTAGTTTTATGAATATTTTAATGATTCATAATTATGAATCAGTGAGATTCTCATGCTTTCCAGCACTCTAAGCAATCCATAACATCTTATCTTCTATAACTATTAACAGCTATTAAATAAAAGCAACATGTAATAAAATTTAGTCATTTAATAAAAGTTATATTTTTTATTAGATTTTTAATAAAATTAAGGCATTATGCTTTATGTATCCATGAACAAATACCTAAGCAACATAACATAACATGGATATGGATTTAACATAATGGAATATTTACATGTGATGAAGATGTGATCAAATGTGGGAATGATGTCACCGATAGTATGTATCTTGTAATCTTGGTTCACAGAAAACTTAAATTACAGTTGATCAAATATTTAATTATGGCTTGTAGGATATACTAGGTGTTATTTATTTATCAAGCTAATTAATCTCTTCATTTTATCATGACAGTGGATATCCACCACTGAAGAATATGAGTGTCTTAGGCACGTTCTAAGTTTAGTTTATATTTGTAAATTATAATTAACTCTTTCTGTTCTGTAATAGACTTTCTCCTTTTAGTTACAATTATATTTCTTTGAAAGGTGAAAAATAAGGGGTTGAATTACATTTTCAATAATTTCAACCGATTCCTTTCTTGAGTTAAGATAATTTCTTACTTAAATAGATATATTTAATTTTTTAAAAATTGCTATTTCATACTATAATAGAAAATTTTGTCCATACTACAAAATGTTTTCTCCTGGCGGGTAATATTTTTTTTTCTTGAAAAGAAAAATGTCAGAAAGTATTTTCCCTTTAAAATTTGTAATTTGTTCCAAAAAGAGAGTTAGCTTTTGCCTGGTAAATAGAAGAATCTGTGGGTATATTTGAGGTTCTAATTTCTGTAGCAGTTCTTTTAGTGATATGCCAATGTTCTGAAAAAAAAAACTAATATTATATTACAACATAATTATCAGTCTTAATACCATCCCCAATCTCCATTTTCTAATATTCTTGTGTGAAATAGTAAAATAATGTGTATAATTTTCTGTTTTCATTTCCAAACACAGAGCTCCTAAAGCCATCATAAAAAGGGTACTAGGAGAAACTGTTGGTTCTAATATTTAGTCTTTGACCCGATTTCCCATGTAAAACTTATAAGACCTTTGTAATTTCCTGAAACTGGGAGTGTCTTCTGGTATAATGAGGTGACTCTTGAGGGGTTCCTGGATGGGGCCTGGTCACCAACAAGATAAATCAATAATATGAATTTTGAAAACTTCAGCCCCACACCTCATTTTCTGGAGAGAACAAAATAGGAGAATGAATATCTTCATAAGTGATTATGCCCAGTGATGAAGTTTCCATAAAAAATCTCCTAAGTTTCAGACAGGATGCAAATTATTGAACAGGTGCTGCAAATGTGACCCATCCACTTCAGGCATTCTGGACCCTTCCAAAGCTTGCTTTCTGTGTCTCTTCATCTGGCTATTCATTTGTATCCTTTAAGAAATCCTTCATAATAAATGAGAAATAGTAAGTAAACTGTTCTTGTGGGTTCTGTGGGTCACCGTCGCACATTTTGGAACACAAGGAAAGAGTCATGGGAACCTCTGCTTTGTAGCCCATTCAGATAAAACTGTAGGTACCCTGTGGTCTGAAGTGAGACAACCCCTCCCACACATATACTCAATATTGTGGGACTAAGTCCTTATCCTGTGGGGGAGTCTGTACTGACGCCATAGTAGTGCCAGAATTGAATTGAATTGTAGGATACCCATTTGGTAATAGAGAATTGGACAGTGTAAAAATAAAAAAAACTCCCCTGGAATGTCCCCCAAAACAAAAAGCAAATACCAAAAACATACACATGACTGCCGAAGTTCTGAGTATGAATATAGAGAAAACTTTTTTCTTCACTCACTCACTTAAAGAGATTTTATCAAGACCAGCCATTCCTATGGTTATTAGCAAAGGGCCTGAGAATCTGCGGGAAAGAATATGTAAATGTTTGGTTGAATATTTATTAGAACATTTCAATCCTTTCTTGGAAGTTAAGTACAGTCAAAGAATATACATGATCTCTAAAATAAAGCACTCATTTGTGTTCTATTTCAATTTAATATTTAAAAGGTTTGGTAAAAAGTGTAAATAAATGTTTCTGGTTTTGCTTTGATTGCAAATGTCTGGACAACTATATACAGATAATTCAATTGTAAAGGGGAAAAATAAATACTTTTTATTTTATTTTATTTTATTTTTTTGGTACTAGGATGGAGCCTAGGGGCGCTTAACCACTGAACCACATCACCAACACCATTTATTTATTGAATTTGAAACAGAATCTCACTAAGTTACTTAGGACCTTGCTAAGTGGCTGAGGCTAGTCTGCAACTTGCAGACTAGTCTTCCTTTCTCAGCCTCCTGCCTTTACATTCAGTGGGGTTATAGGCATGGGCTACCATGCCAAGCTACTTTTATTTTTTTAAAAAGAAATTTCCAACAGATACTGTTGCGGTTTTTCTGGAACCAATGAGGAACAATGTCATTCTGAAAGCATGTACATCATTAGAGTAGATATATGGCTAAAAATAAGTTCATATCATTGCAATAAACCATGCTGGTTCTTGATATATTGAATGCAAAAAGGAAATAAAGACATACAACATCAAATATGTGAGTCCTGATTAATATGTGTTTCTGTGGCATGTGTATTTATTTGGGTGATTTGTTATGAGTATGTGTACAGATATTTGTTTGCACACATAACAATTTGTCTGGTGTTATCCCCAAACTCAAATTTAGCAATTCCAGAATGAACAAACTTCTAAGAAATCATCTAGGAAAATAGAGCAATCATTACTGTTGTATCAATTTAAATCCTTTAGTTTTGTTGTTCATATATTTACCAGGAACAAAATATTCAGTTTTTCTTGAGAAGCAACTTTATCAAATATAAATATATATTAAACTCAATTTTAAAAAATCACATCTGAATAGAATTGGTATTTAAATAACACATATTTGGAAAATGTCTCTATTCACTGCTGATACTCATACCCCTCCTCTTTGAGCATTTTTTTTCTCCAAATAAATGAAATGATAGCATATGAATTTTGATTCTGTTTGTTTTTAACTATCACATTTAATCATGGTTACACAGTAGCACCAAAATTAGGACAAAATACAAGAATTACAGGAGAGATTTTTAAATGATATGAGCTCATTGCATGCTTTAAAAGTCTCATTTCTGAGGAAAAATAGTTTCCAACTGCCAAAATTTTGCTGCATTTTCTCCCAAAAGAAATATACCCCAACCCACCCCAAACTAAACAAAAGATACAATAGACTGATTTTTGAATAGATATGTTATCTACAGTTTATAGGACAGACAGTCCATTTAAATAGAAAAAGATTGATTTTACATAAAGCAAGATAGAGTACAAAAGCACAGCTTTTGTAATTTTGGTAATATTGCAATTTTACAAACATATTGCATAGTATGTGTAAGAAAATAGTTCCATTTTTTTTATATATCTCTATATACAAGAAAACATTTACATGAAAGTTACAAAACAAAATAAATGAATAGTGGACCTGATTTAAAGAATTGTATAAATAAGGAAACAAACTCCAAATTACACATCTCCATTGTAAATGAATATCCTTGCACATCTTTAACCCTGTTTGGTTTTTATTTATAAATATTCAAATGAAAGAGATATTCAGACTAGAAAAACAAAAAGAATCACAGTTCATTATACCTCATTTCTTTTCCTGTTTTTCATTGACTTTCTCAAAGAGTGGAGTCACATCAATTAACACTTAAAAAAATAGCCCTCTGGTTCTAGAAGTATTTCAAATTAATGATATTTAGCAAAGATTTTTAGCAAGCAATGAAGGTTTAAACTCAGCTGAGTTAATCCATCCTGAGCCCATTTTGGCATATGGTCTTTAAATACTGGTTTTATGAAGACCAAGGAATCTATTATGTTTGTATAGAAGATAAGTAGATCACACTAACAGAGTTTTTATTCTACAACAAAAGCATTAACTAATGGCTACTGCTCAGAATCCCACAGGAGGATATTTACTACCTCGTGTTATAATCATTAGTCCCTCCATTATTTTAATCAATTAGTAGAAGCATCAGTGTTATAGAATTAAATATTGTAGAAATCCCAGTCTTTGGTCTTGACATTTAAACAATTAATGGACTGTAGTTTGAAACAAAACAACAGTGTTTATGAAGTCATTCCTTAATATATGATTGTGTTAAAGGAATAAAAATACAGTATTATCTTACTTTTTGATAATGATATTTTGAAATTTTCATTATTATAATATGCACTAGTACATAAAGGAAATAATTTCTCCATTTAAATATGATCATGTGAGCAATTCTAATTAGATCAAAGCTACTGAAGAAGAAGGTGACAAGATCTCACTCATATGAAACTTAAATGAGTTTGGCTTTGATAGTTGTAGAGAGAATTTGATCATTAAATATCTTCAACTATTTTAATACTTTAATATTATGATATTGATATTATCTGATATAAAAATATAATGTTTATATGCATTAGAAACTCTCCAGATTATTACTGCCTCATACAGAGATAGCATGTTGGCAATGGCATAATTCATTAGGAGTTTTATTTTTCTATGAGGCACTGTCCAATTGAACCACTAAAGTAGTAGAGTATGCAGAAATTTTGAATGACATAACACATTATAAAAAGCTCAGCAATTGACTTTAGTGATAAAAAGATCTTTTCTTCAAAAAACCAATTCCTTTTAGCATGATGGAGATAAAAACAAAACAGTTGACAAAATGCTTACATTGGTAAATAGTTCTATTAACTTCCTAAAGAGTTATTTTGAATGAGACCCAAATACACACTTATCCTTTTTAATATGAACTGTATTCTTGAAGACAGTCAATCAAACATGATTTTCTCAAAATGACCTCAATGTACAAATAGTAAGAGCGAAAAATGGAGCACAGGATGAAAAGGTTGGGAGATGAAAAGATTTGTATTTCAACATTTATTAGCATCTCTTTAATGAACATGTGATGATCACAAATGCTAGTTTAAACCAGGCTGAAGATTGGCTGAGTCTTTTCTAAAAGAACCATTAAAATTCAGAAATAAAAGTGTCCAAGGAAAACACCTCATTTAAAATATCCCTCTCAGAGATAAGTAAACTGGCAAGAGAATTAAATATATTTCTTAAGGAAGTTTACATGATCAGCTAGGGCTAAAACCAGAATTGAAATTCCTGACTTTATTTTCAGAGATTTGGGATAGTGTAAATAAAGATTTCCAAGTTAACATTAAAATTTGAAGTATGTAATTGTCTAAAATTCTTAGATAAATAATTATATAGCAGATTATGAAATTTATGGTGCATAATAAAATATGAAAAAAAATAGAACCAAAAAGTACAGTGTAGAAATTAGATTAAAATAATCAGGAAATTTAGAAGTGCTGTTATTTTTTGAAGTGTTTTATTGAAATATCCGGAAAGGAAAAAAAAAGAATAATATGTCTTCTTTTTGTCTTTTTGACCCGCCAAAACTGAACTCAAATACATCTCAGTTTATCCATTTCTGGCAAATAATTTAAAGGCCAGAATACTCCCAAACCCCTTTGTTTCTTATTTTTTTCCTGACTTTCTAAGCTAAACTATTACAGCTGAGTAGGGTTCATATAGTATACTTTAAAGGATTTACTTTTCTGAGTGTGATTTAGAGAAGATGAAATTTGCATCATCCAAGTAAACTGAATTTTAGGTACATATGCTCTAACTTAAAAAAAAGTTAATAGATAATGAATCTGTTTGGGTAGTCTGTAATTGAGGGACCTAATGTGTCAAGGAAGAAACAAGTCATTTGCATTAGGAAATGAAGTACTACTAGGGTCAATCATCTAAGATTTTTAACAGAAGCCTGAACTCAGACTGCATCTTAGATCCTGAGGAATGTAATACAGTCATGTAATTCCAACAAATTAGTGATGTGTAGAAAGTACTCTGTATCAATTTTTTTCTCTTAAACTGAACAAATACTTTTATATCATCTGGACATAATCTAAATCTCTCAAACGGGTCTATACTTTCGAATTCTATCTGTATTTTTATTATAATTTTAAATTGAAAATCTGACAGTCTTTCCCCTGGAGTTGGTTTCTATCTCCCTTCTTCTGATCATACTTGTCAACTTCTCATAACTTATGATATGTAATTTAAATTTTCAGTGTTCCCCTGTACCTTTTATAATATTTTTTTTTCTGATAACTAGAACATCTTAGAGCTGGAAGGAACCTCAGAAGACATTTAATGTTTTTGTTGTTAAGTAAACAGAATCCTGCAGGTATTCTTAGATTGCTTATGTCAGCTCAACTATTAGTAGAAGATTTTAGAAATAGGGCCAATTATTCATCAATAGAATTGTACCCCTTTGACTAAGAAACTTCTTAATTACTTTAATTTAGATGACTAAAGCTCAAATATGTCTCAAATTAAAGAAAAATGTTTTGCTTGACATAATATAGTAATTAGCACCCATAATTTCTCAAAATTTCTTGTGTTATAATTTGAGTATTTTCCAAAGTCTTAATTGTATGAATTTCTCATACAAAATTCTAATGTTTCAACAAAAACTGTTGTAAATTTTTAAGCAATTGTATGTTGTAATTCTTATTTCAATATTTATTTAAAGACTTATATAATAACCCTCAAATGCAGATAAATTTCTATTTAAAAACAATAACATTGAAATAGCTGAATTCCAGACCCTTCTGTTGAGTAAGAATGCATTCAGTGAAATTGAATTTTTTCAATTACTAGAAATGATTACTATCCAGACAAGATAATTCTGACCAAATAGTTTACTTTGATGATTTTGTTACCTGATTTACTCACAACCAGATTACTTTGATAAATTACAGTCTCCCATTTTGCTCCTTCATATGGAAACAGTCAAGAACCCCCAAAATGAAACTTGAGCATATTTGTTAATAGTGTGTATAGGGGTGAACAGAGTGATTGATGTGTGAAAATGAAGAACTTACCTTACAGTAATTAAGTCATCTTCCCATAATAGGAAATATTTAATATAGATTTACATTCTTGGATTCTGTAGGTTGCAAGAATTTGAGTTAAGGAGTATTATGATAAACAAATCTACATGATTCTGGAATTATTTATTAGAAGCTAACTTACAAAAAAACAGTGAAGATTGGAAGGAGCTAGATTTCTGAGGTCAGGGTAGCTTGACATTTTAATAAAAGTGACTAAATGTTTGCAACTGAATATAAATGTGACTAAATTTCTTAAAATATGAATCTAAAAGAGTAAACAACACTTTCAGCATGTTTATTAACATTTGTCTTTTGTAGTGTTCAGTCAGAATTTTTTTATTTAATTTATAATCTCCTTAAACCTTCAATTTTAAAAAGTGAAAACTCTGAAGATGATATCCCAATGGAAAGTGAATCCATTCTCAGCATTATGCATCATATTAGTATTTATTTAGAGGATGTTTCTAATTTTAGCAATCCAAGTCAAGTATAAAGTGAATGGGGCAAACAAAAACTGTACTATTAAAATTTAGTTGTAAAGGGTAGCATGTGAATTTTTAAGGAAATGATCTATGGATTCCACATCATTGATATTTCCCTCCTAATCCTATCTTATCTTGCAATAAATTAGATATTTTGTTAAAAGCAAATACGTCACATGCAATAGCCAAGTAAATACTATATAAGGCCATCCAGATATGACAAATGACAGGATAATGGCATTTTGTTAATTCTGTAAAGATTATATTGCTGAGTGCTTTCAAAATTACCTAATGTACAAAATTCTAGACTTAGTAGACAAAGAGTAACAACACACTGGATTTAAAGAAACAAAACTCAGGGAGGGATTCTGTCTTGTTTTGTTAAAAATCATGTATCGAATTTAATTTTTAGTAAAGCAAGCATTACATAATGCTTCAAAATTTTAAAATTCGGGGATAAAAGTTTACATCCAAAAAGATGAATGGAAAATTGTGCTTTCAAACTGTAGAATTAGTTTTCTTACAGGGTTAACCATTTCATCTTGCCATTGGATACTGGGAATTTCATCTATGTGATGTATATTTATGTGCAGTTCATATCCAGGTTCTGCAAAAATCTAAAACTGTGTGCTTCACTTCATGTAGCAAAGGCACCTATGTTATTCTCCCTTTTGAGCAAAAGTTATGATCCAGTTTTCCTGTTGAAGATGACATCTCCACTGCTATGTCACTCACGTTCTCTGTGTTGAGCAGTCTGGTAAATCACAAGAGAAGGTGGTGGCGGATCCCTGCTTACACTGGAAGAAGTCGCTCTGTGGACCATCGGAAGAAGTTCAGGACTGATCACAAGGGAAACCGAGCAGAAGTGTGAAGCAGACGGACAGGAACAAAAGGCTATTCTGGTGTGAGGAGAAATCAGTCACTTCAGCTCCACAAGCAGATGTTGCTACTGGACTGACAAGTGGAACCTACCCCTGCTGGAGAAAGGTAGAGTTTGCCATTGGGGCAGACACAGAGTTCATACACTGTCTGTCGAGAACTTGAGGAGCTGGTTGAAGAAGATGAATAGGAGCCGGTCGGTAGATTTCCCAGCCGGATGGTATCTGCATTTAAAAATATCTAGGGGGAAAAGAGATTTCATTTTAATTCATTTCAGCCTCCTCCATCCCCCCAGAGCTTGCAACATGGTCTGATAAGAGAGACTGAACTACAGACAATTCTCCTGGTCTAGCTGCCATGCTTTGTTGAACAAACAAATTACATTCCTCCAGTATGGTCCAAACACTCTGCAGCTGTCTCCTCCTTTGAGAGCTGGTGCATTTTGACAGAAAGCCCTCAATCTGAAAAGTAATATTGTACAATCTGCTTAAGGGGCCCATCCAGTTTTTTAAACACCATGGAAAATTAATGATTTCCATAGTCTTTCGATTTAACTTCTTGATTTTTCGTAGCATAAAGAATGTACAAAAATACCCCCAAAGATGTCAATAAAGATGACATTACTGAAGAAATGGGCAATTGAAGAAAAAAGATACTTTCTGGTCTATTTTTAAAAATACTAAGAAAATCATGTTGACTCATACTCCAAAGTTATCTCAAGTAGATCATCGGCCCAATTAACAAGAGATAATTATTATGTAGAGTCAGAATTGAAGTTTCCATGAAATATATTACATGCATTTGAAACCCACTTTGCTGAATCTTTTTGCTTGGAAAATTATCTCACTATTCTTAATCATAGTCTCCTACCTTCAGGGACAGCTGATTACATGCATCATATGGTTTTGACATGGTTGGGGAAAATTCCAAAGAAAGAAAAATTGAATCATGAATTTCAATGAACAAAGAAACAACTCTCTCCATCAATTTCTTAATTCTATTGTTATGACCTGATTACTGCCTAACTGGTAGTCCTCCCTGTTCCCCTTTTGCCCTTATGGGAGTTTCATTAATTTCTTAATAGGACTCTTGCAATACCCATTGAACTGGCCTTATGACTCCATGACTCCATTCCTGTCCGTTTGTCATTGATCTTACATACTGCTAGGATATGTATTTTTTTTTTTTTTTTTGGTACTTGGGATTGAACTCAGGGGCACTCAAACACTGAGCCACATCCCCAGCCCTATTTTGTATTTTATTTAGAGACAGAGTCTCACTTGCTTAGTGCCTCACCATTGTTGCTGAGACTGGCTTTGAACTCTATTCTCCCTCATAGCCTCCCTAGCCCCTGGGATTACAAGCCTGCAACACCATGCCTGGCTGGTAGGGTAAATTTTTAAAAAATGCAAATCAAACCAACCAAGCACTCACAACTCTCTAAAAGTCTCCCAGAGACTTGCACCAGCTGCCCAAACTCCTCAACACCATCTCCTGCAATTCTCCTTTGCCCAGTTCTTGCACTTTCTCCAACATACCAAAAGTATTGACTTCAGAGCTATTTTACTCTTTATTTCCTCAGTCTGAAATACTTTGTTACAAAGGCTCATAAGTGGGGATAGATATAAACTGAGTGTCTGGGAACAAGGGTGGAGAGTGATTTCCACTGTTGATCTTTTTATACTCAAAAAAACTTTTGAATTGTGGGAATCTATTGCAAAGTATAAATAATCCAGAAAAAGGATTACTATACTAAGGGCATAGATATTTCAGACTGGTTTAATTATAAATTTGTTCCAATGTTCGCTAAAAGGTCACCTCTGCAGAAATTATTAACTGTATTAAAATAACACTAATCCTTTAATCTCTACTTAACAACTGTTTGTTTCTATAGTAACAAAACTTTAATACTACTATATTAAGTTTGTATTTGTTCATTCATTATTTCTTCTACTTGAAAGTGATCCATGAGGGTCAGGTCTGACTTTAGTTCTTAGCTACGGATCAGGGCAATGAACTGTACTAGTGTGTGCTGAGTGAGTGACATAATGCTCCTCCTTAACCTTAGAAGTGTCTTTCTTTTGTAGTGTACTAGTACACAGTCCAAGAAAGCCAAGTTCATATGCTTTTTTTTCCCCCCAAGAATCTTCCTTAATAATCTAAGATGGAATGGCTTTTCTCATTTGACCATCCCATTGGAATTAATTATTTTTGGTATTTTATGGTGCTGGTCATTCAATATATAATTTTATTCATTTATTATACTTCCCCTACTAAACTGTATCCTCCTTAGAGGAATAGAATCATGGCTGATTTTTCAAAAATATGTTTTTGTAACTTCTCAGGATGTCTGACCTAGAAACACATTTTCACATAATACAAATAGCTATTGAATAAAATAATGAATCATCAAATGAATGAATGGTGGCATTTACCAGCAGTGATCAAAGTTACGAAGGCACATTAAACATTTGTGAAATGTTAAAATACATTACTCCATACCTATGTCTGACTGAAGGATAGGAAAGCAAAGAGATTGAAATGACTTCTGTTTTAATTTTTAAAGAAAATATCTGCTTTTCTGAAGTCAAAGTAATAAGTGCACAAAACTAAATAAAAGAACATGGCTATCCACTTTGAAAGTGTGAGTGTTGGTCCTCATTTCTCCTTGCTCCATTTTTCCCTGCTGAGAGACATAAAGGAGTGAAACAAGAATTGTTATGCATTTTAGGCTGGGCGGTCTTATTCCTCCACAGAGGAAGTGGGATGACTCCTTTCACTAGATTACTTGAGAGAGAGCAAGTGTGTATTATTCAGTCCCTTTTCCTCAAAACTTTTTGTTTTATTTATTTTTTATTTGAAAATAAAATAAAGAATATTTTATTTTATTTTCAGAATACTCTTTGATTCATTGTACACAAATGGATCACAACTTTTCATTTCTCTGGTTGTACACAATGTAAAGTCACATGCATGTACCTAAGGTAATAATGTCCATCACATTCTACCATCTTTCCTACCCCCTTTGTCCTAATCAATCTACCCTCATTATCGATTAGCATCCACTTATCAGAGAGAACATTTGGCCTTTTTTTTTTTGAGATTGGCTTATTTTGCTTAGCATGATATTCTCCAACTCCAAAATTTACCAGCAAATGCCATAATTTTATTCTCTTTTAATGCTGAGTAATATTCCATTGTGCATATGTACCACAGTTTCTTTATCCATTCTTCACAACTTTTTAGAAATGGGTATGCTTGCTAAGACCAAACATTCTCAAGCTTTAAGAAGGCCAAAAATATTACAGGGGCAAGCTCCAGATCTGTGATATTTAGGTCTGCAAATGTGGAGATGAGTTCATTTAGAAGAAATGAAATACCGTCTAGAAACACCACCTGGAGCTGGTTTTTAAGCCAAGACACATTGAGATGTAGATAATAAGCTGATGAATAAGGAAAGCTAAGGAACATGTAGAAAATGAGGCTCATGTGGGATTGATAAAATCATTGCAAGATTCTGTGAATTGTGAATTCATTAGTAAGTACAGATAATTAGTGTTGCTAGTTAGACCTGATGGTTTGCAGGGGCTTGCTAACACCAAGCCACACCTCTGATGTTTACATTTATGGAACTAGTTGTTTCTTGATTGGCTGTGGCCTGGGTGAATAAGTGCAGAGTAGTTGTTTCGTAAGGTAAGGCTAAAGCTTGCAGGTGGCAGCTTCAGAAAAAAAAAAAAAATCAATGTGGGCTTCAGCAGAGCAGTGAGCCTCGAAGGACTTGGCCCTGATGTGTGTAGGTTGCAGTGCAACCACAGCAGGGGTCTTTAGCACACACATTTAGGGGCTACTTAGGACAGTATCTGGCCATATGACAATCCTTCATTCCATATAACCTTCCAAATTTCAAACTGTAGCTTTGCCCATGTAAAGGAGACAAAATTTATAATCAATATATTCGTTCATATGGAGCCTTTAGAAAGAAAAAAACATTCTATTTTCTTGGTTTAAGATAGAAACATAAATCAAGAAGTAAAAAGGGCTGTTACCCTTTGATTCCTTTTGGCACAGTGTTCCTGAGCCTCTCCAGGTCACTGCAATGGGGGTGGGCTCAATCAGCACCTCCTGTTGTTCTAAGTAGTCACTATCATGTTCGTTTTCCAGTTCCTAAGAGTGATATGCCTATTCTATATTGCCCTATAAACCACAGAAGCCATTTGTTCTGACACTCATTCTTGTTGTCAGAAGTGCATCCCTGAGTTTCAAAGTCATATTCCACCATCTTTTCTTTACCCAGAAAGAATTCACTCACGTCATTCTCACCTGTTGAAAGCAGACTTATCATTCTCAAAGCCTTGACCAATTTTCAAAATAAACAGTCTTCCTCAATGATCTGGATATGTTATTATATTGCATATTCTAGTATGCCACTTATAATACTCCATGTATAGTTATGATGCTTGTTTTTCTCAGGGATGAATCTAAATTCCTTGCAGCAGTCTGTTTGAAATTACTTTGAATATTCTCCAGTGAGGACTTCTATGTACAATTTCATCCTGTCTTTAATCCACTATTTTGAATGCCTGCCTATAATGTGTGTTCTGATATTAAGTAGTAAAAAAAATCTGTGCAAATGTAGGTACTTTATATCTTTCTATAATGTTTAGTAAGTGATTAATTTGTGGCATAGTTGATGTAGCAAAGAGAACTATTTTATATCATTTCATTTTTTTCATAGCAGAATTATTTGTTATTTTAATAATATGAAGTGTTGTATCTTTCTGTAATTTCATTTTATTAATATAAAAATAAACCACAGATTAAAATCTTTGCCTATGATTTATTTATAGCATAATATTCAATTGACAGTTAAATGCTAACCTGTAATTGAATCAAAGCATTTTACTTACACATTGAATGAAAGAACACAAGTAAATGGTTCATAAACAGGAGCACAACAGAGGTTAATAAACTCTGATATTTATTATGTGACATTCACTATGAATAATTTGAATGAATGGTTATATGACAAAGAGTAACTCTTTAAAAAGGAAGCAAGATATTTTAAGAATTATTTCTGTTTTTCTGAGGCTGACAAAATATTGTAGCCTGCAACTGTAATTTTAAAAAATACCAAAAGGATATATAGATGTACTTTTTAAATGTTGTGAAGCATATTTATGGATTGTTTATGTGTGTTATCACTAAGTTGCTAACATGTACCTGCCAGTAAGTCTGTTTATAAAAGGAAACAAAATATATAATTGAAATTTATCTTGAACTAGCAACTGAGAGAATGGCAGAAAGTTAAGATTAACTTAATTAATCATTCATCTGGAAAGGTGTGAAATGCCCAAGAGCATCTTCTTCAGATTATTTTTCCATTATTTTTCTTCTCAACTTGACCTTTGTAAGCTCATGTTAAAAAAATAATAAGGAAACACATGAAGGAAGAAAAAGCAAATATGCTAGAACAGCAATACTATAGACTTAGAACCTTAAGGACTTTGGGAATTGTAGTCAGAATATACAGTGTGGAATATAAATTATGTATAAGGATTTAAAATAATTAAGGTAGAATTGAAAATAAACCAACAAAAGAGCAACTACCATGATGTCCAGGCAGCTTTGAAAAAGAACAGATGGTAATTTTTGAAGAAAATAATACATCTCTATAATTAAAAGACCAAAAATATTTAATACTGGGAAGAATCTTGGGAAGGAAGATCTGAATATATAAGCTGGATGAGGCCACAGGAAACCAAGAAATAGAAACTGGGAACGAGCATCCAAAGTCTTCTAGTAGAATGAAAGGTACAAAATTTCTTCAGTGTTTTAGGGAAAGACCACAGAGATAATGGGTGAGAGGTAATAGTTGAAGAGAGAATACAGAGAAATTTCCAAAGTTGACAAAAATGTAAATATGTAGAAATAATAATTACAATATGTATTTATAGCAATTCTAGAAAGACAACATATATGCATGTATGTGTACATGTAACATACATATGTAAATGTGCATATATGCTATATATAATATCCCACATTATAGTGGGTGGAGGTCATCAAACACAAAGGGTTATTTACACCAGGCTGTGAGAATATGGATAATATTTAAAGTAACGACAAGACTTAAAGGAGACTCTTCAGGGCAGATAGTGGCATGAAAGAGAAATATTAACATGTGTGTCCTTATCCAAGAAATAAAAATCAAAACAAATAGTAAAATAATCTCTTATTTACCTTCTAGACAAATGTAGATGCTATTCCTACAGAAACAAAAATGCTGATATCCAAAGTCCTCCTTGGAAGAAACTTTCTGTTTTTGTTTTTAATTTATTTTTAAATGATAAATAAAACCAGAAAAGTTGTACAAGTTAATTGGATACTATGCAATGCTTGATATATGTAAACATTGTATAATGCATAAATCAGGATATTTATTTTTTTTGAAGACCAAAAGAGAACAAAGAAAACAAAGACTGTCTTCATTCTTGATATCATCTTAATATTAATTATGTTTATGTGTTAATGGTGTGACTTAAAGAATTGAAATGACCAATTTTAAATTGCCATGTGACTGAATATCTCAGTAGAAAATAAGTGGAGCTGTAACTTAAGAAAATAGTATTAGTTTTAGCAAGTTTCAGGTTCAAGTATTAATATTTTCATACTTAAGCTTACTACTCCTGAAGCAGTTATTTATGTCACACTAGAACCACATGCATAGATCCTGAGAACTCAGCAATAAATGGGTCAATGGCTCTCCTGGGGACTCACCTCCCCCTCCGTAGACTGTAAATGCAGCTCCTTCCTGCAGGTAGCCTTGAAGTCCCCTGCAGCAGCGCTCACCTGGACCCCACGAGGAGCTTCCATAATCAAGGATCTGGTAGGTGATTCAAGCCTAAGGGAACAAAAAAATGATGAAAAAAAACAAAAACAAAAAAAATCATTAACCCACTTATCCCATGTATATAAGCAACAGCTATAAAAACTTAAATTGATCAATGCATACATCACTTATAGTAACTTTGAAATAATTCTTATGTTTTTAGATGTCTATCCTTTTAAGAAAAGTACTATAAGAAATGCATTCATGAAATCATGTTCTAGAAATTGGCTGTCATTTCATTTTGAGAATGCACTGTATTTCAAATTATCAACAGTAGAAAATAGGACCCTAGGACACAGCCGAATACTACATAGTAATATACAATGCACTGACCAGATGTTCTGGGCAGCAGAAATGATGCCCACTTGCCCTCATTGTTCTGTGTATGAAATTCAGCTTTGTCCCTTTCTATCTTGCCTTGAGTTTTAAGAGGTTGACCTCTACACACCATGTCTATTATGTATCCAATGTCCTATTTACACGACAGCTTATACATGTAAAATAGTCTGTATTGTCCCAGGGTCCTACGTATAGGGCTATCTGTAGTTTTATTCTCACTGATAATAAAGGATATATGCACTGATTGTGATGAACATTTTCAAACTATTTTAATGCACCTGTGCCTAGCTAGTTGCAAAATTGAGAACTTGGGACTTAATATTGACAGAAAAGAGGAAAATAGCAATGAACTTAAATTAGTCAACTGAGAACAAGCAACCAACCAAATAATGGGCAGGCACAGATAAAATCTTTGCAATTTCAAGCAAGGATTTAAACCCAAAATGAGTTTTAGTATGGTTTTTTAGGCTCATTATATAATCTTCATTTGTTCATATCAATTATTTACTCTCATTTGTAATGATTTAGTAGCAATTTCTTATGTTGTTTCTCTGCTCACAAAAAAGTAGGTCAAGACAAGTTTACATTTTTAAATCTTTTATATATTATCAATATTAATGATGAAGTTCTAATAAATAAATTGGTACAATTTAGGATGTACGTATTCCTTAATAAAAAGTTCCAGCTTCACAAAGAAGAAAACTGGAGTGAAAATCATTAATGCTCTAACTTTGAAGAGTGTGCAGTAAAATTTTGTGAACTTGAAAACTTTTAAGGTACACATTGTACCTCTAGAAATTAATTAAATAGTACGTTTTTATATCAAATGATGTCTACTGCCCCAGTAAAATGTTCAAAGTGAGTAAGATCAGCCTGAGAAAGAAAAAAACAATTGGAAGATAACACACAAAAGCCAGAAACCTGTGATAAAAGGATGAGTTTCCTAGCCTAATGGAGATTTTTTTTTTTTTTTTTTTTGTGTGTGTGTGTGTGTGTGTGTGTGTTCAATGAAATTTTTTTTTGTGCTCTGAACTTTAACTAACTTTAACTATCGAGAGCAGTGAGAATCTGTTGCTCATTTCACTCATTTAAGCAGTGCTTTTTAATTTACTGGATAGAGAAAACTTGGAGGAAAATCAACATATTGGTCTCAAAAGTTCTCTGCTCTGCTCCCTGAGGCAAAGTTCAAGGTGATGGGGTATTTATTCTTTTGATGTTATAGGTTTAGGGGAGGGTAATGATTAATGTCTCAGAGTAACTGAGGACAAGAGTGCCAAAGAAGAAAACAACAGTGACTTAAGGTGAAGGAAGTGAGAGAAGAAACTCTTAGCAAATGCCAACATGCATCTAGCAAGCTTCCAATGAACAAATGCTTTTGCACAGTGTGAACCCTTTGGTACAATGACACAAGCTCTGGGAAAAAGAACTAAATTGACTAATTGACTGGGTTTAGTTTTTTGATATTTAGTACAATAGAGGTCAAAGATACAATTAGATTTTAAAAGAATATTTTTATTTCTTCTGAAACTAATTTTTTTTGGCTGAAGACATAACTGCTAAATACACATATATTAATGCATCACAGGGTATATTAAAACATTATTAAAGTGGTGGCAATTTTGCAATATTGTCAAATTGCTCAAGTGCTGAAGTAATTAAGACTTTGAATTAAACAAGTTCCAATTTCATATCTTGTTAGTCTTGATAAAATTAAATGTACTGATCATTAAGTAATAATATAATTGCTATGAAGTAGCACTGTCTGTTTTGAATGATATTCAGTATCCAGGAAAGTAATGTGTGTGTGTGTGTGTGTATATATATATATATATATATATATATATATATATATATATATATAAAATTTAAAATTAATTATGGGAAGAGTTTCAGTAAAAAAATTATTAAATAACAATTATTAGAACACTTGAAGGATTTCTTAATTCTATTTTCAAATGAACACATTGCAATAGCCAAATATTTCTAATGAATATGACAGTTAAAGCAAGATTTAAGCTATTTTTCTAAGCTTTCTTGACTATTGAACATAAACAAATATGTATTTTTTTCCTTGTGGGCAAAAGTCACTACAGGACAATCATACATATGGAGATCAAAAAAACTTCTGATTGACATTATTTTGGACAGAAAAATTTATTGTGAACATTTACAGATGCATTATACGCCAATCATCTAATGTCAATGTTTATAATTGCATGATTACCTACATTTACACACACATTCACACGTTAATTATCTGGAGCTGAATATTGTCTCTATGTATCCAATGCTAAATAGGGAAAAAACTCATTTCTTCCCACAAATTCTGTAGAAACTTTGCTCTATGCCTCCATCTAAACTCTAAGAGGGTTGAACTTCCTGCATTTTGACAATTAAAAAAAAATCATCTCTGTCTTTTTTTAAGTGCAAGCAATTCCATCACTCCTTTTTTAAATATTTATTTTTAGGTGCAGATAGACACAACACAACGCCTTTATTTTATGTGGTGCTGAAGATGGAACCCGGATCCCACCCATTCAAGGCGAGTGCTCTACTGCTGAGCCACAATCCCAGCCCCTCCATCACTCTTTTAAAAGAGATTGCATTAAGGTAGTCATATGATTATGTTAACTAGGCAAAGAACACTATAGAACAAATAGGTTTAGGTACAATGTTTAAAAGATCTAAAACAAAAATAAGCATCATGCATTACTAGCCATGACAGCTTATCAAAATAGATTGATAACTTTGTAATTATAAATTTCCTTGACTATTTTGTAAATAATATTTTCCCAAGGCATTTGTTAGAAACTTTGTACTTCTAGAAGCTACATTATAAATTGGAGGAAAATAAAAAAGTGTCCTCTATATTGAAAGTGTTGCTCACAATATAAAGTCAGGCAAATTATTCCCAAGAAGTAGTCTGTGAAATCCAGGTATAAACTCACTGAAACTTAATTACTATGTGCAAGAGTTATGTCAATCTAATGAGAGGATTAAGTGTAGGAGTCTGAATAACTATACATGAATTCTACTTCAAATTTTAAGTCAGTTTAAATTCTCCAGGGCTCAGTTATTCGAATAAATAAAATTATAGTCATAAAACACTTTAAAAATAGAATATTGCAGTCAAAAGAAAACATTAAATTTATCTTCTTTGTTAGTTATCCATATAATTGTAATAATGTAAAAAAAGCTAATGTTCATAATGAAAACTTTTTCTGTATATAAAACTCTGAATTGATGATCTCTTAATCATCACACTAATACTAAGAAGTGGACTCTCCAATTATCTATATTTTATCTACAAAGTACTTGAACATTAGGTTGTTTGGGTTTTTCTCAGGTTTATGAAGCTAGTGCAAAGATGCCAGGATTGCAAAAAAAAAAGGTTGAAAAACAATGTTAGACAACTAAAAAACTTACAGCTATAGTAATCAAGATCATGCTGGCATAACAAAATAATGGAATAAAATAGAAGATAAATGAATTTTTACTTGTGTGGTCATCTGATTTTTGACAGAGGCCATAATGATGTTAGAATAATTAGCAATATCTATGAACAAGATGAGCCTCAATCTCTATCGCACATTATTGCCCAAAAAAATCTAAAACATAAGACTTTGAAAGGAAAATATCTCTGTGAATTTGAAGTAGGAAAGATTGTAATAAAAGTAAAAAAAGTAATAACTAGTAAATGCCTTAAAATATAGCTTATGATTTCAATATTAAGAGCACTTTTTCAAAATAACCATTGATAATGTGAATATATAACAGAGAATAGGGAATAATATCCACAAAACACACATATATCACAAAAGACTGACATAAAGAAACAGAAATTATTCCCAACTCAAACATTTAAATATAAAAACATAAACATAATGTGAACAAAAGATTTGAACAAACTAAAATGATACATAGTTGTCCCATACACTTACATACATGAAAAAGTAGTTAATATTATTAGCCATCAGATAATGAACAGCTATAAACAATACCAGTAGATATCCACTAGAAAGACTGATCAGCAAGATTGCTAACATGACATATTGGTTAGGAAGAGCAGAAACTGAAAATTTTATCTTTTTTTGATGGAAAAGTAAGACTACAATCCTTTGGAGAATTTTGGCATTTTTACACAAAATTTAATATATGCAGAAATATACCATGTATGTCATTTGCAAATGCACACACAGATATTTAATGTTCATATAATGGAACAGTGATCAACAATAATTAAGAAAAATGTATCTATGCAAATAGGATCAAGGACAGATGTCAAAGATAAGTGGTGTGAATGAAATTTTACAAAGAATAGTACATATGGCTTGATTGATTTATTTTTAGTATTAAACAAAGCTAATCCATGACTTAAGAAAAAAGTGACAATACAGATTACTATTGTGTGTGGTGTGGAGGTTCAATGGACATGAAGAAATGGTCTTAAATAATGGTAGTAATTTATATCTTTAGATGTATCTGAGTTACACGAATTTATTTATTTGTCAAAACTCAGTGAATGCACAATTGACCTTTGTGCAATTGCATTACATGATTTAAAAAAAAAGAAAAGAAGCTATAAAATTATCTTGAATACTACTTCCCAATATACACATTGAAATGATCAGGGGGGAACATATATGTGAAATTAATGTTGAAATAAATAAAAATTAAATATACTGTTGGATGTATGGTAGAATGGATATATATATATATATATATATATATATGATTAAATACATGTAAGACAATTTCAGTGGATTGATTTACATGGTGGGTATGTGGATGCTTACAATTTGGGGTGCATTTGAATGTTTCCACAGTGAGAGACTGAAAAAGAAGGTATGGTCTCATATTCTTATAAGATTATTCATTTCTAAATATCTGTTTTCCTAATAAAATTTATATGAAAAATGTTATGGAAATATAAATATGAAAATTGTTCTTTCTTCCTGATGTTTCTCATTGACAATATTAAAAAGGAATGATGAATGTTCATTAATGACATATAAGGATACTTTTTAAAAATGTATGATTTTTGCTGCTAAATTATTATTTTACTATGAAAACCATATTTCACATAATCAGTATTTTAAAATTATTTCAGAGTTAAGAATATAACATAAAAAGAATATCTTTTACTTGTCTGAAAATACAAAAATTTGGTATGTTTTTCAGAAATAAAACTCCTAGATAATAAAAATGGCAATAGTTTTAAAAATAAATATATGTATTAAAATTGCCACAGAAATTCAATAGAGTCTTTTTAAACTCAAAAGTATGTTAAAAATTTGGGGAAGATAAGTATAGTTGGTGCTTAGCAAAAATTTTCAATAAAGAGAAAGTAATCCAGGCACAATGGCACAGTCCTATAATCCCAGCAGGAGGCTGAGACAAGAGGATTGAGAGTTCAAAGCTAGACTTAGCAATGGGGAGGCCCTAAGCAACTCAGTGAGACCCTGTCTCTAAATAAAATACAAAATAGGGCTGAGGATATAGCTCAGTGGTTGAGTGCCCCTGAGTTCAATCCCCAGTACTCAAATCCCAACAAAAGAGAGAAAGTGAGACTTTTTGAAATTAGACCTAGCATAATTATTATAATTGAAACAAAATTATATTGGTATTAGAAATAGAAAACTTGGTTAATGGAACATAAGAGAGTCTCAAAAGCCTTTAATAGAAATTAAAATCTGAAAAATGCAATAATTATTTCAGGGTAGAAACATTATATTATTTAACAAATTATGCTTAATACATTGATTATCTGAATTGCAGAAAATAAAGTTCTATTCTTAACATATTCTGGAAAAATAATTTTTAATTTTACCTATCAAAATATTGAAATAATAAATTACAAAGTGTAATTTTAATAAAATTAGGAGGAAATGATTTTTAATTTTCTTTATTTCAAATAAAAAACTAAGAAATGAATAAATAACTGTACAAAATAAATTACAAAAAAAATTGTAAAAAGGCACAGGAAACATGTAAATCTAGAAAGAATAACTTCTGAAAGAAGACAGAAAGCCCCGAAGATAAAAAAGGAAAACAATAAGAGGCACATATGCATAAAATGTGTATTCAGGCATATATAATTATTTGTATAGATTAATTTATATGTATAATTATAATTTTTTACAGAAAAAATTATAGCCAATATTTTTTATGAGAAAGCACTTTGAATGTATCTGACAAATATATCAGGAACATATTAAAAATACAAAAGACTACTAAAATAGATCTTCACACACCAAAAGAGAAAACAAAAACACTACAATTGTAAAAAAACACAAGGCCATCTATTTGTGTACACAGGTTGATATGTAGAGAAGGTGGGCTTGTACCTGCAATCTGCTAGAATTTCTGATCCTTTCTGTGATGATAATGTGATCACCCAATGGCAACTATGTGTACAAGAATTTTGCAAGCACTAAATTGTGCAAAATGTAGTCATTGTAGTAATATTTTTCTGCTCATATTTTTCCTACTCTGGATTCTGACATCAGTCTAGAATCCCAATGAGATTTTGTTTTTAAGGTGTTATGCAATGATCAAATCTGAAAACTTATATGGCCTGTTTCTCCAGAAAACATTCTCAACATTCTGAACAAAAGAATTCACACTCTTTAAAACTAACTTGCAAATGGCAACTTGAGCAGAACTTGAGTATCAAGCATCTTGTTCTTGCGAAATATTTAATACAGTGCAAAAGACACAGTAGGCACCCATTAATAATTTGCAGTGTCAATGATGGAATGGCATGTACTGAACAGAAAACTATGTCAAGAAAAACAATGACATCAAAATTAATGCAAACTGTGACTTGAACATAAAAGAAGAGCAATAACTTGTTACTTCAGACTATGTATGGTTAGCTTTCTTCAGGAGCAAATCACATGATTTGTTTTGTTTTTATTGTTTTCTGCTCACTCATACCTCCCATTGCGTGTCTTTCTTCAAGGTAGATTACACATATTTCTTGATTGTTGCTCTGTGTGCCATAGTTTGCAAACTAAATTAAGCTTCTCATAATGCTCATTTGTTAATTCTAGATAAATACATAAATACATACTTAGAATGAAATAACAGAAGGGAAGAAGAAAGGAGAAAGAGAGAGACTGGGGAGGTGGGGAGAGAAGAAGAAAGGAAAGAAAGGGTACAAAGAGAAAGTAGGAGAAAAGAAATATACTAGCTTATTCTCTCTGTGTGTGCATGTATGTGTGTTTACTTATTTATTTTCTTATAGGTAGAAAGTTACTAGTAAAACAATTTATACTACCATTGGCAGAATGCATCAGGGCAAAATAGTTAGTACTGACTGAATAAATGTTAGCCTTTCTTGAATATAGTATTAATATAAGCTAGAGTTATGTATTTCCAGAGATTAATTTGGATTCTGAAAACATTAGCATTTCACTTCTATATTATGTTCATACAAGAATGAGAATGACTTAGAGATGCCAATTATAAGATCAAATATTAATTAATATTACACATTCCGAGTACAGCTTCTTTCCTTTTTCTTGGAACGGTTAATAGATCTCAGATCCAAGCTGTCTTTGGGTGATGAGAGTTACATAATGGGCTTCATCTCTTCTCACCATAGGTACAGAAAGTCTTTGAACTATAATAATTTAACTACATGTTAACTTAAGAAATTAAGAAAGGAAGGATTGTAATAATTGGAGTACTCCTGGCAAATAGACTTTTATGCCCTTTTCAACTCTTCAGCATGTATTTTTTTAGCCTTTGAAAATATAGACCCCTCCCCACCACAAAACAATATCATTTTATATGGTAAATCAAAGAAAATTAGACCTAGCATAATTATTATCATTGAAACAAAACAGTTGTTGTGCTCATGAACCCTGGCACAAAATTTGGCACATATTCGATATTCATTGGAATTGAAATGTGTTGAACAAGCAAATCATAGAAATCCACGTTTCTACAATTTTTTTTTTTTGATACCAGGGATTGAACCTCAGGGTGTTTAAACCATTGAGCCATATCCCCAGATCTCTTTATTTACATGTTTCTCTAAGTTGCTTAGGTGTTGGCTAAGTTGCTGAGGCTGGCTTTGAACAAGCCATCACTCCTGCCTTAGCCTCCCAAACCACTGGGATTATACTGAACTCAGCTCAAAGTATTTTCTACATTTTATTACAAGCTCTTGAAATGTTTTTTTCTAAAGTCTTTTATTCTTAATGATTATAAAACTTAAGACAACATAGTTAATTATTCCACCAACTATTTTCTTTACTTGGTTGACCCATCTCACCTTGTTTAGCATTAGGTGGGAACAAGAGTACTCCTTATTTCCCTGAACAGAAAATTGTCAGCAAGGCTCGTAAAAACCTTCTCAGACACTCTGCTTTAATCTGCAGTACACAAATGAATAATTGAATACCCCAATCATTACTGTATTTTGCTTCTGTTTCAGTTTTGGAATTTAGATTAGTAACACTCATCTTGGGGGTTGTCAATCTGCTTTTAGCAGTAGACGATAAGCTTAGCCCAGCTCAATGTTTAAATAATGGATGAATGATTAGAAAATGAAAACCAGAAACACATATTATAATTAGAATTTAATTCATATTCACCCTTATGAATCTAGAGACATGTCAGCAAGATAATTAAAACAGCAGTTGGTTCTTATTCCTCTTTTAGTAATGGACTTCTCATAGTAAAAATTGTAAAATGAGTACACAGTTATGAAAGCAATATAAGTGTTTATTTTAGAACCTAGAATATTTTTAAAAAATTGAATTATTAAACTCTGACATAACTTATGAAGTTGAAAGTCTTTGTTTTATTTTTTAAATTTAAATTCAGTTCTTTTTAACATATATAAAACAAAAAATTAACACATATTGATGGGGTACCATGTGATATTTCAATATGTGGATGCATTGTTCACTGTGTAAATTCAGGTTAAACATATCTGTTTTATTGTTTCTTTATAGTGAAAATATTCAAACACCTTTCTTCTAGCTTTTAAGAATATATTGTGTATAGCTACCTGTATTCATCCTAGTATGCAATAGTATAACTGTGTTTCTTATTCATAACCATAACTCAGTACCCACTTAACAATATTCCCTCTATACCTTCCTCCCTTTATTGTCCCCAGGTTCTTGTACTTAGTTTTTATGAGATTAACTTTTTATATTCATATATGAGTCGGGGCATGTGGTACATCTTTCTGGGACTAAAGTCTATATTAAAAGAGTCCAAAAGTAATTGTTATCAGTGCTAACCACATGTCCTATAACTGCCGTATTCCTTATATCACATTTATTTAGGTTTTTCCACTATTCAGTTTTGCTTTGGTAAAGTAAGTAATTTTTTTAAAAAAATTATCAAATTATTATATATGAAATATATCAATGGCTACGTTAGTTCTAAAGATACAGAATAAACATATAGATCCTATTTTAATGGAATGCACAACCTTGATAGGTGAAGAGGGATAAAATAATTCCCGATTGGGAAGGATCTATAGATCAACACTATAGCATATTATGAGACACTGTTACATATGTCCTTCAACACTCCTCAATCCTTCTGGTTTTTGTAGAGAATAAGTAATTATTGTTTTGTGCTTATAAAGCAAGATTTGGATCACATCAAGTGGGTCTTCTCCTGATACTGCTCACTAGTTTATTGAATCTGAGTTTCTCAATTAGTGAGAAACTGAGTTCTTTAGGAAATCTTAGCAGAGAACTATAAAAGTCTGCAAATTTATTACTTTAAAACTATGCTTTCTTCATGAAAATTTTCTATTTTGTTTTTATTTGAACATTTTTCTGCTTATCCATAGCTAAACAACACTCTTTATGAAGTAAGTTTTTTTTAATATTTTCATTATGTTTTCCAAAAAATACGGTTATCTAACTTAAAATGCAACTTCTTTTTCTTGTTTGTATTATTATTTTGATTTTTAAAAATAAAAATGCTGTAACAACTAGGAATTTTATTTACCTATCATATATTAATTACACAAATAATTATCAACTCCCAAATGTTAACTTATTTATTGAATTAATGATATATATGGAGCGGTTGCCTCAATTTTTAAATTTCAATTTTCTTTTTTTTTTTTTTTTCTTTTTTTTTTTTATTGGTCGTTCATAACATTACATAGTTCTTAATACATCATATTACACGGTTTGATTCAAGTGGATTATGAACTCCCGCTTTTACCCCGTATACAAATTGCTGTATCACATCAGTTACCCTTCCATTGATTGACATATTGCCTTTCTAGTGTCTGATGTATTCTGCTGTCTGTCCTATTGTCTACTATCCCCCCTCCCCTCCCCTCCCCTCCCCTCCCCTTTTCTCTCTCTACCCCTTCTACTGTAAATCATGTCTTCCATTTGTATTCTCTTGACTTACCCCTCCTTACCTCTTATATGACATTTTGTATAACCCTGAGGATCGCCTTCCATTTCCATGCAATTTCCCTTCTCACTCCCTTTCCCTCCCACCTCGCATCCCTTATTACTGTAAATATTCTTCTCAAGCTCTTCGTCCCTACCCTGTCCTTGTTTACACCCCTTATATCAAAGGAGTCATTTGGTATTTGTTTTTTAAAGATTGACTAGCTTCACTTAGCATAATCTGCTCTAATGCCATCCATTTCCCTCCAAATTCTATAATTTTGTCATTTTTTAATGCAGAGTAATACTCCATAGTGTATAAATGCCACATTTTTTTTATCCATTCATCTATTGAAGGGCATCTAGGCTGGTTCCACAGTCTTGCTATCGTGAATTGAGCTGCTATGAACATCGATGTAGCAGTGTCCCTGTAGCATGCTCTTGTTAGGGCTTTAGGGAATAGACCGAGAAGGGGAATAGCTGGGTCAAATGGTGGTTCCATTCCCAGCTTTCCGAGAAATCTCCATACTGCTTTCCAAATTGGCCGCACCAATTTGCAGTCCCACCAGCAATGAACAAGAGTGCCCTTTTCCCCGCATCCTCTCCAGCACTTATTGTTGTTTGACTTCCTAATGGCTGCCAGTCTTACTGGAGTGAGATGGTATCTTAGGGTAGTTTTGATTTGCATTTCTCTGACTGCTAGCGATGGTGAGCATTTTTTCATGTACTTGTTGATTGATTGTATGTCCTCCTCTGAGAAGTGTCTGTTCAGGTCCTTGGCCCATTTATTGATTGGGTTATTTGTTATCTTATTGTCTAATTTTTTGAGTTCTTTGTATATTCTGGTTATTAGGGCTCTATCTGAAGTGTGTGGAGTAAAGATTTGTTCCCAGGATGTAGGCTCCCTATTTATCTCTCTTATTGTTTCTTTTGCTGAGAAAAAACTTTTTAGTTTGAGTAAGTCCCATTTGTTGATTCTATTTGTTAACTCTAGCGCTATGGGTGTCCTATTGAGGAATTTGGAGCCCGATCCCACAGCGTGTAGATCATAACCAACTTTTTCTTCTATCAGATGCTGTGTCTCTGATTTAATATCAAGCTCCTTGATCCATTTTGAGTTAACTTTTGTGCACGGCGAGAGATAGGGATTCAGATTCATTTTGGTGCAAATGGATTTCCAGTTATCCCAGCACCATTTGTTGAAGATGCTATCCTTCCTCCATTGCATGCTTTTAGCCCCTTTATCAAAAATAAGATAGTTGTAGTTTTGTGGATTGGTTACTGTGTCCTCTATTCTGTACCATTGGTCCACCCACCTGTTTTGGTACCAGTACCATGCTGTTTTTGTTACTATTGCTCTGTAGTATAGTTTGAAGTCTGGTATCGCTATACCGCCTGATTCACACTTCCTGCTTAGTATTGTTTTTGCTATTCTGGGTCTTTTATTATTCCATATGAATTTCATGATTCTTTTATCTATTTCTACAAGATATGCTGTTGGGATTTTGATTGGCATTGCATTGAACTTATAGAGAACTTTTGGTAATATCGCCATTTTGATGATGTTAGTTCTGCCTATCCTTGAGCAGGGTATGTTTTTCCATCTTCTAAGGTCTTCTTCTATGTCTTTCTTTAGGGTTCTGTAATTTTCATTGTATAAATCTTTCACCTCTTTTGTTAGGTTGATTCCCAAGTATTTTATTTTTTGGGGGGATATTGTGAATGGAGTAGTTGTCCTCATTTCCGTTTCAGAGGATTTGTCGCTGATATACAGGAATGCCTTTGATTTATGCGAGTTGATCTTATATCCGGCCACTTTGCTGAATTCATTTATTAGCTCTAATAGCTTCTTTGTAGACCCTTTTGGGTCTGCTAGGTATAGAATCATATCATCTGCAAATAGTGATAATTTAAGTTCTTCTTTTCCTATTTTTATGCCTTTAATTTCTTTTGACTGTCTAATTGCTCTGGCCAGTGTTTCGAGGACTATGTTGAACAGAAGTGGTGAGAGAGGGCATCCCTGTCTTGTTCCAGATCTTAGAGGGAATGCCTTCAATTTTTCTCCATTCAGAATGATGCTGGCCTGTGGCTTATCATAGATTGCTTTTACAATGTTGAGGTATGATCCTGTTATCCCTAATTTTTCTAGCGTTTTGAACATAAAGGGATGCTGTACTTTGTCGAATGCTTTTTCTGCATCTATTGAGATGATCATATAGTTCTTATTTTTAAGTCTATTGATGTGGTGAATAACATTTATTGATTTCCGTATATTAAACCAGCCTTGCATCCCAGGGATGAATCCTACTTGATCATGATGTATAATTTTTTTGATATGTATTTGAATCCGATTCGCCAGAATTTCATTGAGGATTTTTGCGTCAAGGTTCATTAGAGATATTGGTCTGTAGTTTTCCTTCTTTGATGTGTCTTTGTCTGGTTTCGGAATCAGGGTGATGTTGGCCTCGTAGAATGAATTTGGAAGTTCTCCCTCTTTTTCTATTTCCTGAAATAGCTTGAAAAGTATTGGTGTTAGTTCCTCTTTAAAGGTTTTGTAAAACTCTGCTGTATACCCATCCGGTCCTGGGCTTTTCTTAGTTGGTAGTCTTTTGATGGTTTCTTCTATTTCCTCTATTGTTATTGGTCTGTTTAGGTTGTCTATATCCTCCTGGCTCAATCTGGGCAGATCATAGGACTCAAGGAATTTATCTATGCCTTCACTATCTTCTATTTTATTGGAGTATAAGGATTCAAAGTAATTTCTGATTATCTTCTGTATTTCTGAAGTGTCTGTTGTGATATTGTCTTTTTCATCCCGTATGCTAGTAATTTGGGTTCTCTCTCTTCTTCTCTTCGTTAGCATGGCTAAGGGTCTGTCAATTTTATTTATTTTTTCAAAGAACCATCTTTTAGTTTTGTCAATTTTTTCAATTGTTTCTTTTGTTTCAATTTCATTAATTTCAGCTCTGATTTTAATTATTTCTTGCCTTCTACTTCTTTTGCTGTTGTTTTGCTCTTCTTTTTCTAGGATTTTGAGATGAAGTATGAGATCATTTATTTGTTGGTTTTTTCTTTTTTTGAGGAATGAACTCCAAGCAATGAATTTTCCTCTTAGAACTGCTTTCAATGTGTCCCATAGATTCCGATATGTTGTGTCTGTGTTTTCATTTAACTCTAGGAATTTTTTAATTTCCTCCTTGATGTCTTCTAAAACCCATTGATCACTCAGCAACCTATTGTTCATTCTCCAGGTGATGCTTGCTTTTTCCTTCCTACTTTTATCATTGATTTTCAGTTTCATTCCATTATGATCAGATAAGATGCATGGTATTATCTCTACCCCTTTGTATTGTCTAAGAGTTGCCCTGTGACATAGTATATGGTCTATTTTTGAGAAGGTTCCATGTGCTGCTGAGAAAAAAGTGTAGCTACTTGATGTTGGGTGGTATAGTCTATATATGTCAATTAAGTCTAGGTTGTTAATTGTGTTATTGAGTTCTATAGTTTCCTTATTTAACTTTTGTTTGGAAGATCTGTCCAGTGGTGAGAGAGGTGTGTTGAAGTCTCCCATGATTATTGTATGTTGGTCTATTAGACTCTTGAACTTGAGAAGAGTTTGCTTGATGAATACAGCTGCACCATTATTTGGGGCATATATATTTATGATTGTTATGTCTTGTTGGTGTATGGTTCCCTTGAGCAGTATGAAGTGTCCTTCTATATCCCTTTTGATTAGCTTTGGCTTGAAATCTATTTTATTTGATATGAGTATGGACACTCCTGCTTGTTTCCGCGGTCCATATGAGTGATATGATTTTTCCCAACCTTTCACCTTCAGTCTATGTATATCTTTTCCTATCAAATGCGTCTCCTGTAGACAGCATATTGTTGGGTCTTGTTTTTTGATCCATTCTACTAGCCTGTGTCTCTTAATTGGTGAGTTTAAGCCATTAACATTTAGGGTTATTATTGAGATATGGTTTGTTCTTCTATCCATATTTGTTTATTGATGTTACTAAACCTGATTTGTTATCCTCTTTGACTACTTTCCCCCCTTTACTGTCCTACCTCCCATTGTTGGTTTTCAATGTTGTTTTCCATTTCCTCTTCCTGTAATGTTTTGCCAAGGATTTTTTGAAGAGATGGTTTTCTACCTGCGAATTCTTTTAACTTTTGTTTATTGTGGAAGGTTTTAATTTCATCTTCTAACCTGAAGCTTAATTTCGCTGGATACACGATTCTTGGTTGGAGCCCATTGTCTTTCAGTGTTTGAAATATGTTATTCCAGGATCTTCTAGCTTTCAGAGTCTGTGTTGAGAGATCAGCTGTTATCCTGATTGGTTTACCCCTAAATGTAATCTGCTTTCTTTCTCTTGCAGCTTTTAAAATTCTCTCCTTATTCTGTATGTTGGACATCTTCATTATAATGTGTCTAGGTGTGGATCTCTTATGATTTTGCACATTCGGCGTCCTGTAGGCTTCTAGGATTTGGGATTCTGTCTCAATCTTCAATTCTGGGAAGTTTACTCGTATTATTTCACTGAATAGACTGTTTATTCCTTTGGAATGGAGCTCTGTGCCTTCCTGTATCCCAATGACTCTTAAATTTGGTCTTTTGATATTGTCCCATAATTCTTGGATGTTCTGCTCATGGTTTCTTAGCAGACTTGCTGAGCTGTCTATGTTCTTTTCCAGTTCAAATACTTTGTCTTCATTGTCTGATGTTCTCTCTTCTAAGTGATCTACTCTGCTCATAGTATTCTCAATTGAGTTTTTAAGTTGGTTTATTGTTTCCTGCATTTCTAGAATTTCAATTTGTTTGTTTTTTATTACCTCTATCTCCCTGTGAAATTGATCTTTTACTTCCTGGATTTGTTTGTCAATGTGATCTTTCATTGTCTGATTTTGCTGTCTCATGTCTTCCTTGAGACTCCAGATCATCTGAAGCATATATATCCTGAACTCTTTATCTGATATTCCATCTGTTGCAGCTATTACCTCTTCTAAAGTTGAGTTGACCTGCATTGCTTGTGGTCCTTTCTTTCCTTGTCTTTTCATACTGCTCGCGTTTCTTTCTGCTTGGTGCAACTGTTGTGTTTTGAAATTTACCCCCTCTTTATTTATGTTGCTCTTGTATACTTGAAGAGTCTCCCTTGCAGGTGCGGGCGGCGGCTGTGCCCCTACTCCAATTGGGGTGACGTGTCTACCACGCTGGCGGCTCTCTGGGCCTGTTCCGGGAGTGGAAGGCGGCTCTGCTCTGTCCCTATTCCAATTGGGGTGTCGTGACTACAATGCTGGCAGATCGCTGGGCCTGTTCCGGGAGTGGGCGGTGGGCTTGGCTGGCGGGATTCCACCTAATGGCAGTCCCTAACCTCCCTGCTTGCTAATTAATGGCTTCTCTGAGGCGCCACGCCTTCTGTAGCTGCGGGGCAGGCCGCGCGAATCAGTTGGCCTGGATCTCTGGGGTCCTGCTGCTGGCTGTTTTGATGTTGCAAGCTGTTGGAGAGTGGTGGTGTATTCTTCAGCTTTCCCGGATGGTGGCCACTGACTGCCTGGATGGAGTGTCCGCTGTTTTGATGTTGCACTCTGAAGGAGAGTGGCGGTGTATCCTTCAGCTTTCCCGGATGGTGGCCGCTGCCTGCCTCGGTGGAGTGTCCGCTGTGGGGGATGGGACTGTACCGCTTCCTTCCCCTTCTGAGATCCCGTGCTCAGCCCAAGGGTCCGTGTGGGCTTGGCTGGTGGGATTCCACCTGATGGCCTTCCCTAACCTCCCTGCTTGCCAATTAATGGCTTCACTGAGGCGCCACGCCTTCTGTAGCCGCAGGGCAGGCCACGCAACTCAGTTGGCCTGGATCTCCGGGGCCCTGCTGCAGGCTGCTGGGATCCCTGGCACTCTATCGCTTTGATTTTTTCTGCTTGCCCCTCCCCCAGCGCTGGCTAGCCAGGTTTCCTTTTGGCTGCTACTGGGAGGAGGGGTTGGAGGTCAGGTGTCTCTGGTTTCCCCCTAGCCTGTATGGAGGCTCAGCTTGATACTCCCTCTCCCGGCAAGCCTAGGAGAGATTTTATGCGAATTCCCGCTGTCTGGGGGGTGAGCTGAATGACACCGACCTGTTTTGATGTCGCACTCTGAAGGAGAGTGGCGGTGTATCCTTCAGCTTTCCCGGATGGTGGCCGCTGACTGCCTCGGCGGAGTGTCCGCTGTGGGGGATGGGACTGTACCGCTTCCTTCCCCTTCTGAGAACCCGTGCTCGGCCCAAGGGTCCGTGTGGGCTTGGCTGGTGGGATTCCACCTAATGGCCTTCCTTAACCTCCCTGCTTGCCAATTAATGGCTTCACTGAGGCGCCACGCCTTCTGTAGCCACAGGGCAGGCCACGCGACTCAGTTGGCCTGGATCTCCGGGGCCCTGCTGCAGGCTGCTGGGATCCCTGGCACTCTATCACTTTGATTTTTTCTGCTTGCCCCTCCCCCAGCGCTGGCTAGCCAGGTTTCCTTTTGGCTGCTACTGGGAGGAGGGGTTGGAGGTCAGGTGTCTCTGGTTTCCCCCTAGCCTGTATGGAGGCTCAGCTTGATACTCCCTCTCCCGGCAAGCCTAGGAGAGATTTTATGCGAATTCCCGCTGTCTGGGGGGTGAGCTGAATGACACCGACCTGTTTTGATGTCGCACTCTGAAGGAGAGTGGCGGTGTATCCTTCAGCTTTCCCGGATGGTGGCCGCTGTCTGCCTCGGCGGAGTGTCCGCTGTGGGGGATGGGACTGTTCCGCTTCCTTCCCCTTCTGAGAACCCGTGCTCGGCCCAAGAGTCCGTGTGGGCTTGGCTGGTGGGATTCCACCTAATGGCCTTCCCTAACCTCCCTGCTTGCCAATTAATGGCTTCACTGAGGCGCCACGCCTTCTGTAGCCGCAGGGCAGGCCACGCGAATCAGTTGGCCTGGATCTCCGGGCCCTGCTGCAGGCTGCTGGGATCCCTGGCACTCTGTAAATTTCAATTTTCATTGGCAGTTATTGTGATGATCTTGGGGATAATTCCCTGTGAGGCTGACATCCCACAATGTCCTGGGTAGGAAAAGATCTTATATGTAACTGTGTCTCTTAGAAACAGCATGATAATAGAAAGCAGCTTATTTTACTGGAAATGACTAGACTGAGGGACCCATCATAGGTCATGAGTTCTTTTTCTGATAATGATTCCCATTCCTTTATGTATCCCCCTCTGTATGATACTGCCTCGTCATTTAGAATCCTCACCTGGTCTCTGCTTTCCCTAATTCTATGCCCTTTTGTGTCTTTATGTCATTACCTGTATCAGATTTTTCAACATCCTTATATTTTATCAGTCATTCTCTCAACTTCCTCAATAACTGTCTTCTTCTTTTCCACATACATTTTCCACATTACATTTTCATTGTAATCATATTAGGAGAAAATAAGGAAGTTGTTAAAATAATTCACATTTTATTCCCTTTGTTCAAATACTTGACTATTTAGTACAGATCTAGGGAGTGTCATGTGAGTACATAGCAATACACTATTTTAGTTCTTCATGTATCAAGGACAACCACTATTGATGGAAACTACAGCACAGGGGTGAGAAGGACACTTACTTACCTGAGATCTTGAGATGGTTCTGCTCTGACATGAGGTGTCTCCACCGAGTGCCCAAATACTGCTCCTTCGGTGCCTGGAGGCAGCAGAAATAAATGGTCAGAGCAAGAAAGTCCATAGACACATTCGGTTTCATTTCTATTTTTATACATCAAATATTCTTCCCCAAATGGGAAAACTGGAAACAGGAGTAGAGAAAATGAAAGAGAAATGATGGAAGAGGAGTACAGAATAGTGAAGAACCAAAGAAAGTCAACCTAAATATCTGTTAGAACTCTGTTAACTGCTTTTAAGATGACATTACTTATACATTGAGACTGAGAATTTCTACTTTCTGGTCAAAGAAAAAGGACCCGTTTATTTTTTCCAGTGCCTAAATTCTCACTTAAGTGAACTAGAAGGAGGGACAGGTCAGTTTTGATTTCTGTCCTCCTACAAATAGTAGGGCAGGGATGAAAGTGTAGAGGGTGAGCTCTAGTATAGCACATTACTAGTTGTTTAAAGACAGGTCTCATGGGGCATTTAGCAATATAGCTTTATAGTGATCATCAAATGATAGAGAACGTATCATGTTACTTTGACCCCTCTGGAGTTAAGGCTCTATCTAAAACTATGAGCTACTTTAGTTCATTTCATTATAGCTGAATTCATATGGGGTCACAGATGTCTGAAGAGGTCAGGGACTCTAACATCTGCCTCAGCAGTTGAATGACACTCCACATAAACTTTCACTTACTGACTCCATTTGATATTTTTTTTCCAGACTTAGAGCTTCTCTGTGCTTTAACTGAACAAAATGGAATGATTTTCTTCTTCAAAAGCCAAGTGAAAAAACAATTTTTTAAAAAGATATTGGTAAAAACCTTTGTATTTTTGTGATTTTTCACAAGCATTTCAGATCATTTCCTTCAGATGAAACTTTAATTTCTTTTGGTCTAATATTCTTAAAATGTCTATATGTAAGAATGTCATTCCTGTTCCACAAATATCTTCAAAACTATTTAAGTATTACAAGGCAATTCAAAACTATAAATTTTAAACCTACAAAACAAACCTGTTATTGCTTAATGTGAAGGAACACATAAAATACATTAATTCCAGTAATCAAGGATGAAATTGCAGATAGGAAAGTACAGCTAACATTTTGAGTTTCTTAAAAAATAATTGGCTGTGTTGGGAAATGTATTAGAACCACCTGATGATAGCTTTTTAAAAAATAGCAAAAAGACCTTGATCCTGAGTCACAGAGGAAGGTTTTTTTTTTTTCCCCAAAGATTGTAACAGAATTTCATCTGTTTTATGGCACTTAGGACAAATTAAGACTCCGCTGTAGTAAATTCCTAAGATTACAGATTTCGATTTATAAGTAAAAGTTATTGGCATTTCTGGACCTTCTGCTGGGTTTTACTAGGTTTTTCTTTTTTTTCTTTTTCCCCTTAAAATGGAGCATGTAGTGTAGGGCACATAGTGTTTATCATTTTAGTTGTTTTCACAAATTTAGAAGAATTATATCTGTAAGAGCATTTCTCTTTCCAGTTTGTAGGATATTTTATCTCCAAAAGTGGTAAATTTCTTAAGATGAGTCTTTAAATGTAAAATAATAGTTTGAGATAAATCTCTACTTCCGTGCTTTTGATGGGATGGAATTTGAAAGAACATTCCAAGGTATAAATTTGCAGATCTGAAAAGAAGAGACTTTGACATTTTAAAATGAAATATAACTTCCAGATAGGTTATTTATCCATGTGAAAGGTTCAAAAACTAATTTCTACTATTGTATGATTATGAAAAATTCCCAATGAGTCAGAAATGTAATTAAAGGATGGCAACAATACTTATTTCTGAACACAGGTTGGCATACATAGTAACTGGGCACAGATTATATTGGGGAAAATGAAAATAGTCAAAGTTTAAGTTTTCAAGAAGATCAAACAATTATACAGGTCTTGATTCTAAGTTTCAATGTAGAAAGTTATTAATGATTTTAAAAATATTCCTAAGGAATTAAGTCTACAATCACATCATTTATGGGGCTAAGTTGAAAACTGAACAAAACATCATAAATAACTAACTAAATGCAGATATCTAGATGACGAAAAAAGTTGTTCTCACCCTCCCTGCTGATGCCAGACTTACAAAAATTAATAGTTGTCAAAGATAATCTTGAAGGATATCAATGAGGAAAAATAAAAGCCACCTGAACCAGATTTGTACTATAACAGCTGAAGACAATCAACAGTAAAAAAAAAATAAATCTCTCATGAATGGAAAATGGAAAGGTTTGTCAGAACTGACAATAAAAATACAGGATATTGGTAGCAGGAGATGGAAGATTATAGGAAAGGTTTACCTCCCAGTAGCTCCTTAGCAACATAAATAAAAAGCAGGAAGATTGCTCATCAAAGAGATGGATAACTAAGAGAATTCCCTGAAATTCAGTACTTGACAGTAAAAGAAAACATAGAGAAACAGAAAGTTGGAAAATTCAAACATAATATAAGAAACAATATGTTAGAGGCAATCATGAGTTCAAAGCCAGCCTCAGCAAATTAGCGAGGCCCTGAGCAACTCAGCAAGACCCTGTAAATAAAGTATTAAAAAGGGCTGGGGATGTGGCTCAGTGGTTAAGCACCCCTGCATTCAATCCCCAGTAAGAAAGAAGGAGGGAAGGGAAGGGAAGGGAAGGGGAGGGGAGGGGAGGGGAGGGGAGGGGAGGGGAGGGAGGAAAGGAGGGAGGGAGGAAAGGAGAGAGGGAGGAAAGGAGAGAGGGAAGGAGGGAGGGAGGGAAGAAAGAATATGTGGATAGAGATAGAGATGTGCCAGCTTGGCTGGTGGGAGCAAATAATAGTGGAGAAAAAAAAATGGATTTGCAGGAACCTATGGAATATAGAGGGAGGCTGATCTTCATGGGCCCAGAGCCAGAGAGGGAGGTTGTTGAGTTAAAAAAATAAAAATAAAAATTTCTCAACAGATATTTCAATGTGAATTGGTTGCCAGTGGAGAACCATTTGTAAGTGCTGTACCATGGGGAGCACAGAAAAAAGATCAGCAACTCATAAAGGAAGTTGCCACCCTCCCAGCAGTCACCTATAATGGCCTCAGAGAGCCTGGCCTGTGTGAATGAAATAGGTACAAAGAGATTTATTTGATCCTTGAGGATTCTTTGTATGAAGACCAAGGAGAAAGAGCTTTCTTTGTGGCTGGCATCCCATTAGAGATATTGGGAAGATGTAAATAACAGCTGGACAGGATCTTTTGCACTCCAGGGCTGATACTGGGTAATTCAGATATGAAACTGTGGAGGGTTATATCCTATACCTTAAAGTTGAATTGATCAAAAGCACCTGAGACCCAGAAGCCCAGCAGAGATGAGTATCTTCACAGCAACTGGGGTATGAATCAAATATCAAATTCCCACCAATAGAGTTCTAATGGCTAGTCAGGATTAAATTCCAAACGGAATTTGTTGAGAGCTTGGAACTTTAATTTAGAACTTGAAACTCCACTGGAGGAGCAGACAATCTGTCAACATTTACTAGTCTAAGACACCCTATACTGGAAAATGGAAAGCTCAGAGCTTTGGCTCCTAGCCACAACCACAACCAGCTTTGGCTCCTAGCCACAACCACTGGCAACTATGTCAGAAACACAAAGATGTTAAACTTTAAAACCTCTGGCCATTGACCTAAGGGTAATAGAGCCAAAAATATATGCAAAAATTAAAAATTCATCCTTGCCAACAATTTAGACCACCTCAGTGGAAACAAGCTATTTACCTCAAGTTAAGATTTTTAATCTTTATATTCTTTATTCCTCCCATTGTTTTACTTTTTACCTTTAATTTTTCAATTGTTTTCAAATTTAATTTAGTCATATCTTATTATTTTTAATTTTGCAAGATTGTGTGGGGGGAGTGCTCTCACTGCATGGACAGGTCTGAAAAGATACATACTTTTTTCAAATGATTTAACTTTAATTTTACTTGTTTCTTTCTTCACCTATTTATTATCTAAACTTGGTTTGAATTAGGTGGGGTAAAGTATATATTTGTTTGAGTTGTTTCAGTCTTAATTTGCTTCTATCTCGTTTTCTGTTTTTTACTGCTTTTACTTCACTCTCTTTTCTCACAGCCTACTTTTCCTATTGACTATTTTTCTTTCTAATTTTTATTGGTTTTAGTTAATTTTTACTTCTCCTTTATTGTGATGTTCTGATATCTAACTTTGGCCTCTCCTCTGTCCACTTTTTAAATATTTCAATTTTTTTCTTGCCTTACTACCCCATTTTCCCTTCATTTAAGAAATTATAATCTCACTATTTATAGAATCTTATGATTTATGTAATTTCTATCCCATTCATGTTATGATTATTAATTATTAGTGGTTGATGTATTAGACATCTGCTGTTTAATGCCTGATTGAGTTCACGGATATTTTAGTTGGTGCTGATGTCAAATAATGACCCAAACTTTACTATATACGTGGCAATTGGTGTTATAGATGCTAAAGCAAGTACTGGATATTTATCTTAAGGTTGTACATCTGTTGCTAACATTAGCACTACTCCTGGCTAAAATGGACTGAAAAATGATTGGGGCGCTTCAAGTTCACCAAGTAAGATGCTGAAGCAGAGCCATATCCACAATTTTGTCAAATAATAGCAAATATCACCCCAAATAATGATCTAGCCCCACCCAAGTCCCAACAATACCTCAACATACAGAATAGGGAAGATAAAACCCCAAACAACCAGGACTCAAGGAAGAGCAACCAGAGGAGATCCTCAGGTCACACCTCTGGACACCTACTTCTACATCAGAAACAGAGAGAAGTCCCACAACAAAAAGATAACTATATAAGTGAGTGTGTGTGTGTATGTATGTGTATATATATATATATATATATATATATATATATATATCCTTTATGTATATATATTTTTTATTTTATTTTTTGTATTTGTGTGTGTAAGAAGGGGAATCCATTTCAAATGATGTGCAAGTGCAACTTCTGAAAACATGAGGAAACAGGCAAACAAATCTCCCCCCAAATTCCCAATATCCCAATAAAGGATCACATGGATATTGAAGGGGATGAAATTACAGACAAAGACCATAAAAACTGATCATTATAATGTTTGATGAAATAAACTAAGATCTAAGAAATGAATTGCAGCAAATATAGCAAATTAAAGACCATTTCAATAAAGAAACAGAGATAATGTTAATAAACCCATCATTAGAAATGAAAGCCATAATGAATAAAATTAAGAATTAATTTTAAAGCATCACCAATAGATTAGATTGCAGAGAAAAAAGAACTTCAGGTCTTGAAGTTCTAGCCTTTACAGTGTATGTGAACTTGAATAATCGGTATACAATAAAGGAAAAAGAAAAGATTATGATCAGAATATACAAGAACCCTGGGACAGCAAGACAATAAACCTGAGAGCCATTGAGATGAAAGAGAACATAGAGATATTGTCTAATGGCAGTAAGTGCATCTTCAATGAGATTGCAACAACAAAAAAGTCTTCTCATATACGAAATGAGATAGACATCCACATATGGAAGGCACATAGGAACCCAAATATGAAAACCTCTTTAAGACACATCATAATTAAAATGCCTTACATAGAAAATAAGGAAAGAATATTGTAAGTTGCAAGAGATAGACATCAGGTTATATTTAGAGGAAGTCAATAAGGCTCACTTTTGTTTTCTCAACTCAGATTCTAAAATCAAGGAGGACATGGAATGACATACCCTAAGCTCTAAAATAAAACAACTGCCAGCCATGCTTGTTATATTCAGCAAATATATCTTTCAAAATTAAAGAGAAAATAAAAAATTTTTATGACAAAAATAAACAAAGGAATTCATGACCATCACTACAAAGAATACTGCACACAGATATACAAAGATATACTGCACGCAGAGAAAAGCCAAAGCAAATCCTAAAGCTTCCAAATATATGAAAAGCACTAGAAGAGCAACCAACTAACTGGAAGTAAAGATGAAAGTAAATATAACAAAGAAAGCAAAATGACAGGATATAATAAACACATATCCATCCGTGATGACTTTGAATAGAAATGGTCTCAACTTCCCAATTATAAGTTATAGATTAGGATAATGTATGTTTAAATTTTTATTTGTTTTAATTAGTTATACATGACAGTAGAATGCATTTATGTACTTTGATATATCATACATAGATGGGATATAATTTTTCATTTTTCTGGATGAACATGTTGCAGAATCTTATTGGTCATGCACTCACATATGTACATACAATAATGTCTGTTTCATTCTACTATTTTCCCTATACCCACATCCCCTCTCCTTCTTTCCCATCACTTCCCTCTACCTCATCTATGGTAATGCTATTCTTCCCTTGTGCCTCCCGTCTTATTATGAATTAGTATCCGCATATTAGAGAAACATTGGCCTTTGGTTTTGTAGGATTGGCTTATTTTGCTTAGCATGATATTCCCCAAAGCTATATGTGCTAATAATTTATGTATGCCATAATTTTACTCTTCTTTAAAGCTGAACTAATATTCCATTGAGTATATATCTACATTTTCTTTATCCATTCATCTATTGAGGGGCACCTAGGTTGGTTCCATAGTCTAGCTATTATGAATAGAGCTGCTATAAACATGATGTGGATGCATTACTATAGTATGCTGATTTTAAGTCCCTTGGTATAAACCAAGGAGTGGAATAGCTGGGTCAAATGGTGGTTCCAGTCCCAATTTTCTGAGGATTCTCCACACTGCTTTCCATAGTGGTTGTACTAGTTTGCAGTCCCACCAGCAATGTATAAGTGTATCTTTTTCACCAAGATTGCCATTCTGACAGGAGTGAGATGAAATCTTAGAGTAGTTTTGATTTGCATTTCTCTAATTGCTAGAAATGTTGAATACTTTTTCATATAATTAATGATCAATTATATTTCTCTTCTGTGAAGTGTTGTTCAGTTCCTTAGCCCATTTATTGATTTGGTTATTTGTTTTACAATGTTAAGTTTTTGAGTTCTTTATATATCCTAGAGATTAATGCTTTATTGGAGGTGCATGGAGTGATGATTTTCTCACAATCTGTAGGCTGTCTCCTCACTTTATTGTTTTCTTTGCTGAGAAAAAGCTTTTTAATTTGAATGCATTCCATTTATTAATTCTTGATTTTACTTCTTGTGCTTTAGGAGTTTTGTTAAATAATTCAGATCCTAGGCTGATGTGGTTCTAAATGAAATTCTGAAATATTGAATACAAAAAATATATTAAAAAGATAGTGCACCATGATGAAGTGGGATTCATCCCAGGGATGCAGGGTTGGTTCAACATAAGTCAATCAATAATCATAATACATCATAGTCTTAAAAACAAGAATTATATGATAATCTCAATAGATGCAGGAAAAGCATTTGACAAAATACAGCACACCTTCATGTTCAAAACAACAACAACAACAAAACACTAGGGATAATAGGAACATACCTCAATATTGTAAAAGCTATAGATGCTAAACTGAAAACCAGCATCATTATAAATGGAGAAAAAATGAAAGCATTCCTGCTAAAAACTGAAACAAGACAAGGATGTACTCTTTCACAACTTCTATTCAACATCAACCTTGAAACTCTAACCAGAGCAATTAGACAAAAGAAAGAAATTAAAGGGATACAAATAGGTAAAGAACTCAAACTATCACTGTTTTCTGATGACATAATTCTATATCTAGAATATCCAAAAATTCCACCAGAACACTTGTAGAACTAATAAATGAATTCAGCAAAGTAGCAGGATATAAAATCAACCCCATAAATCAAAAGCATTCCTATACATCAGCGATTAATCCACTGAAAGAGAAATTAGGAAAACGACTCCATTCACAATAGCCTCAAATAAATAAATAAATAAATAAAATACCTGGAAATCAATCTAACAAAAGAGATGAAAGACCTCTCCAGTAAAAACTACAGAACATTAAAGAAAGAAATTGAAGAAAATTTCAGAGGATTGAAAGATCTCCCATGCTCCCAGATAGGCAGAATTAATATTGTCAAAATGACCATAGTACTGAAAGCATTATACATATTTAATGCAATTCCTATTAAAATCCTAATGACATTCTTCATAGAAATAGAAGCAGAAACCATGAAATTTATTTGGAAAAATAGGAGACCCAGAATAGCTAAAGTAATCCTTAGCAAGAAAAGTGAAGCAGGAGACATCACAATGCCAGAACTTTAACTATACTACAGAGCTATAATAATAAAAACAGCATGGTATTGGCACCAAAATAGACATGCAGACTAATGATACAGAATAGAGGACTTAGAGACAAACCCAAATAAATATGGTTATGTCATACTAGACAAAGGTGCCCAAAACATTCACTGGAGAAAAGATAGCCTATTCAACAAATGATGCTGGCAAAACTGGAAATCCATATTTAGCAAAATGAAATTGAACCTCTATCTCTCACCATGCACAAAAATCAACTCAAGGTGGATCAAAGACTTAGGCACTAGAAAAGAAAAAATAGCCCCCAATCTTCACCATGCCAGCCTAGGATCTGATTTTTTTGGAATAATGTATTTTAAAAACACAATTCAACTATATGCTGTTTGCAACCACATCTCATAGGCAGAGACACCCAAAGACTGAAAGTAAAAGTTTAGAAAAAAATACTCAGTGTAAATAGAGTCCAAAAAAATTAAGAGTAGCTATTCTCATGTTTGACAAAGCATATTTCAAGCAAAATTTTATCAGAATATACAAAGGCTACTGCATACTGCTAAACAGAACAATCCAACAAGAAGATATAATGATAGAAATATATATTCCCCAAATGTCAGTGTATCTAATTACATTGAAAAATACTTCTTGACATTAAATCTTAGACTCCAATAAAATGATACTAGGTGGTTTCAACACACCCTTAGTACCAATAGACAATCCATATAAATATAAATTAAATAAATATACCTCTGACTTAAATAACTCTATGAATCAAATGGATGTAACAAACTACTACAAAATTTTTTTATCTCCCAAACAGCTGAATTTACTCTCATCTCAGCAGCTCATGGAAATTTTTCCAAAATAGAGCATATTCAAAGTCACAATATAATTTTTAGAAAATACAAAATAGAGATATAATTCCATGCATTTTGTCAGATCATAATGGAATGAAACAAGAAATTAACAGCAAGAAAAATATTAGAAACCATATAAACACATGGAGACTGAACAGTTCTCTTTTAAATGAATAATGGATGGTAAAAGAAATGTGAGAAGAAATCAGGAAAATTTTAGAAAAAAGTGGGAACAGAGATACAACATATCAAAATTTCCAGGACCATATGAAAGCAGTTTTAAGAGAAAAATTTGTAGTTTTGCATGCCTACATAGAAAAATAGAACCTAAATAAGTAAGTAAGCTTATGCTCCATCTCTAGGCATTACAAAAGGAAGAATAAACTAATTATAAAATCAGTAGAAGACAGAAAATAATTAAAATCAGAGCCAAAATTAATGAAAATGAGAATAAAAAATACAAAGGATCAATGCAACAAAAAATTTATTCTTCAAAAAGGTAAATAAAATTGATAAACACTTTGCCAAACTAATGAAAAGAGAGAGAAAAGACCCAAGTAAACACAATTACAGATGAGAAAAGGGAAATAACCACAGACACTTCTGAAATCTGGAGAATCATTAGAAACTATTCTGAAAATTCATAATCCAATAAACTAGAAAATCTAGAAGACATTGACAGATTTCCAGACACATGTGACCTGCTCAAATTGAACCATGAGGATACAGAAAATGTAAACAGACAATTTTTAAACCAAGGAAATATAACAAAGAAAAGTCAAATAACAGAAGAACACTCTTTTGAGTTATATCAGATGTTTAAGGAAGAACAAACACCAGCCTTTTTTCAAAGTATTCCACAAAATTAAAAGACAGGAAACCCTCCCAAACACATTTATTGAAGCCAATGTAACCCTGATACCAAAACCAGTCAAAGACACATGAAGGAAAGAAAGCTGCAGACCAATAGCCCTGATGAACATAGATACAAAAATCCTTAATGAAATATTAGCAAACTGCATTCAAAAACACATGGAGAAGATGATACATTATGGTCAATTGTGTTTCATGCCAGGGATACAAGGCTGGTTCAACTTATATAAAATACATAATTCATTACCTAAACAGAATAATGAAAAACAATCAGATGATTATTTCAAAAGATTCACAAAAAGCTTTGGAGAAAATCCAGCACCCATTTATGTTAATAATGCTGGAGAACCTACAAATGAAAGGAAATTACATAATCATCCTAAAGGCTATATATGACAAATTCAAAATCAACATCATATCTCACATGTGTGCCAAGCAGGCAATGGAATTTAGGTTCCTCTGCATGAAATGTTCTGGCTGCAGAATAAAAGCTAATAAAGAGAAAACATGGAAGAAACCACAGGACACAGGAAGTAATTTTAGAATGGGGAGGGGGATGGACCACTCTCCAATCTTAGGGATGAAGCTTCCACACCAGAAAAAGAGAGAGAGAGGGAGCCCACACTTGCTTTATTTATATGGAGGAACATCAAAGGTTTTTCATGGAATGTTCTTTGCCAAATAAGTAAGAGGTGGGCTGTCCAGTTCCCAATCAGTTATGCCCAACTCTGGAGCTATGAGAGCTGTCCCATGAGTAGAGCAGGGATAGAGATCTCAGGCCTTGGACAGTTAGGATCCTTCCCAAGGGGAGACCTAAGTACATAAGCACTCAACCACTGAACCACATCCCCAGCCCTATTTTGTATTTATTTAGAGACAGGATCTAACTGAGTTTCGCCTCACCATTGCTGAGGCTGGCTTTGAACTCGCCATTCTCCTGTCTCAGCCTCCAGAGCTGCTGGGATTATAGGCATGCACCGTGGATCGGTACTGAGTAAATAACCCTCAATCATCATAAACATAATAAGTCAGAGTTTCCCACAATCATAATAAACAGAGAAACACTAAAAGCATTTCTGCTACAATCAAAAATAAAACAGGAATTTCACTCTCAGCACTTCTATTCAATACAGTTTTTGAAATTCTAGCCAGAGCAATCAGGCAAGAGAAGGAAATTAAAGAGATACAAATAGGAAATGAAGAAGTCAATTATCTCTGTTTGCTGATAGCATGATCATATATCTAGAAGTCCCAGAAGAACTCCATCAGAAGATCTTCCAGAAATAATAAGCAAATTCAGCAAAGTAGAGGTATATGTGATCAATGTTCATAAATCAATAGCTTTCCTGTATTCTAGCAGTGATTCTTCTGAGAAAGAAATCAGAACTATCCCATTCCCACTGGCTCAGAAAATAAATAAACATGATTCTTGGGAATTAATCTAATCAAGGTGATAAAAGATCCTTGCAAAGAAACTACAGAACATAGAAGAAAGAATTTGAAGAAGATATTAGAATGTGGAAAACCTCCCATGTTCTTGGATTGGCAGAATTAATATTGCCCAAACTGTCTCACTACCAAAAGCAATATACAGATTCAATGCAATATCTACCAAAATACCAGTGATCTTCTTCACAGAACTTGAAATAGTAGTCCTGAAATTCTTTTGTAAGAATAAGAGACCCAGAATAGTTGAAGCAATTCTGAGCAAGAATGTCAATGGAAGAGGCATCATAATTTCTGGTCTCTAATCTTAACAAAGTACTAAAAAAAAAAAAAAAAAAAAAAAAAAAACAAAAAAAAAACAAAGCAAGCACTGAACTCCGTGGTGCATGCCTATAATTGCAGTGGTTCTGGAGGCTGAGACAGGAGGATGGTGAGTTCAAATTGAGCCTCAGTAATGGTGAGGAGCTTGGCAACTCAGTGAGATCCTGTCTCCAAATAAAATACAAAATAGGGCTGGGGATGTGGCTCAGTGGTTGAGTGCCCCTGAGTTCAATCACTAGTACAAAGTAATAAAACAAAACAAAAGAAAACAAAATCCATAAAAAATGAAGCAAGCTGAACTTATGTTCTTAGACACTGATTTTGTCCAGCTTTCAAAACCTCAGTAATCTGACCCTATCTACCTGTTTTGACCGATTTTTTTATACTCATCTATGAAATATTTTTACTAAATTTCCCAACTCTTAAGGCAAATGAGAGTTCTTCATTCTCTAAATGAAGGGTTTACTCTTGATAAAATTCATTTAGAATCGATTATATCTCTTCTGAAAAGTTGTATTTTTAAGTATGTATGTTTCTCCTCTTAGGCTAAATTAAAAAAAAAAAACAAAAGACATTGTTTATATTCTACTATATTTTTGACATGGCACAGTGTCTTGTTAGTGTTAACTAATTAATAAGTATTGATAAAGATTGATATTTCAAGGTTCTTCTTCAAAGCTTTAGTTATTCTGATTTTTACTGTAGTTTGATTTATGGGACATGCATGTCCCAATACCCACGTCAGAAACTGAGGAAGCATTCTGAGATGCCTTTTCTTGTTCAGTTTATTAGTGCACTTAATTTCACAGTTTTGATATCACTTATATTATCTGTCAAAAAATAACATACTACTGCCAAACAATTTTCCAAAACTTGAAGTTGACTGTGTCTCATTTTAAATGCTCTGGGAAAGCAACTGTCTAAATAAGCCAAACCAAATTTCAGAATAGAACAGAGAAGAGCTCACATCTGCCTGAAGAGGTGGGCAAATTAATGAACACATAATCTCTGTTCATCCTTCAGGGACTGATTCTAGATTATTTATATATTTTTTTCTGTGAAACATTTTCTACATCTTTGAGCTCTAACTATTTCTTCCCAACTTCCCCAGGTTCCTAAGAAAATTGCCAGTATAGGATTTGTAATATTGCATTATAATTTTCTTTAAACTCTTTCCAGAAACTTAGGATTCTTGACAGTAAAAGACTTTATCTCAATCAAATTTGTATCCTTAAAACTGTCCATATATTATAATGCATAAGAAAGTATCAGTAAATGAAAAAGAACAGGAATGAAAGCAATAATAAAAGCATGGAAATATTTTATATTTTAACTTTATATGCAAAACATACTAAGTTTCTGTTTCCAAGTATATTTATTTGTTTAACCTTAACAGAATTTTGGTCATTAACCTCAGGTATCAATTTTAATTTATTGAAATGGTTATTATAAGTCTAATCAATATTAATTGCTCTAGTAAAACAAGGATATAGTTTTAGATGGTTCTTTAAAAACAAAAATCATCATACTGTTCATTTGAGACTGGAGCATAATTGCCAAGGATTCTACAAAGAAATCATTTAAAAGTCTATTTTTACTTTTCATATTAAAAAAAATGACTCAGACATTTATCTTGGATGCTAAATCATGTCCTCTTATATACTTCTAAAAGTTTCCAAAGGGGATCAGTGTTTCCAATGCAACCAATTTGATCATGGACTGGAACCTCCAAACTATGAATCAAAATAAATCTTTTATCTATAAAAAATAAAGTTAAAAAGAGATAGAATACTATACAGCCTTTTAAAATCAGAAAATGCTATGATTTGTCACAAAGTAGATGGCACTTTTGATTGTGTTTGCCGAAGATGGACTATTGATGGCACAAAATTTTCACTTAACATCATGTTAAGTGAAATAAGCAACTCACAGAAAGCCAAATACCATATGATGTCATTAATATGTGGAATCTAAAATAGTTAGTCTTGTAGAAATAGAGTAGAAGATTGTTCCCAGAGACTTGGGTCAAGGGAAGAATGGGAAAAGAAAGGGACTAAAAGGGCACAAAGTTTTAATTTGACTGGAGACATAATTTTAATGATCTATTATATCACATGGTGACCATTGTTAATAAAAATATATTGCATATTAACATTTTCAAATAGATTTTTTTCACCTCAAAAACTAAGTTGGTGAATTGATGGATATAGATGGATATATGTCAAATAATTGGCTGAATATTTCTACAATGCACATATAGATCAAACCACCATATTTTAATACACATACATAATTATCACTCAGCAATTAAGAATAAGTTTTAAATTTTAATAAAGAAAAAGTGATAATGGAAAAGTAATTGGAAATTAGGTGGAAAACACATTTCTTCAAGGTGAAATATATATCAAAAATAAATTATGTGTCACAAATAAATACATTTAGAATAAACTATATCAAGATTGAAAATGAGATAGAATTCTTTCTTGGTTATATTGGTCTCGAGTAGCTCGTGTTTTAAAAGGATTTATTTCTCTTCCCATTTGAAGGTAAAAGGGTCTCCACTTGTTAATTATATTCATGCTTTAATAAACTAAATAATTAATCAATTTGAAAATCATACATAAAGGGCTGAGGTTGTGGCTCAGTGGTAGAGTGCTTGCCTAGCACATGCAGGGCCTTGGGTTTGATCCTCAGCACCATGTTAAAATAAATAAACAAAGTAAAAGTATTTGTACATTTATAGCTAAAAAAAATCAAAAAATCACACATAAAGAAAACAAGAAAAATATGTTATTTTCACATTGAATGTTAACCCTAATATTTTAGTAGAACCAACATCTTAGGAAAAAACTATATAAGTAATACCACTTCCTCTATTCTAAAAATTTAAAACCAGAATAGTCAACCTAAGCTTTCTTCATTTTCTTTTCATATACATATTTTTAGGAAATAATGAGCAATTCCAAGGTCTATAATAATTATTGGAATGTCACTTGTCCTTTGACATGAAGAGAATTCAGGTGTTTAGAGAATTCTGAGTGGAATTTTGTGCCATGGGTAGTCCATCTTCAGCAAACATAATCAAAAGATTCTATGCTTGTAGACTTATTAAAGTATCAATGACTTACCACTTCATTTTAAATGTTCCTGCAAATTAAAATATAAATACATGAATTAATATCTTGATAAAAGTTGAGCTACCAACTGAGACTATTGTCCATTATTCATTTTTGTTGTTGTTTCATTTTGTTTTCTTTGTTTTGTGTTTGCACCACAGAGCTATCTCTACCACAGAGCTATCTCTACCACAGAGCTATCTCCTTAGTCCTAATCTTGATTGAGTCAGGATCAAAGATGCTCAGTTTTACTGTAAAATATTTCATAACTGATTAGTTCTTGCTAAGATTTAGAAGATCAACACCAGATTTCTAGGTGAATTATCTTTTTACCACATTTAAATAAATTCTTCAGAAGCTTTGAAAACCCTTACTGTACACAGGTGGGGACAGGTGGGGAGTGGCTGAAGGACATCACTCCAGGTGTGCCTTTAGGGTTTATATTTTGTTCCTAGTGAGCAGACATCTCTTTCTACTTCTGTGTTGCTCTGTCCTGAGCCGCCTTCCTCTGCCACACCCTTCCACCTTGAGGTGTTAGAGCTCCTTAGCCCAGAGCAAGAGGGTTGGCTGTGTATGGACTGAGATCTCTGAAACCATGATCCAAAAGAAACATTTCCTCCTTTAATCACTGTTTTCAGGTCTTTTGGGAACAGCAACAAAAAGCTGACTAAAACAGAGGGGCAAACACAATCTCTGAAAAGCATATTGTTTGGGGCCAAAAAAGAAAGAAAACCCTTATGCTTCAATGTTCATGGTTTTCTACACAGAAAGTCCAAAAGAATGTACAGAAAATTTAATAAGATTAATTAGAGAGTTACTTTGACTTACTCTGAATTAAGAAGAATTTAAGAAAAGTTGTATAAGCTCTTGATAGATGAATTATTAAATATAATCAAAACAAATAAATTTTAAATATTTGTGGATTATAATATGATCCTACCTTGGAAGACCTTAACATAAGATTAATCATTTCCCCCAATATTTTATTGTAGTCCCAATGAGTTAATCAACACTATTTGATGGCATTGGACAAGCTGATTCTAAATATACACATGTGTGCATGCACAAATACACACAGGAATGTATATATGTAAATATATGTATGAATATTAAGAATTATACAGCAAACTGTATATCCCCTGCACAAATATGCAGGTAGACATATTCTCCTGACCAGATAACAACACTTCCTGTAAAGTTCTAACAGTAACTCCATGAGGGCTTCAGTAGAGCCAGAGGAATAGACAACAGCTTACAAGACAGCCCAGAAACACACCAAAAAAATTACACCTATATAAAAACTTAATTTATGGCAAAGTAACTATTGAACACAAGTTACAAAAGAAACTATTCAATAAATGAGATAGGATAATTAGTTATACCTACGAGGGACATAAAATTGTATTTAATGCCATATGCGAAAAATGAATATCAACTGGATTAAAAATGTGAAGGGTAAAATTATAAAATATGTAGAAGACAATGTGAGACAACATCTTTTGACTTCAGGTTTGAGAATATTTCTCATTAGGAAAAATTATAATTGGATCCAAGGAAATGAAAAATCATTGCTCAAAAACCCTTATGCTTCAATGTTCATGGTTTTCTACACAAAAAGTCCAAAAGAATGTACAGAAAAAGAAAGCAATCTTTGACCTTGCAGAAGATATATTCAATAGTTGACATAGAATTCTTACCAAAATGTACAAAGAATGCTTAAAAACAATAAAAAGACAGATGAACCAGCATAAACTAGCTAATACTTACAAGAGATAACCCACAGAGTTTAAATAACCAATATCCATCTCAGGTGGTGAGGTGGGGGTGCTTAACTCATTAGTAATTAGAAAAAAAAAGTGAGTTAAAATTGCACTTCGGTACCAACAGAGACTCTCTGGTCTTGCAAAACCATCAATATAAATTTCTTATTTCTTATTAGAGAGTAAGTATAATTTCTTAAGAAAAAATATATAAAAAGCATTCAGAATGAAACTTATGAATTTGACAATATTAACACAAATTTTTTTCTTAATAGCAAAAGACACTATAATTAAAGGTAAAATAAAAAAAATAGAGCCTAAGCATATAAAACAATTAACATGTAGAAAATATAAATGACTCCTATAAAGCAATTAAAAAGCAAACAAACAGCTTATTAGAAAAGAAAAAGACAAAAACATGATTAAGCGACTCTCAGAAAGAAACTGAGTATTGGATACATATAAAAAATGATATTATAGATGAAGCACAAAGAAGATGTAACTTTATATAAATCTTTATATGAAATATTAGAAAAGTTATCATATCATTTTGTCTTGTCTGAGATAAAACACTATTCACTACTATTCTCCATTTTAGGATCATAGCAAATGGATGCCATTATGTGGGTGTTTGGAAAATGGCAGAATTTATCAAAACAGAATCCTCACTGAAATACTAATGAAAATAAACAACTCCCTCTTTAAAGTAGTCAACTATTTATTTTAGGTAAGTGTTTTAAAATAGCATGGTATGTCTTACCAAGTTTCCATGCTTGTTTCAAATTATAAGGATTTTTGTTGTCAATTCAAGTGACTAAAATCATACAAGAAATGAGAAAATAAACATCAGACCCAGTTAGGTAAGTTTTCTATTCAGTTGTATTATTGTGTAACAATGCTTATTTTTTCAGTTCACTACACAAAATGACACAAAATAGATCATCCTTCCAACAGAGTTTCACTGGAGAAGACACATGAAGACTAAAAAACTTGAAATCCAGGTCAATTTGGTACCTGCTTCCCTACCAAGTCGATTACTTAGTTTGAAATCTTCATGTTCTATACCAAAAAACTTAAAAAGCATTGTTCTCATTTCCTCATAGAACTGTGTAAGATTTTTTAAAATATTATATAATATTCATAAATTTACACAGTATCCATATATACATGTATCATGCTACAACATATGGTTCCCAAATACTTAGCATTATTGGTATGTCTGATCAGTTGAAAAGATGGGAACCTATGGTGATTCAGGGACATGAAAATTTTCATGCAGTGTTGATTATGCCACAAAATGATAGAAACTTATTAAGGTCTCGCTCCTTTGAACAAATAATTCAATTTCAACGAATTTATTCTAAAGAGATACTTATATATGGTCATACAAATTTAGCTACAAGGAATTTGATGATAACCCTATGAAGGGGAAAAATCAAAATGTTCAATGATAGGGAAATATTTAATAAAGTATTGTGATTCAATAAAATAGAGTAAATTTAGCCATTTAAAATACACTGCCCAATAGCATGACTTAACAATAACTATTAACTCTCCATAAAGATATTTGTAATATCTATGTTCTTTTAAAAATTTTTTTATTTGGCCATTTTAGTTATATATATATATATATATATATATATATATATATATATATATATATATATATATTAATGGGGCTCATTCTGGTATAATCATGCATGCACAGACTATAATTTGCTCCTTTTCAATCACTTTTTCCCTACCCTCCTTCCTCTACCTGTTCATCTTCCTCTAATCCACTGGTTTTTCTTCTATTTATTTGTTGTTTTTGACATTTTATTATGTGTGTCTGTATATGTGTGTGTGTGTGTGTGTGTGTGTGTGTGTGTGTGTGTGTGTGTGTATATATAAAGGTGAAATTCACTATGGCATATTCATATATGTCCAGAGCATAATTTGGTGAATTTTATTCCACAGTTCCTCCTCCTTTTTAGTTCCTTCCTCTACCCCATTAATTCTCTTCTAATTCCAGTTAGCAGCCATATTTTCAAGTTATAGTCAGCTTCGCTTCTTTTCCTTGTATTTTTTGGAACTTTCTCTTCTTCCTTTCTCCTGTGAAAAACTCAAACTAATTGTTTAATATACAGAAAAAAATTAGAAAACATTGCCTCACTTAAAGATTTACTTTGATACAGAGAAAAGTTTTACAGACCTTTTCCTAACAAATGAGTCAGCTACATCAACAAAATGTTTGATTCTTAAGAGGTAACAATTACCCAATATAATGTCACCTTAAATATATGTTGTTATTTCATTTAAAGATAAATGACTTTGTAAATCAATGTCATCTAAGAGTAGATCAGAGAGTCTGGAGAGATTACGAGATTTCTGTCACCAAATGCTTAAAGGGAGAATGAGCATATTACAAATATCTGAGAGCAGACATAAACTTAGTTGGAAAAATGGAATGATGAATATTTAATAGAAATTTTAAAGCTAAGATTTCATGATATGTGTTTCACCTGTTAGATAGTAAAGTAGTGATAAATAAAATAGAATAGCCACTGAAAATTCATTCTAATCAACTTGTCTTAAAACACAAATTACGAAGGATAATTATACTTATGATCATGGCTAATGTTTACTGAATACTTAGTACTTCATTGTGATAAACTCTGAAAAAAAATGTAAGTCAAGTTCAATAATTCTTACAGTAAACTCTAAAATAAAATAATCTTAATATCTCCATTTTGAAACTGAGAAAATGGAGGCACAGAGAGGGTGAACAACATACCCAAAGGCATACAGTCTTAAATGACCCAAGGCTAGAAAAAAACGCAAACTAGGTAAGAGTTAGAACACAAATATTCCCACTCTTATTTCATTTCTATTTAATTTTTTTATGGTACTGGGAATTGAATCTAAACACATGTTAGGCAAGCATTCTACCACTGAGCAATGGACCCAGAACTTAAGTTCATTTATTCAAAATTATCAGTCCTGAATTCAAGGAAGTATGAAGCTGGTATTAATTATTCCCATCCTTACATCTTCCCACAGCTCCTAATTTAGAGAATAAAAAATTTGATGAAATAGATATATTACAATTAACATGGCAGGGAGAATAATGCTCTCTCTCACCTCAAAGATCTATGTAAAATCTCTGAAATCTGTGCATCTGTTCCCTCACAGGCTAAAGGGAATCCAAATGTCAAATAGATTTAAGATGGCTAAAGATAGCATCTCAAAATGGGATTCCCCTGGATTATACAAGATGGCCACCAATAATTGCAAGGATCATTAAAGATAAATGAGAGAGGCAGATGTGGAGGAATTGGAGACGTGTTAGCATAAGGTATTGGCTTCGTATTGCTGGCTTCGAAGATGTAGGAAGACATGAGAGCCAAGAAATGTGAAGAGAAAATTTCTAGAAGCTGGAAAAACAATGAAATGGATTATTTCAAAAAGGAGAATGGCAGAGACTGTGATTTTAGTGCAGTGAACAATGACTTCACACTTCTAACTAACCTCTAGCACTGCAGTTAATAAATTTATCTTTCTTAATTCATTCAAATGTTGGCAATTATAACAGCAGCAACAGGGAATTAGTATAAGTAGTTAGTAATTGCAAAATGTAGACAACTCATTCAAGTTTGCAATCTTTTATCTTTCTTTTTTTCTCTCTCCCTTCCTTCCTCTATAGTGAAGTGAAAGATTACTCTAGTTATTATTTCTATGAATGTGAACATGGAAATTCTATCCAATTTACACAAAGCACACTGTGCAAAACCCTGCAGGTGAAATTAAGAGTGAGATATATTTTGGCATACTCCAGCAAGTTATTTTTAAAGACAATGGTCAGTCTGATTAATGAATATACAGTTGATAGGCATTGTGTTGTGTCCATCTTACAAAAAGATTCTCTCTCTCTCTCTCAAAAAAAAAAAACTAAAATTTGTTATTTCTCATTGCAAAAGACTTTTTAAATTTTAGACAGAGATATTACTGTTTTTTCAAAGTGTTTATAAAATATATCAGGCATATTAATATCTCTCATTGACATTGATAGGCATGTCCTAAAGTTAAAATTTACACAGCTACTTCAAGATATAGCACTTACTCTAGGAGGTCTCTCTGATTTAGTTGAAAAGTCAGATATCTAGTTTTTAAGTATGCTCATTCCTTTCCTCCTCTAACTTTTTCAAGCCTACTAAATAAATCTGATTGAAATAATAACCTAACTACTAAATAAATCATGTCCTAGAAGCTCTCCTTCCTATAGAAATTCTTTTTCAGGATCTAAATGTGTTATATAAAAATACATAAATGGACACAGATAAAATGAAGTGGAAATGAGAAGGGGTCATAAGTGAGGAGACCCAGGTCTAATTCCTAACCTGTGTATATTTCCTGCAAATTGCTTAACCTGATACACAATTTGCCAAATGAAGATAATAACACACATTCCCCTAAATACTATGGAGTAAGTGAATTAGTGCAAATGACTGTACTTTGTCAGTGGCAAAGGCTATACCAATGCTATTAATCTCATCATTTTGATTTATTATTGCCATAATGCTTTATCTTGTCTTAGAATGTAATATGCAATATATTTCCTACAATTATTTTTCTTTTTACTTTCCCTTCTTATACTGTTACATTATTTTCACTTAAATACCTCTGGAATATCTAATAAATTGTTTTTATTATGTTGGCCTGAATATAATTCAGTGTTACATGAAGTATTTAGCAATTTTATAAAATTATGTCTATATTAGAAAGGGAAAGGAAAAAAATAATAAACAATTAAATTTAAATCACCTTAATAGGAAATACTATAAAAGTAAGAAAGTCATTTCATTAATACATAATATTAAATAATGTCAATTTTTTGGTTCTAATAATAATAATTTTCAACATTTATTGACCACTGATTGATCACTTTTGGACCATGATTCAGACATGATGCTTTCCATGGTTTGGCTCATCTTAAATCCATGAAAAGTAAGCGATGTGTTTTCACTTATTGCCTCAACAGTTACTGATGAAAAACCAATTAACTGAATTGTCCATGATTGCTCTTCAAAAGGGCAGTGAAGTTGTAATTCAGAGGCATGACATTTTGAATCTCTCCATTTATATTTAGTCTTTTTTAATCTCTTATATTACTTTTCCATTAAGAGACTGATATTAGTGTTTTCTCTCCAACTCTCTCTTGGTTAGTATTTAAATGAAATATCTTTTCCATCATTTCACTTTCAATCCATTGTGTCTTTGGATATAAAGTTTATATCTTGCAGAGTCATGTTTGGGTGATGTTGTAAAGTCAAGTTGGATTTTTTTTCCAAAATATATTCTGCCAGTGCTGCCTTTTCCTTGAAGACTATATATGCTCTAAGTAGTTGCTGGTAAGGAAAACATTCTTTTGCCTGTTTTTATTTTGCTTCCGATGTGTCTTAGAGTTTCTTTCCCTTTCTTTTCCCCATTACAGATTTCTTTAGGTTTAATTGCTGTTTTAGAGTGACACATTTTGATTGCTTTCTCATTTCTTTTTGTATATATTCTACAAGTGTTTTTCTTCACCATTACCTTAAAGAAGGCATTAATCATCCTAAATATATAACTTGGAATTAATGTGAATTTAACTTCAGGAACATACAAATTTCTGCTCTTGTGTAGTACCACCTTCTCCTTCCCCCACAAGTTTTGGTGTTATTAACTCAAATTATATTTGCATATATTTTTTTGTTTCTAATAACAATATTATAATTATTCAATGCACTTCTCTTTTAAATCCCACCTATTTATGGAATTAGAAACCATAATAAAATAACACTTTTGTTTTGCTTATGTATATGCCTTCTTCCAAGATCTTTATTGATTTACAAGGATTTGTGTCAGTGTCTACAGTCACTTTTTTTCAGCTTGAAGGACTCCTTTCAGCAGTTCTTATGGGGAGACCTAGGGATAAAACTCTCCCTCAGCTTCTTAAATCTGGCAATGTCTTAATTTTTCCTTCATTTATGAATCACAGTTTTGCAGAGTATAGAAATCTTGATAAACAGTTTTGCCTTTCTTTGGTAATGTAGATATGTCATTCCCATTGCATTGTGGCATCTATCAATTCTAATATTCTTACTGAGGATCATCCTCCTATATGACAAGTCCCTCCTGTCTTGCTGCTTCAGATATTCCTTTTGTTTTAATCTTCATCAGTTTGATTATAAAGTATCTCATTTTGCTTTGGATTCATTATATAAAGGTTGTTAAGTTTCTTCGATATGTATATGTATGTCTTTCACCAAGTTTGGAAAGTTTTAGGTCATTATTTCTTCAAATAGTGTTTCTTTCTCTCTTTTTGCGGATTCTCACATTGCACACATGGGTTCCTTGGTGGTGTCCCATACATCCCTTAGGCTCTATTCACACGTTTTCATTTTTTATATTCTTCTGCTCCCCAGAATCAATAATTCCATTTTTTTTTGTTTTCAAGATTGTTGATTATTTCTTTTACCTGCTTAAATTGGTTATTAAACTTCTCTAATGATTTTTTTTTCATTTCAGCAATTTTGCTTTCCAGATGCAGCATTTGTCCACGGATGCTTTAAGACGACCAGAATCTAGAAAGAGCTGGGGTGGGGCAGGGAAAGCACCAAGCTTCCTTACCATTTTGAAGTTACCTTTTACTCAATTCAGTGTTTATATGGATGTTGTAAACCTTTGACTCTTTTTCAGAGTCTTGACAAGTTGGTTCTGACAATTTCTACTTTTGTGTGATGTTTCTATTAGAGAGCCTGAAGCTGCCTACTCCATCAACTGACTAACGTAAAACTCAACGTGCATTTAAAAATTATCACACCATTACATTGAGTTATAAGATTGTGTAACCAAATTACTCCTTTCTAATGCTCATTGACTGGCTAATGAATGTGTGTAGTTATTATGCCACAGCATATGCTCTGCATATCACAATTTTTCTTTAGTTTATATGTTTATATACACTCATCTATCAGAGTGTAATGTGATCTAATACATTATGATGTATAAAACATGCTTTTTTAAACATTCAAAGTGTTACCATAGATTTTTTTTTTTTTTGCTGTGCAAGCAGGGAAAACTGATACAAATGTAATTTGCCTATACATTTGTGTATACTGCATTGTCAAGTAGAACACTTCCTTTTTACTAAGTGCAATGGTAACTACATTTGTGCTTAGAATTTATTATTTTATTATTAGAATATTATTTTATAAACTGGTTTCCTGTTTACTATATTTCAAGTGATTTTTATCCTTCATTACAAGCATATTCTGAAAGAACATATTCATATTACAATTTGACCTTATGATGATGGCTAAGATACCTCAAAGATCCATGGATATATTACTCTGTGTCTCTCTGTGCTATAATAGTTCACAGTAACAGGTATAAATGAAAGTTCTCACAACCACACAGGCATAGCACAATGTATCTCACTATATCTGCAATTTAAATTAGAGAGATGAAAATTAAAACTACACTGAGATTCCATCTCACTTTAGTCAAAATGGCAATTATCAAGAAAACACATAACAGTAAATGTTGGTGACGATGTGGAAAAAAGATACACTCATATGCTGCTAGTGGGACTGAAAATTGGCACATACACTCTGGAAAGTTGTATGGAGATGCCTCAAGAAAATTGCAATGAAACCACCATTTGACTCAGTTATACCAGTCCTTGGTATATACCCAAAGGATATAAAATCAGCATACTACAGTGATGCAGCCACATCAATGTTTACAGCAGCTCATTCCACAATAGCAAAGCTATGGAATCAATCTAGGTGCCCCTCAATAGACGATTGGATAAAGAAAATGTGGTATACATAATGGAATATCACTTATCCATAAATAAGGGAGAAAATATGGCATTTGCTGGTTAATGAATGGAACAGGAGACTATTATGCTAAGTGAAATAAGCCAATCCCCAAAAATCAAAGGCCAAATATTCTCTGTGATATGTGGATGTTAACACACAATAAGGATGGGGGATTAGAAGTTCATTGGATTAGACAAAGGGGAATGAAAGGAAGGGAGCTGGGATAGAAGGAGGAAAGACAACAGAATGAATTAGACCTAACTTTTCTATGTTCATATATGAATATACTACCAATTTAACTCCACATCATGTACAACCACAAGAATGGGTTCCTAATTAGAATAAGTTATACTCCATTTATGTACAATATCTCAAAATACACTCTACCATCATGTATATCTAAAAGAACAAATAAAAAAATATATCTGCAGCTCAATTGACCTTTATCTGGATGCAGAATTTCTTGTCAGGGCAAGTTGGGGAAGAATAAAATATAATTATTAAGTGTCTGCAATTAATATGTTTTGTTTTGCACACTATTCAGAAATACATGCGAGAGCGAATTTCTAAAGTATCCAATTTAAGCATTATTAGCTTCCTGATAAATACTTTTCTGCTCTGAAGAAATAAATAACCATAAGCAAATGTTAGATTTATTTGCTGTGCTTTCATAGTAAGCTGCTTAAAGATGACTTTGTTTTTCATTTCCCGATTTCACATTTCTCTTTTTATATCAGGAATCCGTAAGCTGTGGCTCACTGCCCAAACCAAATTCTCTGTTCACTGTTTTAATATTTACCTCACCCTTCTCTATGAGTGAGAAACATGACTCCCTTAATCATTAGTGGATTTATTTATTGGCTCAATTTCCATCATGTGACCTGTCTTAGGATTGTGATGGGCCATAAGCCCCCTCTGAGGCTCTCCTCTCCTGGGCGTAGCCCCTGCCAGGCTTTCTTCCCAAGCTCTAGTGACATCATCCTTTTTGACTGTCAGATGCCCCTGTCCTCTCTTATTCCTCCCTCTGGTTCCAGCTTCCTCTGGACTGTCTTTATCTTTGGTTGCCTGCCTTATGTGAAGGAAGGAAGGAAGGAAGGAAGGAAGGAAGGAAGGAAGGAAGGAAGGGAGGGTGGGGGGACAGATGGACAAAGGGAGGAAGGGAGAAAATAAAAAGGGAGGGAAGGAAGCTAGGGAGAGAGAGCAGAAGGAAATTCCCATTGGCCTGAGCTCTTTGGTGCTTCTACAGCTATGACTTTATGCCTTGGACCCATCAATGAAGATGCCAATACTGAAGAGTGGTTTCTACTCTTAGTAAAATGCAATATGATTGTCTGTTTCTAACTTGGCTTCATATTGAATTTGTCTCCATCCAGTTCTCAAATTTTGTCTCTGAATCTCCAATTTCACATCACCCATTTTTAGACTCGGGTATGATATCCTTAGTGGGTCAAAGCCAGAATTCCTCCATTAATTTTTACTTGGCCTCTTCATCCAGCCTTGGGCACCTGAGTTGCATAAATATAAAATTTTCAGGTCTAAATTTTAGTATCTGGAACTTAGTCTTTGAATCCAAGCATTTGGAGTTTTCAAAGACATGGAAAATTGAGTTCCTTGACCAATCGACACTAGGGTGTATATGTTGAAAGTTAAGAAAAAAAAAAAAAAAGTCAAGTTAAAAATTTTAGGAGTCCTGATCCAGGGAGTGAAGTTACAGTTTGGTGAAGATATGAATGGGGAGTGAAGCCATATTCATGATTTGCTGAATGAAATAATAGTAACAACCTTTAAAATAGATATGTTAGATTTCAATGCATAGAGATTTTCTGTAATCATCTTGTTAGAGTAAAAGATTATGCTGTGGACTGAGACGAGTGAGAATATAAGGACCATTTCAAGGCTGACACAATCTAATGGATGATCTATTCATACTATGTATTTTTGCTTTCTTTCCTTTTGCTGTTCTCTACCAGGATTTCTGTGTTATTAAATCACCTCCTGTGGCAGTAATGGTTCATTATCTCATTTAATTCATTCTTCTTTTATTAAAAGAAGTCCCCAATCACAAGTGTTAACAAAGAACATAGGCATTAGTAAGGGTTTACAGCTGTGCATCAGTACATGACTAACTTTTGGGCAACAGATAAATGATCAATGCTATTTCCACATTGTAAAATTATAAGAAAATTATCTTCATCTACGTCCTCTTTTCTGAACTACTTCCATGATTAAGTGTAGAAGTGCTGGTATGTGACAGCCTCAACTTTATGTCAAAGGCAACTAACTGGGCCTATAAGGGTGTAGATCTCTAAATCCTCAGTAACCTAGTATCACTGGGTGATTTGCAGAACCCGCTCATATGCAATGTTATGTGAGCAAAAAATGAAATTTATACTGTTTGAGCTACTCTTTGGAGGATATAACTAGTATTACATATCTATCTTCTTTTATCCTTTTTTACATTTTCTCATGAAGTCTTGTAAGAACTCTAAATATCTAGCAAAATCTAAAATGTTGTATTCCTAACATGAAAATATGGAAGTTCTACTTCATGTATTTTCAACTCCCTTGTTTTCTTTCTTCATGCATTATCTAGTGTCTTTTATCTTCCTTTACAATGGTATATTTAAAAATATAATACTAACAAGAATGATAATGGCATTTCAAAATAATTTTTCAGAAAAAGCTTTTATTAAATATCAAATTTGTACCAGGACTGGCCTAAGTTATTTTCATAGACCTATTTTTTTCTTTGCCCAAACCCTACAAGTTAGGTGCTGCTTATAATACTATTTTAATAACAGGAGAGGGGGGGGGGGAAGCAGGCCTAAAGTATTTCAAAAATTTGAAATTTGAACAGAGTGGTAGGCGAAATAATGAACCGTGCCCCTCAGCTCAAAAATATTCTTCCCTAAATCCTGGACCCTGTGAATATATTATGTTACAAAGAGAAAGAGCCTGTGCAGATGTATTAAGGTTACTAATCAATAGATCATACAAGAGGGAGATTTTTGTTTTTTATTTTTGTTTTTATTACCTAGGTATCCAGACAGTATAATCTGGCCAGGTAATCACATCTCTTAAAAAGAGAGAGAGAGAGAGAGAGAGAGAGAGAGAGAGAGAGAGAGAGAGCGAGAGAGCGCTTTTTGCAGCTATTGGCACAAAAGGAAATAAGACAAATGCAGCAGAAGGGAAAGTGAAGAACTGTTAATATTGAGGATTCAATGGACGGTCCCTGGAGGCAGGATACTTGGAAAGCATAAGAATATGGGCAGACTCTAGAACTAATCCTAGACCTCGCTGACAGCCAGCAAGCAAACAAACTGCACGACTCTCTAGTACACTCATTCCTATTAGTAATATAGTTTTGAGCATCATCGTGATATATAAAAAAATCAGACTACCCATTTATACACAGCAGGATTAATTTTATTTCCAAGAGATTTTGTAAATCTAAGATCTGTAGCTGTAATAAAAACTTTAAAGATCAAATGCAAATGAGTTGAAAAGCACCAAATGCAGAAGTTATACATTTTTTACTTTTTTTTGGTAAATAAGCTATCATCTTTCACAGCTTCTTCACATTTATCATTTCTATTATATTTCCAAGAAGTTTTGCTTTAATAAAACAAAAATAGGGAACATTAAATGAGAGTTTATGCAATTAAAATAAGTCTGGAGAGGAACATAGGTAAGGTGCTCGAAGGAAAGCACACAGATTATTCTGTGCAGTAGCTCATTGTTTATGCACTTCCAACTCAAAAGTTGATTTCCACCTAAAGATTTGGGGGGAAATTGGGATAGTACTAATGTTTAGAGTCTCTGAAATGTTGGACTTCAGTAAGTTTAAGAAGCAACAAGAAAACTCAAATTTAGTTATTGACTCAAGTCTATCAACTTGAAATGCTTTACCAGAGAAAACTCAGTGATGGCAAATCACTGTTCTAGAATTTGATATAATTGCATTTCTTCAGGAGCTTCTCAGACAAAAACAGAACAAAACAAAAACAGGGCTGGGGCTGTAGCTCAGTGGCAGAGCTCTTGCCTCGCAAGTGTGAGGCACTGGGTTAGATCCTCAGCACCACATAAAAATAAAGAAATAACGATATTGTGTCCATCTTCAACTAAAAAATTATATTAAAAAAGAAAACAAAACAAAACAAACACTAGCGCCATCCTGTTGCCTGCATATTTCCATATTCCTAGCTTTTGGAGGAACAATAGCTCTACGGAGTAGAGTAGAAAGGTTGATTCCAAAGCTGACCTCACCACAGTGAGCTAATGTAACAGATGAGAACTAGGAACTAGAAGACCAACTAATAAAGATGAACCAGAAAATATTGATCCTGACCCAAAATCATGGTGTTTAATTTAAAAGACAGCTCTTCAGAAAATCCTTTCTTCTGTTGTCAAACAAGCCTTGGAACTTGTCTGTCTCTCTAGTCATTCAATTAGGAAAGAGACCAAAAAAAAAAAAAAAAAAAAGCTTTCAAACACTAGGGCACTGGGTGTATCCAGGGCTGGGTTTCTCCATTCTCTCAGGCTGCTAGTTTTAATTGTTACTGTCTGGAAAGAAGAGATACCACTTTTTCCTCCAACATTTTGCTACTTTCCTCTTCCACTCTTAAGCAAAACAGAAGTCAGAATCCAACTAGTAGATTTTAATTTAACATGAAGGGATTCTACAGGGCTAAAGTCTTTCATCTCAAAGTCAAGTGACTTGGAGTTGCACTTTGTTAGCTAAGTTCGTAGGCTGCTTGGAATACAAATGAAAGTGCAGATTACAGTTGATTGATTGTAGCTGAAAGCACTAAATTTAAGAGTCTTTTGTATACAAAGGCTTATATCTTGGTTTGTTTGTTTGTTTGTTTACTAGATCTCAACAGATAAATGTGTTAAGTAATATCATTGGCCCATTTGTAGGGACTAAAAAAAACGAGAATAAAGTTTTAGAATACGCATATATAAGGTAAAGCACAAAACTCCTTTATACTCAGTGATGTAGCAAGGGCATGTTAAGGGCAAATAAATATATTTAAATTAATTCAAGCAAATTATTACTGAGTGGGGCAAGTAATGTCAAGGGTAACAAAATTTCAAAAATTGAGCAGATGAATATTCATCATGACTATGGGGTGTGATGGTGGTGGTGGTGTTCAGGTAGGAGCTGGGAATTTTACTTCTGTCCACCTGCAGGGGTATTTGAATGCATTAGGCAAATTCCAGATTCTTTCGAGGTAGGGTAAATGCAAATAGGTTGAATTGCACCAGGTCTTTGAATAATTTTCGTCATAAATAATTTTGCCTTAGATGTATAGATATACCGATTGTCTAAATAAATTCATCTCCTTCTGTCACCCTGAAACAAAAGTCCATTTACCCAATGCCATTGTTCATAAAGTATAAAGACAGAGGGGATGAGGGATCCATTTTAATTGTAATTCCTATGGATATTGCTTAAATAGAAAACTTTCATGTCACAAATTTACAATTCTAGAATAAACCTCATGCAGATCTCTTGTCACATGTAACTTTGAAGTCTTGTCAGCACAGCTACCTAATTTATATGAAGCACCCTGGAGTCAGTGTCTCTTTGTAGTGTTATTTGTCAAATGACTCAAGCACTGCTTTAAAGTGTATGTGAGCCTGCTAATCAATCCCTGTGCCCTTACAGAGCATGCTATGCTATGCACAATTTTCTCCTCTATGCATGTGAAATTTTAAATTATATTTGCCTTTGATATCTTTATTTTCCTTTATATTAGAAGTATTGCAGGCAGAAATAAAGCCACTGTATGATTAATATGTGGTATTCTGATAAAAGCAAGCCAGGATTCAGAGGGCATTTGAGTGTGCATGTGTATATTTGTGTCTGTGTTTCTGAGGGCATACAGGTTCTTTGAAATCAGAAATGGGATTGGATTTTGGAAGGACTACTAATACACTCTCATTTAGCATTTATTTAGTAAGTACATGGAACTCTTGTATCATCAGGTTAAACGTCAGGGCTCTTTGTGGAGATGCTCTCACAGTTCTTGGATCTGTCTTTTCTTTTTTTCTCTCTCTTTCTCTGTCTCTCTTTCTTTCTTTCTCTCTCTCTTTCTTTCTTTCCCTCCTCCTCCTCCTTCCCCTTCTTCTTTTGTGCCAGAGGGTTCTTAAAACACTGAGCATCCTAACCTTTTTTATTTTTTATTTGGAGACAAGTTCTCACCAAGTTGCTTAGTGCCTCACCAAGTTGCTGAGGTTGGCTTTGAACCTACGATCCTCTTGTCTCAGCCTCCCAAACTGCTGGGATTATAGGCGTGCACCACTGCACCCAGCAATCCTTGGTGTTTCAATGTGTTATGCTTCCACCCCTTTCAAAACACCCTCCTTGACTCCTGCAAATATGACTCCAAATTATATTATTTTATTATTAAGATCTTCTAAAATAAGCTGGTACAGACCTCTATTGTAAAACTGATTAAGGTGTCTGAGAAACTATAAAAAACATGAAAAGGATTATGAAGGATTATAAAAAGGACAGCCTTGTGTGTATGTTTGAGACAGAGAAATAAATGGAAAACTGAATCTAGAGTGAGATACTTATTCATCCATGTATCCAGGTTTACATACATACATCACATTCCACTCTCAAGCACATATTCATACACACAAAGCAGGGTCAGAGTGGGGAGAGAGCGAGAGTAAGAAGGAATGGATGACTGTCCTATGATAGAAAAACCTAAGCTTGTTCTTCCTGGATTTTGTGCAATTGATGGTACACTGCAGCCAGGCTATCAAGAAAAAGAGGAAAGCAAGTGAATGTCTACCTATCTCAAAGAAAAAAAAATTAAGAGCCCATGAAATGATCTAATGTGTAATTTTGTCAAGACAGCATTTTACTTGGAACCACTATGAGACAAGTCAAAGTCATACAAAAATCAGAGGATTTTAAAATTCCATGAGATCATAAAAGCTATCAAGAATTCTAGAACCTTCCCTCACTTATGAATGCAAAATGCCTAATTGGAATGTCTGAATATGGATGAAAGGAGTTTTATGTCAGTGTATAAAATCCTCAAATCTGTCTCAGGATTGCATAGGCACTACCAAGACTCAAACATTGGTAAATGTTGAAATCATATTTGCCCAACTCCCTGTGGGTGTGTCTCTTCTGGGGCTCCCCACTTACTCACCAACCAGCAACTCCTGTTAGTTTTGACAGTTCTAAGGATGGTGTCCCTTCTGAGTTGTCTGTACCCCATGCCAAAACCAAAATCCTCATACATCTTTGGGTCCCTGTCTCCGAACTCAGGACTCATGAGGATTAAGGTGTGTCCTAAGTAGGTGCCTCTTCTCCTCACCTGCTAGGGTCCTAAAATATACAGGGTGATAATACCAGTGGGCAGTCATAGTGACCACCCCAACACCCACCCAGCAGTGCAGGGTCCAGTCCCTCAGCAGGATATGCTCACAAGAGAAGAAGTTCAAGTGGGACACTAGTGGTGAGAGTATTTGGGGTATATGATCCACTTCAGGGGATGCTCAGTGAGGATCTCTGGTCAACAATCCTTGTTGCATTTCATCATTATCTAAAAATACATCTTAGTAGCAACACAGCCACATGTTTGGAAAGTTAATCAAATGAATAGTATCTTTGTTAACAACAACAACAACAACAAAAAGCTAACACAACCACTGTGATTTACTAAGAATGGTCAAAAGACACACAGGCACACGCAGGTACATGCTCATGTGCAATTTGAACACCACAGTTATCACAAGTTCAATCATTTAGGTGAAGTAAAATCAGAGGCCTGAGGAGTTCATTTAAAATATGGAGTAGAGAAGGCAGGATTTAATCCAGAGAGCATGAGAGCAGAGATGTGTTCTTCATTTCTCATGCTAACTATTCCCACATGGTCCCGGGACTCAGCTTGACCTAAAAAGTAAGGCAGATACACCATGTAATCTGATTTAGATTGGGAAACACTAAGCCAAATTGTTTTTTTCTTTTTCCGTTTTTTTTTTAAATATTTCTATCTCTTTGCGTACTTTTAAAAGATTAAAAATATTGCATCAAAATACTATTTGTGTCATGGTTGCCTATCAAATAATTTCAAAGAGATTGTGTTCAAAATTGTCTTGAGCAAATTCTTCTCCACTTCAAGTCTCACTTCTCTATTTTTGTTTGTGTAAATTTCATTGCTGACTATTGTGACCCTAATATTATAATAATGACTTAAATACTTCTAAACAATGTATGTATAGTACTATTTATTCATTTACATAACATTGAGGCAAATTATTAACCCTAGAGAACAAAAATTTATTCATATTATAACCTTTTTCCTCCACTAAAATTAAAAGGCTGATATTTACTTTTTACATATATTTCAGTTTAAATAATAATATCTCTAAGTGTGATTTTTCCACCTTTGATCACCTTTTGCTCAGCATCTACACCTCATCTTTTCTTATACCACCCACATCCATTTTTCCTCCCTCTACCTGACAGTTGCAGCTTTACTTCTTTTTGTATGATTAAGGCTGTTAACAGTAACCTCCTATTCTCCAAACACATGTCTTCTACTTATAGACTGTTTGAAAATAAAATGCTGTGAATTCACGATGTTTGGTGATCATTTTAGGCATGGGAATCATACATGTTGCACAGTAGCTCTTGGGCATTTGGATAGTCTTTGAATAAGTTACATTTGTTCCAAGACCTCCATCTACAGTACCTGTAACTTTCAGCTTTTCAGCCCCAATGGTAATCTCATCTTCATCTGCAGAAAACAGCACCCTGCCATCTTCACTGGCTCTCACTTCAAATCTTTTACATTGAGCTTCCACAGCATCCGCTCCTATAGTCAGAGGAAAGGTTTAAAAATGAAAATGGCATACAGGAAACCATTAACATTTAATTTTGTAGAAAAAGAAAGAGATACATATAGCATTTTGTTTGTTCCTTTGGGATGTATGTTTACATCTGAATTAGTACTTTTAGATTTTTACCCTTTACAAGAGTCTGTCTAATTGGGAGAATACTGCTGGGCTAGGTTGATTGGGTATATAGAGGATCTCCTATTGTTTGACATTATCTTAAAAAGGTCTGTGAGGTTAGCCACTTAAAGACACCCTATATCCACAAGAAGAGGGAATGTCTGCTTCCTTTTGTCTTGCAGGCTTAAGACTTGCTTTACCCCTGATACCTCCGGGATGCTCCATGAACACTTGGAAACCAAATGACTCTCCTGTTTTCCCTCTACAATACAGACAGCAATACCCATATTGTTACATAATAGCATGCTTCTCTGGCATCATTCAATTGTGAATCTTGAGTCATTTTTCATTTTATAGATTTTACTGTTTATTTTTCACATCCTTTAATATTATTGAATTTGAATCCATTTTATAGTCAATCTTGCAGTCACTTTACTTTCCCTAGTGTATCTTCTAATCAATCATTTTCATCACTTATTGAAATATAGTATAGGATTAAGCATATGTAATTACAAAATGAAATTAGAATTCTATTTCCAAATTATTGGCTAATTTTCCTAATCAGTCTACTCACAAACCACAAAGCCAAGCTCTCATAATTGGGAAATGTGATAATTTAAGAATTAGGAGGGATGGAGCAACTAGATCTAACTAGGCCTTAAAGATGAACACTGACTGAGGAAGAAGGAATTTGAAATACTGGACATGGCTCAGTAATTGATATTTCCACAACATCAATTTCTTTGTTTTGGCATAACACATATGGCATATGGATCTTTATCTTTATGTAAGTGTATAAAATCCTCAAATCTGTCTCAGGATCTGAATTAGTACTTTTATCTTCTCTCCTGCTAAGATTTTTTGCATCTCTCCCTTGTCTATATCAGAGGGCTTCTCTGACATAACCCAGCCCAGTCAGGGACAGTCACATCACACTGTGGGCATACTTCTTTTTACTCATCTTTATATACTATCCTGACTTATGACACACACATCTCTAAGAATGTGAAACATGAGTCATCTTTGTCTTTCAAAATATCCTAAAACTTAGAATTGTGTCTGATGTCAAGTGGAGATAAGAAATGAATGTTAGGTAATCCCAGCAGCTCAGAAAGCTGAGATAGGAGGATCACAAGTTCAAAGCCAGCCTCAGCAACAGTGAGGTGCTGAGCAACTCAGTGAGACCCTGTCTCTACATTTAAAAATATAAAAATGGACTTGAGATGTGCCTTGGTGGTCAAGTGCTCCTGAGTTCAATCCACAGTATCAAAAAGAAAAAAAGGAAATTAATCTTAGTAGGTGAATAAAGACTAGATTCAAACTTTCCCTTTCTTCAGTCTCCAGCCCAGCTGAGTACTACACCTATTGTAGCCCGTGGCAGTAGGAAATTATACCTCCCTACTTCCATAAACAAGAGGAAACTTAATTTGGAATCCTGATAATGAGGGAGATAATTTCTCTGACAATAAATGTACATTTTTTCTTATATTCTAATATTATTGGAAAATTTTAAAAAGATTCAAATGGGGCTTTGTTAAGTAAGATAGAACTAGTGTCCTCTTGGGATATCAAGTTCTAAAGAATATGAATTATAATGTTAAAATCTTTTTAAATTTTTAAATAAAGACTTTCCTTGTAAATTTTAATAATGATGTTGAGAAAATCATCATAGGCCTTTTGTCATTTCATTTGATTTTCATGTGTGTGTGTGTGTGTGTGCGTGCACACACACACACATACATACACAAACACACACACATATACAAGTGTATTTTTTACACTGATGAGGATTGAACCCAGGAATGCTATACTACTGACTTGCAACACAAGTCTTTTTTTTTTTTTTTTTTTTTGGTGAAAGGGTCTTGCTAAGCTGCTGAGGATGAGGATGGCTTAGAGCTTGAGATCCTTCTGACTCAGCCTCCTGAGTGACTGAGATTACAGGTGTGCACCAATGCACCCACCAAACTTGTATTCATGTAAGTGTTTTCTTCTAATCCTAGCCTAACTTTCCTATATGGGACTTTAGTCTTTGAACCATAGTAACTCAACTGACAGATGTTCAAAAGCTATGCTTGAGGACAATGAATTGATGGATGTGAATTTTTGCAGCCTTTGAAGTCTCTATTTGAATCTTAGACATACACAAAACCTCAAATTTCTGAAAGATACCATAGATACTTTACAAATAAAAATTTAACATTGACACTACATTGCTTCCTTCAAATACACTCAATTGCTGAGCTTAATTGATTCACAAAATATAGTTAACTTTAATGGCATGGAAGTGTATTAGACCACTTAACATACTTGTACACATGTATATTATATGTGTGTGACACATATACACTCACAGAGACAGACATTATATATGTATATACTTATTAGCAGGACTTTTCTTGATGTAATACTTAATGTCTTTAAATAGAAGATAATTTATTAACATAAAATGCTAGATTATGTGTCACATAAACTATTTAAAATAAACTATTAGAAATATAAGTGGAGTAGTATCTGGATATGGCAAAACGAGTTGAGATTTTCATTCATTAAATTTAAATGAGCAAAGGCAAATAAGCAAACTGGAAAACATTTATGCACCCAGAATAGATGAGATGCATCTAAGCCATCAATTAATGCATACAGAATCAGCCAATGGAGAAATGGATATAAAAATTAATACTTTGGACTTCACTTTATTCATTATATTAGCATAATTACAGAAGGCAAAATTGTAAGCAATTAGCAATGCATTGATAGTAAATAAGTATTTTAAATTGGAACATCATTGTGTAATATTGCATTTACAGACAGTGCTTTTCCTTTCTGCAAATGGAAAACACTAAAATATGTACTGGGGGATAGTCAATTGTTGGGAATATTTATGCTCAATATTAATATATTAAAATTTAAGAAACTGAATTTATTATATTCTAACATGATCTGGGCTGTCTATTTTTACATTCCTAGTGTCACATATTCTCTGGGCTGTCATTGCAAGATGTTCTCAGGAGCAGTAATGCACAGTACTATCTAAATCAATGATGTTTCTGGCGTAGCAGAAAAAGCAATGTGCTTGGATGACTCTGGGTAAGGAGCTAGGATTCCTTAGCCTGTGGATCATGGGAGATGGGATTATCAAGGCAGTACTGTATTTTCTCAGTTATCTTAAGAATTTAACTTGCTAACTAAAGTACCAAGATTAAATGCTTTCTTAAAAAAATCTCCAAGGAACTTTATATCAACCACTTCAAAATCATATGAAGGGAAGTCAGTGTTAGAATTTGGAAGGAGAATTGGCTGGCAGTTGAGGGGAAAAAAATGCAAGCAAAATAGTTTCCTTAAAAGTATTGAAATATTAGATGCATATCCAAATACCTTTAGTACTTTTAACGTTCTGTACACTTTTTTTAAAAAAGCAAGAAAAACAAGAACAACCACAAAGCTCAATTCTTGTTTTCTTGGAGATGTCATCTTTGTCTTTTTAGAATATAACTTTGGTTGACAAAGAGAAAGTCTCCAACAACAAAATACTGTCTCTGCATTTTTTACATTAAGTTAGTCGAATACTTGAGCTAGAATTTTTTCTTCAATGAATAGACCCAAAGAGCTAGAGCACTATGTTTTCTCTAGGTAATATTTAGTACTGGTTCAAAGAAATCAAAGCAAAGATCACAATGATTTTACTTGCTTGTCTTTGGTGTGTCTTCCTCAAGTATCCTAGGATGGGTTCTTTCTTCCATTATCACCCTGCACTCTAATTTTATAGGCATGTCAATATATCCAAGGTCTTAATAGTATTAAGAGATTAGAAATCTTAGAAAAACAAGAGTAAAATTCAAAATTCTCTGTTCAGAAATTCCTGATTTAGAATTACCACGATGGACCCAAAAATAAATAAATAAATAAATAAACAAACAAACAAAATAAACATTTGTCATGAATTTAAATGTAAATATACATTTTACTTATTTAATTTTTTTGGTACTAGGGTTGAATTTCAGGGTGCTCAAGCACTGAGCAACATCCCTAGTCCTTTTAATTTTTTTTAAATTTTAATTTTTTTTATTTTGTGACAGGGTCTCACTAGGTTGCTTATAGCTTCACTAAGATTCTGAGGCTGGCTTTGAACCTTTAGTTCTCTTGCCTCAGTCTTCTGAGTCACTGGGATTACAGAAGTGAGCCTCCAAGCTTGGCTTCTTGGCTTTTATTTTGTTCTATACTGTGTGTGCTATTGAGATTGCACACTGGAAGGTAGTCTTTCTATGTCCTGGGGGCAGGGTCAGAGTAAGGGGAAGCAACACTCAGCCAGGCTGGTGGGCTGCTTTACCCGCTGGCACTGGAATCCTGGGCATTTGCCATCCTCAGAGGATCCTCCAGGTATAAGCCAGCCCCCTCCTCCCTGCAGGGATTGACCTCCCTTTTGGAATGGAGAAGTCATTCCTCCTCCAACATCTAAGGCAGCTATATGTTCTCTCAAGTTCAAAATATTTTACATTCATCCCTGCAGTTCCCCATCAACCACGGTGTCTACTAGAATTGATCTTTTACACAGAGATTCCTCAATAAAATCTGTTGTAAACTGAAGGATTCTACTGTTCTTCACCATTTGTACATGTGGATGTTATCTCTCCCTCACCCGTATCACTTCTCCTGCTCTCCATCTTCTTTTAAAATATATTAAAATAATTATACATAGAAAATTATGTAAATGTGTTATCTGACATCTAGAAAAAAATAGCTATTGTTATAACCTAGGTGAGATACTCAGGGCTACCTTTCCTTAATCATGTGTTCCTCCAGCCTTCGTGGGTTCCAGTGGGGTCAACAGTATCATGACTTAAGTTTGATCACTCCTATTTTACAACTTTATTATTTATGAATGTATTCTTCAAAATGATGTCTTTGTTGCAAGACAGACACCAAACACATAGTCATATGTAAATATTCTCTAAATTGCTGGGTTTTTTTTTTTTTCTTTCCCAATATAGAAGATCAGGCCCAGGGCCTCACACATGCTAGGCAATCACTCCATCACTGAGTTGCAAATACAAAGCCCCAGCCTTTGTATCTTTCAGGGGCTAGTTTTATTCACAGAGTATTAGGTCTGGTCTAATTCTAGCAAATGGATATATGACAGTTAGTGATCTACTTTTTTCATGGATAATCATTTAATTTGTTTCTAGGATTTTAGAATCAGTAACAATGATGCTGTAAATATTTTGTACAAGTCTCCTTCTGTACTTGGGCAAGTTTTCTTTTGGGGTGGGCAAAGAGATTTCTAGGGCTTATACTTAGGTGTGGAACTGCTGCAGAGTATGTACCTGTACTTCAAATTTACGGAATAATAACATATTGATTTCCAAACTTGTAGTATGGATTTATGTTCTTAACAAGAGAGTATGAGTATTCCAATAGCTTTGTACCATTACAAACCTTATACTATCAGATTATAATTTTTACCAAGGTGATGTGCAAAATGTATGCTTATATTGCTGTAATTTACAAATATTCGTTAATTATTGTTGGGGTAAATACTAGGTTTTGTTTATTAGCATTTTCTTTTTCTCTAAAATTCCTGCTGTGCCTTTTATCACATTCTACTAATTTTGAATTTGTTTATAAGTCTTTACATGTAAAAATGATCATACTCCTTTTCAGATAAATTTGTTAGGAATAGCTTAGTCCTATTTGTGGATTCCTTTATATCGTCTTGATGTATAAATTTTTGGTTAACAAAAATGTTATGGTTTGGATATGAGGTGTCCCCTTAAAGCTCCTCTATTAATTCAAGAATATCTAGAGGTGAAATGATTAGATTATGAGAGCTGTTACCTAATTGGTCCTTCCTAGCTTAAATGGTCTGAATGGGTGGCAACTGGGCTGATGGGGCATGGCTGGAGAGGTGGGTTGCTGGGGCTTGTCAAGGAAGGATTCATCTTCTCTGAAGTCCCTAACCCTTTCTTTCTCTGCTGCCTGGCTGTGAGCAACAGGGAAGCACTCCTCTACCATTACCTCTGCCCAGAGCAATGGAGTCAGCCTACCATGGATGGCGCCTCTGAAACTGTGAACCAAAGCAAACTCTTCCTTCTCTAAGTTGTTTTTGTTGAGTTCTTTTGTTTTCTTGAGAAAAAGCTAACACTTTTTTGTTTTAATGTGATTAAACAGGATCTGAAACATGATAGGAAATCATTTTCCTAGTCACATCCTCAGCCTTTAAAAATCTTCCTTTTTGATGTAGTAACATTCATTCCTAGTGTATTTTGATTCTTAAATACACATCTTCATTATTTTTCTGAAAGCTTTTCACAATTTGATCTTGCTAATGATACTTTCTATTAAATATTTTCCATTAAATATGTTATTGGATCCGTTAGCTTATGTATCAATACAAAGAAAAGCAACGGATAGCAATTGAAAAGGCAGATTCTTTTTTCACATAGGAAATACAAGGAAATCTACAATGAAAGGATCTTCTTTTTTTACATAGAAAATACAAGGATGTGTTTGAAATATTAAAATTAGTAATTTTTCTGAACTTGATATTTATTTTTGTAGAAAAATTTAAAATGGCTCACACAGTGTTATTAGTGTTTAAAGATTTTTAGATTCTCTCTCTCTCTCATATATATATATGTGTGTGTGTGTGTGTATGTGTGTGTGTGTGTGTTTAGTTGTTGATTGACCTTTATTTTATTTACGTATATGTGGTGCTAAGAATAGAACCCAGTTCCTCACACATGCTAGGCAAGCATTCTACCGCTGAGATACAACCAGGCACCATCTATATTTCTTTTTAAGCCATAATTTTAAGGTAATATTTTCCTAGAAAATATTCATTTGAAATAATTTCAAATTTCTTGTCATAAAGTATTTTTGTAAAACATATTATGTGGTAGGATGTGCACAGGTTTATGTATATAGTTTGGTAATTTTTGACAAATAAATACACCTGTGTGGCCTGTATATGTTTCCTTGGGTTGCCAGAAGAAACTACCCCAGACAGTGATAACTTTCTGCCAGTACTATATTTCACCACATGATCATCGCCACTACATAATCAGTGCACCCTGATTTTTCAATACAAAAATTGGTTTACAGCTTCCCATTGCTTAATTTTTGCATGGTACAATGCTATTCCTCATCCTGCTTAAAAGATAAACAGAGCAGCAATATATTCACCACTGGCTTATGAATGCACATTTGTCTTCTCATGCACTCTGAGCTGTGAACCTGGGATTATCAGATCACTCACATTGTCACTCTTATCTCCAAAAGCTGACTTGGGCAGTTGGTTTAGCACCCTGTAGTACTAATGGTAAATGCATCTTATATAATTGTGGTCAAATAAGGAAACCAATGATAGCAGAGCAAAATCTTCAGACACAGAAAACTAAATTATCTCAGTCCATACTTCACAATGCTGCAGTAAATTTTCTCAAGTGTAATAGTTTGACCATACTGCATAAATCAATGATCAAGAGCAACTATTGTTTTTTTCCCCCAGATCAGAAAAATGTGTGTTAAACTGTCATGAAGAAATGTTGCGAGTTGATTTGGACTATTCTATTTTAATATAAATTCATGAGTATACAACACATGCATCCTAACCTTGCATAAAGACAGTTTAGTAATAAGGGATTTTTAAGTGATAATAGCACAATTTTCTTAATAGGAAAAAAAAACTCTCACATAATGATCACATCTCACTTTTTTGTAAAACTATTTAGCATAATCTGTGAACATTATGTGATGAAATATGGTAGTTTTTTCACAGGCACCGATGGGGCTGAGTCCATCTTCCTCTGGCAATAGTCCAGTTCTGAAAAGGGTATTATCCTCTTTGACCAAAGCAATTAGAAAATGTGGATCAAATACTCTCCTGAGTTTTGCTTTAAGTCATGAAAAACAATCACTGTCTTCAGATGACAGGCACTGAGCATGATACAGACTTGAAGCTTTAAAAGTTAGCTTCACTCCCCTGTGGAAACAGCTTGCCTGAGGATTCAGCTAATTAGTGGAAAGAAAGAGCCAGAAGAGAAGGAGCTGCAGGGAAAGGTGCCCCTGAGGATGTTTTTACACCCAGATCCACCAGACAACCCTGGCCAGATTGAGCCCATGCAATTGCATGAACCAGTAAATTCCCCTTCCCCCTTCTTGACTTGCTCATAAATTTTGATTTTTTTTAATTGCAATCATTTTTCTCACTTTTGTCTTTGAAGTTTTATGCATCATTCTTTTTGTCTTTCTCACGTTCATCTTTGTTAAATACAACTTCTAAAAATCTTCCACTTTCAACAATCATTTCACATCCCTTACCCCCACCAAAATGCATTAGTGTTTAAATACAATTAAGTACAAAATCTAGGATTTACTGAAATTAAGCTGTGGGAAGAGGTACTAAATATCCAGGGACAAATTATTTCATGGCCTTTATATTAGGCAAACTAAGCTTCTATTTTATCTTATTCCTAACCTCAATGGCAAAAATATAGTTACTTTTACTAGAATTTTAATAGTATTTTACAGTTCTTTTAGAGCACTTTATGTGAGTCCTAAAATAATTAGAACCATAATAATAATGACAAGGATTATAATGCCCATATGATCAAATGACCAGCCATTTCATAAACTACTATGGTATTTTTTTCTTGGGTCTTGACTACATGAATTTTGAGAGGATAACGTAAAAATACAGCCTCTGATATTGGCTGTTTTATAAAGGATGTGAATTCGGACAACTTTGACCTTTTATCTTGTTTATAGAAACCAACTGAACAACACATATGTAAAATATTCTGTTTTTTTTATGTATTAGAAAAACCTAAAATTACAGCATTACAAAACTCTCCTTGGCACAAAGTTAGCTGGTGAGTTAGTATTCTAGCTTTTTACATTTTATCATCATCCAAGTTGGTCATTACCCTTTCAAAAAAGGCAAAAAATAGAAGCAAAAGTTGGCATTTCTCATGCAGAATAAATACTATCATATCAGAGTATAAGAGTTGAATCAATGAATACTTAACTATTGAAAGGAGCTAGCTTACAGCAATAGTTTGGTCAGTGCTTTTGAAAAAGTAAAAGAAGACAAGACTTCCTACTTTCAGTCTGGGTCTGTGGCTTAGTGGTTGAGCACTTGCCTAGCATGTGTAAGACACTGGGTTTGATCCTCAGCACCACGTAAAAATAAATAAAATAAAGGTATCGTGTCCACCTACAACAAAAAAAAAGAAAGAAAGAAAGAAAGAAAGAAACTTTCTACTTTCTTCTGGTAACATCTTATTCCCTCATTTCTTTTTATATACATTGATAATGTTTAAAATGACACTGTATAATTTGTGGAAGTTGGATGAGCTGAGGATGGGTGTTTCCAAGCTTCTTCTTCAGAACGTCCAATAAAAACATTTTTTCACTGAAGCCAGTTCATTTTATTTCTTTGTTTCATAAAGAGGAAGAACTACTGTCCACTTATTTTTTTTCTCTCTTTCTAATTTATCAGCTTGCCCTAGAATGCTGCTTTATTTTGACACATCCATAAGGGTAGTTTTACATAAGTTTTTCATGTATTTTTTTTTTTTACTAACATGACTTTTCTGATTTTTTTTCCAAATAAGCATTTTAACAATATCTACTTTGCACTTCAAACACTATCACAAAAAGTTTGCAGTTTTCTAATTTATCTAATGCACATTTACCTAAATAATATACAATATAATTTTGTAGTTGTGATATTATAATTTGCAAATATATTCAACTAATAGTGCAATTTCATGGTAACCACTGAGTGTAAGCTCCTTGCCTAATTAAAAAATCATTTTTCTCTATTTTTTTAAACATTTTACTTTGATAATATATCACCTAAGTGTTATACTGAAATTTATTTTAAAGATGCATATATTTTCTTTTTCTAATATAAAACAATTTATAAAGAAACCATTACTGATAGAGAATTGTCTTCTTGAAAATGTTACCAAAGAGTTGTTATATTTCCTATAAAAATTCTTGAATAATTATACTACTATTTATACTTTTTAATAAGGATACTTGAGGTGTGTTTATTAGCATTTAGATTTTACATCAAAACTTATATGTTTTCCTTTTGAGAATAGTAAACTTTATTGCCTCTGAAATTCATTTAGTGTAAACATGCTTTTAGTGTTTAGTTAAGTGAATTAAGTATTAAAAAGAATAAACTTCAAAATATGCAATTTATGAAATCATAATAAAGTGGGATAATGTCATACAAATCATAATACACTGTGATACTGTTAGGCAAATGCACAGTATTAATGATTTATTATAGCTAATGCATATTCTTTTGACCATGTTGAATTCTTGGAATTGTTTGCTTTGAAGGTATTGTTATTATTAATACCAGGGATTGAACCTAGGGGCACTTAACCACTAAGCCACATCCCCATCCCTTTTTTATTTTGAAACAGGGTCTCCCTAAGTTTCTTAGGGCCTTGCTAAGTTGCTGAGGCTGACTTTGAACATCAGCCTCCTGAGCCACTGGGATTACAGGTGTGTGCCACCACCTCTGGCTGAAAATATTATTTATGATGTTCAAAGTAGCATCAAATACATTTTGGCTTCTATAAAAATGTTCAGATAGGGAATTTGGATCAAACACTTATATCAGAAAAGATGATCTGGTCTATGATGCAATAAAACAATCCCCCAGATATGAGTGGTTTAGGGTGACTAGGGTTTGTTTTTGTCCATACTGTTTTACAGCAGGGCCAGCAAAGGTATTTTTGTCATTGTGTCACACTCTCATGAGGAGCTGTGTCATAACACTTTTTTTTTTTTTAAAGATTGCAGCAACAAGGAAAAGTGATATGGCCAACTGATCCCAGATTTCACTATGCTTTTCTCTTCATGCAACTGATCCTTAAATAAATAAGAAGCTTTAGCTGGTAAAACTCATATATTTAGAAATTAAGAAATTCACTTTAAAATAGGTGATGCACCAAATTTCTAAATGAAGGTCATATTTGGGAAGAGTTTCAAATTGAATAATAATCACAATATTACTATGAAAAGCTATTCAATCAGTATTTACAGGGACATTTACAACTTCACATATCTATATTAAATTTGAAGGAGGGTTAAGAATTAATAGTTAAACATTTAGATTGAGGAGCTAGAAAATACCACCCACAAAAGAGAAAATATATAAATTCTCAAAATGCAGATAAAAAATGAATGTCAGATCAGACATTAATGAAATAAAACACAGCATTATAATATATTAGTTCAGTGGTGCCACTAGTAGATGATAAAAGTTAATAAACTGAGAAATTTCTGTTAAAATTGATGAAGAAAAAAGTAAAATGTCAGAAATGATAATTAACATTAATGAAAAAGGGATATTACTACAGACACTGTAGATGTTAAAATGGTCCAAATATTTTTTAGCAACTTTACATCAATACATTTGAAAATTTAGTTGACAAGGATAAATGCCTACAAAATATTACTTGCCAAATTGACTTAGATAAACTCTATAAACTCCTTTCACATTATATAAATGACACAGATTGTTGGAAGCTGTGTGTAAACTATTGGTTTTGTTTGAGCCACCATAAGGCAAGGGGGCTGCTTTTCTGGGAACTCGTAGGTGAAATTCCCAGGTTGGAGAAAGCCCAGATCATACTTTGGCCCTGCCTTAGCTCACAGCCCTAGGTTCAAATGCAGCCACCCTGAGATGGGTTAACCCTAAACACCTTGTTTTCCCAATTCTTATCCTGTTTTCCTGAAGAAGCCCACCACACTGAAACCCTTTGATGTATTCCACTATGAAAAAAGGATTCATGGGTTTTTCTCTTTGTTAGGATCTGATCCATCAGGTCTATCCAATCTGTAAATGCCCCTGCTTTTGAATATGTAATTCTCGTTTTTTGTCTTTATTTCTTAATATTACTTTTCTATCCTTTATTTACAGCCAGCCCACACTTCTGATGGTTACTCACTCCCTCCCCATGAAGTACGCCAGCAGAAATAGAAGGCTAAAATCTTTTCAGGTACACATACAGTACACACAGGCATGCATGCGCGTGCGCACACACACACACACACACACACACATAAATTCTGGGATTTACTACATAGGAAAGAGATGATTTAAACATTATAACTCTTACTCAGAAAGAATAATGGAAATATTCTCCATCTCATCTCCCAATGCCAGAATAATTGTGAAATAAAATCCCAACAGAGATAGAACATGAAATTAAGATTGTAGGATAATTTCACTACAATAATATATACATGAAATTAAAAAGCCTAAAAAATTAGCATACTATGTCTACTCCAGGAATATGTGTTACCATGTTACCGCTTTTGACCAGTGAGGAGTCCTTGCTTCCCCGATGTTGAAGAATAACACCAGAGAAGCACGCCGAGGCAAGGTCAGAGTAGAAATTAGAAGTTTATTAAAGGACAGCAGAAAAGACTTCTCCCGGAGGAAGAAGGGGACCCAAGAGGTGGAATCCTTTGAAGGGCGAATGTGTTCCCCTTTTTATAGTTTTCGGTGATGGAATGTAGGTGGGAAAGCAGGAGAGGTGGGACACAGGTGGGCCACAGAAGTAATTTGGTCAGGAAAGACTTCTGAGTTAGCACCTTCAAGTTTGCTGGGGCTGTTCCTTAACATTTCTTTGGGATGGGCTATCTTCAAATCTGCTGGGGGTTGTTTCCTAGACTTCATTAACATTTTAAGACTTGCTCAACTTTTCTGGGAATTCATTCCCATGGCCTCCATTTTAGATCTCACTCAATATTAGACCCAATTTACCTAACTACACTGACTACCTAACTTTAAATCTGGCTTCATATGTATGTATTATATTTTAAAATTTGAAGTGTATAGTTCAAAAAAAGGAGGTTCATCTTATCATAGGCATAAAAGTTGTTGAACAAAGTTGAACACCATTGATAAGAAAAACATTTACAATTTTTCCCTCCTTCATTTGATCAAGGGAACTACATAAACATATTAAATACCTGAAACTTAAAGGTTAAATGTTTAAAGCTTTCCTTATAACCTCAAGAAGAAGGAAAAAACCACTTATTGTTGACAATTACACTTATCATTTTTCTAACCAGAGGAATAAAATCAGAAAAAAATAGTAAAATAGTTGGATACCTTAGTAGAATTGGAAAGAAAGAAACAGAAGTAGATTATTCACAGATGACATGATTAAAAATGTAGAAAAACCAAAGGATCCACAAAGAAACACAAAAGTAAGGAGTGAATGAATCCAGATTTATTAAAAAGCCAATGTATAAATATCAATTTTATTTTAGAAAATAAAAGGTAAATAACTTGCACTACAGAACTAGAGATAAAACTGTCATAACTCTCATAGAGTGTGAGCTTATTTTAAGAAATACAAAGAATCTATATGTAAATCATTCAAGTGATTAAAATTTTAACAAAATACTGAATATTTAAGAATGACCATTGGTTTTTAGATTTTAACTTGAATGTAGGTTTGTACAGAAAAAAATCTACAGATTTTTCTGTGATACTATATCAGTAGAAGATAAATTATTCTTCTCAATTGCACCTTTATAATCCCATATAATATAAAATATTACATATAATACTCTCTTGGCCTTCATGTATATGGATGTGGCATTTAAACCACATTTCTTCAGTCTTATATAATACAAAGTATTAATTATCAATCAATTAGAATACATTTATTAAATACCCATGATATTTAAGATAGTATGTTAAGAACCATGTGTATGGAAATAAAATCTCTGTACTAAGAAGATTATAACATATTGTAACTAAACAAATACATAGTACCAATAAACTAAAACCTATATAGATTGTTGATTATGTTAATCAATGCTATTTACTCATGAGAGGTATCATAATCAATCTGTTAATCCTCACAAGTATAGCTTTAAAAAGAAGCCAGCAAGTTTTTAGACTAAAAGTCAATATTTTACTTTTTAGGTGCAGCCAAGAACACAGGGTTCCCTTTCTAGCCAACTTCTGGTGCAAGGATGTGATATTTTTTACGAAGGGGAGGGAGTTAGCATTTGTCACCCCACCCTCCAACTACCTATTGTAAAGGGTAAGATCTTTGGGGGTGCAACAAGAGGCAGTAAGGTGTGTTGGGGGGAGGACTTTATTTTCATTGTATTCCCACTGCTAAGATGGAGACTTTACCTTGAACATGGTCATTGAGAATATAGGATGCAAAATGGCCCTCCTCTTGGTCTTTCACAGTATGGAGTCCATCCCAGGGTAGCTAATCAAGAAGACTGGTGACAATATTCAACCCCCACTTCTGCCAAATGAGAGGTATTATTTGATGGTGTCATCCTTCCTAAGCAAGGAGTCACTCAGAAATTTACTAATTTTCAAGCTTCTATATCCAGAGCTGTACCTCCAAGTTTTTGCCCAAGGGAAGAGGCAAGGTGTAAAAGAGAGAGCTCTGAAGCTCTTCCAATTAATGTTATTTGCAGTAGAACTGGAGCAAATTCATAAAGAAGGATACTTTGAAAAATGATGAAGTTGTGATGAGAAGTGTTTAAGAAGAGACCAAAACTTCATCAAAGACATGCTAAACCACAGGCCAGCCAGTGGGGCAGAGAGAAGTGGAAAAAGAGACAGCTAAGAGGAGCCCTCTGGGGGTCAGAACACATCTCGAAAAATGAAAGGAAAAACTAGCACTGAAAAGGAGTCAGGGTTTAACTGGATTAGTCCCTGGAATAATTTTTGTGTCAGGGTCTTGTTGGAGACATCAGAAAATCAGTCACCAAGTAGTGGGGTTTATTGGCTCCATGTGTTTAGGGAAAGACCAACACAACCTTGAAAAGACCACTGCCATTCTACCTGACATTTTCATGCCCAAAGCTATAACCTGTGACAGACAAGTGGGGTGGGGAGGAAAGAAGGGAAGGAAATAGACTTTAATATAATAATTCAGGCTGTCACTCAATCAAATAACAAGCTCTGAGAGTAAAGGAATGGAGAAAAGGTAACGAGAGTTTTAAAATAAATACCTAAATCTCCCAATTTCCAATGAAAAATAGAAGACTTAAAAAGATACAGGAAAGTCTGACCCACAGATGAAGAAACATAACCGGCAATAGAAACTGTTCATAAGGGCTGGATGTCACACTTAACAAAGAAAGACATCAAAGTGATCCTTAGAAATATGTTCCAACAATTAAAGGAAATTATGTTGAAATAATTAAATAGACATGATAAATTATTTCAGCAACTGAAAAATATCAATAAAGATACAGAAATTATCAAAGGATCCAATGAAAATTCTAAAGTTAAAAAATACAATACATGAGTAAAAAAAATCATTAGGAAGACTTCACAATATAATTAAACTGGCAGAAGAAAAAAATAATAACATTGAAGATAACAAAGGTTTTGAAATCTGAAAAGTGTAGAGAAAATGAATGAAGAGAAATCAATAGGGCTTCAGAGAAATGTGGAGCAACATTAAAGACATGAACATGTGTAAGGGAAATACTAGGAACAGATGAATGATGGGAAAAGAATACATATTTGAATAAGTAATTCCTGAAACACTCTTAAAATTTATTGAAAAATAATATCCAAGAAGTGTGATGAAATCCAAAAAGACTAAATAAAGAGATAATAAATAGACACATTGTAGTGACAGTGATTAAAGCCAAAAGCAAGGAGACAATCTTGAAAACAGAAAGTAAAAAAAAAAAGTCTCACCACTTACTAAAATAGTAGCAGAGCTCTATCAATCACAAATTCTAAACGTCATTAAAAAATGAAAGCAAAATAAATATGTTCCCATATAAAGAAAGACAGTAAATTTTTTGCCAGCAGATCAACATGATAAGAAAGCTAAAAAGAAGTCTTAGAGAGCAGTTCAAACACATAATGGGACAAAGAACCTAAAGGAAAGACAGTAGAAGGAGTGAGACATAACTTTCCTATGTTCACAGATGAATGAATACATGGCCATTGAAACTCCACATCATGTATAATAAGAAGAATGAGGTCCTAAACTATGCTTATGTACTTTCTTCTTTCTTCTCTCAAATCATTTATAAGATATAATAGTATGTAAGTAATAGTATAACAACATATTTTGTTTTTTAATATATACAAGTGTAATATGTATAAAGATAATAATGGCACAAAAATGAAGGGTAAGTGCAGCAAAATAGGAATGAATATTTCATTATGTATGTTGAAGCTAAACTAATGTAGGTATGAAGTAGAGTTTTATAAACTGAGGTATATTTTGTAATTACTAAACAAAAATATTTATAGACTTCAGTACCCTACATTAGGCTTCTCAGGTGCCCCACTTTCCTTTTATTTATTATTTTGAGTCTGCAAATTGAAACCATGGGCACTGAACCATTGGGCCACAGCCATAGCTTTTCTATTTTTTAATATTTTATTAGAGACAGGGTCTTGCATAGGTTCTCACTAAATTGCTGAGGCTGTCTTTGAACTCCCAATCCTCCTGCCTCAGTCTCCTAAGCCACTGGGATTTCAGGCCTGTGCCACCATGCCTGGCCTGCTGTCACACTTTTGATTCAAAAATTCAAATGGGTTGAGAATAACTGTATAGAAAAATTTGTGTCATGCCAACAGAAACCATTTGAAAGCTGTGGTAGCTATTCTAATTTTGGACAAAATAGTCTTTAAACACAAAACATACATTACCAGAGATGACGAGTATCATTTTTTAAGTGATAAAAATATCATTTCATCCTAAAGATAATTCTAAGCTTCTGTGCACCTAATAGCAGATCACTAATCCATATGCAGCAAAAACATACAAGAATTATAGGAGAAATAGACAATGTATCAACAAAAATGTCTGCACACTTCTGTACTCTATATGTAAGGTCCCTCAGTTTGCCCCACTATCCTTTTTTGTCATCATCAAGAAACAGTATCTTAATTGGTCAGTATACTGGGTGGCAGTATGTTTTCCTCTGTAAACTTGAACACAAGATGGATCCTTAAAAGCTCTTGGGTACTGGCCTTGCCCACAACCTAGACCAGAACACCAGGTGTACTTCCTCACCCAATGCCAGAAACCCCCTGCATCAACCTAGAGAGGAACACCAAGCTGCGGTTCCCTATCCATTAATGTGTGGCTGCACCCAAACCAGCTCCATCTTGGGACATGGCAGCCACCACCATAGCCCTTTCCATCTGGTAATCTCCATTGTGGGACAACAGGGCCAGAGGGCAGCTGCCTGTTGGAGCACCGGATGCCACACTGTGCCATCACCACAGGCCACCCCACACCATTGTACAGCCCATCTTTCCATCCCCATCTCTGAAAGCATTTGCCTCCATCTTGGAACACCTCCACCACCATCTTGAGTTACTTCAGCTATCACCTCCACCACTTTTAGTTGGGACAGAATTCATCTTGAGACACAAACTGAAACCTGGAAGTCCAACAGGAAAGTACCTACAGGCTTAATGCTACTATGGCCACAAACTAGGGACATGGCTTGCTTCCATCTAGGAATAAGAACCAGGACCTGGAAGACTGTCACCAGGGTCCCTGTGGGCCTGGTTGCACCAGAGGTATCCCTACGAGGTGTAATAACAGTCACTATCCTGTTGCAGAGGCAGCAGGGAACCTTGCATGGGGTCGCTTCTCTCTCTCTCTCTCTTTTTTTTTTCCAACTCCCATTTATTTTTGGCTCTTGGGACAATGTCGTCTTTTCAATATGAAAAAAAAGCAGCAAGTTCAACACAAATCAGAAGTCTGAAGTGTAAGATAGGACAAAATCAACAGTAGGAAGGAAAAAGCAATAGCAAAAGAAATGAGATTTTTTTGTGTTTAAAAAAAGGGTTTTGTTGCCCCTCCTCTGGAGAGTGACTCACATTTAGGTGGTAGTGCATAGCTTTCCACATATCAGGCATGTTACTCTTTGGGGGGGGGGGTGAAAAGGTGGGGGTTGGGGAAGGCAATTCTGGAAGCTTAGGGACCAAAGCTGGCCTTCTCCTTTTTGAAATGCACTGTGAGAGAAGTAAGCAGAAAGAGGAAGGATTCACACCTCCCAGACTGGGGCAGATTCCTCCAGAGGGAGAGCACAACTTGGGACAGCTGAGAGGGAGGCTGCAAACGGAAATGATACTGATAACACCTCTCCTGAAACTGAATTGGAGCATGGAAATGCCTAAAAATGACTGTAAAAGCATAAGATTCCCCTCTTTAAAAAAATGTCCTAAAATGAAAAATCCCATCTCCATCACAAGTGATTTCTACCTGCTGCTACCTTCTACTATGTACTAATTTGCCTTAGGATGGGGGCCACTGAAAGCACCCGGCTAGTTCTAAATGGGATCTGGACAAGAACCCGCTTCTTTGGAGAATCATTTTGGAAACAGAAGATGTTAACTGGACAGATGTGAAAAGTAGGTACCAGAAAGAAATGCAGGGTAATTCAGAATGGAAGAAATTTAAGTTTGCCAGAGTGGCAAGAGGAGGCCTTCAAGAAACAATATTTATTGAGCACCTAATATGGGTCAGGCACTGTTCTGCATGCCTCCCAAAAGGAACTAAAAATGGAAGAAAAAAAAAAAAGCACTGAAGAAAGGGGAAGCTGGATGGAGGCTGGGGAACTGAGAAGCCTGAGGTGATGGGGGAGCCGCCTTAGGCCTCCTCAACGAAATCCTCTTCCTCTTCTGCGGTGGCATCCTGGTACTCGGAGACAAGGTCGTTCATGTTACTCTCAGTCTCGGTGAATTCCATCTCGTCCATACCCTCACCTGTGTACCAGTGGAGGAAGGCCTTTCGGGGGAACATCTGAGATGGCTTGAAGAGCTCCTGGATGGCTGTGCTGTTGCCAACGAAGGTAACTGCCATCTTGAGGCCATGAGGTGGGATGTCACAGACAGCCGTCTTGACATTGATGGGGATCCATTCCGCGAAGTAGTTGCTATTCTTGTTCTGCACATTCAGAACAAGAATAGCAGCTTGTGCCTCCTTCTGTACCACATCCAGGACTGAGTCAACCAGCTCAGCCACTTCTGTATAGTGACCTTTGGCCAGTTGTTACCTGCTCCAGACTGACCAAAAACAAAGTTGTCTGGTCTGAAGATCTGGTCAAAAGGACCTGAGTGAACAGAGTCCATAGTCCCAGGTTCTAGATCCACCAGGATAGCACAAGGAACATATTTGCCACCTGTGGCTTCATTGTAATACACAGAGATGAGGTCCAGCTGCAGGTCACTGTCCCCACAGTAGGTACTAGTGGGGTCGATGCCATGGTCATCACTGATCACCTCCCAGAACTTGGCACCGATCTGGTTGCCACATGACCGGCCTGGATGTGCACGATTTCCCTCATGGCTAGAATTTATTTTAATTTAGTTTTGCCCACCCCAATGTATGCTCCTGGCAAGGAAATACGTAATTCAATTCGTTTTCTGTGCTGGTCGGGAGCTGAGAGAAGGAACGTTCAGGGAGAATGGTGCAGCGAGATTCAAACACGAAGTTAGGAAGATTCTCGATTCTCTCTTTTTTTTTTTCTCCTGCTAACCAACAATGTTTTTGTTTCCCCTTTCACTTGTGCTATAGTTCAATACCTCTATATTCTCATCATAAACATCACATTCAATCTGCCGTCTGTCCACCACTAGAAACTGTAAACACTTATGCAAATCTTGGCTATATGGTAGAAGATAATTTTTGTTTATAGTGAAAAAACTAAGTTTCTTAATAGAAGCTTATTTATTTAGGGCTACATATTAGTTGCATTGGGTGCTATAAACATTGATCTCCCCTTTAAAGGTGAAGTATTTGTAACATAGGGACACAATGACATTACAGGTAGAATCTACAATATTTCAGATCCACACTGCAAGAGAAGAAGACACATAGACAACATGAAAAAACAGGGAGGAAAATACCTCAAAGAAACCAACATACTATAATAATAAAATCCACTGACAGAACAGTAGATGAAATGACACAGAAAGAGTTCAGAATGTACATAATTAAAATGATCTGCAAATTAAAGAATGACTGAAGTGAGCAAATACAGGCAAAAATTGAACACTCCAACAAAGAGATAAGAGAGCAAAAACAGGCAACTATTGATCACATAAACAAAGAGATAAGAGTGAAAATACAGGTAGCAAAAGATAACTTCAGAAAGAGAAGAGATTAAAAAAAAAAAGACTTAAAAACCCCAGAAATCCTTGAAATGAAGAAAACAATAAACCAAATAAAAACTCAATAGAAAGTACCACCAACAGACTAGTTCACTTGGAAGACAGAAACTCAGACAATGAAAACAAATATACAATCTGGAAAATAAAGTTGACCACATAGTGAAGATGGTCATAAACCATGAACAGAACATCCAAAAATTATGGGAGAACATAAAAAAAACTAAAATCTATCAGAATAGAGTAAGATACAGAATTTCAAACCAAAGGAATGCATAACCTCTTTAATGAAATAATATCAGAAAATTTCCCAAACATGGAGAATGAACCGGAAAATCAAATACAAGAGGCTTACAGAACACTAAAGGTACAAAATTACCACAGATTTACACCAAGGCACATTATAATGAAAATGCTCAGCATAAAGAATAAGGATAGAATTTTAAATGCTGCAAGAGACAGGAATCAGATTACATATAGGGGGAGACAAATTGGGATCTCAGCAGATTTTTCAATCCAGACCCTCAAGGACAGGAGATCCTGAAAGAAAAATGGATGCCAACCAAGAATCTTATATCCAACAAAATTAAGCTTCAGAGTTGATGATGAAATAAAAACTTACCATGATAAACAAAAGTTAAAAGAATTTACAATGAGAAAGCCTGCATTACAGAACATTCTTGGCAAAATATTCCCTGAGGAGGAAATTAAAAACAACAATGAAAATCTGCAAAGGGAGGAACTACACTAAATGAAAGGCCAATCAAAGGAGAAACCAAGTCAAGTTAAAAACCAAAATGAACCCAAATAACCGGGAATAAAAAACATATTTCAATAATAACCCTAAATGTGAAAGGTCTAAACTCATCAATTAAAAGACACAGACTGCAGACTGTATTTTAAAAAAATGATCCAACAATATGCTGCTTTATAAGACTCATCTCACAGGAAAAGACATCCACAGACAGAAAGTGAAAGGATGTTAAAAATGTATCACTGATATGGACTGTATAAACAAGCAGGGTTTTTCATCCTCTTATCAAAGTGAACTTCAAACCAAAGTTAGAAAAAATAAAGAAAGAAAGACATTTCATACCAATTAAGGCAATCAATAAAACATAAAAATCATAAATATCTATGCCCCATTGTTTGGGGCATCTATGTATATTAAACAAACCCCAAAATTGAACTTCCAAAATCAAATAGACTACAACACAACAATACTGGGTGACTTTAATACACCTCTCTCACCACTGAATAGCTTTTCTAATCAAAGACTAAACAAAGTAACTATAGAACTCAATAAAAAATTGATAATTTAGACTTAACAGACATATATAGAATATTCCACTCATCAACTAGCAAATACACCTTTTTCTCAGTAGCATATGGATTTTTCTCCAAAATAGAATGCATGCTATGTCATAAAGCAGATATTCATAAATACAAAAGAATAGAAATACTACCCAGCATTCTATCGGACCATAATGGAAAGAAATTAGATATCAATGATAAAGTAAAAAAATAGAAGCTACTCCAAACCTGGAGATTAAATAATACACTACTGAATGACCCATGGATAACAGAAGATATCAGGGAGGAAATAAAATTCTTAGAGGTAAATGAGAACTCCAATACAACATATTAAAATCTCTGGGACACTATGAAGGTAGTTCACTGTAATAAGCTTATTCATTAAATGAAGAAAAAGTCAACAAATAAATGACCTGACATTACATCTCAGAACTCTAGAAAAAGAGGAACAAACCAACACCAAAAGAAGTAGATAACAGGAAATAATTAAAATTTTATATTAAATTTAATTTTTAATTAAAAAATTAAAAGAAGAAAAAGTTCAAAATAGTTTCTAATTGTCTTCTGTATTTCAATAGTGTCTGCCATGATATTTTTTTTACCATAAATTTTAGTAATTTGAGTATTCTCTCTCCTTTTTTTCATTAGGGTGGCTAAAGATTTGTCAATTTTATTTATTTTTTTTTAAAAACACCTTTTTGTTTTGTTAATTTTAAATTTTTTTTTTGGTTTTAATTTCATTGGTTTCAACTCTGATTTTAATTACTTCCTGTCTTCTACTTCTTTTGGTGTTTGTTTGTTTCTCTTTTTCTAGGATTTTGACATGTAATGTCATGTCATTTATTTTATGATTCCAAACTTATTGTATGAGGCTATTATCTTCCTGATACCAAAATCAGAGACACATCAAGGAAAGAAATTTCAGACCAATATCCATGATAAACATAGATGCAAAAATTCAATAAAATTCTGGCAAATCACATGCAAAATCATATTTAAGAAATTGTGCACTATGATAAGTGGGGTTTATTCCAGGGATGCAAGTTTAGTTAAACATACGGAAATCAATAATGCAATACATCACATCAATAGACTTAAAGATAAAAATCATATAATCATATCAATTGATGCAAAGAAAGATTTTGACAAAATACTGCAAACTTTCATGTTCAAAACACTAGAAAATCTAGAGGTAGTAGGAACATACCTCAGCATTGTAAAAGCTATCTATGCTAAACCCAAGGCCAACATCATTCTATATGGAGAAAATTGGAAGCATTCCCTCTAAACCTGGAATAAGACAGACATGCCCTCTTTATCCACTTCTATTTAACATGGTTCTTGAAACACTAGCCAGAGAAATTAGACAAAAGAAATTAAAGGGATATGAAGAGGACAAAGAAGAAATAAACCTATCACTATTTGCCAATTACATGATTCTATTCATAGAGGATCCAAAAAATTCCACCAGAAAACTTCCAGAATTAATACATGAATTCAATAAAGTAGCAGGATATAAAATTAATACTCATAAAGCAAATGAATTTCTATTAGAAAGAGAATTTAGAAAAACCACCCCATTCACATTAGCCTCAAAAAATAAAATAGTTGGGAACCAATTTAACAAAAGAGTTGAAAGACCTCAACAATGAAAACTACAGAACACTAAAGAAAGAAATTAAAGAAGAGTTTAGAAGATGGAAAGATCTCCCATACTCTTGGATGGGCAAAATTAATGTTGTCAAATGGCGATACTACCCAAAGCACTATACAGATTCAACATGATTAAAAATGTATCACTGATATGGACTGTATAAACAAGCAGGGTTTTTCACCCTCTTATCAAAGTGAACTTCAAACCAAAGTTAGAAAAAATAAAGAAAGAAAGACATTTCATACCAATTAAGGCAATCAATAAAACATAAAAATCATAAATATCTATGCCCCATTGTTTGGGGCATCTATGTATATTAAACAAACCCCAAAATTGAACTTCCAAAATCAAATAGACTACAACACAACAATCTCATTGTCATTCCTTATATAAATAGGAAAAACAACCATGAAATTTATTTGGAAAAATAAGAGACCCAGAATAGTTAAAGCAATCCTTAGCAAGAAGAGTGAAGCAGGAGGTATCACAATACCAAACCTTAAACTATACTACAAAGCTATAGTAACCAAAATAGCATGGGATTGGCACCAAAATAGACATGTAGACCAATGGTACAGAATAGAGGACCCAGAGACAAACCCACATAAATACAGTTATCTCATAATAGACAATGGCACCAAAAACACACACTGGATAAATGATATCCTCTTTAACAAATGTTGCTAGGAAAACTGAAAATCTATATGCTTCAAAATGAAAATAAATCCCTATCTCTCACCATGCACAAAACTCAACTCAAAGAGGATCAAGGACCTAGGAATTAAACCAGAGAGCCTACGCCTCATAGAAGAAAAAGTAAGCCCAAATCACCATGATGAATCATGTTGAATTAGGTCCAGATTTCCTTAACAAGACTCCTAAAGCACAATAAATAGAATAAAGAATCAACAAATGGGATGGATTCAAACTAAAAAGCCTCTTCTCATCAAAAGAAACAATCAATTAGGTAAAGAGAGAGCCTACATTTTGGGAGCAAATTTTTGCCATACACACCTCAGAGCACTAATCTCAGGGATATAGAAAGAACTTAAAAAACTTAACATACATACACACACAAAAAAATCAACAAATTGGCTAAGGAGCTGAACAGACACATTCCAGAATAAGATACACAGTTGATCAACAAGTATATGAAAAAATGTTTGACATCTCTAGGAATTAGAGAAATGCAAATCAAAACTACTGTAAGATTTTATCTCAGGAATAGCAGTTATCAAGAATACAAACAACAATAAGTGTTGACAAGGATGTGAAGGAAAAGGCACACTCATACATTACTGGTGGGACTACAAATTGGTGCAGCCAATGTGAAAAGCAGTATGGAGATTCCTTAGAAAACTTGGAATGAAACTATCATTTGACCCAGCTATCCCACTCCTTGGTCCATACATAAAAGACTTAAAATCAGCATACTACAGTAGTGCAGCCACATCAAAAAAATGTTCATAGCAGTACAATTCACAGTAGCCTCACTTTGGAACCAACCTATATGCCCTTAAACAGATGAATGGATAAAAACTGTGGTAGATACACACAATGGAGTATTATTCAGCAATAAAAGAGAATAAAATTATGGCATTTGCAGGTAAACATATGGAACTGGAGAATATCATATGAAACAAAATAAAACAATCCCCCAAATCCAAAGGCTGAATATTTTCTCTGATAAGTGGAAGCTAATCCATAGTGGGGGGGGGAATGGCAAAAGTGGAGGAACTTCAGATGGGGCAAAGGGGGGTGGGGGAGAGGACATGTGTATAGGAATGATGGTGGAATGAGATGGACATCATTACCCTAGGTACATGCATGATTGCACGAATGGTCTGATCCTACTTTGAGTACAACCATAGAAGTGAAAAATTCTGCTCTAATTGTATACAAAGAATCAAAGAGCATTCTGCTGTCATGTATAACTGGTTAGAACAAGTACATTTGAAAAATATCTTTCTGGGGTTTTTCATAGCAATTACATTAAACTTGTATATGTAAAAAAAAAAGTTCTTGGGTACTGATAAAGTTGTCTAGATTGTTCTTGGAAACACTGCAAGATCAAACTATTTGCTAAACACATAGAAACTAGCCCCAGCCCTATGCCTAATGGCTTAAACGCTCCTATATACTGCATAATCTGACCTTCTTGACATGGTCATACTCGAGTAGAACATCTCTATTCCTTCCTTCTCATTGTGAAAATTCTGCAGTCCTCTGAATTTAAGTCCCTTTAATAAATGCTTTGGACTGATTACCTTGGCATTTAATGCTTCCTTCTTTAAAAATCTTAATCAAACCCACTAAGAAAGAGTCCCTTTAAAATTTACCCTGATGCAAAGTTTTGGTCTGAAAAAGCATCCTACTTTAAGTGATGAACAAGCAGACAGAGGATTCACACAAAAATGGAAAACCTGTGTCTTCTTTGTTAATGTCACTATCATCTCTAAGCTGGACTGCTGAACTACCATTCTCACTGGCTTTCACTCCTGTTGTCCTGAATCCCCATGTATATTCTTCACATAGAAGCAGGAAACGCATTTTTTAAAATGAAAATCAGACCACATGATTTTCCTACTCAAACCACATGATTTTCCTACTCCCTTCAATATATGCATGAAATATTTAGAAAACATGCTGTTTTCCACATGGTCTGCAAGACCATGTCTAGTTTTTGCATCTCTTCCAGTTCTCTTCTCAATTTCTACTTAATCATGATGGTTCTTTTACCAATTCTAAAAATCATAGGCTTCTGCACTCTCTGTTCCCAGTTTATGATATGCTCTGTAGCTAGATCTTTGTGTGTTTTTCATGGCTTTAGTTAGCTGTCTAAAATGAACTACCTCCAAGAATTCTCCCCTGCCAGTGTATTTTCCGTCCCCTCTACCCTTTGCTTATTGGGGCCTTATCTGACAGTATTATCTAAATCCCATGATTACCATTTTGTTTTCCACTTTTACCTGCTTTATTTTTCATTTTATCATCTTTGTATGCTCAGTTGATTTCTGGATACCTCACTAAAACATAGACTCCCCCCAACCTGATTAATTCTAGGAATGATATCTATCCAATCAATCTGTGCATCTTCAGTGATTAAACAATTCCTAACTTATTAGAGATGATCAAGAAGCATTCCTAATAGAAAATGTGACTGCTGGTTTCACAAGTTTATTTCAATTAATATAATATCCTCTAGGTTTATCCATGTCATCACAAATGGAAAATTCAACTTATTTTAAAAGCTGAATATTCCATTGTGTAACCTTCTTGTTCATTATCTGTCAAATGAATACTTGGGTTATTTACATATTTTGACTATTGTGAATAACACTGCAATGAACACTGTAGGGCTGATATTTTTACCAGGGGGTAATTTCATTTCCTTTGGATAAAACCCCCAGAGAGACTATCTTATATGATAGTTCTAGTTTTAATTTCTTAAGACACTTCTATCCTGTTTCCTATACTGGCTACACCAATTGACATTCCCGTGAATTCTGTAGAAAGGATTTTCTCTTTTCCATACTCTCTCCAACACTTGTTATCTGTTTGCTTTATGATAATATCCATTCTGACTGGTGTGAGGTGATATCTCATTGTAGCTTTGATTTACATTTCCCTGAGGATTAGTGATGTTGAGAACCTTTTCACATATCTGTTAGTGATTTTTATGTCTTCTTTGGAGAATTGGAGAAATGCCTATTCCATGTTTTTTGTTGATGTTTTATCAAGTTATTAGATATTTTGCTATTGAACTGTGTGAGTTCTTTATATATTTTGGATATATCTTTTTATCAGATACATGGTACACAAGTGTTTTCTTCTATTATACAGGCCATTCATTTTTTGATTGTTTTCTTTGACCTATAGAGTCTTTTAAGTTCAGTATAATCCTTCTTATTTATATTTGCTTTTGCCACCTGTGCTTTTGGTGTACCTACAAACATTTATCATCAAGACCAATGTCAAGCAATCATTCCTCTATTTTTTTCCTCAAAGTGGTATAATTTCTGGATTTAGGGGTAGGTTTTGATTCATTTTGATTTTGTGAAAACCTTATGATGCGAGCAACCAATTTAATTCTTTTGCACATGGTTTTCCAGTCTTCCCATCACCATTTATTGAATACTATATTCTTCCCCACAATGTCTTCTTGGCTCCCTAATATTTAAAATTCCTCTGCTTTAAGAAAGAATCTTCTGATTACATTATGTAATGTCTCACAATACTTGAATATTAAATATGGTTTTCTTAGTACATTTAAGTAAAATAGAAAATTATTTTCTTTGAAATATATATCAATTTTTAATACAATTTTTAATAAACTTTTTACTCCCAAGGATATTTTATGATTTATAACAATGTTTGCCAGTTTATTCAGCTAAAGGTGAAGAAGAAAGTACTGAAGTTAAATGGTACGACATTTTATTTATTTATTTATTTTTTTAATTTTTTTAATTGTTGGTTGTTCAAAACATTACATAGTTCTTGATATATCATATTTCACACTTTGATTCAAGTGGGTTATGAACTCCCATGTTTACCCCATATACAGATTGCAGATTCACATCAGTTACACTTCCATTGGAATTACAGTAGAGGGGGTAGAGAGAGAAGAGGGGAGGGGAGGGGAGGGGAGGGGGGATACTAGAGGATAGGAAAGACAGCAGAATACAACAGACTTGAGTATGTCAATATGTAAACGACATTTTAAATAATAGACTAACTTCCCTCAGTCGTCTACCTGTCTGTCCCTAAAACTAACTGTTTGATGCTCAGTGGATGTAAATAATGTGATGATGAGATTGAATAGAATATAATTAGGATACTTAAAAAATTGAAATGAAAATTCAAAAAAATTTTTTATTCCTATTTATTGCATATACGAAATGTAGATATCTCAGAGCTGAAATATATTTCTAAAAAGTTTGATCTGTATATTCTTGCATATTAGGATACTCCTTGGGTGTTTCTCTTTCAGGTTCATATTTGATTTATGATTCACAATTAGAATGGGAGCGTGGGGGTGTTGGAGAGAAGATCTCTTCCCTACTGTTACTCTGCTACTCTCAAGTTGTAGCTCCTACCCTGGAAACCATTCCTGATAGCAGACACCAGGTAGGCAGAATAGAGGAGAGGCTTCTTTTTTATTTTTCTTTTGATTTTTATTTTCAATGGTTATAATTTAATCACAACTTTGTACCCTTTGACCAACATCTTCCTATTTTCCCAACCCCATCCTCCCATTTACTTTCTGTTTTTGATTTTTTATTATTTGAAATAAGTGATAACATGCAATTTTTGTCTTTCTGTACCTGGCTTAAGGTAATGTCACTTAACAGAATTAATGTCATCCAGGTTCACCCACATTGTCTCTAATGCCACAATTTCCTTCTTTTTAAAGGTTGAATAGGACTCTGTTATGGGGTGTGCATGTATTTGTGTGTGAGACACAAATTCTTTATCCATTCATCCATTGATGAACACTTAGGTTGATTCTATATCTTGGCTCTTGTAAATAATGCTTCGATTAAAATAGAATGCAGTATCTCTTTGACATGTGGATTTCAGGTCCATCTGTGTGTGTGTGTGTGTGTGTGTGTGTGTGTGTGTGTGTGTGTAAAACTGAGATATATAGATCATATGGTAATTCTATTTTTAGCTTTCTGCATAACTTCCATGTAATTTGTTACAGTAAGTATACTGGTTCACATTTCCATCAATAATATACAAGAGTTTCCCTTTCTCTATTTTCTGCCAATATTTTTCATTTCATCCTTTTGAACCAGTTGTTCTGACAGGTCTGAAGTGATATATCATTGTTATCTTAATCATTGACCTAATTATTAGTGATAATTTTTAAGTCATGTATTTGTTATTTGTATGTGTTCTGTTGAGAAGTGTCTATTCTATTTTTGTTTTATGACATCATTTGGAATTGTAATCATCATTTCAACTTTTATGTCACTACTTAGAAGTTGAGTACACCTGGATTTGAGAGCAAGCTGTGGTTTTGAACTAAGCAGTGATATGCCCAGCTAGAATTTAAGATTCCATTATTAAAAGAAAAGGGTAGCAATTGTTATAAGGAGTGAGCTCTCATAATGTTTGCAACATCATGCAAGTGCTTGACATTTGGAAATTAATCTTGATCAGATTTCAGACTCCACAAACTCCAAAGTCAAGTTTCAGCTGCATTTCTCTTATGGCTATTTTGCTAGTAATGCCTGGATTCCATATTATATAGCATCCTCTTCTTAATCTTAGTCTTGCTATTTTATTTAATTCTGATCTCTTTGCCTATAATTAAAATAGAAGAAAGCTAACAGAAATAAAGACCCCTGAGTACACCTTTGTTATACTTTGTATAAAACACAATATTTGTATAAAAAGACAAAATTTCTATTACCTATACAAAAGCACACTAAGTCAATGACTTTTATATCAAATCCAGATATTAAGTCATACAAGTAGAAACATTTTTTTTCAGAAATTTCTGGGTAGATAATGCTTTACAATAAAAACAAGAAATTATTTTGTTATGTTGTATTTTTTCTCTCATTAGTGCATTATAGTTCTACATAATAGTTTGGTTCATTTTTACAAAATCATACATACATGTGACTTGTCCTGTGACTTGTCATACATACCTGTGACATGTCCATACATGTGACAGTCCCTGTCACACTGCTTTCCCTCCTCCTCCTCTTCCCCCATTCTCCTTTACTGGTTCAATTTATATTCTTATTTATTTATTTATTTATTTTTGGTACAGGGGATTTAACCCAGAGAAAATTTATCACTGAACTACATTTTCAGATCTTTCTATATTTTATTTATTTATTTTTTTAATCTGTTCTTTTTTTATTTTTATTTTTATTTTTTTATTGGTTGTTCGCAACATTACAAAGCTCTTGACATATCATATTTCATACATTAGATTGAAGTGGGTTATGAACTCCCAATTTTTACCCCAAATGCAGATTGCAGAATCACGTCGGTTACACATCCACAATTTTACATAATGCCCTATTAGTAACTGTTGTATTCTGCTACCTTTCCTATATTTTATTTTGACACAGAGTCTTATTCAGTTGCATAGGGCCTTACTCATTTGCTGAGGCTGTCCTTGAACTTGTGATGGTCCTCTCTCACTTATCCTCTGGAGCCTCTGGGATTACAAGCGTGTGCCACCACACCCAGCTTATTTATTTATTTTTGGTTGGTGCTTTATAGGGTTTGTCAATGTAGGTCAATGGTTCAGTCCTTGCCTAACATGTGTGAGACCCTGGGTTCAATTCCCAGTACCTCACACACACACACAAAAGTTCTATTTGCATTTAGCAAATTGCTATGTTCATAATTATTGCATTTCAAAGAATGATAAGAGCCAAAGAGGCCTAAAATACTGCTATATGCACTGTCAATAGTGGTTGCTTGGTAATAACCATCAAACATTCTTATCCAATTTAAGTTTCTTTTTCAGAAACTAAACATACTTTTATATTGATAGGCACTATTTTTATAACTACATCTCTAATATTTCGTTTCTTTTTCTTTTTTTTTTTTTTCACTACTGGGGATTGAACTCAGAGGCACTCAGCTACTGAGCCATATCCCCAGCCCTATTTGGTATTTTATTTAGAGACAGGGTCTCATTGAATTGCTTCGTGCCTCACTTTTGCTGAGGGTGGCTTTGAACACAAGATACTCCTGCCTCAGCCTCCTGAGCCGCTGGGATTACAGGCTTGCACCACCATGCCAGGCTCTAATATTTCTTTTTATTCTATACTACATATAATTTAGAAAAGCAGTATCAAATTCAGATACTAAAAGGCTTTGTTAATTCCCAGAATTCTTTTGTAAAATTTACTAGTAAAATAATTGTGAACAAATTCCATATATTTGAGCTTTTGTTCCAAAATTCTAACCAAGACTATGCCTAATGCCATTAGTTATTTCACTGATTCTGCATGTCTTCTTTCCTAGCCTTAATCTTCAGTAATTAGAAAAGGATAAAATTGATGATAGTGAAGTGGTTTCTCAATATTACTTTTTTTTTATACCAGGGATTGAACCCAGGGACACTTGTCCACTGAGTATCCTCAGCCCTATTTTTTTATTTTATTTAGAGACAGGGTATCACTGAGTTGCTTAGTGCCTCGCCATTGCTGAGGATGGCTTGGAACTCATGATCCTCTTGTCTCAGCCTCCTGAGCCACTGTGTCCAGCTCAAGATTATCTTAATGTCATTCCAGCACAAGATATAACCTTCTGTAACAAAGAACAGTAGATAAATTTCATGGAGTATACATTTGAATTCAGAACATAATTTTCATTTTCAAAATTAAGTTATCCTGGAGAGCAACCTGAAAGAATTTAATAAAACATGAAAGAATAGGTGCTCTACTCCTTGAAAGTGTACTGTGCACTGACTGAAAACTCAAAACATGGAGATGAGAGAAGTCACTGTCTCCACTTTTCTTAAAATGCACCAATTTTTAAACATTATCTATTGATTTCATGTAACAATTTACTCCACTTTTAAATTTCCTTTAAGTTTGTGATAATGTGAATGGATAAGAGGAAATAATAATCAGGTATCCCAACTTGTCTAGTTTTTGTGTAGGTCAGCATGTGTTTAGTTTACTTTTGTATAAGATTATTCTGATAAGCTGGGACTGTGTATAGTTTAATAAGGAAATATGTATCTAAAACATGTTTTATGATTAATTTACATGAATTCATCAATATAATGTTAATTAAATTTTCATATAACAAGGAAATTGGAGGGAGAAATTCATAACGCAACCAGAATTCTGAAGGATCTTGAGCATGATAGGTCACTAGTTTTTTTTTTTAATAAAAAATATTGAGACAAACGCATATGATATATTTTACATAGAAATACAGACATTCTTTGAAAAGTACACAAAAATAGATTATAATGGAGGAGACTTATTACTATTTGTGAAAAAGAATTATTTATTGGAAAACTATATCTGATGAATTTAAGAAATAAATATTATTTGTTATGTGTAAAAAGAAATGCAGGGCTGATAAGCAAAAAAAATGATCACCTTGAATACTGAACTGATTAAATTGTATCTGTCTGGATTACTGTGTTTTATTCTTGGCATTTTTTGATGTCTGATTGTTGATATTAATTAAAAAGATAACCAAAGTAAGATCATTCCTCTTCATGTTATGAAAAATTTAATACTGTGATGCTACTATTATATATATAAAACCTTAGTTTGAATTAATAAGAGTTATTTAAAGAATTTAGAATGAAAGCCTCATATATTCTAGTTGTATTTTACTAAAGTTTACGGTTATGTTTTGGATTCTTAGGTTCAAGAAAGACACTGACATGGCTGGGAATGACACGGAATTCATGATCAAAATCATAAAGAAGTATTTCCCCTTCAAGACAACATGAAATATTTGACATTCAATTTACCATCTCACCTGAAACAATGATGAAAAATAAAATATATTAAAATATGATTTCCAAGATACCTTACATCTGAAAATGAAGCAGACTCATATATAAGAATCAGAATCATACCAGGTGAATAATATCATTACTTCATATACTAATTTAATAAATCATGGAGTAGACCCTGCAAGATTTGAAAAGTATAATAAATTTGCAATTAAGGAGGCTTTGGTATAGAATTCATTTAACATGTAAGTGAAAATTCATAATAAGGTATTCTTAGCTCTTGACCTAGCTAAGTCACAGATCTATCAAAGAACCTTCAAGTTTAGGATCCGATGGGTCAATCTACTTTCAATTAACTTAATTGTAACCTAATGAAGTTTAAGAATATTTATAGAAGTCCAAAAATATCTAGGACCAGAAAATTTGCCAAGCTTCTCATCAAACATCCAAATATTTTTAGGGAGGAAAAGAAGCAAGAAAAAAAAACTATGAACCATAATGAAAATAATTGTCAATCAAAAGTGACCCAGAATTGATAAGATTCATACAAATGCTCTAATATACAGAAATGGACATTAAGACACTTCTTATGCTGAAATATAAGAGCATTGTATAAAATAAAGAACCAAATGAAACTTCTAGAGATATAAATCTACAATAAAATTTAAAATACATTAAATAGAATTAACAGCAGATTATATATTGCAGAAAAAAATCAAATGAACTAAGTCCATAATGTAAAGAAAAAAGGAATTAAAAATGAGATTATAAGTGATTTTTGAAACATCATATGGCTTCATATATTTGGAATCCATGAAGAAGTAGAGGAGGAGGACTGAGGGCAGAAAAATACTTGTAATAGAATTGATAATTTTTCCTTATATGGTGAAAACTATAAACCCACATTTCAAAAAAACCCAAGAAATAGTAAAAAAAAAAAGACAATAAATTTAAACAAGTTAAATATAATATAAAATTGCTTAAAAATACAGATGAAGTAAACTTTTAAAAGCAGTTGTAATTAAAAGATACTTTTATATAGAAGATAACAAGGATAAGAAGGACAGCTTTTCGTGCTGGAAACAATACAAGGGATATGTCAGAAGACCAATATCTTTAGATTCAACAACCAGATCAAGATAAAAAAAAATAACCCTGGAATTGTGTAACTAATGAAAATACATTTCAAGAAAAAATTAAGAAAGATTGCTGTAGATACAAGAGAACTGAGGAGTTTATCAGCAACCATTTGCACTATAGGGAATGATAAATGGAGTGTTTTCAGGGAGAAGTCAAAGATACCAGATGGAAATATGCGCTGATGTAATGGAGAAAGGGAAATAGCATCTATAAGGGCAAATATAGTTTATTATTATTTAGTCTATATAAAAGATAAGTATTTAAATAAATAAACAATGCATGATGGAATTTGTAATTGTCCATTAAATGTAACACTGCAGATATTAAAAACAGTGGGAAATGAAAGTAAATTATTGTGGGGTTGAAGTAGAATAATATAATTTGAAGGTAGACTAATGAGCTGAAGATTCATATTATGAACATTAAATCAAGCAATAAAACAACAAAACAAACAAGCCAATGAGATGGTAAAATTGAATCCATAAAATATTCAATACAAAGACAGAAAAGTAATAAAATTAAAACTAAGAAGGGAATAAATAGAAAACAAATAGCAAATGACAGATTTAAACCTGTTCTCATCAATTGAATATAAATAAGTTAAACATTCCAATTCAAAGGGAAGAATGGAAGACTGATTGAAAAGCAAGACCCAACTATAACTTAACTACAAATGATTTATTCTATACAAACATACACAAATGATTTAAAAGAAAAAAAAAAAAAACAAAGAAAAAGATATGCCATTCTAACTCTAGTCAAACTAAAACAGTAAAGTGTGTTCAATATTAAATAAAGTCCTTTTAAGGCAAAATATGTTATCAGAGATCAAGAAGGACATTTGATAATGATAAAAGCATCAGTTCACCTATAGGACAAAAGAATCATAAAAGTTTTATACGATTGGTGGCAGAACTACAAGACACAAGAAGGATGAGCTTATATAACTGAATGAAGGAAATGTAAAATTATAGTTGGAGAATTCAAACACCGTCTCCCAGTAATAAATATAACAAGTAGTTCCCAAATGAGGAAGGACATGTTAGATTAGATACTACCCAACCAAACAGAATTCAGTATTTTTTTCAAGTGTGTTTGTAACATTTTCCAGGCTAAAATGTATTTTAGTCCACATTCTCAGTAAACTTAAAAAATTCCAAGTCATACAAATTATGTCCTAACCATGAAATATAAATTATGAGAAGGAAAAAATATCTAAAAAATTCGAAATATTTGGAAGCTAAATCAAACACTTCTATAGAGATAGTTCCCAACTTCTGATGGTTTGACTCATAAACTTTCAGTGCTATAATTATGTGAACGTAATGTACATTCAACAGAAACTCTATTTTAAATTCCTATGTTGTACTGGACAAGCATTTTTTAGTACTATATCTTCTTGTATTGTTGGGCAGTGGTAAAGAGACACAATGCCCAATTATACAACCATAATTGTGCAAAAGCTTTGCTAGACTATGATGTTTGGTAGATTAGATTTTAATATTTGATTTAAGAGTTTTAAATTTATGATGTGTTTGTCAGAATACAACCCATCCTAAGTCAAGGATCATCTGTGTAACCTAGGGATTAAAGGAGAACTAAAAAGAAAAAATTAAAATGTATTTAGAACTTAATGAAAATTGTGAGAAATAGAAAATCCTGATGGTCCATTTTTCAACTATGGTATTTCACTTTAAATTTAAAATGACTTGGGATGTAAGAAAGGCAGCTGAAAGGGAGAGCAGAATGAAAAGTTACAGCAGTTAACACCAGAGTGTAAAAATTCACAACTCCTTGACAAACAGAAGGTGAGAAGAGAGGGGCCAACAGGGTACAAGCTAAAATGCATTCAATCCAAAGGGGACTCTCTGGCCACAAGAAAATAAAGGGAGGTGGGAACGACTAAGGATATACTTCTTTAAATAACCCAGGAGCAGGCAGTAAAATCTAGGGGACATTGGGTAAGATTGTGAATTGGGGGAGAGCTCTCATGCTCTAGGAAACAAAAACCTGTTGTATCCAACTTGGGGTACTTGACCACTAGGCACCCAATCTTAAAGACCACCATTAAAGCCCTGCTTTTTGCTGTTCCTTGTGTTTTTTAGTCTATTCTTTGGGCTTGGACAGGTGAACACGTTTCTCACAAAATGCCTAAGAATTTGCTGAATAAAATGAAAGTTGCATTTAAGTGTAAACTTACAGCACTAAGTATCTATTTAAGAAAAGTGAAAAACCCAAAATTCATGACGTCAGTTTTCATTTTCAGAAACAAGAAGAGCAAATTGAATCCAAAGAAGCAAAAGGATCATTACTTTGCTTCTTTTGAAGCAAAAGGAGAGAATGAAGATCAAGTAGAAACCAATGAAATGGAAAAGATGAAAATATATAGAATATCAATGAAACCAAAAACCTGTTTTTCAATAAATAAATAAAATTGATAAATATCTAACTAAGATTATGAGGAAGAAAATGAAGAGACAAATTACCCGTATCAGAATTGTATAAAGTGACATTGCTGCAGTTTTAAACATTTAAAAATATTTTGAATGTTTATATTAAACTCAATATTTATATTTATCATAGAACCATAATAAATGAATTATTTATGCTTAATTCTTACTAAACATGTGCAAGTTGTGCATGCTGAAAATTTCACATTACCAAGAAGATAATCACAGACCTAAATAAGTGGTGATATTCTCTGTATTCATTATTTATGGAAAGACAACATTTTTCCCCAAAAGTATTAATTTATATTTTCAATATATTCAATATATATATTCAATGTATATATCCCAATAAAACCCCTACCAGAGGTTTGTAGAGAGTTACAAACTAATTCTACATTTTTAATGAAAATTCAAATACTCTAAAGTAACCTAAACTATCTTCATGAAGAACCAACTAATTTCATCTTCATCGTGGAATATCACATAATTTATTATAAGAGTTATGGACGTGCATATTTTATGAAAGGATGGACCAATAAACTAAGGCAACAAGAGAGAGTCCAGAAATAGGCCCACGGATACAAAATCAATGACTTTTGTCACAGATGCCAATGAAATTTAATGGAGAGCTTTCAACAATAAGTGCTGAAACCTATGAAAATTAAGTCAAATGAAGTAGAAACTATAAACTCTTGGAGTAGAACATATAAGACTATCTTTGTGACCTTGAACAAGATATAATTTTAAAAAATTTTATCTAAAATGCAATCAATTTAAATATAAATAAATTCAAACTTGATAAAAAATTAAAAATCAATGCCCATTAAAATGCACTTAAAGGAATGAAAAGACAAGCCACAGACAAGGAAAAAATATTTGTAAAACACATATTTGAAAATAGACTTAGTTTCAAAATATATTAAAAAATATTCTCGAATTTCAATAATAAAAGAAAAATCACAAACAAAATATCCTATACTATGAAACAGATATTTTATAAAAGAAGATATATAAGTGGAAAATTAGTGCATGAAAAGATCCTCATTAATCATTAAGAAAGTGTGAATAAAAATATTACATACACATTAGATTGGAAAAATTTAAAAAAGCACAATGAAATGACAATTTCTCTTGTTGATGTACAGAAAGTAGAAATGTTCATATTGGCTCTGGAAATGCAAAATGATTCTGGCAAATCAATAGTGCCACTTTGGGAAAAAAAAGCAGTTTAAAATGTTCTTATACAATTAAATTTGCACCTACTTTGCAATCCCTCTTTGACTACTATGACTAGAGTGATCTTATCGAAAGGGATTATTAAGTCTGTCCTTTGAAAAAGGAGTACTATCTTGCTATTTTTTTCAAAAGATTAAGATATATGTCACACATACATTGGAATGAACCCAACTATAGTAGGAAGAATAATGTTCTCTCTGAAAGGCACCCACATCCTAATCCTCAGAATTCATGAATATGTTCTGCTGCAAGGATTGCAGATGGAGTTATGATTCTTAATTCGTAAAACCTAAAATCGGGACATTATCCTGGATTATCTCAATTTAATCAGAATAGTCCATGGAATTTGAAGAAGAAGGCTAGAGAAGAATCAGTATTAGAGAGAGAGAATGTGATAAAGACTCAACTGGATCGCAGGCTTTGAAGATGGAAGGGGGCCACAAGCCAAGGAATAAGGGCAACCTTTAGAAACTGGGAGAGTAGGAAAATAAAAACAGATTATCTCCTTTGGTACACAGAGATCAGAAATTTGCTAACATTTTAATTTTAGCCCAGTGATACCTGTTTAGAGCTCTTGACTCTTAGAACTGCATAAATAATTTTTTAGTGACTTTAAGACACTAAGTTTGTGGTAATTTGCTGCCGCAGCCATACAAAACAACAGGTCAATCCTGGCTAGTTTTTCATTGGGTTTCACAAAGGGAGAAGTTCAAGAAAACATCCAGAGTAGGCAAAAATTTTTATATTCCACATTGATGAAAGAGAGATTCATGAAATACATCTTCTTATATTATTAGGTTGGTGTGAGAATACCTGCCAATATTTGTTTAAGAATTTTCTTCTTTCAAGATACTTTATGGAAGACTTAAAGACCTGCTGGTAATTGTGCAGCATTACCCTAGTACAGGAGTTATCCTGACTTCCAAAATTTTTGTGTGTACAAACTTGCCTTCTTTCTTCCCACAAATATACATCCTGACACATTTTAAGGTAGAAGGGGAAAAAAGCATTTTTCTGAAACTTTAGTATCAGCAAATGATATGTTTATGTTTATTTGACTTGATTAAGGAGAAATCAGCAAGAATTTATTTAAAATATATTATTTGATAACAAAACAAATTGAAACACCAACAAGAGAATTGGAAGGGTTTTTTGAACTTGGTTCATAAATGAGTAATTTTATTGGAATCACAGATGAACTAACCACTTACTTTGGTTAATGTAGAATGCTTCCATTTTTTAGTACCTAACACAAAACTATTCCTCTTGACTTTCCTATAAATAATGTATGACTCACATGATCTTACACAAATCTCTTTGGTTCATATGCAAATAAGTTTCTGTTTTCCTAGAATCTGTTTGATGCACATCTCAATTTTATCTAAGACACTTTGTTTTGGCAGCAATACTGGGATAAAGTGAAATGACTATAACAATAGGAGGACTTGATTTGAGAATTAGATAGCTGATATTAGAGTGCCCAAGTTTGAGTATTTTCTGTGATGACAACATCCAAATTGTTACCATGGAACTGTTCAACTCAAGAGGAATAGAGATGATTGAAGGTCATTCAAAATGAGCACCACAAAGAGGTTGGCAAATTGAACATGGTCTTTATTCTCAAGAATCATACAGTTTAGGGAGGGCAATGGATGGAGAATTGGTTCATACAGCAGAATTTGTTTTATGACAGGATAAATTAGTGCCATTGAAACACACAGTAGGGGCAAGCAAATCAGGAGTTGTGTCTGTTATTGTGTCTGTTTCTTGGAGGAGAAAGAGTAAAAGACACATAAGCATCACCCAAAGAAACAGTTGGAGGAAAACTGTAAAAAAGAAAAAAAAAAAGATTTGAAAATATACGGTGGTGAGAGGTTGATATACTTTGGAAACTGTAGTCATATCAATATTGATGGAGAAAAAAAAACCTTGATCCGGATCTGGTATTGATTTCTATATGTGGATTTTTAAGATATGTTCTCCAGCAAGGGAATAGTATAGGAAGATGGATCATGGTAGATTAAAGACAGATTGATAATTAGCCTTTCCTCTTCTTTCTGTTGTGTTTGTTTCCTGGAGGTGGATTTTGCACTCTGGGCTCTTCTTCATTCTGAGCAGGTTTTTCTGGCTAATACACAAAGCTCCACTTTATACCAAATGTCTTTATTATCCAGAATATGGGATGCTATATTCCTTCTGTTACTTTATTTTAAAGGCAGATTATTTGAACTGTCCAGACTCACATTGGTTGAATGTTAATTCTTCCCGAGCCAATCAACACTGGGTTGACCAGCCCTTCAACCTCTAGGTAAGAATTCCATTGTCTTCTCACTTGCCTACCGGGCATTGTGATGGTTAGGGTGATAACTTGACCTGATTAAAGACAACTAAGAGCACATAAAGCATTACTTCTGGGTGTGTATGTGAGGATGTTTCCAGAGGAGAATGACATGTGAATCAGTGTACTGAGTGGAGCTCTGCCATCAATATAGGCTGGCACCATCTGATGAGCTGGTGTCCTGGATTGAACAAAAAGAGAGGGGAAAGGTACATTCTTTCCCCTCTCTACCCCAGAGTCTCTGATTCTCTCCAGTTTACAGAAAAATTGCCATGGAACTCCTCAGCCTTCATTATCACATAAGCCAAGTCCTCTAATAAAGCCTCTACCTACTTACCTCTTCATGTATCTGTGTTTTTATGTATGTATGTATGTATGTATGTATGTATGTATCTATCTATCTATCCATCTACCATCTATCATCTATTTATCATCTATTGGTTCTATCTCTGGGGAACCCTGACTAGTACAGACTCCTGAGTTTTATAAATCTATTTTTTTAATGACATGCCTCAGGTTTAATCAATCATGCATGAAAGAAGCTAACAGCCTAGGCATTTTTTAAAGAGAATCACTTTCTAACCAGACTTCAAAATGATACTTGTCAAAGATTCACTCAAGACATCAATTGAAATACACGCCCCCTCAACATGCTAACTAGTCATTAGGCAATGTTCTCTAGGCTTTTTGTCTATTGTCAGATCTTCAGAAAGCTATGTACCTGGATCAGTTTCCTAGCAATCTGCTAAAATGCTTTTTAGAGAGTTAAAATTTAATGTTATTCCTTAGCTTTTATGCAAGGATTACATAAGAAATATCCAGTTGATAAATGTTTCAGCATTTATTTCTTTGCAAAAACATAGTCTAAAACATTGTCTGTTATGGCATCCAAGATTCCTTGAGCAAGGATTAACCTGTAGTTCATGACCTAAGGAGAATGTTTTCTTCCTAAATGACCTAGTATGCTTTCTTCAGTGTGACAAACAGAACTATATAATCAAATATAAGTGTTTTTGGTCTTGTGTTTTTAATCAGAACCAACTTAAATCTCAGTTATAGATACTAACTTAAAGTAGCTGGATAATTGTATATGATTATAAATTTTATATTATAATAATAATTTAGTTATAATTTTATACTGTTTTAACTTGGGCTTTGTTTTCATTTTAAGTGATTTTCCTGCTTGACACATTGAGATATTATAAGCTACATCAAAAGTAACTGACATTTAGCAAGATAATTCCATAAAAAATCAACCATTCAATTTTCCTCATAATAGCTTATAATGATATTTTATTTGTTATATAAAAAATAATTCAATGAATTGCACAGATGATATTAAAATAGTTTTGTGTGTGTTTTTAGACAAAAGTTATCACTTTATTTGGAAGTAAATTACAGGAAGTAACAGGAAGTAAATTACACATTTGTTTGTTGAGAGAAGTTTTAGTTTTGTGAATAACTGACAAACTGTCTTCCAAAGTGGCTACACACACTTGGATTTTCACCAGCAACGAGTGAGAGTTCCTATTGCTCTACATCTCATCCGTGTTTGATGTTGTCATTGGTTCTGTGGATTTGGGTCATTGTAATAGGTTTTTTCTCTCTAAAAAAATTTTGTTAGCATTCATTTCTTTCAAGATAATTACACTGTCTTCACATTTCCCCCAGTGTTAATTCATTTGAAATATTTTTTATTTCTCTAATTTTTTGGAATTATAAAATATTTATTAAGACTGAATTTGCCCAGTTTTTCTTCCATTAAATATAAGATTTTCTCCATTAGATCATTTTCTGACTAAGCATTTTATCATTTAACATACCAAATATTGTATTGTTAAGTATGAATAATCAATTTTTTGAGTTTCTACATATAGAATTTGTAGGTACTATTAGAAAGCATTATAACTTTAGAGTATAGTCTAAAAATATTATTTATTCCATTGTCATATGTCATTTAATGTCAGTTTCAATGGTATATGTTTATTTTAATGGCATGTCATTAACATTTAATGTCTACATTATAGTGTAGAAATTACAGATTATTACATGTGTATAGATTACACTTGTTTTGAGCAATAGCTATGTACCATAAAGCCTGCTAACTATTCAATAGTTTCACCTCTTGCTCAAATAAATACATAAATATAATTAATTAATTAATTAAACTAAGTATACATATATATTAGACTACAGACTACACTTAAAAGGCTGGAAAAAAATCTGAAAATCCCAACACCTATAGAAAACAAAATAAATTGCAAAGTGAAGACAGTAGTAAAATGTTTGAAGTCGTGCTCTGCAATGGTTTTATCAGAGTTCATCTTAACTCATGAGATTTGAAAGCACAGATTGAAAGTTTATGACATGACTTTCACCAAGAGGTACCTGGTATGAAACTTTCAGCAGGACCAGATCCATTCCCTGCTTATTTCCATGTGATACATCTCATGTAACAAGCCATCAATTCTGGATGGCCCCCTATAGCTGATAAACAACATTACTGCAGATTATATATTTTTCAGGATGGTAATGCCAATTTATTTCTTTAAAGAATATAATCTTTCTCCAGCCCTGCCTTGTCATTTTAGGCTCATGTATGAATTTTATGGTCTAATAGACGTCTGGAGGTATTCAGTCCACACCAAGGCAAAAACTTTGTCTAGGATGGAAATTTGCGCTTTATTATCAATATCAACAATAGAAAGAATCATCTTCTCACAATGGATAGGGAGGATGGAAACTGCTCTTTTTAAAAATAGTTATTTTTTAACATATTCTAATGTTCTTCTTTTTTTTTTTTTTTTTGCCACCAGAAACTTTGTTTATTGTATTTTTTTTTTTTATTGTTGGTCATTCAAAACATTACATAGTTCTTAATACATCATATTTCACAGTTTGATTCAAGTGGGTTATGAACTCCCAATTTTACCCCGTATACAGATTGCTGTATCACATCAGTTACCCTTCCATTGATTGACATATTGCCTTTCTCTTGTCTGATGTATTCTGCTGTCTGTCCTATTCTCTACTATCCCCCCTCCCCTCCCCTCCCCTTTTCTCTCTCTACCCCTTCTACTGTAAATCATGTCTTCCATTTGTATTCTCTTGACTTACCCCTCCTTACCTCTTATATGACATTTTGTATAACCCTGAGGATCGCCTTCCATTTCCATGCGGTTTCCCTTCTCACTCCCTTTCCCTCCCACCTCTCATCCCTGTTTACTGTAAATCTTCTTCTCAAGCTCTTTGTCCCTACCCTGTCCTTGTTTACTCCCCTTATATCAAAGGAGTCATTTGGTATTTGTTTTTTAAAGATTGACTAGCTTCACTTAGCATAATCTGCTCTAATGCCATCCATTTCCCTCCAAATTCTATGATTTTGTCATTTTTTAATGCAGAATAGTACTCCATAGTATATAAATGCCACATTTTTTTTATCCATTCATCTATTGAAGGGCATCTAGGCTGGTTCCACAGTCTTGCTATCGTGAATTGAGCTGCTATGAACATCGATGTTGCAGTGTCCCTGTAGCATGCTCTTGTTAGGGCTTTAGGGAATAGACCTAGAAGGGGAATAGCTGGGTCGAATGGTGGTTCCATTCCCAGCTTTCCGAGAAATCTCCATACTGCTTTCCAAATTGGCTGCACTAATTTGCAGTCCCACCAGCAATGAACAAGAGTGCCCTTTTCCCGCATCCTCTCCAGCACTTATTGTTGTTTGACTTCCTAATGGCTGCCAGTCTTACTGGAGTGAGATGGTATCTTAGGGTAGTTTTGATTTGCATTTCTCTGACTGCTAGCGATGGTGAGCATTTTTTCATGTACTTGTTGATTGATTGTATGTCCTCCTCTGAGAAGTGTCTGTTCAGGTCCTTGGCCCATTTATTGATTGGGTTATTTGTTATCTTATTGTCTAATTTTTTGAGTTCTTTGTATATTCTGGTTATTAGGGCTCTATCTGAAGTGTGTGGAGTAAAGATTTGTTCCCAGGATGTAGGTTCCCTGTTTATCTCTCTTATTGTTTCTTTTGCTGAGAAAAAACTTTTTAGTTTGAGTAAGTCCCATTTGTTGATTCTATTTGTTAACTCTAGCGCTATGGGTGTCCTATTGAGGAATTTGGAGCCCGATCCCACAGCGTGTAGATCATAACCAACTTTTTCTTCTATCAGATGCCATGTCTCTGATTTAATATCAAGCTCCTTGATCCATTTTGAGTTAACTTTTGTGCGTGGCGAGAGATAGGGATTCAGATTCATTTTGGTGCAAATGGATTTCCAGTTTTCCCAGCACCATTTGTTGAAGATGCTATCCTTCCTCCATTGCATGCTTTTAGCCCCTTTATCAAAAATAAGATAGTTGTAGTTTTGTGGATTGGTTACTGTGTCCTCTATTCTGTACCATTGGTCCACCCGCCTGTTTTGGTACCAGTACCATGCTGTTTTTGTTACTATTGCTCTGTAGTATAGTTTGAAGTCTGGTATCGCTATACCGCCTGATTCACACTTCCTGCTTAGTATTGTTTTTGCTATTCTGGGTCTTTTATTATTCCATATGAATTTCAGGATTCTTTTATCGATTTCTACAAGATATGCTGTTGGGATTTTGATTGGCATTGCATTGAACTTATATAGGACTTTTGGTAATATCGCCATTTTGATGATGTTAGTTCTGCCTATCCATGAGCAGGGTATATTTTTCCATCTTCTAAGGTCTTCTTCTATGTCTTTCTTTAGGGTTCTGTAATTTTCATTGTATAAATCTTTCACCTCTTTTGTTAGGTTGATTCCCAAGTATTTTATTTTTTTGGGGGATATTGTGAATGGAGTAGTTGTCCTCATTTCCGTTTCAGAGGATTTGTCGATGATATACAGGAATGCCTTTGATTTATGCGTGTTGATCTTATATCCTGCCACTTTGCTGAATTCATTTATTAGCTCTAATAGCTTCTTTGTAGACCCTTTTGGGTCTGCTAGGTATAGAATCATATCATCTGCAAATAGTGATAATTTAAGTTCTTCTTTTCCTATTTTTATGCCTTTAATTTCTTTCGTCTGCCTGATTGCTCTGGCCAGTGTTTCGAGGACTATGTTGAACAGAAGTGGTGAGAGAGGGCATCCCTGTCTTGTACCAGATCTTAGAGGGAATGCCTTCAATTTTTCTCCATTCAGAATGATGCTGGCCTGTGGCTTATCATAGATTGCTTTTACAATGTTGAGGTATGATCCAGTTATCCCTAATTTTTCTAGAGTTTTGAACATAAAGGGATGCTGTACTTTGTCGAAAGCTTTTTCTGCATCTATCGAGATGATCATATGGTTCTTATTTTTAAGTCTATTGATGTGGTGGATAACATTTATTGATTTCCGTATATTGAACCAACCTTGCATACCAGGGATGAATCCTACTTGGTCATGGTGTATAATTTTTTTGATATGTATTTGAATCGGATTCGCCAGACTAATGTTCTTCTTTTAAAGCTTGTGTAAGTGGCAGTCTGATTTTTCTAAAGAGAGCACTGAAATAGTCAAGCCACTTATACTTGACTAGTTTCTCAATGTAAATACAATGCCTTTGTACATATTAATTAGAATATCTATTATCTCAACAAGCTAAAATAGAAATAGGTGATGATTTTTTGTAGTCTTTAAAATCATTCTGGCATTACAGATTGGCATTTGAATTTGTAAGAATCATTTCAACCTCATTCATCATATTGTAATATATTTTGAAGACAATAAACAATTCAGAAAAGAAATATTCACATGCAGTTTTTATGCACTAGAGTGTTTATAGTTTAAATTGTTCTAAATGCTAGTTTATTCAACCTGGAGCTAATTTTCTGTTTGAGTTTTCTGTTTAGATTTTATTGTGCTTTTTTTACTTACTTTGTTTAGAGATCATAAACAAATTTAAAATAATCAGATTATTCCCTTTAATGTGGAGGTATTCTATTTTTATATAAAAGGCAGATGACCAACAATAAGTTGATACCAAAGTATTAGCCTGAAATTCAAGAAGAGACTTTTAGATTAATTTTACCTATGACAGCCACATGCTTTAGATTATAAACTCATGTAGGACAGGGACTCATTTTCTTTAAACCAAATCTAATACTACCTTGCATACGAACAATAAATTGATATGCAATTTGGTGAGGTTTGATGTAGTGACTTTGGTTGTAAACTGGCTGGTGATTGTGATGAGCAGAGTGCTTCTTATCCAAAAAGTTTTTCTTTTCCCTGAACAAGGTAGAAAATGCTGAACTTTCCTTATACACAGTAGGATGCTCTGTTAATGTTCCCTTCCTACAAAGAGAAAATGAAGGCTGATTAAATCCAATCAACTTTCATTTACTACAAAGGTTTAAATGCCCATATTCAATGTACTTCTTGCTAACCATGTTTAGCTTAACATAATAAAAATCCTTTATTGAAGATGGAAGTTTGCCAGTCAACCAATCAGTTCTATTGAAAGTTTCAGATGCTAAAGTTCCATGCTGATTTCAATGGAGGACAGATCATTTAAGGGCAATACACATAATTAACATGATTAAATAACATTTGAAGATGTGTATATCCTTTATTTCAAAACATTAATTGCATTGATTTCAAGTAAAAGTCTAACACTATAAGACACTCACTCACTAGGCAGTAATTTAGGATTGTGTTGAAGCAAAATTATTCTAAATACAGACAATATCTAAAGTAAATATGGTGGGACAACAAAAGGGAAAAGGAAAACACAAAAAACTGAGAGAAAAAAAAGTTATTTATTGACTACACTATCAGCTTAAAATGCAAATAAACAAGAAAATATTCTTATCAAATTATTTAAGCAGTGTTTGCTTTAGAGATGAAACTCTGTGTGAGCTATTATAATGGAATTAGATACTTCCATTCATTGTTTATTGGCATGAAGATTACCATTATCTTTATAAAAGGCAACTGGAGAATTCACCCCAAGTAAACAATCCCATATTCACACTGAGTATTTTGTACAAGGATTTTCATCACAGCATTACTTGTACCAAATGACAGATGTGGCCAAGGATGTAATTGGGAAAGAATTTCTCCCTCAATATGGAAAGCATTTAATAATGTATATAATAAACAATACAGAATACTTTGGAACATTTAAATCATATTTTCAGTTAAATGGACAAGTTCATAATATGCAAATGAAAAGTCTTGCCATCAAATATATGTACAATAAAAACCCCTTTTATTAAATATACATATTTTATATTTATATTATGGGTAGTTATAGAAAAACAGCCATGATAAGTTTATTCCATTGTGCTAGCAGTGTACAAGGATGTCAGTATCTATGCTTTTCCTGGATTTCATACTTTTCATAAAAATAATATAAATTAAATGATTCAGTCAAAATTATCACTCAGTTTTTCTTATGAATTAATTACAAAAGAATTTTTATCCAAGTAAATATGTTCCTCATTTTTCCTTCTACATGAAACAATCAATATATCTGCAAACTAATTATATAACTCACAATACTTCTGATGTTTGATATAATATTTAATTGTCAATACCATGTTTTGAAAACATCATCACTATTTTTCTGAGCCATCAGAGTTCAGGGGCTTGGAGTAACCCTTAATTGTTTCTTTTTATGGCCCACTTAAAAATATCAATATGTAATTTATCTTTTTCCTTTTTCTCAATTATTTCTAAGTTATTTGAAAATATGGGCTCATCAAACTAGAGACTTGGCAAAGCCAGAAAAAAAAAATTGGAAAAACATTGCAAGGGCTTTGCAAACAAAAGGGCCTAAATCTTTCTATACACAAAACCTGAACAGTGACTGCTGAAATAGATTTAAGTAGGCTCAAGTATTTCTTAAGTTAATATCAATAATGTCCAGAATGCAATGAGAAACTATCTATTATATAAAAGACTATGAAAATTAAAACTTAAGTTAGACAATACAATAAAATAAGGTCAGTATTAAAATGAATTAGATGGCAGAATTAATGGACAATAATTTTTAAAGCAGCCATATATAATTGTTTTGATAAACAATTAAAAACCCTCTTAAATTAAATTAGAAAAACAAATTCTAGTAAAAAAAAAGAAGTTGTAAGAAAGAACCAAACGAAATTTGCAGTACTAAAAAAAAAGTGTACAATGCAAATAAATATAAAATTTGACCAATGGGCTCAATAATAGAGGGTGACATGAGATATGATCAGTGACCTTCAAAATGAATTACTTACTTAGAAGAATCAGGAGAAAGACCTGAACAGTGTAAGCAGATTCTCAAGGATACAGGACAATAAAAATTCTAACATTAGTGTCATCATAGCTTCCGAAAAAGAGAAAAGAGAAATAGTGACTGCAAAAGTTTTCAAAGAAATAATTGATGAAATCATCTCAAATTTGGAGAAAGACATAAACCAGAAGTTTTAAAAAGCCAAAATTCAACAAATCCAAACAAATATGTAAGCCATGTGATAATTAATTAATCTGAAAACTAAAGACAAGGAAAAATTATCAACAAGAAACCAGACAGAAGCCCATTCCTGTGAAAACCAGTTTCTTATCTGAAACCATGGAATCCAGAAAAGTGCTGGAAAAAAGATTGGCTAACTTCAAATTCTGTACCAGATGAAACCATCCTTCAGGAATGAAGGGTGATACATATATAGATAGATAGTGTCAGGAAAAGTAAAAATGAGGGGATTTTTCACCCACAGATCTAGTCTTAAAGAATAACTAAAAGGAAGCTTTTGAAGCAAGTGGGTTATAATCTTCAAAGATGGATTGAAAATTCATAAAGAAAGAAAAAAACAATGAGCAAAAAGAGTGAATACAGAGTAAATATAATAGTCTATTTTCTTCATGAGGTTTGTAAATCCTATGTGATGGTTATAAAACATTTATAACTGGATTTAATGCTCAACATATGTGAATGATACATTTAAGACAAGTAAGTGAAGTTAGCCAATCCCAAAGAAACTAATGCCAAATGTTTTCTCTGATATAAAGAGGCTGACTCATAGTGGGGTGGGGAGGGGGAGCATGGGAGGATTAGATGAACTCTAGATAGGGAAGAGGGGTGGGAGGGAAAGAGAGGGTGCAGGGGATTAGCAAGGGCAGTGGAATGTGATGGACATCATTATCCAAAGTACATGTATAAAGACTTGAATTGGGTGTCAACATACCTTATATGCAAACAGAGATAGAAAAAATTGTGGTATATATGTGTAAAAAGAATTGTAATGCAAAAAGAAGTACATGTATAAAGGCACGAATTGGCATGAACATACTCTATATACCAAAAAAAAAAGACAACTTAAGAAGTTGGGAGTGTAATCAAATGGCAGAATTAATGGACAGGGATTTTTAAAGCAGCCATATATAATTGTTTTGATAAGGAATTAAAAATTCTCTTAAATCAAATTAAAAAATTAAAATTAAAAAAAGATTTCAGTGCTATACTTGAAGGTGTGAAAATGTTAAAACCAGTAGGTTGTGACAAATGTTTATATCATATATGACATATATAATATATATGATATATAAATCATAGTAATACATAAAGCAACTACTATACAACCATAAGAAAGTAATGTAATAAAAATACTAAAAAATAAATCAAGATGGAATCCTAAAAAATGATTAAGTAGTGCACTAGAAGTTAAGAAAAGAGAAAAAACAGAAAAACTAGAAGGAGAGGCAACAACATTAATAATAAAGTGTTAGGCTCAGGCTGTAACAGATCAATAATTAATTAAAATGCAAATGGCCTAAATAGAATTTAATTGTCTAAATACCAACCATAAGAAAAAGACTAATACATCAATAAAATGGAATATTATTTAGCAATGAAAAGAAATGAACTAATGAGCCATAAAAAGATATGGTTGAATCTTAAAAATATATTATTGAATGAAAAAAGCAGTCTGGATAAGCCACATAATATACTGTTACAATCATTTATTCTGTATAAAACAGAACTATATTCATAAGAAATAGATAAGCAGTTGCCAAAAGTTTGAGTTGGGAAGGGAATTGACTAGAAAAGAGGGTGTGTTATTTGTTTCAACTGTAAAAATACTTTGTATGATATTCTAATGATAAAATAAAAAACTAAGTTTTTTGTAAAACCTTATAGAATATTTTAGCACAAAAACTACAATTATAGGTGTAGGCCAAGCTACAGAAGCCCTCTCAAATGGATTCTACTGGCTAAAGTCAGAAGAATCTTCCAAAGGGGAAAAAAAACACATTTCTTAAAATATTTGTGGGTCAATCCTATTGAGAGCACCTTTGAGATTTCTTTCCTTTTGCTATATATAACATAATACAAATTTATAGTGATAAAAAGACTTTCTAAAATTGTGAAAAGCAAAAAAGATATGGCACAGTTTAAAATCTCTATGTCATTTTATTTTGGTGTAGATGCTATAACAATGCAGTACTGATTAAGATAGTATACTTATGAATCTTTGGCTTGGGACATTGAAGTTTCAGAAACAAGAAACAGTAAAGGATTCATTTGATTTGCCTTATATTTTAAAAAAATGAATTTCCAGGGGGAGTCTATATAAAATGCATCCACAAAATAGAGGGACCAGGAAACTGGAGGGAAAAAAATGCCAATAAATTGAAATATAAATATTTTTTTTTCAAAGTGTAGATAAAGTGTATTATCAATGTCCTATGTGTTTCTGCTACATTGTGTATATATGTGCATATGTATGGAAAGGGATTTGATGCACTTCTAGGAAAACTGTATTTTTGACTGAGAATTCATATGTTTGAAGGCAAACTACAAATTAAGTGCTTTATTTGCATGTAACACTTATGTATGCTTAGATGTAATTCTGTGATTGATTGATACCTGTGATTCCCACTAGAGATAGCAATTATTATGTTTGTTCACTGTCATATTTCCACTTCTAGCATAGTGCCTGATGTATCCTGACACTCATTAAATACTTGTTAAGACAATAACAATCTTGATTAATTAACTTACATATAAATAGTGAAAGACTAGTTAACAAAATGAAAACTAATTAACTTACAAATAAATATCGAAAGACTAGTTAAAGACTAGTTAACACTCATGGCCATAATGCAGATTGGTCCCACAGTTAATATAGCATGGTTTGGATTTTAGTTCTATGGAGTAGGGACTCAACCCCAGAGGCGACTGGGCAAGTTTATGTCAAAACAGGATATCTCCAGGAGAAGGGGAGGACAGATGCTACCCTTGCAAGCTTTCTTTGGAATCTCAAGTGAAATGCTACCTAGTTGCTGTTTAGGTTGATATATTATGAACCCAGTTTTGCTTGTGGGAGTGTGGACCTTTGGAACAGTTTTAAATTTCATGCATGTAATAATCAATTTTTTTCTATAGCTCTGCCATGGAGCATATAATTCTAGAAGACCTTTAAGCTATAAGGTCAAAATATTTATCCAATATATTTTTCCCAATGTTTGCTGTTTTTAAGCAAAAAGCAAAAGCATTTATTCCATAGTCAATTTATTGGTTTTTGTGTAAATAAGTACAAATTTAAATTTTTGGTTCTATATTCTTTACCAGTTCTGTCAACCTCACTTATTTAATAATAGCTCTCATTCAGTGCTTAAAAGGACATCTCTATCATATATTGAATTATTGTAGATATATGGTTTCTTTCTAGATTTTATATTCTGCTCTACTCCTTTTAATCTGTATTCCTACACTACATTAATTATTGTGTTTGCAATATTTGATATTCACATATTAAAATTTTCCTCTTATTTAAATGAGATTGTTTTAGAAATATACCATCATAATTATAATTGTACACTTATAAGTTAATTTGTAGGAAAACTGATAATTTGAATAAATAAAGATGCATATTATAGAGCTCAGATTGCTTTTTAATATCTATTTCTAATACATTCCAGGTGAAATAACTCAATTAATAGAAACATGAAATTCACCCCTCATTTTTATGCTCATCTAAAACATTCACATCCAGAATAGTATATTTTTGTCAGAATTAATAAACCATTGGGATGTCAGGAAACTAAAAGGGAATAAATATAAAACCTTAATGTCCTGTCAATGACTTTAAAGGGCCAGATGCTGTGGGTAATTTAATTGTGCTTAGCACCCTGCAGCAGTCTTTGGAATGTCATGACCCACAGAAGCACCTGCCTGTGCCGATAAATCAAGGGATAACCCTTAATAACTTACAATGCTAGAATTAAATGTTACCTTGGATGATCCTCCACATCATCCAATGTAAACTGGACAATCCTGAGTAAAAACTATCTTTTCCTTATTTTTCCATTGAGAAATGAATACCACTTTCACTAAAAATAACAGCAGCTAGCACTTCTATAGTAATTAATATGCTTAGGTTCTTCATTTACATAAACTCCCTTAATCATCAAAACACCCCCAGAAGGCAGGTATTATCATTATGCCCATTTTACAGTTAGTTGGAAACTGAGGCAGACAAAGGTTAACTCACTTGCCCAAACCACATAGCTTGTGTAGCATGAGACTGAAACAGATGTAATCTGGCTTTAGAATCCACACTTTCCACTATCATACTTTTTTGCCTCCCAATCCAGTGGGACTGGAAGCTGAATTTACAGCAGCAGTTGGGTTCTGATGGCTCTTTGCTGGATCAGCAGAGGCCTGATCTACAGAGCGTAAGAGTCACTTTATTTCACTCTCCAGTCCTTTCCTCTGTCTTCCTCAGTCCCTACCTTATGCACCTCTTCAGAGCACCCCCCTATAAGTTCTCTCTAACCAGCTTTTCTCCACTCTATCCAGGAAACACAAACTAGGGGACATAGTAAATATATCTTCTTCCTTCTACCCTCTGCTGTACCCATTCATCTAATTTCTAATAGACATTATAAAGCATGTATTTGGTACAGTCTTGGTACCCATTTCAAACTTAAGGAGGCTTTTCAAAACATAAACAAGTAATGTTCAGACTCTTCCCAATGCTGATGATCAAACTCAGGCATCATAAATATTAGGCAAGGAATCCACCACTGAGCCCTATACGGCCTTGAACATATTGGACATGTATTCAAAAGGACACACTGTGGAGCCAACTTCTTTTTTAAGCTCAAACATGGTTTTTCCATGTGGAAACTTCTTTTTTCTGACTAAGTTGATTGTTAATTGATACTCTAATAAGTACATGAGTACATTTAGTAAGGGAGGGAGATAGCATGGATAGAATAGAGCCAACAGTGACACTGTAGTAAATTCTAGTTTATTTCCTTGCCAACAGATAAGATTGGCACCAGGACTGGGGTGAGTGTGAACTCAGGGGCAGACACGCAGGAAAAGTCTCTAATTCTGCAGGTTGGAGGGATGGAGGGATGCAGGGACTGTGAGTCAGAAAATATTTTAACTTCCTAATTATACTTCCCTTAGCTTTATAATATAGCCTAGGGCCCTCATTGAGGATATATTGTGTGACTCTGTGTTTCTTGAAATATATCTGCAAAAGATCAATTTGGCTAAAATAATATTGTTTTTACTTTGACTATGTCAGCTACACAGATAAAAAAGGAATATGTAAGTTCAGACCTATTGATGATCTGACATAGAAAATCTTCTATTATATTAGCACAATCATTATAAAATGGCCAGGGAGGAACAGGCAGAGCAAAAGAATGGAAAGGGGCCAGAAAGCCCATTTAAGATTATAGTTATCATTAAAAGAGATTAAAATGCTTCATAATATTCTTCCTTTGAAATACTTATCAAATTCTATTTTAAAATTATTTGTTCATGTTACTTATACTGTGACCATACTAACATTTCCCTCAATCTATTCAATATCTCTAAGTAAAGAAAATCTTTTGGTTTATTGAGTAAAGACATTTTGGTGTTCATCACTTTCTATTCTCAGCTGGTGACACCCTGAACTTCTTTTTGACACTAAATCAGCCTTAGAAAATAGCTTCCTTTCACATTCTAAATGCAATCTCCCCTGGTCCTAGTTATTCCTGAGAATCATAAACTTTATTAAATGGAGTGCATTTAACTTTCAGTAGTTACGCATTATTTACATTCATCTTTCTCTCTTTATTATCAACACGTTTTTGATAGTTGAATATGATAGATAATTTCTATTTTCACTGTAGTATAAGAGGATATAGGATGCCAGAGTAAACTATTTAGTGTTGCATTCAAAAAAGTTACAGGCTATGCTAAATATCAGTTGATTATGGGTAAGAAAGGTAACAGGATTTTGAAAAGAAGCTGATTAGTTTCATTAAGTTTAAAAACAAGAAAACAAAACCTCTACAAATATGGAATATTAGTACTGAAAGACAGCTTAGCTACCACCACCTTTTACTCCTAAAAACTGAGTCAGAAATAAGTAACTGATTAAATTTTGGAAGTGCCCAGGGGTAGATTCATGTGGAATTTGAAATCAATGTAGTTGTCAGGTAGATAAAGACCTGTCTATATCTAGTTGACTTGTTGTTTTTTGCACTTCATGAAAAAGAGGAAATTTGAAAGGTATACATTTTGGGGAGTTTCCTAAATACATGTGATATGTTAAAAGAACACATCATATAACTTAGACAAAAGATATGGTTGACAAAACAGAGGGGACAGGTTTAGTGATAAAGATTTCAGCTGGGAATTATTTGTAAATAATTTTATCAATCTTAAAGACTTGAAAAGAAACTCATCTAAACTCACTTTCAATAAATAGGAAGTATTTGATTATTTCAATAAAATAAGAATCTGCAATAGGAAGTGAAGTTTTATCCTACACTCATGGTATCTGAATAGGCACCAGAGATTTTATCAAGTTTCACAACGTGAGTGAACAAGATCTGTGGGATCAACGGAGAGTTTCAGAAGGGATGACAGTTCAAGGACAAGAGAGTTCTTCAAATTCAAATTCAGAGCAATATAATTACCAATGTGAAGTAGGGGAGGTTATCTAAGAAAGATACATGGGCATTATCTAGGAAATCCAACAGTCCAGATTACAAAGATTATGAAAGTTTCATATATCAGAAATGTGAAAAGCAAACCCAATCAAGTCAACAAAGTGTAGTGCCTAGTGACACAAGTTTCTGAAAATTATATCATGAAAACCAAGTCCTGCAAAAACATTAGGTCTTGAAGAAAGCATTCCTGCAAATTCAATCACATATTACATCGTTATTTAAGGACTACTATGTATTAAAGATGCATGGAACAGCAAGGCATGCAAGAAAAATTTGCCTCTGTACCTCAAATGCAGTATTTCCTTAAATAGGTTGCATGGAAAGCATAATAATGTCCACAATGTTAATAAGAGTTTTATATATATGAAAAGACTGACATCATTTAAGTTTGTTAGCATACTTAAAAAATGTGTGATGATCATTATTTCCGAAATATGTGTATGAGGACACAAATTGGTTTGAATATACTATGTATACAACCAGAGATATGAAAAATTGAGTTCAATATATGTAATAAGAGTTGTAATGCATTCCGCTGTTATATATAAATAAAAAAATGAGAAGTATTTCTTATTAATTTTATTTTGTATTTGAAATCAATATACAATATTCCATCCTGTTCTATGGTTTTAGTTACATGGGCTCCATTGTGATTTCCAAATATCAAATTAGAAATAAGTAAACAGTCCATATATTTTAAAATGTGCACCATTCTGGGTAGTGAGATGGACACTTATGCTGTCCCACCCAGCACATGATCATCCCCTTCTCCTGCATATACATGCTGTCCATACCCTCTTCTTATAAGTCCCTTACAGCTCTTTTGTTATCAGATCAGATGTGATGGTATTAGTCCTTATTTTTTGGTAATTCTTATTTTACTTAATTATGGCCCCTACATGCAAGAATAACAATTCTAGCAATTCAAATCGATCAAAAAAGCCACAGTGCTTCCTCTAAGTGAAAATGTGAAAGTTTTCAACTTAATAAGGAAAAAAAATTGCATGCTGAAGTTCCCTTCATGAAATTGTGAAGGAAAAAGACAGGCATTTTAGTTTTGCTGTCACACCTTAAAGTGAAAAGTAACAGCATGTAATAAGAGCTCAGTTGAGATGGTGAGGACATTGAATTTGTTTATATATGCATCAGAATAAACCTCATAACCATAGGTCCACTGCTACCCACAGTTTCAGCATCTGCTGGAAGTCTTGGAACAAATCCCCCGAAGATAAGGGAAGAACACTCAATAGTCAATTTGACCTTTTTGGTATATACATCAATGAACTCCAACAGTTGTATATTGCTGTGTAATCAAAACCATATTTAAATATAGAATAGATCCATCACCCTCCAGAAAACTCCCTAATGCTATTCCTTTGTAGATGAGTCTTCCAGTCACATCACCTGCTGTTGTTTAAATGTGGCTATTACCCCCCAAATTTCCTGTGTTGGAGGTTTGGTCCTCAGTGTGAGAGTATTGAGATGGTGGGACCTTTAAGAAGAGGGCCCTAGCAGGAAGTCATTAGGTCATTGGGTTTGCAAAGGGATTAATGTAGTTCTCTTGGGACACCAATGAGACCTTTGTCACTTTTTGGTTTCCTCACTGTGTCCACACAAGTTACAATAATTGTAATAATATCTTCTATGTGGTTTTCACCAAAGTTGAGCTAATGCCACTTCCATAACTATGAGCTAAATAAACCTTCTTTTTCATAAAGTTATCCAGTCTCATATATTTCACAATAATAATGTAAAACTGACTAACGTTTCCTTCCCATGAACTAGGTGTGAGTCCCCTATTGCTATAATTTTGTCTTTTAAAGAATGTCATAATAATGCCTCCATATGGTCTACAAATTTCATATGGCATATTGTCAATAGTTTTGTTGTTTGTCTTTTACTATTGTTTGTTGTAGAATATCATTCCACTAACTTAATATGTCACCGTATATTTATATATTTACCTGCTGATGGATATTTAAGTTGTTTCTAGTTTTAGGCATTTGTGAACATAACCAATGTAAACATTTTTATAAACTTTGTTTCATGAACATAAGTTTTCATTTAACCTGGACAAACACTTAGGAGTTGGCTTGCTTGGCCAGATGGTAGTCCTATGTTTACATCTATAGGAAATAGGCAAATGTTTTTCAGGATGACTGCACTAGTTTGCATTCTCAAGAGTGGCATTATGAAAATTCCAGTAGACTGGCATCTATTCTAGTAATTGGAATTGTCAATATCTTTTATTTTAGTTATTCTAATTGGTATGGTTTACAATATCTTAGTGCTCTTAAAGTGACAATGTAGGGGTCAGGCCCAGCAACCAGCCAAGTGACAGCAGCTACACGGAGAGATAGAGGTAATAAAAAACAGCTCACAGGGAGATAGAGGTAATAAAAAACAAACAAATAGAAATACTAGAAATGCAGGAAACAATAAACCAACTTAAAAATTCAATTGAGAATACTACCAGCAGAGTGGATCACTTAGAAGATAGAACATCAGACAATGAAGACAGAGTATTTCAACTTGAAAAGAACATAGATAGCTCAGCAAGTCTACTAAGAAACCATGAGCAGAACATTCAAGAGCTATGGGATAATATCAAAAGACCAAACTTAAGAGTCATTGGGATACAGGAAGGCACAGAGCTCCAAACCAAAGGATTAAGCAATCTATTCAGTGAAATAATACAAGAAAACTTCCCAGACTTGAAGAATGAGACAGAATCCCAAATCCTAGAAGCCTACAGGATGCCGAATGTGCAAAATCATAAGAGATCCACACCTAGACACATTATAATGAAGATGTCCAACATACAGAATAAGGAGAGAATTTTAAAAGCTACAAGGGAAAGGAAGCAGATTACATTTAGGGGTAAACCAATCAGGATAACAGCTGATCTCTCAACACAGAATCTAAAAGCTAGAAGATCCTGGAATAACATATTTCAAACGCTAAAAGAAAATGGATTCCAACCAAGAATCGGGTATCCCGCGAAATTAAGCTTCAGGATGGAAGATGAAATTAAAACATTCCACGACAAACAAAAGTTAAAAGAATTTGCAGCTAGAAAACCATCTCTTCAAAAAATCCTTGGCAAAACACTACAGGAAGAGGAAATGGAAAACAACAATGAAAACCAACAGTGGGAGGTAGGACAGTAAAGGGGGGAAAATAATCAAATAGGAAAACAAATCAGGTTTAATAGCATTAATAAACAAACTATGGCTGGAAGAACAAACCATATCTCAATAATAACCCTAAATGTTAATGGCTTAAAATCACCAATTAAGAGACACAGGCTAGTTGAATGGATCAGAAAACAAGACCCAACAATATGCTGCCTGCAGGAGACGCATTTGATAGGAAAAGATATACATAGACTGAAGGTGAAAGGTTGGGAAAAATCATATCACTCATATGGACTGCGGAAACAAGCAGGAGTGTCCATACTCATATCAAATAAAATAGATTTCAAGCCAAAGTTAATCAAAAGGGATAAAGAGGGACACTACATACTGCTCAAGGGAACCATACACCAACAAGACATAACAATCATAAATATATATGCCCCAAACAACGGGGCTGCTATGTTCATCAAGCAAACTCTTCTCAAGTTCAAGAATCTAATAGACCACCATACAATAATCATGGGAGACTTTAACACACCTCTCTCACCACTGGACAGATCTTCCAAACAAAAGCTGAATAAGGAAACTATAGAACTCAATAATACAATTAACAACCTAGACTTAATTGACACATATAGAATATACCACCCAACATCAAGCAGCTACACTTTTTTTCTCAGCCGCACATGGATCCTTCTCAAAAATAGATCATATATTATGTCACAGGGAAACTCTTAGTCAATATAAAGGTGTAGAGATAATACCATGCATCTTATCTGATCACAATGGAATGAAACTGAAAATCAACGATAAAAGAAGGAAGGAAAAATCATGCATCACTTGGAGAATGAACAATAGGTTACTGAATGATCAATGGGTTTTAGAAGACATCAAGGAGGAAATTAAAAAATTCTTAGAGTTAAATGAAAACACAGAAACAACATATCGGAATCTATGGGACACATTGAAAGCAGTTCTAAGAGGAAAATTCATTGTTTGGAGTGCATTCCTTAAAAAAAGGAAAAACCAACAAATAAATGATCTCATACTTCATCTCAAAATCCTAGAAAAAGAAGAGCAAAACAATAGCAAAAGAAGTAGAAGGCAAGAAATAATTAAAATAAGAGCTGAAATTAATGAAATCGAAACAAAAGAAACAATTGAAAAAATTAACAAAACTAAAAGTTGGTTCTTTGAAAAAATAAATAAAATTGACAGACCCTTAGCCATGCTAACGAAGAGAAGAAGAGAGAGAACTCAAATTACCAGCATACGGGATGAAAGAGGCAATATCACAACAGACACCTCAGAAATACAGAAGATAATCAGAAATTATTTTCAATCCTTATACTCCAATAAAATAGAAGATAGTGAAGGCATCAATAAATTTCTTAAGTCATATAATCTGCCCAGATTGAGTCAGGAGGATATAGACAACCTAAACAGACAAATATCAATTGAGGAAATAGAAGAAACCATCAAAAGATTACCATCTAAGAAAAGCCCAGGACCGGATGGGTATACAGCAGAGTTTTACAAAACCTTTAAAGAGGAACTAATACCAATACTTTTCAAGCTATTTCAGGAAATAGAAAAAGAGGGAGAACTACCAAATTCATTCTACGAGGCTAACATCACCCTGATTCCGAAACCAGACAAAGACACTTCAAAGAAAGAAAACTACAGACCAATATCTCTAATGAACCTAGATGCAAAAATCCTCAATAAAATTCTGGCGAATTGGATACAAAAACATATCAAAAAAATTGTGCACCATGATCAAGTAGGATTCATCCCTGGGATGCAAGGTTGGTTCAATATACGGAAATCAATAAATGTTATTCACCACATCAATAGACTTAAAAATAAGAACCATATGATCATCTCGATAGATGCAGAAAAAGCATTCGACAAAGTACAGCATCCCTTTATGTTCAAAACTCTTGAAAAACTAGGGATAACAGGAACATACCTCAATATTGTAAAAGCAATTTATGCTAAGCCTCAGGCTAGCATCATTCTGAATGGAGAAAAATTGAAGGCATTCCCTCTAAGATCTGGAACAAGACAGGGATGCCCTCTTTCACCACTTCTGTTCAACATAGTTCTCGAAACACTGGCCAGAGCAATTAGACAGACGAAAGAAATTAAAGGCATAAAAATAGGAAAAGAAGAACTTAAATTATCACTATTTGCAGATGACATGATTATATACCTAGCAGACCCAAAAGGGTCTACAAAGAAACTATTAGAGATAATAAATGAATTCAGCAAAGTGGCAGGTTATAAAATCAACACGCATAAATCAAAGGCATTCCTGTATATCAGCGACAAATCCTCTGAAATGGAAATGAGGACAACCACGCCGTTCACAATATCCTCAAAAAGAATAAAATACTTGGGAATCAACCTAACAAAAGAGGTGAAAGACTTATACAATGAAAACTACAGAACCCTAAAAAGAGAAATTGAAGAAGACCTTAGAAGATGGAAAAACATACCCTGTTCATGGATAGGCAGAACTAACATCATCAAAATGGAGATATTATCAAAAGTTCTCTATAGGTTTAATGCAATGCCAATCAAAATCCCAACAGCATTTCTTGTAGAAATGGAGAAAGCAATCATGAAATTCATATGGAAAAATAAAAGACCCAGAATAGCAAAAACAATACTAAGCAGGAAGTGTGAATCAGGTGGTATAGCGATTCCAGATCTCAAACTATACTACAGAGCAATAGTAACAAAAACAGCATGGTATTGGTACCAAAACAGGCGTGTGGACCAATGATACAGAATAGAGGACACAGAAACCAACCTACAAAACTACAACTTTCTTATATTTGATAAAGGGGCTAAAAGCATGCAATGGAGGAAGGATAGCATCTTCAACAAATGGTGCTGGGAAAACTGGAAATCCATATGCAACAAAATGAATCTGAATCCCTTTCTCTCGCCAAGCACAAAAGTTAACTCAAAATGGATCAAGGAGCTTGATATCAAATCAGAGACACGGCATCTGATAGAAGAAAAAGTTGGCTACGACCTACATGCTGTGGGGTCGGGCTCCAAATTCCTCAATAGGACACCCATAGCATAAGAGTTAATAACTAGAATCAACAAATGGGACTTACTCAAACTAAAAAGTTTTTTCTCAGCAAAAGAAACAATAAGAGAGGTAAATAGGGAGCCTAAATCATGGGAACAAATCTTTACTCCTCACACTTCAGATAGAGCCCTAATATCCAGAATATATAAAGAACTCAGAAAATTAGACAATAAGATAACAAATAACCCAATCAACAAATGGGCCAAGGACCTGAACAGACACTTCTCAGAGGAGGACATACAATCAATCAATAAGTACATGAAAAAATGCTCACCATCTCTAGCAGTCAGAGAAATGCAAATCAAAACCACCCTAAGATACCATCTCACTCCAGTAAGATTGGCAGCCATTATGAAGTCGAACAACAATAAGTGCTGGGGAGGTTGTGGGGAAAAGGGTACACTTCTACATTGTTGGTGGGACTGCAAATTGGTGCAGCCAATTTGGAAAGCGGTATGGAGATTTCTTGGAAAGCTGGGAATGGAACCACCATTTGACCCAGCCATTCCCCTTCTCGGTCTATTCCCTAAAGACCTAAAAAGAGCATGCTACAGGGACACTGCTACATCGATGTTCATACCAGCACAATTCACAATTGCAAGACTGTGGAATCAACCTAGATGCCCTTCAATAGACGAATGGATAAAAAAAATGTGGCATTTATACACAATGGAGTATTACTCTGCAGTAAAAAATGACAAAATCATAGAATTTGGTGGGAAATGGATGGCATTAGAGCAGATTATGCTAAGCGAAGCTAGCCAAGCCCTAAAAAACAAATGCCAAATGTCTCCTTTGATATAAGGAGAGTAACTAAGAACAGACTAGGGAAGAAGAGCACGAGAAGAAGACCAACATTAAACAAGGATGAGAGGTGGGAGGGAAAGGGAGAGAGAAGGGAAATTGCATGGAAATGGAAGGAGGCCCTCAGGGTTATACAAAATTACACACAAGAGGAAGTGAGGGGAAAGGGAAAAACAGTACAAGGGGGAGGAATGAATTACAGTAGTGGGGGTAGAGAGAGAAGAGGGGAGGGGCGGGGAGGAGAGGGGGGATAGTAGAGGACAGGAAAGGCAGCAGAATACAACAGACATGAGTTTATCAATATGTAAAGCAATGAAGTGTAACTGATGTGATTCTGCAAGCTGTATATGGGGTAAAATGGGAGTTCATAACCTGCTTGAATCAAAATGTGAAATATGATATATCAAGAACTATGTAATGTTTTGAACAACCAACATTAAAAAAAATAAAATAAAAAAAAGTGACAATGTAGATGGTTAATCTTCTATTATATAATATTGGAGGTTTTATTCCCCAGATATATTTCCCCACAATATCTCTAGTATGAATTACATTGTTGTTAAATTTGTAGATTTAATTAAAAGTAACTCATAAATTAGGTGATCAGTGAGGCTTCAGGTGAGAAGCACAAGGAGATTCTATCAGAAGGAGCTCAAGAAGAGGGTATGGAGAAACAAATCTTACTTCTTTAGAACCACTAATTTTCTCCTTGTCATTGAATTAGCTACAGAAAACTTCATATTATTGTAAAGAATGGAAAAATCAATGCAAGATTAGAAAGAGAGTTTTTTTTAATTCCCAAAAAACCATGACATGAGAAAACATAGGTTCCAAAATTTATGAGTTATTAATGTGCTCAGATTCCTTTGGGAGAGGGTAAAAGAAAGTGTATTAATTATGCATTAAACTGATAAATTTGTAAGCATTTAAAAAACAAAGCAGCAGCTATGTGACATCAGAATGGGAAGACTCAATATAAAGCCATGATAAAAGGAACAATTTTTTATTTCCCTCATAAGGTTATATAAAGCAAACATGTATGATCAGTTTTTCTTGATTTTATACAAATAGATGATAAACATCTAAGGAGAATATTAAGAGAAGGTTAAAAATTAATTAAAAGATTATTTTTCCCCTGCCATACTTAGAATTATACCTCAGGTCTCATGCATACTAAGAAGCACTCTTCCACTGGGCTACCCCAGCATTTTTATTTCTTACTTTGACACAGAGGACACACACAAAAGGAGTCCCATTTTTAAAAAGCTTGGTTAAGTGTATTACCTAAGTTGCTTAGGCTAGCTTTGTGGGCTTCTGGCCTCAGTCTCCAAATTAGCTATAATTACAGTCATGTACTACCTATCCTGCCTAAGAGCTAATTAAATATTTTAATCAAAGAATGCTGATTAAGGATGGGAAGGTTTTTTTTTTTCTTTATTTGCAGTGCTGGAGATCCAATCTAGGACCTCCTGTATGCTAGGCAATTGCTCTACACTCTATGACTGAGCTACATCCCTATCCTTAGGGATGGATAGACATCTCAAGGAAATACTTGAGAGAATTTTTTTTGTTTCCTCATTATAAAGTACATATTGTCAGGATTATAACAAATATGTGGAGTCAAAAGAATTACTGTGGTCCAATTATTCCTCTTCCTATCCTTAACTCTCTCTTCCCATTGTGCCTTTTTTAAATGCACACATCATATGATTCAGAATTTCTCTAAAACATTGCATAAAAGTTAACACAAAATCCAAAGTGATGCTTAGGAGAACAAAGATACTGGAATTAATAGGTGCATGTCATCATAAGCAATGGCTTCCCCACAGTTATCTCTCTCTCTCCACCTCATAATCTGGGAATTAGCATTGTTTTTTAGTAGTCTGGGATTTTTGTGATTTCTTCTAGATCCCTGAATACTCAATTAAACAGTCTTCTGTGTAAATATGGACTCCTAAATTGTATTTAGTTCCTACCTCCAGATGTTTTAGGATAATTAGTCTTCTAACCTTACGTTTGTGAGCATTATGCCCCATTAATCAAATTTCTAGAGAAGTTTCTTACTAAGGCCAACACAACCTGCATGTTCAATGAGTCAATTATATATGGAACAAAAGTACATCTGCAGTTTCAAGTTTCCACAAAAGGAGTCCCATTTTTAAAAAGCTTGGTTAAGTGTATCAGCTATAGACTCACTAATTTCAGATAAGTCATAAGACCTAATTAAATATTTAAAAATATATAAAGTCCAAAGCCACTTTTTGCTATCTTGTTTATGCTTCTCCACTTTTTTTTCTGTAACAGGCTTTGAAATATGTAATGTTATTTCATTACAATCTTCTTGAAAATTGCAATTTGAATAATGATTTATAGTTATACTTTGAATAAACATGTGTGATCACAGAATTAATAACTATTCATCTGTTTGGTGATGTCTTCACTACTGTAAACTTAGAAATTCTTAGTTACTGCATTATACTTATTGAAAAAAAATTTTCTTACATTACCTTTTTTAATATACTGAAGATTGAACCCAGTTTCTGGTACATGTTAGGCAAGTGCTCTACCATTAAGTGATAGTCCCAGCCCTATTATCTCTTTTTCTCAATATGTAAGAAGACCTAGGTAGAACTAAAATGATGGAATATGCCATTTTATAACATAAACATTTATAATATGTTTTGAAAATAGCATCATTTATCATTTTATCCTATACCATCACTAGATTTACTTTTTTTGACAACTAAAGATACTTATATCAAAGATCATACTTTGAAATACATATTTTGCCTAAAAGGAGAGAAATTTCATACATTTCCCTATCACCCAAATCTTTGGTATTCCTTGACATATGCAGGATGGCCTATTTTAGCATATTGGTCACTCTTCATTTTGAGAAGTTGAGGTCAGTGCTCTGCCAGGAGGTCTTTAGGACCATAACACAGAGCACTGATTAGTAGAGCTAGCCTCACAGAACTGCCCATAAGACCCAGAAAAGAAAGAGCCAGCAAAGTTTGAGATCATCTATATTAGGTTTTGTTCTAGGTTCTCTAGGAAGAAAAATTCATAATATTCCTTTTCTGTCTACAAATAATTGAAAATTTAAATATTTGAGTCAATTTGGTTTTTTTCAATTTTTAAAGTTATAACACAGTCACTAAATAATAATAATACAGTTACTTACAGTAACTTGAGAAAGTTAGTGTAATGATTAAGGATGGTATAAATAATATAAATACTTCTATGATAACAACTTTTCAGAACGTGTGCATTAGTATCTTTCCTTCAGGTTTAATTATCATCATACTTGAGTACAGATATTGAGGGTCCTAATTTCTACAAGTGTCATCTTTCTACTGATTATCATAGGCATCTGCTTCCACTTGTAACTTTCCCAATGTGATTAATTAATATTAAACCAATTAATATTAGTTTAATTCATGTTAATTAATTAATAATGAACTGAGAATCAACAATGCATTAATCATTTTGAATGAACATGTAGCATTAAACCTAAAGGGTTTTGTTGGTCTGTGCTTCAATATTAACATAGTTCATTTTCCATAAAATATTTATTCTTATTAAATTGTCCCAGACCATTACTGTTGTCTAACCATTAGTATTGTCTAAGTTAAAAATAAAAGGAGTCTAACTGCTGTGATTCTGCAATCTGTATACGGGGTAAAAATGGGAGTTCATAACCCACTTGAATCAAAGTGTGAAATATGATATATCAAGAACTATGTAATGTTTTGAACAACCAACAATAAAAAATCATTTAAAAAAATAATAAAATAAAATAAAATAAAAGGAGTCAATGATAAAAAGTTAAATTTGGTATGAGAGAATTATCTGTAACCTTCTACTTTTTATATGTCCTACACCATCTGCAGTCAATTAAGTGATTCCCAGGTGTTCACAGTAATTGCTTTAAAGCAAGATTAGATGTCACTTTAGGGGTCTTTAAATATTTATTATAAAACTCTCATCTACATTTTTCTCCATTTATTTAGGAAAAGAACATGCTGATGTTTAGTATGAATGAAAATAAGGTGATTTGCCTTGTTGAATTATTTTGTGAATTAAATTTCATTTAAAAACCACTTTTTTATAAGTCAGAATTTCATGAAAGTAGAAAGGCATAACTAGGATACTGACTTAAATCTGAGCATAAAAATAAGTAACTATAATATGTGTCAAAGACATAAAAATATACAATCTGATATCCTTCTGTAATTATTATTAAATATTGAGGAAGGAAATGAATCAGAAGATTCATTGACTGATTTCTTCCTCTAAAGGTAAAAAAGTAGTTTTTCACTTTTAAGTTGGGAATAGGAAAGAACCAAAGACACTCTAGCAAAATAGACTCATGTCATACATAAGAAGCCCAGAAGCTTGATCAAGTATACAGTTATTTACAGGTAGATCTAATAATACTTACAGCCACCCGTATATACGTAAGGCACACTTCAGGGAGTGGTCTAAAACCTTCATATATGTAAACTTATTCAATTCTCATATGTGCTATTGGAGGTAAATACTCTTATCATCCCCACAAAAGCCTGAAGAGGATGCCTGAGTGACTTGCAGAAGGTTGTATAGTTGGGAAGTGACAGAGCAGGTATCTAGTTGTCTTTTGAATCCATGCTATTAATTATAAAGTATATATAAATCCTAAAACCAGTTTCTGAGAAAATTATGATATCTAGGTGAAAATGTTCTCTACATTATTTTTATATTATACAAATTATATGGTTGCCCGCCTAATATTGTTATCAGTGAAAATTCATATATTTCCATGTTATAATAAATTTCATTAAACTTAGGTTCTGCTTTTTTAAAAATTTTCTATAATTAGTCATAACTAAATAGCCATTCTAGAAATTGTGTTCTTTATCTGAGAGTATGAAATCTTGAATTATCTTAAATTTGTAGAACATTAAAAATTGTTCTAAATAGCATTTTTGTATATTATTTTTTCAATAGTGAATGGTTTCCTTTTAAATCATGAGATTTTTCTCACTGTTTAAATGACTCAAGTTATTTTGAGGTATGTTGTGTGAAATAAAATGTTAATATTTTAATTAGTTCTATGTATACAAACTCAGAAATATTTTGTTTTTTATTTTAAAAGCCATCCTAGTTTTGCATTTCAATACTATCCAGCTCTATGGAGAAATAAACATGTGTATGCATGTGTCCTGCTTTGGGGGGAATATACTAATGTGGGCAGAGGAGCATCCATCCAGTAAGAGTCTTAGGGTATCAATTTATCATCAGTTAATGTCATTTCTGAAATGAAAAAAAAATAAAGTCACAAGTAAACTCCTGTGGAAGTAAATATAGATTAAGAAATATTTAAAAGACCACATATCAGTTCTTGCAAGTAAGTTTTGATGTTTATCCCTGAATTACATTGAACCAAAATGTAGTTATGTTTTGCTGTACCCCTCTCAATTATTTTATATAACCCATATTTTGCTTTCATGTTCTCAGAATGCTTCAAAGCATTTTCCCAGCATCTTAGTAGACCCAGTGTTTCATTTAGTGCAAGGTTTTTAAAAAATAGTGCACACTATGTAATCCAATGTTAGGGTCTGTAAACGAGTCAGGATGGCGCCTGGCATTTTGCCAGGGGAATGTTAGAGTCTGTAAACAAGTCTGGATGGCGCCTGGCAAAATGCCAGAGGGAGTGATTTGTGAAGTAAGGCCAGTGAGCCATTAAGTGTGGAGACTCCTTATTGGTTGACTGATGTATCTAGTTTATGCTAATTAGATAAGCTGTGTGGAATATATATATACCCCTCCTGTCCTACAATAAACGGCTCCCACTCCTACTGTATCAATGTACACAAGTTGTTCGTCACCCCCGCCCCCCTGGTTATTTTGCTGCAGCTGGACTGCGGCAATCCAACACTCTTTATATTGTACTATTTGTATATTTTGTAAGTGTATATGAGAAAAATATGTGTTTTCCAAAAGATCATACTTAGTTCCTAGAGAATAGTAAAATCATTTCAGTTTTAGTCATTTCCCTTCACAACTTACCACCAGGAAAGTCATTGTAGTTTAATTACTGTCTAAGATACAAAGATGTATTAATAGAAACTTTAAAAAGTTTATCTTCTTATAAAATTACTGTAGTTTAAAGTGATTATTTTGTGAGCCAGGTGTGGTGGTTCAGGTAATCCTAGAGGCTTGGGAGGCTGAGCCTTTATGATAGCAAGTTCAAAGCCAGCCTCAGCAAAGTTGAGGTGCTAAGCAACTCAGCGAGATCTTGTTTCTAGATAAAATACAAAATAGGGCTGGGAATGTGGCTCAGTGGTGGAGTGCCCCTGAGTTCAATCCACAGTAACTGCTCCTCAAAATTTTATTTTGTCACAAAAATAGTGTATTAATTCAAAAAGAAAAAAAAAAGAAAAAATCGAAGAGAAATATATCCTTTTTAAATTTTAATGCTTAAATTTTCTTATTTTTCTTATTAAGCAAATCTATGGTCATACATTTTTCAAAAGTTCTTTTGTAAGTGTCTAGCTGATTGACAGTCCTAAGAAAATGTAGACAACCAATTCTGGCACATATGACAGTTATCATCCCTACTTACTGACTTTGACTCCATCCTAAGTCCCCAGGGCAAAAAAACACAAGAACCTAAAGACCTCTAGAGAAACCAAAGTCAACCCTGCTGCAGTGGCTGACTATTATAGCTTTCTCTCCTATGAGGTTATTTAAACCTCCAAGTATAAAATTTGATAAAGAAAAATCTTGTACTAAATATAACTATCACTTTCTTTCATTTATTGCAAGTGACATTCCTTCTTATTGCTATACAGTCAAGCTTTTTAAAGCCCTCCATTACTATAAGCATTTAATAACTACTGCAGAAAATCAGACAACTAAGAATTAAGGACTGTAATTAATGTTTTGTACAATTTGATTATGACATTTTTGATAAATGGAGAAGACACCATGAAAGATGAACAAATGATTTGGGCCATATAGTTACCAATTCCTAGGAACTAATTCATTCAGAATCCATTCTCCCAAATTTATTGAACCTTAAACAAGAAGAATAATGTTTAAATGGGATGCTGTTTAAACCATAAGATTGAAGTTTTAAGTACACTTTAAATGCAAATTTGAGGACAAAGACACTCAAAATTTAGATGGCCAGGCAGCCCTAATGTGTTACCAAGATGACTTTGGAAGTGGCATTGTGGAACTTGTTATGTTTATGTCACAGGACTACATACAGAGCCATTCTGGGCTTCTCCATATTGCCATTTGTAGAGGAAATTAAAATAAGAGGGGCTTCCTAAAAAGAAAAAATAGAAACAAAACTAATTCTACCTATTAAGACTATTTCTTATTATTTTTCCAAGTTTACCCTCCTTTTTATATCCTCTAGCTATAGAATATTGATAAAAGTCATGAGAGGCCAATAGGCATTTAGACATTGTTTTATTATTTATTGTTTTATTAAAATTTTTATGTTATAAATATCAAAGATGCTATAATATAAAAATATATTTTATAATATAAGTGAAAACAGTTTTACTAAACTATTTTAATAGTTTAGCCAAGTTTTTCATTACAAAGCAATCATTTTACTGACATTAACATTTATGTTTTTAAATTACCAATAAAGTATTTTAAGTCTCTTAAAGGTCAATCATATTATTGGTAAATAAATGATAACTAACTATATTGTGGGAAATATTACATTTTTAGTAAATCCTATCACTACATTGCTAAGTATTACTATTATTGGTGTTACAAACTAAGTTTATATCAAAACTACACAAAAATATTTTAGTGGTACTACTCTAGAAATTAGTTTTATTCTATATATCATATTGTAGCAGTTTTCTAAAATAATAAGAGAAGTTTTGCAAAGATGGTTCATAACTCACATTTTTATCCATATTATTTGATGGAAAATTATGCAAAACAGTATCATGTTATGAACACATGTGAACATAAAAACAGATAAAATCACAAACCAGTTTTTTCACCTATATAAAAGAAGGAATATTCTGCTAACAAATGTAGTAATTATAGATCAAATAATAGAAAAATTTGACCTGGAGAATGATTCTGAGACTTGTTTAAGAAAATTCTTGCTTTTTCTTCAGGGAGTCTGACCTCTTGGGATGTTGTACTGTCTTTAACCACTTCTCAACCAACAATCTCTTTCCTTTCTTTCAGCTTTATTCTAAGAAGAGAAAGTTGGAGGAAGAAACTTAAGTTCATTAATCTCCTCCAAAATTATGAAGGTCATGAAAAATTAGAATCTTAGATTTAGTGGGAAGTCTAGAACTTATAAGTCTACAAAAATATTTGTCAAATTGATTTTTTTTTTTTACCCAAAGTCTAAAAAGTTTAAGATTTAGTTTGATTATAAATGAGCAGTCAGGTATACATGAACTCTTGTCTGTACATTTATTGGATGAATATAATTTGGTTTCATTTCCTGAGAGTGAGTCCAGATAAGAATGAGCACACTGCCTGCTTTGTGCCTGGATTGAGCATATCTCTGTGAACTCAGTTAGATGAACTCAGAAAGATGAACAAAAGAGAAGGATAGAAAGAGAAGGATACCAGAAAAATGAATATTTATTTTACTGAAATCTCTTACATATAACTTTGAAGACAAAATGGAACAAGTAGATACTGAAAAAAAAAGATTTTTGTTTCCCATATATAATGAGAATAAAATCTCATTATGCTTTTCTAATAGTAATTGACATATAGGTAGACTTTAGAATTGTTTTACTTAGAACATGAAGTATATCTGAAATTATTATTCAAAATTCTTGTTCATAATTGTCAATTATGTAATTTTAAAAATATTACATTTTAAGACATTATATTTTATTAAAATATTTTATTAAAATATTATATTTTAAATATTACAAAACATATTGTAATATTTTAAATATTGACAAATCATTATGGGCAAGAATAGTATCACATCTAAATAATAAGTACACATCCTTAAACAAAATTTGAAAGAAAAAAAACAAGGTTAAAACATTTATTTTATGTCACAAAATTACAATTAGTCTCTAAAAATGAAGGTTGTCTAACTACACTGTGTGAATTCACCCAATTATATATTTAAATTTTACATAAGGTATATTTATCATTTCATGATTCAAGTTTCCACACATCTTATATATTATCTGTGATGTTTTTATGACATATCCCTGTAATAATATTAAAATATAACATATGATTTAACTACTGTCTCAATGATACATAAAACAGACAAACAAAAAATCATGAAAGGTCTCAAAAATACCGATACACTTGTGATTTAAATCACACCAACAATTTCAATTACTGTATCAAATCAATGCCAAAATCAATATATTACTACCTGCCCTTTGAAGATGCTGAAATTATTTCTATTATTATAACAGTCAACCTGTCATTATCCCTATTTTAGAGATGAGAAACTGAGTCTTCAAGAGATAAATTGTGTTGCTGCTCATCCAACTATTAAATAGCCCCCTATGGTTTGATTTCAAATGTGAATACATAATCTTCTCAGCCCAGCCCTAGTCTCCCTCTTCTTTTGATCTGTTTATTGAAAAATGCAAGGCAGTGAGAGACATAATTCAACAATGCTACATTCAGAGGACCAGTTTTTAGATTAAGCTCACAAGAAGTGTACATGTACCAGCATTAACTTATTAATTTGCTGCTTTTAAAGCTGTTTAACATTTCTCTCCCTCTCCTCTTTTTTTATTTGGTAAATATTATTACTACAATAATACATCAGTTTGGAAAGTGGACTGAAAAACAAACACAATATATTGTTTATATTTCTTTCAGGAAAACATCCAGTGAAATGCGAAGGGCATCTTATTACAATTCCTATAATCAACACAGTTTTGCTCTACCTTCAGGGATTATGCAGCTATTATGTCTGACAGTGGACTTGGGTACATGGTCTTTTGTGGTTATTTTGCATTTTGACACTTCCACTAAGGACTTTTTTTATATGAAGAAATGAAAGCAAAAGACAGTTTTATCTTGTGGAGAGTTCTCAAATTTAAAAAAATTATGATATCAGGCAAATTGCCTATTGTAGGCTTCTTTCTTTTGGCTTGTGTATGCAGTTCAAAAATAACAATCACAAATTTGTGTTAACATTAAAATTGAGGAACTGATGTTCTGAATCAGATCTGCATCCATAGCATATTTCTTTTCTCTAATTTTTAATCAATTTGCTTGAGGCTCATCTTTATAACTGATATATCTTTACTTATAACAAAATCTTATGTAGTTATAGCAATTAAAAGATGTCTAATGAAAAACTTTAATGAAGTAAAAAATATTCAAACTAAAATTAAATTTTTATAAATGAAATGCAATTAGAGTTTTAGAAAACACATATATAAAAAAGTTTCCTTTTTGACTTCATTAAAACAAATAACAAAAATATTTCATATAAATACAAAAGAAATAGACACAATAAAAATTTGTGGTTGTAAATATCACATTTTAAATGTCATATTTTTCATATTTTAACTAGAAATAATGAAAACATGCATTTATATGTAAAAGACAATTAAGTTTTCATTAACATAAAATTAACCCAGTCCTCAAAACTGTCAATTACATTTTTCTCACTCTCCATATAAATATGATACAGATCAACAGAATTATAATATAGGTAAATAGATATAGGTATGCAAATAAAGATAGACAAATAAAGATAGATGTTAGGTAATGTCACAGAACCCATATAGTATTCTGAAATTACCTCAGCATCTATATGCAAATTAAATCTGTGTATAATTTTACATAGTTGCAACTGACTTTTTATCTATCATTTATAAAAATGGAGTTCAATAACAATAATATAAGTTTTGTTAAAATATGAATCTCTAAATTAAAATGTATTTGAAAATGTAAGAAAACTTAATTTTTTACCTTAATATAACTTCTGTCCTAAAATCCTTACTATATAGTTAATTTCAACAAAAAATTTCAAGTAATTGATAAACATTAATATTTATTATACTTCATAATTATATGATTTCTAAATTTATATAAGCACTTAATATTAGAAAATTATTTATCTAAAACAAAGGATACATAGACCTCATGATATTATATACTAGTCCACATGTTTTAAGGTGTATTTATTATAGTTTAATATGAGTTATGAAAATATTTTTTATGAAAATGGTGCATTTCATATTTTAGGAAAAATGACCAGCAAAACAAATGTAATCCAGTCCCACAATAACAAATTGTCAAGAATAATTACTAAATAAAGTAAACCATTACTAGTCTATGGCACATAAAATCATGTACAAGATAACTGGGCTGTGAAATTACATACTAAAAAATTAGCATACTTTTACTTTTTCCAATTTAAATGGGATAAAAATTTAAAAATAATTTTTACCCCCAAACACTCACCTACTGTCAGCTGTCCAGTTAACTGCCCCATGTGATTTCTTGCATTCACTGTTACATTCCTGTCAGACTGTAAGACCAGTGGGCTATCCTGGGAAACATGTATAAAATAAATAAATCAAATAGAAAATATCACCATAGTCAAACACGTATGAAATTATACTGTATTTCTGTGAAATCAAAATCCTGTTTTAAAATATTAGGTAGTTGTTTTTATATTTCAAACATTGGTTGAACAATACAAAAGAAATGAGTGCCTCATAGTAATTTCTATGTAGAACATGAATGTTTTTCTTTTTATCGGAGGGCATTAACTATAAGATGCAAGCATTTCCAACTCTACTGATTATTGTGAGTCAAAAGGAGAGCACCTCTCTTGTTTCTCTCTCCCAGTGGCATATGCTTCTGGCTGCACAGACATTCTATATCCAATCCCAATGGGGATGTCCCTTTTATAGGTTTAACTTGCAATTTTCAGAACCAGCTTAAAAAACAGACCCTTAAAATTACCTTATCTGATCACTGTCACTGTGGATTCACTTAATCCTCAAATTTCAAAAATTCCATATATTTTGTTTAAAGCCTGTATCACAGGACTAATTCATTTTACTGGTGTTGTGTTTGTTTTATTTCATTGTTTCTCTCTTTTTTTCCACTTGATTATATAACAAGAGGAAACATCCATGTGACAAGGACCATGGCAGTCACATGTATACAGTTACATACCCAATACTTAATATACTGCTGAAGGAAAGCATTTGTTAGGGGTTTAATGGGTGGCTAAAAAGTCTATATAAAAAATTGATACTCCCTTGTTCATATACCTCATGTGTAAATGCTCATGAATCATAGAATGATTTAAATAAGAAGGTCTGGAGAAAATAAGATGCTTGCATAGGAGATTTTCTATTGGGTTATTTAATTCTGCTTAGTTGTTGACTTGTATCACTAATTGAGCCCTTAATAGTAAAATTATTGAAAGGCAATCCCTAGGAGATTTTATATTGAGCTTTTGCCATCGTTTCCCTCATGCAAATAACTTACAATTACCTATTCTTTCATTTTTTATGCTAAAATACAAGTAGGGTAATCATTTACAAATTGTTCATTCATTCATCCAATAAATATTTGTTGAATACTCACTATGCACAATGTAGCTTTCTAGAGGTTGAGGCATTTTGGTGATCAAAATATAGAAAAATACCTGCCATCATAGAACTGGCTTTTAGATATTGAAACTCTGTAAAAATCTCTCCTGATAGGACCCTCACACTGGAGCACTCTAGTCACTTCTACACTGATGCTGTTTATACAAGTGGTTTATATACAAACCATACAAAAAGTCCTTCAAGATGAGGATTTGGAATTTGTGATTGGATACACATAGGAAGATTTTATGGACTTTTTCCTAAAGCTACTCTGGGTCCTTATGACCAGATGCAAAGAGATCAGCAAAGACATGCGTACACACACACACACACACACACACACACACACACACACATTCATGCATATATTCTTGTGCCTACATGCACAATGCACACATTTTCTTTCAAAAGTGGATTTTGCTAGTATGCACCATCTAAGACTTGAGTTCTAAAAGTAAGTTTCCATGGCATGAAGAGTATGTTCATTCTTTCAATGCATTTGTGCTAAAAACAACTATAGTTAATGTTATTCTCTTCATGTATTTTATCACAACTCAGTTTCTTCTGCCACAAGTCAAAAGTTTTGTTTCTGCATTAAAAAAATTATCTAGTTTTTTTCATAGGTTCATCTATATATATCTGACATTCAAGTTTTAAAATATCTGAAGTATTTTAAATTAATTCTATCATTCATTTTAAGTGATATGAAAATGCAAATTTCTGTTTACAGTAGAGATTTTTGACTAAGTAAGTACTGTTTGCAAACAGCTATCTTATACCCAGTAAGAACACTGCTATCTCTAATAAGGACATGAAGATGTTTTGTGAAGACACATAAATGCACATAAAAGATTGTATTTAATGTTTGCAAAATTCAAACAATGCATTTTATAAAGTAGCTATAAATTCAATAAAATTTATCTGAAAGTAAGAAATAAGAACTCTACAAAAGCACCACATGGTTCAAAAACTTCTTTAAAAAATTATATTAATTAAATTTTAATTTATCTGCTTTCAATATTTAAATAGTAAAACATACATGACAGTTTAGATTTTTTAATTGATGAGGTTATATATTTTCATTTGAATTACTATACATATTAAACATAAATTTCTGTGAACTTCAGCAAAAATAACAGCAGAAACATCACTATGTATAATTTACAAAATATGTAAGGATCTTACAAGAATTATTGCTATATTAAATATGTTAAGATCCAAGAAAAGTCAATTTTAAAAAGCAATAGGCCTTTCATCTGATTTAATAGAGAAACAGTCTTGGTTAGAATTGAAACTTTAATCACTGTGCTTCTTGTTTACATGATATCAATTCACTTTTACTGGAACCGTAGGGATCCTATTGAAGTTCTATCCCTGGCATGCTTCCCTTCTCTTTGACATTATTCCACTAAATTTCCTCTTGGAATTAAATTTTTATATCCAGATTAAAATTTTACTATGATAGCACTAGCAATCTCTTTACTTACTAAAACTATAAACAGAGCTATCAGTAATAATGAGAAATTCTCTACACAGTATTCATGCGAACAAAATTATATTATTATGCTATATTGATTTGTTAAAATGTGATCCACTGAATTGAACCAAAAACAAGTAACTGTGATAAACAAAGTCAATGCATATAACTGTGTCACTTTCACTAACATGATATGTGGTCCTTTTGCATACACACACATGCACACACACACACACACACACACACGTATGTATCAACAGAGTAATCTTAGAACCATATTTGATATTTGGGCATTAGAACCATTGCTCATTTATCTTAGGTACAACACAATGATCTTTTATACAACAGGTACTCAATCCTAATCCAAATGCATGTATGTGATAAACTAAGTATAAAGAAAATGATAGCAACTTGAACAGTCATCTAATGCAGATATAATCCAAGGCAATGTGTAAGTTTGATACCAAACATATTTCTACAAGAATCAATACTAAAATACTATCACTTGCCAAAGATATTGATATCTAAAACTGTTTTTCCTAAAGAATTGAATACTCACTAGGCTTTTATCATGTGTTTATTTCTTTAAATGCCTCCATTGATAAAATTACCACTAATTTTATTACTTTCTACTCTCTTTATATTCCTTCTTTATATTCATTTGTATTGTATTCCATGTGCCAAACTTACAATGCTAGTATCTAGTTCTAACACTTAAAAATACACACTAGTACCCTCATATGGTTTATCCTTGCTGAGAACATAAAGTGGAGAAAGCTATTTTGTGATATTTTGTCATGGAGTAGAGACAAGATGTGCAAGTTCTGTAAAGATAAGGTAAGTGAATAGTTGGCATGTTATTCTGCACAATATACTAGTAAAATTTAAAAATGTGTTTTTCTTTTTTTATGGTGAAAAAAAATCTTTGTATTCCAATATCTATTTCCAAATCAAGAAATCCCCCATAACAGAAATAAAGTATTCTAGAGTCTTCTGGAGCTGACAGCACTGTGGCTTTCATCCTAACAGCATTCCTGCCTACTTATGTACTCTTGAGAGAAAGCAGGCAGAAGAGTCAGTGGGAAGGCAGGGGTGGTATTCAGGGGCCCCTTTGTTCACATTTTTAATGTGGCCATGCCTGTCCCTTTGCTAGTGGTTATGGAAAAATCATGACCTGTGCTTTTCTTCTCCCCTTAATATTTTTGAGATAGGTTGTGCAAGTAATGAAGGAAAAATAATTCATCGTATTTATATTTTCTCCAACTTTCTTTATCACAAATATTTCTTAAGTATCTATGATGTATCCAGCTCTCTTCAAGCCACTGCATGCCAAAGAGAATCAAGAAAGACAGACTTTCTTCTCTTAGGGAATTCAGAAACCGTTTGGCCACATAGACAATAAACAAGAAAGTGAAGCAAACAAAGAATGCTAGCAATAACAGGTTGCTGTGACAGAGATGTCTTTACAAACATATTAGTTTTATTGATGAGATGACCTAAGTATTACAGGCATATAAGAAATTCAGTTCCAAGTCATTATTCTTGCCAGCTTACCTATTATGTCCTGGTAGAAATAGCAGTATAAAGAATAGCAGGTAACATTGCCACTTGTCAATGACAGACATTCTAAATCATTTACATATATAAGTTCATCTGCTTGTGAACCTAAACATATACCACCATATAGGATCAATAATGAAGTGATAGAAAGACAAAGAATGGACCTTCCCTGGTTATTTGAGCCCATGTCCTTGGACTGTCAAATACTAGCTGTTTGACTAGGCTAGTCACCCACATTTCTGTTCCACAGTTTCTTCATCAGTAAGATAGGGTTAAATATATAATTTGTGGGCTTGTTAAGAGAATTAATGAGACAAAATATATGAAATGCGTAGATCAGTGTCTAATCTGTGTTGGGAGTACTGTTAGTTTTGCTTTGTTACTTATTCCTCATTACAACTGTGGTGCTTCATTAATAATAGTAAAAGAAACAGTCTCTTCTGTTTTACAGCTGAAGAAACTGTAGCACTGAGAATTAAAGTCACTTCCAAATCACATAGCTAATAAAAGACAGAGGCAATGTTAGAACACACCAATTTTTGTCTACTCTTCCCTGTCATCCACCCCCCATGAGATACTGACTCTCTTTGGGGTCATTTATTTGTAGGTTTTCTAAAATGTCTAAACAAAATCTAAAAATGAATAAAAATTAAATTCATCAGAATATACTTTAAAGTCTTGTTCAGTATTCCAGTCCCTAAAAGACAACCATACCCACAAATATATATACACACACACACATACTCTATATTGCCATCATTTATATTTTGATATCATAGCACAGTTTGCTCTGTTTTACTGTGTCTTTTCGGGTTTGGGATAAAGACGCTCTTATGCAATATCCTGCACTCTTATGCAATATCCTGCACTATCCTATGTCTATGCATCTTAAAAGGTTGTAACCTATACAAATCATGTTAGTTAGTTCCCTAGAAGAATATCATTAATTAATGATGCATTTTGTCAGTGCAGATTTTGTGAATTTGATAAACCCTTAATTGAATTTATAGGATTTTACTAGGTAAATTTTCTTCCCTTCACAGATACAAATTATAGGGTTTTTTTTAATTATCTTCAAATCCTCTAAATTTCCAGTCAGCTATTTGAGAAGTGTGTGTTACGTACACCTTTCTTTGTCTTTCTTGTGTCTACTGAATGATAAACCAGAAACTCACTTCACAATAGCTCCTTCCTGCTCACATTGTTTTTAATCCAGTGTTAGTTTTATAAAACATTCTCAAATAAAAAATATTGGTGTGCTTGAATTTAAGAAATAAATTGAAAAAACTGAATTTAAAAAAAAAATAAAATATTCACTGATTTTGTTTTTCATTCCTGGCTTTGAAAAATTTCACATTTGAACATATAATATGATCCAATTTTACTTTTCTAGCTCCACTCCACACTACCTTCTCTTGCAAGTGTTACCCCAAATTTCCATCTTTCTCAAATATATACCACTTCTATTTATCCTCACCTTTTGCATCTGATGCTTGAAATTCATATCCATTTCTCTTTTTTTGTGGTAAAATTACAGGCATTTTCAAGACCCAAATCAAAGATATGTTCTAGTAAAGTCTTCCTTTCCCAACAGAGATAGAATTCAGCTGCCAGCCTCCACTTCCTTAAATAGTCTATGTTGATGTCTATTACAGGCCTTTTATCTTGTTTGCTTTAACCAGTCACTTGCTAGTGTCTTCATTTATTTGGACTATTCTGGGAAACATAGTGTTGTTGTCATGCCCTTTTTCCTGTGCAGACTTTTGAAAGCATAGTTTGTGCCATGCTTGACATATAGTTTATTGTCAATAAATGCATGTCGACTGAGTGAAAACTAAGCACATTTACAACATAATGTTCCCAGACTACCTGTGTTCCTCTAGATTTGTGTTCATGTCACAGAGCATTTATAGAGCTCTTTCAACTTTCTCTCTTTCTCCCTCTTTTCCCAGAGCAAGAATTCTAAAAAGTCACTAAAGTGGAACAAGTCATTTCATATTACTATTTTTTTAATGTGGTCTGAGGATGGTATTCAGTGCCTCATGCATGCGAGGCAAGTACTCAACCACTGAGCTACAACCCCAGCCCTCATCTCACATTATGGTTTAATTTATATTCATCATCTCTCTGCCCAAGGCACCCACTTCATTCCTTCCTTTAATTATTTGACCTACTTAAGAACCTGCAAAACAGGTAATTGTTTTACAGATCTTTGGTTGATGAAAATATCACATGACATTTCATTTCCTTCTGATTATGAATCATTTAAATATTGAAATTTTTATTTTCAAATTAGAAATGTTGATCATGAGAGAATATGTTAACCTGATTTCTTAAATTCCCAATGTTTGCATTCTAACTTGAACATGAAGTAGTGCAGGAAAGGGATAGTATTAATGCCAAATCAACTTTGGTGCATTCCTATGCCAATACTTGTATTGAGAATCTCCCATTCTGGTTCTTTTTCTGTTATAAATTATCTAGTCATGGAGGCCACTGCTAGGAACGTCTTCTGAGAATGTTCTATAACTTTGAATGTCCTTCTTACTCCTGCCTGCCTCTTAAATATGTTACAGGAATCAGGGGAATCTATAATCCTCCTCCTGAAGTCCTCTGTATCCCAATTACTATTAATGACATGTATCTATAATGATGCAACAAGGAGAAGGTTTACACTTGGCATTCCATGTATAGGGAATCCTTGGTAGCCAGCCACTTCCTATATTAAATGCCACAATTCAAACTGTAGTCATAGTAGGCTTAGGAAATGAATGCTTCTAGAATAAGTATCCTCAAAGGGAAAAATACTATGTCAACCTTAAGTAATAAAGATCCAAACAAGATGAAACTAGGACTGTTTAAATCAGATGATCAAAATTTCCTAAGATGCTTCTCTTTCTGTCAGACAATATTTGCAACAAAAGAGATATGTCCTCCTAGTTTATTTCCACTTCAGGTTGTACCTCCACTCCAGGTTGGGTCCCTATGTTTCCTCTCCAACTGCCCCTTAGGTCTTTCTCCAGGTTGACCTTGCCCTGAGTGCTCACTCTATTCATTCTGACTGTGGCTGCTCTGTGCCCAGACAGGATGATCACTAAGGGAGGCTAGTTGAGATTTGCCCCAGCTGGTGGGATACAGGAGATTGACATTTGTCTAGATAGGATATATAGACTTGAAGAGCAGAAGGAAATTTTAAAGTAAAAGTGAAAATCTTCTACAAAGAATGAGATGGAAAATTAAATTAAATCTTCAGATTTGATGCAAATGACTAAGACAAAGTAAGGTCTTTCTGCCATTCGATGAGTTATTCAGACAATTTATATGCCCTTAAAAATAAATTTTAAAGGAAAGTAATTCCTTTAACTTACTTGCTTATATGCATCAAAGAAAAATGCTAAAGTAGCATTTTAAAACAAAATTCCTCTTTATGTCTGTAAAATGGTACTCAAAGGCCTTGGTAAAAATGCAATGGATGAGGTGTGTGAAAGACTTGCAAAATTTTTTGGAACTATTAGCTACCCTAAACTGTTTGTACTGGGAATTTAACCCAGGGGCACTTTACCACTGAGTTATGTTCCCAACTCTTTTCTATAATTTATTTGGAAACAAGGACTCTCTAAGTTGCCTAGAGCACAGTCACCAAGTTAGTGAGACTTTCCTCAAACTTGGTATCCTTCTGCCTCTGCCTCCAGAGTCACTACCTTGATCTCAAATCAGTAAATACTAATGGTGACTTGGATGATAATGATATTGATGATGGTAATGATAATGAGATGAGTGTGTGCTTTTGTATGTAATAGAAGTTAGGAGAGAAAGAGAAAATTGGAGATGTGTATTTGCATTTGAAATAGACTTCATGGTATGTGACAGAAATTAATAAGGAAAAACTTAATCTTGCTTGAAATTGGTACTGCAGAAACAGTAAGAGATCTAAGGATTCTAAAATTTAAAAATAACAACATATTTAAACAAGAAATTCAACTGTGTCAAATAAAATATATATTCTTCTTCAGAAATCTCTAATATGTGGTAAGGAAATGAGACAAAAGAAAATTATTTTGGATTACTTTTCCTTAAAAATATTTTCACTCATGCCAATTAAGTTTCCACTACTTGAAATCTCCTTTTTTTTTCTTTCTCTTAAAATCTAGTTGGCTTATTAAAAGATTGAAATATCCAAAGACATTAAGAGTACATTTTTAGATTACTTCATGTTTGTAGGTATACTGTGACTTAATTCATGGAGGAGCAGATGAGGAACACAGAAATGTATTATTTATGACAAGCATTTTTCCATAATGGCAAAAATAATGGAATTACAAAATATGAAATAAAGTAATAAACAATTGGTTATAAAAGCAAATAAATACAACATGGTTATATTACCTGTGATGGTTAATTTTATGGGTGGATTTGGGCCATAGAGTTCACAAATATTTAGTTAAATATTATTTTGTACGGTGTCTGTGAGGGCAATTTTCAATGAGATTTATGTTTGATTCAGTAAATTACTAAATTACTCCCCACAATGTGGCATCATTAAATTCACTGAAGGCCTGAGTAGACTAAAAAGGCAGAGTGAAAAGAGAATTCTTTGTCCCTTCTTATCCTTCACATGGGACATTGGTCTTCTCTCACTTTGGAACTTACACTAGAACTTGTACCATAGGCCTTTTCTGAGTTTTATGCCTTCAGATGCAGTTTATAACTACATCATTAGCTTTCTGATTTCTTAGGCTCCATTAACTCTGTGAGATAATTCTCTAAATTTAATCTCTTTATATATAGGTTCTGTTTCTCCAGAGAGCACAGATTAATTCAGTTCCCATATTAATTACTAAAGAAACATGATAAAAAGTATGAATTTTGAGCAACAATCAGATCCTATAAAAAATTAGTGTCCCTTGTATCTGACACTATGTGAATTTCTGTGCTTTGAAGTATTTTGTTAATTGCAGTTATACATTATCTTTATCTCACAATATGAAGAAAAAAATAGAAATTATCCCTTTTTTCAACTTTCATGAATATTGCTACAAAAATTAGTGGCAATTCTTATCCTTTTCTTCCTCAATTAAGTAAATGGAGTGGGGCTGGGAGTATTCATGAAGTTACTTCTTCAAATTACTGCAGAAAAGTCAAAATTCTAATTTATTTTCATACTTTTACAAGTCGAGCCCCTACACCTTCTTCCATGAAAATCTAATGATGACAATTTGGGTATTGAAGAAATATAAAGTGAATTTTACTTTATTTTTTTCTTTATCAAAATAAGCTACAGTATCTGAGCTCAACAAACATTGAAAATATGTCATATCAAATAGTATATGACATGACTAGGGAGATTACCTCAATGCTTAGGAATCTGTAATTTGTGCATGCAAATCTCTGTAGATCTTTCTAAATGCAGATTCAGGAATAAGCCTGAGATTCTGTATTTGTAAGAATGTTCATGTGTTGGTCTACATGTGACTTTGAGTGACACTGATAAACAGTAAGCGAGAGAGGCACATTAACACAGTTTTATTTTCCCCTACTTCCTTTTGTTTCAGCTAAAGCTTGATGTAGGAACTTCTGAAGAAACAGTCATGATCTCTAAGATCACTGAAGCATCTCAAGTTAATTTTTGGGTTCCTAGAGAAGACTTTTCTCATTATGATATTGAATTGATCATGCCCAGAAGAGTTCATGTCTGCCATCTTTGAGTGTTCCTGTCAGCTATTTTAATCTTTTACCAGGTACTCTCTGACCTTGAGCTGACCATGCCCCCAAATATCTGTCCTAAAGTGAGAATATTTAGGAATGTGCCTGCTCCTAAAATGATTATGCATAAGTTACCAAAATAAAATGCCCTTGCTTCCTTTGTTCTGAAAGAGCATGGCTTAAGAGAGAACTCCAGTGCTCTTCTTACTCATTGCAGCTAATGAATCTGTCTCCATTCTGTCATCTTCTGGTCCTGCTAATTGGTTTAGCACTAATCAAAAAACAAACTCTTTGAATTCAGTTACAGTATGGCTGACTTTCTGTAAGATTAGCCACAGATATCTGAAAAGTTCCCTCCAAGAAATGTGATATCTAAAACATGGTCTGAATCCATAAATTAAGTAGAAAATTGCAACTTTCTCAATAAAAGTAATTTTGAAATATTCCCAGAGCATGCCAAGCCCATGTCAAAACTACAAATCTCCAAATTAAGATGTTTGCCCTTACTGTCCTATTTGTAATGGAAAAGGCTGCTCAAAAAAATGTGTCCACTTTTTCCTCAATACACAGCACTCAGATATTTGTAGCTTTTCTTTTTGTAAATTTTAATTAAATTTATCTTAACTGATAAAAAACATAAAAATTGTATATTAATATGGTACTTTTTGATGTTTATATATTAATATACATATACACACATTGTACAATGTTTAAATCAAATTAAACATATCTAAGTCTTTCATCATTTCTTTGTGGTAAAAACTTTCAAAATTCTTTATTATAGCTTTTTGAAAAGTACAGTACATAATTCTCATATAGAGTGATCCTATTGTGACATACCACACCAGGACTTCTTTATCTTATTTGATTGTAACAGTATCCATTGATCTACTTTTCCCCATTCCTTCCTTTCCCTTCTGTTCCAGTCTCTTGTAACCACAATTATACTCCCAACCCCCATGAGATCGATGTTTTTATATTCCCCATATGAGACCATGAGGTATTTGTCTTTTTATGTATTATTTGTCATTCAGCATAATAATCTCCATCTTCTTCCATTTTATTACAAATCATAAGATTTCATTACTTTTTATGGATCCATAGGACTCCATTGTGTGTACATGCCACATTTTCTTTATCCATTTATTGCCTGGTAAACACCTAGGAAGTTTTTATTTCTTAGCTATTATGTATGGGCAGCAATGGACTTCAGACGTCTCAACAAACTGATTTAATTTTGGGGGGATATGTACCCAGTAATGGGATTGCTGGATCATATATTAGTTCTATTTTTAATTAATGTCCATACTGTTTTTCCATAATGGCTGTGATAACTTACTTTCCCACCAACGATGTGTGACCATTTCCTTTTCTTAACATGTTCACAAAGCACTGTTATCTTTAGTCTTTCTAACAACCATCTTGTAGGCAAGCTTGATTATATATTAAATCCATAATTGATAATATGGAAAGAAAGGCCTAGGTTATACAAACCTACTGCCTTCTTCATCTGAGGCCCTAGATTGTCATGGAACCACACATGGAAAGAATCATTCTCTAAAGGTCTTCCTGGGCCAGTGTCACCATTTTTAGCAACAACCCTGGATGGTAAAATAAGAGATAGTTTTTGTATTTGAGTCAACCAGTGAGATACCAGAAATGTTTGTTGTAGAAATTTGCCTACCCTGATAGTATATCCTTTGTTCTCCTCTGTAAGGAGCTGAATGTCTCAGTGTTTCTTATACCCCAAAGCCCCCACATTTCAGTGCCCTTACAAGTCTTCCTGTACTATCTCATGAGTTCTCCATATTCCCCACTCTTTAATCATGCTGACTTTTCTCATAACACTGATAAGATTTCAAATCCAGTCAAGCTAAAGATGGGTCTATTAAAGAACATATTCTAAAGTGATGATATGTAGCAATGCATTTCTCTCTTGGGGTAATTAATTAAAAAAATGTTTCATTTAGAGTAAGGATTAGTACATTTGTTTTAAAAAGGGACAGATAGTAAATATTAGGCTCTGAATGTCATGAGGTTTCATTAGAAAACTTTCCACTCTGCTATGGTAGTTTAAAAGGAGCCACAAACAAGATATGAATGGGTATGACTATATTATAATAGAAAATGCTTTTTATAAAGGCAGCCAGCTGAAAGTCCTACCTAATTTACTGACTTCTCATCTAGACTTAATCTCTAATGGTTTTCAGAATCCAAAGTAATGGCAATTATATGCTTAACATTTTCAAAATAATTCTAATATAAAGATTATTTTCATATATTTTTTGCACTGGGAATTTAACCCAGAGGCACTTTACTACTGAACTACACCTCCAGATCCCTTTATATACACATAACATATTTTGAGACAGTGTCTCACTAAGTTGCTTAGGCCTTATTAAATCAGAGGCTGGCCTCTAATTTATGATCCTCCTGCCTCAACCTCTCAAGTAACTTGGATTACAGGTGTGCACACCCTGCCTGACTTTAAGTTTTTTAAGTAAATAATGTGCAGTGATAACTTTATATGCATATTGTATATTTCATAAAGGGAAATATTCTATTATTTAACATTATTTTATTAATTTTTTTAAAAGTTGTGTTCATGATGCATTTGCTTCCAGAATAAGTATGATTCAAAGCTTTTATCAATTTTTGAAAGCTATCCCCTATCAACTCTTCAACAGTGCTTCTACTGCAGTGTTACAATCCCCCCACATGGAATTCATATTTGTTATACCTTCTTTCATTCTACCTTTCATGACTTTTTAGATTTCATGTTTTCCATCTTGTGATCACTCTTCAATGCATGGTAGTTTAGAGCTTTATGTCTTATGTTCACAATTCTTATTTTAGCTGTGTTGTTAAACTATCCATTAAAATATCAATTTAAAAATATATTTTTACGAAGACATACTTTTGTTATTTTTCTTCAAATCTGACCAGATATTTCAGTTTCAATATTATTTTTTAATTCTCTCTCTTATTCCACTGTTTTCATCTTCAGTGTTGTTATGTAGAGTATTTAGCATTCTGTATCTGAGAATTCCAATTGCTGGAACAAGTATGCAATCTAAACTAGTGCATCATTGCTTCTGTTGAATTTCACTTTTCTTGTCCCATTTCCTTGTTGTTTGTTTCTCCAGTTTATAGTTAATATGTGAGAATTCCAAGGAGCCTGGGTTAAAGATTAAGGAAGAATTCTTCCATAGAAGGTTTATATATTTGGCATGTTTGGCACAGGAGGACAATACAAATCTGGAGCAATAATATAAATTTAAGAGGACACAACCAAGTTTAGAATATCTACAGGGTATAGTATTTACAACTACAATGGCCAGACATACTTTTTCTGTTCAACTGGTTAATAATCTCAACAGCATCCAGTTATAGGTTTTGCCACTTGTGTCTACAGGAAACTTGGATTAAAACTTTCATGTCCTACTGTCTTTTCAACAACCTGTTTATTTATTGATTGATTTTGTTTTTATGCCTTTTTCAAATTAGAATTTCAATTAACATGCATACTTTTAAAATAAATTTATGTGTTAGCTAGCTTGTCCATGGACCTTTTTTTAGAATGTGGATTTTGCAAATTTATAAGAAACCCAAATGGCCAGGCATCTTGGCATTTGCCTGTAATCCCAGTGGCTTTGAAGGCTGAGGATGGAGGATCATAAGTTCAAAGCCAGCTTCTACTACTTAGCAAGGACCTAAGCAACTTTGTGAGACCCTGTCTCAAAACAACAAATAGATATTGCTAGGGATATGGCTCAGTGGCTCAGTTCCCCTGGGTTCAATCCTGGGTATAAATAAATAAATAAATAAATGTTCATTAGGTAACATTTTTTTAAAATGAACTAATTATTATTCATGAAGAGATTAAAAAGAAGTGAAAAGTATAGATCCAAGGGTTAAGAAGAAATAAGTAAAAACAAACTCCTCTGATTTTAAGGATGTAATAGTAAGTAGCTTCAAGTTAGAGAACAATTAGTATCTGGAAATATATATTATCATATTTTTCTGAAAAGCATGTCACATGAATGAGAGAGAAGGATGTTTGCAAATTCAATTTTTTGTTTATAAGTTTCCAGGTAAGAGGTGGAAGGAAACAGTTAGAATCCACTGCTATAAAAGGCATAGCACTTGTTCACTATTTGGTTAACAGTCATATATATAATAAAATTGTAGTTATATAGCCTAGAAAGACTAATAAGCTCCTAAAGAAAGTAATCTGTAGCTGCATATCAAAGTTGATCCATTATCAGAAAAAAAATTTTGAAATGAGGAAATAACAAGTTGTTTTACAAAAATTTCTACAATAAAATAAACTGGAAATTTCCAAATGTAATAATGGATATAATATATAAATATTAATTTAAAGAGATTTTCCTATTAAATTACAGAACTAGCAAAATATGAAAAATCAGTGATTCCTTTACTATTTATGAAATCATAATAGGATCTTGGGACTCTTTTTATGCACTGTTAGTATTTCCCCATAAACAATAAAGATAGATATAATCTCAATGTAAACAGAGCAACAAAGTACTAAAAATATTATGTTCTTATGAGAACATTATTTCTTCCAAAAAGATATTGTGCTACAAACTTGAATAATGTTAAATTGGCCACTAAAATCTATAAACAGTACTAAAGGCCTTTTAAACCATGAGAAGTAAATATGCACATGCACTTATATTTTTACTTGTTCCTAGGGTTGAAACTTGGAATTTTACTCTGAGTTTCCTGGTAGTTAAGGCAAAATAAAACTTGTTATGCTATAAAATTTTTATTGCATTTTAAAGTTAAGGAAAGAAACTAGTTTGGAGAAATATATTCCCCCAATACTAGCATCTAATTTCTCCCTTAGAAGTTTAAATATACTCATTTAAAACATTTGTTTCTAAATTCAGGCAAATCAAATGGTATACTGCTCTGTGGGCACCGAGAACTGCCTGACCTAATGTTTCTGGGAGCCAGGCCCTGCATGCTAGGAAAAGGGGCAGAATTTCTTCCTAGGTCATAAATAAATAAAGCAGTAAGTGAATGAACAGTTTTGTATTTTTTTTTAGAAAGATGCACATAATTGTTGATCTCACATTCCTCAAAATTTTGTTTCATTCCCTATGTAAAACAATATAAGTAATGTATTATTGTATTCATGTGAAAATAATGCATGAATTCATAAATGTTTACAAGAATAATATGAAAATATATATGCATATAGAACTAATACATGAATTTCATAACCATATATCACATTGCACTGAGTTATCTAATTAAATGATTACTAGTCACATTTCTTACACTCTCTTGAAGACATATTTTGTTTAATATAATACACTTTGAGAAAAGTTGGGGAAATTGATGGGTGGTTGAAACATGTTATATAAAATACTTTTATTTCTTTCACATGCTTCACCAACCAATATGTTACCATGTACTTGAGGCTGAAGATTTTCTTTTGTTATTTATGAAAAATGTTTGCTTATAACCTAATTCTAATAAGGTTAGAATACATAAAAGAGATAAGCAGTTGAGACATGTATTTTGCCAGGCAATCATTGACTGCATTTTCTTTCTTATTTTGTCTCCCTTTCAGGAAAAAAAAAAATGAACTCTTTCATACAAATGAGGGAATGAAAAACATGTCTTTCCCAAATAGAAGTTGTTAGCAGTGCTACTGCAACATTATATAAAATTTCTGAATACAAAAGGTTTTAGTTCTGTCAAAATACCTAACTTGCCTCATGTTAATATAATTTATCCCTCATAGATATGGATATTAATATATAACATTTATATTAATAGATAGATATGCTGTATCGTATGCTATATTTGTAAGTTCTACTGTTAGTTGTTGATGCCCAGTTTAAAAATTTATCTTTATGTCTGTTGCTCTCCTCCATGAAGGTTTTTAAACCCTAAAGGAATGCAGCTTAAAGATAAAATCCACACTTTTATACAAAAGGTACATAGCTTTGCTTCCATCAACTCCTCTAAGACTGTCCATTAAAGATAACTTTATAATCTAACTTTATAATCTGCTTGTCTCATTTCTTAAATAGATGAATCTGCACACAAGTTAACTTGAATTATTTTTGCATGCATATATCATCTATTTGTTTCTACTAAAATTCCAGCTGAGAGAAAAATTCATAGAAGATTGAATGATATATATATATATATATATATATATATATATATATATATAATGGTTACTTTATATGTGTACATTAACAGATATGTAAGATATAGAAGACATTTTTTTGTTAATATCTTTCAAAAATAATTAACTCTATTTAAAAATAACTACAATTTTTATGGATGATACAACATGAAGCCATATTATACACATTTTTAATTTTTACTCTAAAACTCTTTTAACATTGTTTACTATTCTGTTCCATGAATTCCTTATGAAATTCTACACAACAAATTTCTTAAAAATTTATGCTAAGAGCTGGGCAAGGTGGCTTACACCTGTAATACCAGCTACCTGGGAGGCTGAGGCAGGAAGATCACAATTTTGAGGCCAGTTTCTACAGTGAGACCTTGTAACCAAATATAATAAAAAGAGTTGGGGATGTATCTCAGTGGGCAAGCACTCCTGGTTTCAATAACTAGTACTGCAAAAATAAATAAACAAATAAATGCTAAGAACTTTGTTTCCTGTAATGGTGGTACCCAGTATATTATATGTCACTTTTCTCTTTCCCTGCTGAAATTAAAATTGAAGTCAAAATATAAATACTATATAAAGATGGGTTTATGCTCCTATTTTTTTCTGATCTTGCCCTATTTTTTATTCTTAGTTTTATCAGAATAACTTTATGTGGCACTATTATTCATGTTTTTGCTATGTTTTTGAGTTTTTAAAATTATATTTATCATTTCTTCTAGCAGGAGAAAGGTATATGTATAAATGTAGTGCATAGCAGTATGAATTATTATATTTTACAATGAAAATGCGATGCACATCAACATATTGAACAGGGGATAATAAACATCATGACAATTCAAATTGATTCCAAGCAAGGATGAAATTTAGATATAAATATATGGATACACAGAAATATCCAATAATTCAATATCAATAAAAGATCGTTTACTTCTTTTAAAGTATGAATATTTTAGACTTTAAATATTTTTTAAAATTATAAATGACACAGGAATTTGGTAGTTTGGGAAGAACCCTATCTGACATTTTGGTTGGAGGTAGACATTTAAAAATAAGACAAACCAGTAGTGAGATTGTGCCATTCAAAAATAAATAGCAATAATTACTAAGTTCTGTTTTGGTGAGGATTGCTATAACAGAGAATATAAATGTTAAGAGTCCTTTTCATACATATGATTAGTGAAACATCTGTGACAATTACCACAAAAACAAATGAAAAATGGGTCTGTCCTTGCAAAGAAGAGAAACATGTTTTGTTTTATTTCAATTAAGAGTTTCCTAGGACATTAAAGTTAAACTATTAATCACTAGGCTGGCACATTTCATTAAAAGGTGATGATGCATTGGACTTTGCACTCTGTAAACTTCTACCCTGTACTTTCCTGCTCTTCTGGGGATCCTCTGACCTGCTGGAGGATACTCAGGACAAAGTCAAAACCACACTGTGAAAGATAGTTCAGAATGTTAGCCTAGGTCTGGAAATTAATTTGACATTTTGAAAGAGCCAAGATTTTTGTCTCCAATAAGGGACAGGATAGAAAGAAATAAAACAGAAGACTTGTTACTTCTAATAAAATAAAAGCTGAAATTCTATTAGCTGATAAAAAAAAAACCATTCAAACTTCATTTAAATATTGTGAGGCTGAACTCTTACCCAGTTCATTCAATATCACATAAAATAATGTAAACTTTTTATTAGATCAATGTGATATTCTTCTGGTTAGTTTGCCTGTAATTGGAGAAAATGGGAATTAAATAACACTTTGTAGGTCTTAAAATACTTTAGACAAATTTTCTGAGCTTCAAGTATGAGAATTGTGTGTGGAATGTTAGAAAGAAATGAGAAATGGGCCAGTTTACAGCAACTATTCAAGAGCATGTCCTTGCCTTTTTCATGCTAGCAACCTTACTTTTAAAAATCATTAGACATTCTAAATTATGTAGCATAAATCCAAAAGCAGAGAGCATGTGTCTAACCTTACAGAATGTTCAATAAGGAGCTTAGCCATCACCATGTCATATATTTGGCTGTGTCTTCCATTTGATTTCAAAGTGTGTTAAAAGCCTACTTTGTTTACTTTAGTCATTTATGTTATGAAAACAGACTGCAATTTGTAACCTCCAGTGTATGGGCTTGAAACATTATTTACAATGCAAATGCATTTTTATTTATTTATTTATTTATAATTAATTTATTTATTTATATTTATTTTTCTTGGTTCTTTTGAGTTACAAGGATTCATCTTGACATAATTATAAAGGCATGGAATGTAATTCATTCTATTCAGCACCCAGTACTTCCTCCCTACTCTACTGATCTTTCTTTTTTCTTTTTTTTTTTTTTTAACTAGTGTCTTGTGGACTTTGGACTCTGTAAACTTCTACCCTGTACTTTCCTGCTCTTCTGGGGATCCTCTGACTTGCTGGAGGATACATGTGATAGTGAGGTTCACTGGGATATATTCATATATGTACATAGGCAAGGTATGTCAAATTCATTCCAGTATTCTTTTGTTATCTCCTTCCTCCTTCCCCTTCATTCCCTTTCTCTACTGCACTATTTTTTTTCTATTTTTAGCCCCCTCCACCTTATTTTGGAATAGTTTATGCATATCAGAGAAAATTTTCAATATATCACGACATTTCTCTAGTTATACCATAGGACAAATCTATACTTGGATTATTAGATAAGATACACAAATACATGTGGACCAACAGAAACGTTTAAGAAGGTGACAAATTCTATTGCTCCAGAAATCAAAAAAACAGTAGTTTTGCAAATGTGAAATTTCCCTAAATTCTTAATCTGCTGCATGTATTGCCCAGAATTAGATTCTCTTGTTTGTCTCTCTCTACTGTAGACAAAGAAGCTAATAAGCAAAAATATTAGAATGTACTTAGTAAAATATAAAATAGACAAATACTCTCATGTTCTCACTCACACGAGGCAGTTACAAACCTTGATTTCACAGAAGTAGACCACAGAAAAAATATCACTAGAATCTAGGAAGGGTAGTCAGGGAGAGGACAGAGGGTGACTAGGTAACAGATAGTAGAACACAATCAGGAGGAAGTAGTTCCAGCAAGCTGACTATAGTTTACAATAGTTTTTATACATTTCATAAATAATTGAAAAGAGGTGTACAAAGGTTCCCAACACGAATCATTGTGACATGATCATTGTGTATTGTATACAAGTATAGAATCATCATATCCCCTAAACATGTACAACTATGGTGCATCAATTTTAAAAGATTAAAAATACATAAAATAAAATAAATAAATAAAGGATTAAAAATAAAATGACGAGTTTTCTTTGATTATAAAGAAGAAAGAAAAGGAAAAGAGCTCCTATGTAAACAAACAGACAAAATGTTTTTCTGAGGGAAATCGATATTTTGATAGTTTATGTTCTTGTTATTAAAGAGCGACCTTACTGTAAATATTTCTTTGGAAGTCGAGGTCATATAGAACACCAATATTTTTCTACTGAAGGTCTATAATGAGCTTACTCCCTAAAGAAGTCTTTCAGAGCATAATATTTTATCAGCCTCTGTAAAACAACAAAAAGCCATTTGTGTTCATTTGGATCAATGCCAAGTATAAGCTCTTTGAGCTAACTAGATGTTTATAGTTATTGTTAAATTTACTTGTCAATAAATTGACCAAAGTGTCCTGTTGAGAATACCAATCTAGCAATTTATGCTGAAATAAAAGAATGACCTAACCATTCTCAAGTTGAGCGATCACTTTGGGATGGAATGACTTTCTACCAATAGCTCAATAAATTATCCTGTTTACTAGAGTACAGATTACCCCTTTAGAATATACAAAGAATATATTAGTAATGAACAGAATTTTAAGACCATTGGGGGACGTAAGTCCTAGTAGAAAAGCAAAAGTATAGTACAAAATTATTGAACTTTCAAAGTAAAAATATTCCCAAAAAAGTATTGAAAAAACTGTTGGAAAAATGAAGCATTAAAATAATTGTGACCTACTCAATTGTGCTTCAATTATGTGACACGTTGCTCCTTGGATGATCTCATGAGTACATGTAGTAAATGGCTATACCCAATGCCATTAAGTCAGTCTTTTTGTGTATGAACTTCAGATCTCTAGATTATATCAGAAGTCTTTTTTACAAAATATAGTCACAGGCTAAAAATTAAGAACCTACTGGTAAGCACAAATATTATAAAAAAGACATGGTTCTATTTTAGGTAAATTTTTCTTTCCTTAGCCATTATTTGAGTTGCCTCTTATTTTCAAATCTGCTCTGTACAAATGGTTGGCACTATCCATTACAGTATATACACTTCACAAAGGCAATATTGAGCATGTAGACTATAGAGTCAATTTCTAATTTTAATAAATTTAAATAATAACACCCACACTTAGCTAATAGCCACTGTATTGGAAGGCACAGGCATGCTTAGAACCATATAATTATTTTTTAAAACAAGTATGTCCTCTAATGTCTCTAATTAATTTTTTGTACTCTTTCTGAAGTTTTTATTCATCGTTATATTTTATTTTACAAAGAATAAACCACCATTTTTTTCAAATGACTATATCAATTCAATGCAGAGATTGTCTTCTATTTTTATCATTTTAATATTCCAAGGACTTTTAAACTATAAGAGAATGATATAGATAATTCCAGGGGAATTTTCATTGGGAGCAAATATTTCAAATGGAAAAAAAAAATCACTCTGCAGAAATATTTCAAAGCAGAAATTTTTTTTCTTGGGTTACATTTTTTTTTTACCTGTCATGTGACACATGATGAATAGACAAAATGTTGTAACTACAGAATTAGGAAAAAAGGTTTCTTTCAAACATATACAGCTATGCCATAGGCTAGTTTCTTTTCTTACATGCAGAAACTGTTTTTTTTTTATTGTGCATATTAATGATACAGAATAGATTTAATCATGGCAAATTCCCAGATACATAAAAAAATAATTTGACCAATTTAACTCCCAAATATTTCCCACATCCTTCCTTTTCCCCATAACTCTTTTCCTCTACCCAACTGTTCTCACTTTCATTGGATCCTTCTCTTTCCTGTAGATTTTTGTTGTTGTTGTTGTTGTTGTTTTCTCTATTTGTTAGTTTTTTAATTTTTTTCTCCCTGTAGCTTTCACATTTGAGAAAAAACAGGATACCTTCTTCTATGAATCTGTCTTGTTTAAATTATGGTTCCTAGTTCCATCAATTTTCCTGTGAATAAATAACTATATTTTTCCTGATAGCTAAATGAAACTCCACATTTTCTTTATCCATTCATCTGTTGACAGACACATAGAATGATTCTAAAACTTGGCTGTAGTGAATTGTGCTGCTACAAAAATAGCTATACATGCATCTTTAAAATATGCTGAATTTAATTCTTTTGGTTAAATGCCAAGGAGTAGTATAGCTGGTCATATGTTAGATCTATTTTTAGCTTTTTGAGGAATCTTTATAGTGATTCCTAAAGTGGCTATACTAATTTACAATCCATCCAACAGCACAAAGGAGTTCCATTTCCCCACATATCCTCACTGGCATTTATTTTTATTTGTATTGTTAATGAATGCCAGTCTGATTAAAGTGAGACAGAATCTCTCTACAGTTTTCATTTACATTTCTCTGATGGCAGAAGATGCTGAATTTTTTTTTTTCATATAATTGTTGGACATTCAGACTTCTTTTGGGAACTGTATGTATGTTCAGTTTATTTTCCCAATTATCAATTGAGTGATTTGTATTTTTAATGTTGAATTGTTTTTCATTCTTTATGTACTCTGGGTATTGTTACTCTTTCAGAGGAGTAGCTGGCAAAGATTTTCTTCCATCTGTCAGTTGTCCCTTTACTCTGTCAATTGTTTCCTTTGCTATGTAGAAACTTTTGAATTTGATGTCATCAAATTTATTGATCCTGAGCCAGAGGAGGCTTATTCAAGAAGTCCTGTTGGCTCCTATATGTTAAAGTATTTCCCTCTACTTTTTCTTCATTTTTTTTCCTAATAGCTGCAAAGTATATCTGTTCTTATATTTAGGTCTTTGACCCATTTTGAGTGTATATTTGTAAATAACAAGATATAGAAATATATATTTAATTTTAAAGCAAAAATATCTTGTTTACTGTAGTACTCCAGGTATTTTCTTATATTTAGTCTTTCCTTTTATATTGTAGTCCAATTTTACAGCTTCAAGAACCTTAAATTATTAGCACAAATATTGTTTATCATCATTACAGATATTATATGATATATGAGGATAAAACCTAAAATTTTAAAAATACCAATAATGATGCAAAAATCCCAGCTAGGGCTGGGGATGTGGCTCAAGCGGTAGTGCATTCGCCTGGCATGCTCAGGGTGCTGGGTTTGATCCTCAGCACCACATAAAAATAAAATAAACATGTTGTGTCCACCGAAAACTAAAAAATAAATATTAAAAATTCTCTCTCTCTCTCTCTCTCTCTCTCTCTTTCAAAAAAAAATCCCAGCTAAAGGGATTTTCAAATAATTTTTCAGAAAATAAAAACCATAGGACTTTCCAATTTAGAAAAATTAAGATGTGAAAGGCATGATCTTGTACATTTAAGTACTCACTGGTTCACAAAAACTAAGAAAACACAGGTGAAAACTGAGAAATCCCCTATCATCATATCTTATACTAACACTTGTCTATATTTTAAACTGGCTTTTCCTTCATTTTTAGTGCATTTGTTTCAATGAAATATCAAATTTAGTCTATTTAAAATTGGTCAAATGTAGCATTTCAAAATAAATAAACTCATATTCATATAAAATAAACATACAGTCTGATATACTTTTACTTGAATTTTTTAAAAAATATATTGTTTTTTAATATTCATTCATATTTATTAAAGTTTCAGTGTTAATACCTCTCATGGTACTTAAAATTTGTAGTGAGAAATACAGTGACAAATTATGGAAACAAAGTACAATACTGGAAGTGGTGTAGATGATATATGTAAAAGGTATGTCTGTGTGTTTTTGTATCTGTGTATAAATACATAATTTCTGCATTACCTTTAAATTTTCTCTATACAGCTTTCTTTCTTTTTTCTTTTTTTAAATTTTTTGCTCTACTGGGAAGAATTGGTATTCTACTACTGAATTATATCTAGAAACCTCTCCCGTTTTTTAACAAATTTTAAATTTTTATTTCATTTGTTCTTTTCAGTTATACATGACAGTAGAGTCTATTTTGACATATTTATATAAACATGGAGTATGTCTTATTCTAATTAGGATCCCTGTTTTATGGATGTACACAATGGTGAGATCCACTGTGGTGGATTCATATATGTACATAGGAAAGTTATGTCAGATCATTCTACTGTCTTTCTTATATCTGTCTCCCCTCCCTTCTCTCCATTCCACTTTGTCTAATCTACTGAACATCTATTCTTTACCTCCTCCAACTTTACTCATAAAAGGAAGGATCTGGAGACTATCATGCTAAGTGTAATTTGCCAATCCTCCAAAACCAAAGGTCAAATGTTCCCTTTTTTAACAAATTTTGAGACATGGTCTCATTAAGTTGCCAAGGAGGTTGGCCTTGAACTTGAGATCCTTCTGGCTCAGCTTACTGACTCCCTGGGAGTCTAGGTTTATTGCCACCATAAGCAGTTTTGTATGTAACTTTCAAGATTTTAAGCTAAAATCTGGTTGGTGTTCAAATAGTTGATGCTTGTTATATTCAATATAACCCAGGAGAAAGTTATTGTACTCACTAACAATTCAAAGATAATTTTTTAAAGCATTTTGGCTAATCAAAGTTGGAGCTAGTATTTTAACAAGTTTGAATTAATTTCATTTGTAAAATTGAGAAATTTTATTTCTATCTTGCTTTTCAATTATCTTAACAGAAAAAAATTTACTTTATAGTCTTTTATATCATTTAAACCTGAGAAAATCATGAAAAAAATTATTAAATTGGTATTGTATATAAATTTGTACTTATTTTTATTGCACATTTATTAAACAGTAGTTACATAATTTAATTATCGTGGACAGGAAACATGCTCATTTGTGTGTGATCATCCCTATGAAACCCAGGGACCCTCTACAACTGGCAATATCCTCAGTCCCTTTTACAAAACTTATATTCTGAGACACAGTCTTGCTAAATTACCCAGGTTGGCCTTGAACTTTCTATTCTCCCTTCTCAGCCTCCTGGGTAGTGGGGATGACAGACATGTACTAATGTGCCTGGTAAACATCATCCTTTGAAAGCTTGAAGAATATTCAGTAATGTATTGGAATACAGCATCTTGTCTACAAACTAATGGGAAAAATCTGCAAAATTAATTCAAATAGAACTATTTATTTCAATTATTAAATATATATCTTAAGTATAATTATATTTTATCCTATAAATAGAAAATTGAAATGTACAAAAGATAATCATAATTGCACATAATCTGTTATTAACACAATTATGAGCATTTGTGATTATATATTTTCTGCTAATACACAGTCACAGATTTTGTGCTTTCTTTTTTATAAAGATAGGACGATTCTGTATTAGAGATCAATTTAAGCTTTTACCATAGCGTTTTATTATAAGCACATTTATATTTCAACTATTATTTGAGAATATAATTTTAATGGATCGAATATGTTTTGTCAAAAGCTGTTAATTTATTCAATAATTCTGTTTTAGGGTCTTAGGGATTCCCCCTCTCTTGTTCATCTTCTCATCTCTGTGCAAAGTACCTGACAAGAACAACTTAGAGGAGGAAAAGTTACTTTGCACTCATGGTTTCAGAGGTTCAGTCCACAGAAAACCAACTTCACTGCTCTGGGCTTGAAGTGAGGCAGAACATAATGCTAAAGGGCATGACAGAGGAAGGTGGTTCAGCTTGTGGTAGCCAGGAAGCAAAGAGAACAAGGCACACCCCCCAATGACCCTCTTCCTCTAGCCTCATGCTTCCTGCCTGCCATTATCACTCAGTACAGTAGTCCTTTCAATTTATCAATCCATCAAATGGATTAAACCACTGAGTAGGTTACAGCTCTCATCATCTAATCAGAAGCCTTTAGGAGATATCTCTTATGCAAACCATGATATCCACCTTTTTTCTATTAGAGGTCATGCTGATACAAATATTCTTGAACTTTCATCATTGTATAAATCTCTAATTCCTAATTAAATATTTCCAGAAAAAGAATCCCATGGGTTGACTTATCTTCATACTTTCTTTAATTATTACTAAAATAGGCATTGAACCAGCAATACCAGCATTCCTCAGAAGATAATCCTGAAGTACTGCATATTTGCAGAACTCACAATGAGTCCTCTATTCACACTCCCTAGCCCAGTTGTACATTCTGTTTTCAATTATTAGATGATCACTATTACCCAGATTGTCTTTGGCTCATTGATTTCTGAAGCAGAAGTTTCTGATGGTAGTGGGGAGAGTTGTCTAAGTAAAATTTCAGATGACATAACATGAATGGGAAGTCATCTGACTGGAAACACTCAGAGAGACTGGGGTCAGACAGGGAATCCACTAAGATATGACTACATCCAGTTTTTTGCTTGGATATCCCTTATAGTTTTGAAAGAGAATATATATCCTCATATTCTCTGTTATTAAAATATTTAATAACAATTTAGTAAGTTTTCTAATTCATGAGGGTGAAAAAAAGAACATTTCATAAAGTGAAAAAAGATGAAGATTAGATGTAAATGGAATAAATATTTGATGCTGATTTCATAGAAATCAAACTTTCTTACTGAAATAAAGATTAAATCTGAAAGATATCATGTAAAATTGTTATGCATAAGTTCTTATTCTCAAATGTATTTTGTAAAAACTTGATGGTACAGAGACATATTGAAGTTAAAATTAATTTGTATTGTTTCCATTGTCCTGAATCTGGAAAATTCTAACAAATGATCCCAAACTTCAGGCTAAACAGAAACAAGTATTACAAAACACCAGAAGCAACATGGTGCCCTGGTTAATGAACTCTAAATGTTTTCCAATAGGGCTAGTGATATAGCTCAGTGGTAGAGCACTTGTCTAGCATGTGCACAGACTTGGGTTCAATCCACAGCACCACAAAAAATAAAATAAAAAAAGAAAGAAGTTTATCTAAAACAATATTTCAAATTATCTCTTTGCTCACTGAACAATGGGTTTTAATATCCTTGGTTGTTACATCAGCAAAGATTGGGTTGTGTCAAGACTTACATGTTTCTTTTGAAAAATAGAAATAAAGACTATTGTGAACATAAGTTTTATAAGGCAGTTTCCTAAGAAATAATGTATGGGTGTTGACTGTGAATGTGGAGATTTTAAAATGAGTTTTTTTCTCTAGTCTGAAAACTTTTAGATGAAGTGAATTTAATTTGTTATTAATTGAGTCATATAAATTAGTAAAAGTGGTCTTTAATATATGATGTTTAAAGTTCTCTCTGCTAAGACATGTACATACATTAATATCTTGCAAGTTGAGGAAAAAATACACTTTTGAATGGATGGCTCATTTGATCAAAACCAGGTGTTTAAAAATAGTATTCCACTTGAGGTTGATTCTAAAATTGCAATTTTGACTTAAGTATTTGACCAAACCTAAGACTCATGTCACTGTTACAACCCAGCATATCTTCTAATTTCTTACAGGTTTGTGCCATTTGTGAACTAAATTTTTCCTGATTCTCTTCTGTGGATGAATCAGATAGTCTGCCCTGTTTCTCTGTGATTTAAACATCCTGACTTGCTCTCCATTCACTTCCTTTCCCTCCCCAAACCTCAGCTATCCATGTTATGACCCAGATTCACATCTTCATAAAAGCGTCCTAGAAGCACCTGAACCACTGCTGCTACAAATCTCCATCCCAATTTTGCATTTTTTCCTTTATGAATATGACTTCGAGAAGCCAAAGCTGAACATTTCAGTTTTCATGAACATAGTGGTGATATGCTTGTATTCACTTATGCATACCTCAAAGAAAATATTGGTAGCTGAATTACATCCATTCCATTTTACCTAGGGTGACTACCCACAGTTTTCCTAGACGTGTCCCATTTTGCACTATTTTTCCCTTGCAATCACCAATTTTCTTGTAAAAGTTTAGCTGGCAGGGCTGGAGTTGATACCTGATTTGTAGCAATTGGAAATTTCTATGTGGTCAATTATCCCACCTTGGCCTATTTCAAGCTACCAATATGAGGTCACTGGACTTAGAGTTACAAATGGAGGCATGTAATCTTCTCCGGCCAGCCCCCAAGGGTGGGCTCTTGTTCTCCACTATAGTAGTAGCAGGTGCTCTTTCAAACTTAAACAAGTCCTGGTTTGGAGAACAAATTACAGTATGTTTGTTCTGACTTTAAGCAACTGGCTGTTTCTGCAGTCGTAGGGAAAGACTCGATGTTTACTTGAGAATATTAATTCCAAATCCATAATATTGGAGAACAGCTTGTTATAACCTCAGCTTTGACCTGTGTCAGATAGAAAAAGCTGTGGTAGAAATCCAATTTTACATTTCAATGGTTATATCTTGACTTGTAACCTGAGTTCTAAGTGGAAATTTTTGTTTCAGAAATCACTGAGATAAACTCTTAGATAGAAGAGATGAAGACAAACTGTTTTTATGTTTTTTTTCCTTTCAGTGTCAACATAAATATACCAGCCTGAACATTAAATTAAAATAAATAGAGTTAACATCATAGGAAAATAAATATGGTACATAATTTCACAATTTTATTGGTGGAATATTTTGATCATCAATCAATGATGATCAAAATATTAATCCTGAAGGGCTTTTCCTCAAAGGCAATAATTTATTAAGTGTTTCATTTTAAATAGTTACAAAAAAATATTCATCAAGAGGTTAGCAACAATTTAAATTAAAATAATAGGAGATGATTTCTCCTCTTTATTATTCTCCTTATAACTTAGCTTTTGATTTGGTGCTATTTTAATTATAATAAATCTTATTATACTTTGAAAATGACTTACTATTTCCTACTTTTATATTCCAGTAAACTGTCTCTCATTTTGAAATGAGAAAGATGTCTTGCTTTTCTCTCTACCTCTCTGAAATGACTTTCTTATGCCATTCATTTTTCCCACAAGAGCCCCCAAAATGGGTAGCCAATTGAGTCCTCACCCTCTCCCAAGACATGCAAAAAAAGGTATTTCTCATCTAATCTCCATGTGGGTTCCCCAATTCTGTAACATTTAAATTCAGATTTTTATTACCATCAAAATGTCAGTCTACGCTACTACTCTGCCCTCAATCCATATGTTTAGTGATTGAAAATTTTTGCATATTGCATCTTGACTCTTCAATCAGGATAATCCAGAGATAAAGGATGATGTACATTAAAACTCAATACTATATTGTATTGGACAAATTCTTTCACCAACCTTCCTTAACAAAGGAAAGAAACACAGGCAATATCAAATGCAACCTGAATATTAAGTGCAGAAACTAATGAGCATTGTAATAACCTCTCAAGGGATGTATAACAAAATATTTTATTTAATATTTTACTGAGCTCAAAAACATGGTGACTTAATCACCCCAGTGTCTTAGAAATTTGAAATATGTTAAAATTGTTTTTGTTGTTTAACACACACACACAAAAAGGAATTATTTTTAGCAAACAGGCTTCCAAATTTCTAACAAGCAAACACTTAGACAGATGGCCTTCCTCCCTCCTGATGCTATTTGTTAGAAACAGGCTTCGGGCTAAAATTCTTCAGGGTATCTCTCTTTTATTAAATCCTGTCCTAAATATATTCCAATATTTTAAAATGCGCATGTTTCTTAAGGCCTCATTTGCATATGTTAAAATTGAGCTTTGGGCACACAGTTTCTTATGCTGTTGTTTCAAATTGTAGTAGAGTAAATCTTATCCCAAACATTTGACAGAAAGTGTGGAAGATAACAGAAGACGTATTCTGACCTCAGCTAAAGAATCCACTAGAAATTTCAAGTGAATCCAACACCTGACAGTATTTCAGCATTCATAAGGTTAATAATTAATTCTACAGAGATGAAGGAGACAGTTGTTTTACATAAATATTTCATCTTATAAAATATTAAACTATGCACAAGCCATGGTTTCAAACTCTGATGGACTTTAACTAGAAATGTCTGACAAGGCCAAATAGGGCTTGATTTCAGAGCACAGGCTTGGATTATTAAAAATGAAAAACTTTGTACACTAATGTTCTGTTAGTTGTTTTTTTCTAGTGTTACCAAGGTGTAGTAAGGTTTCTCTTAGTTTACTAGCCATATTAGTATATAGGACAATTTCTTTCAAAATGTATTCCAAATACTGTTTTATTTTAAGTGGTAGTCTGTTAAACATTTCTTTCAACACCCTTAAATATGACCTTTCTTAATGCATTTAAAAAATCACTGGTTGTAATTATGTGATTTTAGAACACTGAAATAGAACACACTTTTATTAAAACTGTAACAGCTATAATAATAATGATCTGTGCATTGCATGAAGTCAAAACTGTGGCCATAAACTCATTAGCTACTTAGCCTTTTGGCAAACTCATTTCTCTCTTAGGTTTGCCCATTCCTTAATGTTTATTAAGCAAATAAAATATAACAGAAATATTTTTTATCTGATACTCAGAATTTTAGAAGCCAATACAAAAGTCTAAGTGATGTTAGACCAGGGTGGGAGTGATTTCTTTTATGTTCTGTGAGACACATTACATAGGGTGGCAAACCCTGTGCCTCTCGTTGAATAGATCAGAACTAAGAGCTTGGTCTCCTGACCCTTAGTTGATTTTTAGTTAAGGAAACACCCATCCAACATTTTCACATTTCCAAATTGTAAGCTTTGTCATCAGCATGGAAAACTCTAAACCCATAAGCTCTCAAGCTCCATTGCCTGTTAATGCACTTAGTAGGAAAACTTTTTCCCTGTCCCTTTGGAGAAAATGTAGTCAAAGCTCAGTTTGTTTTCTGGGTAGTCCCAGGAAATGAAAAGTTGTTCTTTATAATAATTAATGTAAAATCTAATGGACCATTCAAAAATGGTACATCTATCCCCTTCTCTCTCACTGTTCCCGGATGACACTCAATGTCTTCACACTGAAAGGGTGCATGCCATTACCTTTCTCTCATTGCTCACCATTTCCACTATTACTCATCCTTCTCTCAGTATCAGAATATGTGGATGTTTGGAAGAGACATAAAGGACAGGGGAACACTGAATTTACTAACATTGTCCTGAGCCAGAGTTAACACTCTATACTCAAGATGTGTATCTAGAGGTGACTCTTGACTTTTCCAAAAAGACTTCTTATTTCCTGGATTCACTGAAGACACTGCCAACTTCTGGGGATTCCTCCCCTGCAGCATGCTTTAGACAGTGGAATGTTTCTCTTCTAGTTGATGGCTGAACTGTTTTCTTACCTTGGGAACCCCAGGGTCCACACTGTAGGACTGACTTTACCCATATTGAGATGGCCTACTTGTGGAGAACAGGTTCAAGGAAAACACTCAGCATTTTTGGTCTGCTAAACTCCAGGAATGAAAGTTTTCCCAGTGTGCTAAACTCTCTCCTTTTATTTATTTATTTATTTAGTTTACTTTATTTTACTTATTTATTTTTATGTGGTGCTGAGGATCAAACCCAGGGCCTTGCATGTGCTAGGCGAGTGCTCTACCACTGAGCCACAACCCCAGCCCCAAACTCTCTCCTTTTAAACCATTCAGGCCAAATCAACAATGGTTGGCAATGTCTCTCAAGTCCTAAGGGACAGATATCACATCCTACATTTGGAAGGATTGATGCTTCTGTTCCTGTGTTATAGCTGGGCATGCTTCTCCCTTCGAGGACAGCAAGGCACACATATGTGAAAATCTTTCTCTAAAAATTATCTACTAAAAATCCCTTGCCTGTCTATCCTTAGCTTGGAAGAACATTAAGAATAGTATTAAGGCTGGGTTGTGGCTCAGAGGTGTGTGTGAGGCACTGGGTTAGATCCTTAGCACCACATAAAAATACAATAAAGATATTGTGTCCACCTATAACTAAAAAATAAATGTTTTAAGAAAAATAATAGTATTAATTGTTTTCTAATGCCTCTTTTGCAAGTTCTGCATGACAGTTTCTTATCCTACTTTTGAATGTGATATTTATCTGAGCCTTAACTGAAAGTGTGATTAAAACAATTCAACTTCCTCACCTTGTGACCTATTCTCAGGGATTTTGCAGCATTCATTTTTGCATTCCACGTGCTCAGTTCAGTGATTGAAAAAAAAAGCAGATATTAAATAACTAGTCTTCTTTGTAACTCATTGAAGTGTTTGTTAATTTAAAACCTATTGCATATATTCTGAGAAAGGATTTATTCCTCTCCCTTAAGTTCAAATATTTCACCAAATGTTAATAAGCTTACATCATGTCTTTCACTGGATTCTGCCTCCTCGGCACATTTTCTATACTTATTTCACATGACATTTGAAAACTCCATTCATATACAGTCAATATATAACTTGTAATTATTTTTTACATATCTATCTTTTCAGCTTAACTGAAGGTAGTCCCATTTTGATTGATCAATAAATGGATGATTGCAAAAATCAATGAATTAAAACATCACTAAATTGCTATTATGCTGATGGCAGGAAAAAAAAACAACATCTACTATTTAACATGTGGAACATGGGAAGAATGCAATGGAAGAGGGAGAATGCAATGGAAGGATCAGCTGAGTAAATTATGTAAGATTATTAGATCCACTGATTTGCTAAGAGTGTAACAGTCACTAACCTACTACAACATCCAGGAAGTCTGCTTCTAGCTAGTTAAGCCTCTACTGTTTTCAGTCCAACTACAGTGAACAAAGTGATTTCAAAGAAAAAGTATGCAGGAAGTCACGCTATGAGACTTTGGATGTATATGATTCTTCTAGCAATTGCTTTCACTTACTATACTCATGTCAAGTTGAAAAAGAGAAAAAAAGGAAAAGATTGTGACTTTCAGGGGTTTCTACATTCTCTAGATTGCTATCTCCCAAACACTCTGCATTCTGCCAATGAGATAGGCATAAGAATCTTTCTGGTAAACAGCTGAATCTACTTCTAAATGTCATTCCAAATATTTGGGTCACTAAGAGTTGCAGCACCCCTTAACATTTCATAAAAAGAGGCTTGTATTCTGTGGGGATCTACCTTTACATGGGACTTTGTGTTTGTGATATGCACACATTTGTACACAAAAACTCCTGAGAAATATCTTTAATAATCACCAAGGTAGTTCTAAATTATCATTCTCAGAAAGCCTAGTAATTCCTATCACAAATGCCTTAGAATGCCGTGTCTCTTTCCTGAGAAATTAATGTGTTAAAGAAATGTCTCTGGCTCTTGGTCTTAGACATTTAATGGAGAAATATCTCTGCCAAATGAAATAATAGGAAGATATTACTCCACTTCTGGTCTTGTTATATAATTCAACTTTAATCGTCATTTTAGGTTGAATTATCTACAAATCAGAGCCTGAGATAAAAGCTCATGCACTACCATTTTATTAAGGAGTGAAATGAATCCCTAGGGGGCAGGAGGAGTGCAAAGAGGTGGTGAGTTCACCTTTGGTTACTTTTGAGAATCAAGATAAAGAACATCTCTAAAGCATAACATTCATAAACTTTACAAAATATCAAAGCAATTTAGAATTCACCTGTACCACAATTGTAGATAGCCAGATACCAAAAATTGAAAGATACTGGACTACAGAATACCACAGCAATGTGCATGCAAATTTTGAGCTCTCTAGAGCAAACTACCTCCCCCACCAACCTAAATTTTATTTTAACTTATTTTGTAATAAAAAGAATAAGGATATATGACAGGAGACTGGATTAGATAACTCCATAAATCTCTCTAATCTCTTCACAACAGAAATAAATTCGGAGTCTATTAACAACAATAACACAGATGCACCAGCAATCTTTAACTAACTACACCCTCTATTATCGTGCTACAGTGTTCAGTAGCTGCCTTCCCTGCACAACTACTGGCAGATTCAAATATGGTCCATTATCCCAAGATGATGGTAGATGAAGCTCAATCCTAGTGTCTCCAAAATAGACTCACAGTCTCTTGTTATTAGTTCTTAGAGAAAATAAAGATCAACTAATCCTCTTTAAAAAACTCATTCTGGTTTTTTTTTTAGTACTGAGGATTGAATCCAGGGGTGCTGAAACACTGAGCCATATCCTCACCCTTTTTTATTTTTTATTTTGTGCCAGGATCTCACTAAGTCGCATAGGGTCTCACTAAATTGCTGAGATTGGCCTTGAAATTGCAATCCTTCTGACTCATACCCCCACATTTCTGGGATTACAGGTGTGTGCCACCACATTCAGCTAATTTATTCGCTAATTTAAGCTTTTAACTAATATTTTTTGAAGAGAGGTTACCAGGGATTGAACTCAGTGGCACCTAACCGCTGGACTACATCCCCAGTCCTATTTTGTATTTTATTTAGAGACAAGTTCTCACTGAGTTGCTTAGCACTTGAGGCTGGCTTTGTATTCACAATCCTCCTGTCTCAGACTCCCAAAACACTGGGATTACAGGTGTGTGCCACTGTGCCCAGCTTAACTAACATTTTGATTTTAGGTCTAAGTGAGAAAAAGTCATCAGCTCTGAGGCTTTGCTCAACTCATTTTCATTTTGACCATATTTTTAAATGGCAGGAGTCAAATATAGATTTCTTTCTGAGCCATATGGTTTGGGATTATGTTCAAATGAGATTAAATTTGAATTAGGAGGCAAAAAAACTCTAATCCAGTTTTACAAGTGTAAGTAGCTGACTGTACACAGAATCTTCCATTGTTGTCAGCTCTAATGACATAATAATGGATGAGAAACATAATTATTTTATTTAGAATCCACAGAAACAAACAATTTCTGTGTTCTAATATGACAAAATATAGACAGCATCATTTTAATCGCCTTACATGTGAAAATAGATAAGAATATGAATCTCAATAGCATGTATACTACAGCAGAATAGAACAGAATTGGAATATTGTTGTTATAATCTCAAAGTAAGATTGTATTCTTTTATCTAATACTGCTAAATGCTCCTCCTTAACCGGAAAGAACTTTGCTATCAGTAAATTTTCTATGGGACTAAACTAACGACTATTTTGCCTTTAATATTAAATCCACATAAAATATGACTACAAGATGAATACGGCTTTGACATCTTTTAGTACTATTTTTCCTAAGCTCTTAAATCTGAAATCTCTGATGGTGTCTTAATGGCACTTACATTTTATAAATTGTCTTCCCAAATATTAAAAAATGACATTGCTAATGATGGTTATTGATGCTGGAGGAAAGACAACTTATGCAAAATTGACTTTGAACATCTTTCAAAGAAAGAAATTGTGTCCTTAGACTTTAGGGCTGACTGTTTCTTCAGTGCCCTTCATCCCTGTGTTTTCATTTCCTCATTAACCTTATATTTAAAATGATTTTCTTGGCCTGTTATATATAGAGAGGCAGAATTGGGGACAAAAAAGAGGAAGAAAGTTCACAAGGAAAAGACATCAAGCCACCTGGAGAATCATCATGATTCTTATAATTTCATCATCACATTCCTCCTTGAATGAGGGTGATGGAATTCCACCCCAGATAAAACACTTTACTCTTCTGGTTTATATATATTTTTTTACTACTATCAATTTTGAGACCTTAAGTTATTTGCATAAGTGAGATGTACAAAAGTTGCAGTCACATGCTCAGGATGGAATCCTAGCTCTAATCATCTTATAAAATGCATGAACTCAAGATGGTAATGTCAAGTACACAACCAAGGAGATATAATTTTAATTCAATGTAATTTGAGTTAATTTATATACCTCATTAGCTATGATAATTTAATAAGATAATTATTTACATAACACTAATAATAATTTATGCCATGATTACATGTGTGTTAGACAATAAGTCAAAGTGCTTTATGTATATTTTTAAAAATAGTGTACAAACTACCACCCTCAGCTCCATTCTCTATTATTTTTAATTGTGTGCAATATTTTCATCCACCAAGGTGGTAATTTTTAATTTTCTAATATCAGAATCCTCTAAGAATCACATAAAAACTATCATTCCACTATTCAAAAAATCAAATTTATTGTGCACACAAATTTTGCATGCAATTTCAAAAGTTTTGGGGATTCAGGATTCAGGTTTATAGACCACCCATAAAATGTAAACTAAGAAATTATACCCTAGATGAACAGAAATAAGATGACCACGGGCAACTTTCTTAATAAAATCATGTATCAAAATGGCACACTTCATGAATTAAACATATATCATTTGAGAGAATAAGTAATCTAATGGTCAATCCAAACATGTAGAAGGGGCTGTGATATGATGGTTTACTGTAATAAAAATAAATATAATCAATATGTACATGTATATTTGGGGGTCCTGAGACATAAAGGAAGATTGCTTCCAACCATATAATTATTTTTACATGTCAAACTCCATGTGCTCACAAACCATAATAATCTTCCTTGTTTTCCCATCATTCTATTCTGTGTTTCATCAATCTACTTCTGTGAGCATTGATTGTGCTAAATTAGTTTAGTCCTTAAGCCATATTAGTTCCAGTCAAAGGGAGTGACCTTTGTCTTCTTTCTCTTTCCTCCATCCATACTGTCAGAACAAGAATCCAATAAATGTTGACTGCACGTCAACCATGTGAGGAATCAAAGAAAACTCTCATACACTTTAAATGTTTTTCAGAATGTGTTCCCCCCCACTTTCTTTAATTGAATTCTAACCATCCCTAAAGGACACTGATCCCTCTTTATCTCTCCCAAGGCCATTAATTCTAACCTACTTTTGTTGATCAGAGTCCCAGGGTGCATTATATATCTTTGCTTCATATCCATATTTATCATCTCTCTGTCTCCTAAAAGTCCCCACGTATTGCAGAATGTTTTATTGATTGATTCCACTCTCTTCCACTCTTCATTGGTGCCACTGACATCTCTCCCTCATTGCCACTGTGCCCCTTATGCCCATCAAGCACACATAAATACACGACCTCCTGAACATTTTATAAGCCGGCACACTCTTCCTCTGCTCTTCCACAATCATTCTTGGTATTTTGAACACCTGGTGTCTGATTTATTTTACCTCTTCACTATTACTCTTTGTCAACTCTTCTTCAATCACTCACTTCTCTCATCACTTGCAGAAATCAGAGAACAAACCATCAGAAGAAACACAAATTGGAGCCTCATGTACTTTGCTCCCAGCTGCCTTCCATTACATTCACTTCTTCCTTCCCCTACTGTAATATTTGTTTTTACTTTATTTATCTCCAACTTTTCATTCCTTCTTTCCCCCATCTACAATCCCTTCTGTTTTAACTTACCTCTTTCTCAAATTCCATTTCCCTGGTTCATCATTATAATCTCTCTGTCAAATACTTTCAACATGTTGGCTTCTTCCCCTTGTGTTGATATGGACTGCTAAATCATCTATCTAAATAACTATCCAATTCATATATGTCTATGCCTTTTCCCACATAACTGAGAATTTCTGGAAATAATCATACAAACAAGAGGCTGGTCCCATTAGCTATTCATAATTTGTAGCCAGACACAAGGAGACACTCAGTATTACCTAGCAATCTTCCAAAGCATTTTTATTAAAAACAAAACTTTTTTATTTTGTTCAATTAATTATTAACATTTTTTTGAAACCCTATTTCCACTTTTCTCTAACAGAATCCTCTCAGCATATTACTTCAAGTCCTCTTTAAGGTTTTAAAGAGATAAGTATCTAACTTTTGTCAATCAGCAAATAAATATTCTCTACTTAGAAAAATGTCAAGTCATCCACATGCAGTTTGGATTCCCTGCTCAACCTATAATCTTCTCAACTATCTTTCCATGTATAAATAAAAATGACTTTTCCTTAACCATTTCAGAGTACCTTAAGTGCATAATGTTCCTTTATGATAAATACTTAGGTGCATGTTAAAATGACTACCAAAAAATAGCTATGATATCTTCTTACATAACCATGGCACAATCATTACATTTAGGATTTAAAACATTGCTAAGATACAATTTTCTAACACATGAATCAGAAAACTTTTTCTGCAGACCAGACTATAAATATTTTAGGATTAGAGGGCCATATGGTCTCTGTCACAACCACTCAGCTCTACCATGGTAGCCCCAAAGCAGCCACAGGCACTGCATAAGCTAACGAGTGTGGCTATGTTCCACTACAACTTTATCTACAAACTGAATTAAACTGCTTGATATTCCAAAATTGCCAGTTGTCCAATAATACCTTTATAAAATCATTTTCTTATTTAGAAACTATTTTGTTGCTTCTCGTCTTGTTTAATTTTCAACTTTTGCCTTATAATATTATTAGATGTGCACATTTACAATTTTTGCATGTTCCTCTTGAATTGAGCATTTTATCATGAAGACATTATTTTTCTTATTCTATGCTAAAGTGAATTTTGTCTGAATTTAACATAGCTATACCGGTCTAGGTTTAGGAAATGTGCATGTTAACAACTTTTCATCTTTTTTGCTTTCAATTTTTTTATTTAGATTTTAAAGCACTTTCCCCATAAGTAGCTGGGTTTCTTTTTATTTATTATGACAATCATTGTCTTCTAGTGTAAGTTTTTAATACAATTTACATTTAATTGCACTAGTTTTGTTAATTCTATCTTATATTTGATTTCAATTTATTCCATCTGTAAATTTATCATCATTTTCTGCATTCATCTTGCTATTAAACAATGCTTTTCTTAAATTTGAATATTAATATTTTCATTCTAGAATACATCATTCATTTCAGTTTTCTGCTCAAATTCCTATGTACATCTTTTTAACTATTTTCATTGTAAGTTATTTCATTTATAGTTATTTTTCATTCAGAGCTATGTTGAAGAGTTTGTTTGCTCCAATGTGGAGATCACCTATATATCTTACATTGTTGTCTATTTCTGATTGCATTTCTGCTTCTTTGTATGCCAAATGAAATTTAGCTGTGTGCTGAACATTGTCCATAAAGGTGCCTCTAGTTTATACCTTCTACTAGAGAAAAATTTCCAGACCTTATATTAGACAAATAGGATGAGGAACTTAGTATATCAGTTCTTTCAGAAGTGTTATTAAATCTCTACCTTCTCTGTTTAGTCATGTTATTCTTAGACATTTTATTAAGAACCTGGTAAATCTCTTTTACCTCTCCCTCTTTATGTCTGTTCCATATATATGTTCTTCTTTTTGAATGCTTTGGAACTTATTTTGAGTCTGGTACCTTCCAAGAATGAAACTTTCCAAATGTCTAATCGGTGTAGTAATCTATGCTTTGGAGACTGCTCCTCCATCTACTGGAACTTGTATTATAAATATGGAGTGATCATTGCCTCTGTTATGATACCTGATCCAACCAACTTAGTTACAAAGCAGTTCACCATTTTCTGACCTCTAATGACACTTCTAACTAGCAAACATGTAGAAAATGTTTAAAATGAGACAGAAAATAGCTGAGGCAAAGAGGTTGCCTTCTCAGAAAGCTTCAGCTGCTTGACAGCCCTCAGCAAAGTGTTTTGAGGGGCATTCCAAGGCTTCACCTTAGTTGCAAGCAGGACTGTATACCAGAAAACACAGCAGACATAACAGAGTATTGTTCCTTGATTTATCATGACTATTTTACTGAACTATTTAAAATATTTGATCATTGTTAATGAAGGTATTGATATTATGTTACATTTTCTACATCATATGTTATATTTGAAGTTTGGCTGTTAGCATTAATTAATTAAGTGTATTAATTAATTAACTGTATTCTCAGGCTATTTTTCCCAAAACACATCTACATGGAAGTCTTTGAATTTTTTTAATTGTACCAGGGATTGAACCTATGGGCTCTTAATGACTGAGCCACATCCCCAGCCCTAAATGTTGAGACAGGTTCTCATTATTTTGCTAAGGGCATCACTAAATTGCTAAAGCTGGCTTGAATTTGCAATCCTGCCTCAGCATACCAAGGCAATGGGATTATAGCCGTGTACCACCATACTCAGTTGGTCTTTGAATATTTTTAAAGCTATTAATATATATGTTTTCCCAGCACCACACACACACAAAAAGGATATGTTTAAGTGTTCCTAGCAGATTGAATCAATCTATGTTCCCATTAGCACTTTGTGAGTGCTTTATCATCACAATAGCAAAACCATCATTAAAAACTTCATTTGAAAACTTGAAAACTAAAAAAAAAAATTATGTAACTATACTTTTAACATGCATTTTCTTGATGAGTAGTAAGTTTCGTTTTTTCTTCTTGTGTGTAAACCAGATTTTTGTGAATTATCTGTGATTTCTCTTTAAGCATGTCTATTTCTCTGAGTATTTATGCTTTCTTACATATTATAAGTAATTGTAACATAAGTAGGATATATACTTTTTAGAAAGTCATAAGACTTTATAACTTAATTTTCTCTCAATGTGTATATAGCAATATACTAAAAAATATTAACAAAAATATTTACATCAAGGGATTAGGCAAAATGTTTGGCATCTGGTACTCTCAATATTGTATTGGGGCCTTATATAGCAGAATTAACTAAGCCATTTATTACCTAGAAGAATGTGCCTCTTTTTTACTTTGCTATTCAAAAATAATTGGGGGCTTAGACACTATAAAAGATGCATATTAAATCATAGATTTCTGCCCAGTTTTAAAAATAGCCCCAAAGGTTATAGTTTATTGCCCTCTAAGATATTAATGAATCTAGTCTATAACTCAGCAAACTTATTCCAAAATATCTTCCCTAATGCACTATTGACAATCCTGTTTTACAAAAAGCTCTTTGGAACAGCATTGCCATTAAAATGGTTATAGTTCTAATGAGATAGTAAACCTTTGGCACATTCATTTTTATATAGTAGGAAAGCCAAGTTTTCAGTTTTGAAAAAAATATATTTTGAAGAATTTTGCAGGTTCTACCAGTATCCCAAATTGGACCCAGCTGTCAAAGCCCATTAAGTGACATTGACAAAGAGGGGCTCCTTGCAACCTATTTACATAGAAATAGGTCTCTTGGTTTCTGAAGTGATTCCCAAGTAGCAAAAGAGCTTGATTTTTGTTGAGTTCTTATTAGTACTGATTGGGGATGTAGTTTAATGATCTGAAAAATTAGTGGTACCTTTTAGGAGAATGACAGGATTTATTCTTTCTTTGTTGAGCAATAATAAAAAAAATATGGTTTAAATTTGTTTATGTTTTTTTCTGCTATTTGTTAGATGAAAAGTTTTAATGCCTCTTGGGAAGGAGAGCAACACTTTGAGATAATTACTATGAGTTTCTGTTTACTTTCAATGCAAGGGTGAGGTTGTAAAATTGAAGATGCAAGATCTATGTTGCTATATAGTCCATAAATCCCTTATCACTCATCTTGTGAGTTGCAACTTTTTTTCTGAAGGATTTTTTTGAAATTTAAATATATATTTCAAATTAAGTTAGCTCTGTATTGTTTTATTTTATTGTGTTAAAAATACACATACCATAATTTACCATTTTAACTAATTTAAATTGTACAATTAAGTGGCATTAAGTACATCAATAACACTGTCCAATCATCACTATTATCTTATTCCAGAGTTAGCTTTTCTTTTCCCCTCCCTCCCTCCTTCCTTCCTTCCTTCCTTCCTTTCTTCCTTCCTTCCTTCCTTCCTTCCTTTCTTTTTTTCTTTCTTTCTTGTGAGGGGACCCTGATTGAACTCAGGGCACTCAACCATTGAGACATATCCCCAGCCCTATTTTGTATTTTGTTTAGAGACAGGGTCTCACTGGGTGGCTTATCGCTTCACTTTTGCTGAGGCTTGTTTTGAACTCATGATCCTCCTGCCTCTTCCTCTGGAGCCACTGGGATTACAGGGTGTGCCACTGTACCCAGCTAATTCCTTAAGTTTATAATTAACCCCCAAATGAATCCTGTACCTATCATCAGTACCTTCCTGTTTTTCCATACCCCACACTGATGGTGCCCTCTAAACTTTTGTCAGTCTTTATATATTTGACCCTAATGGATATTTCATTTCATACAAATGGGATTGTACAATATACAATCTATTGTGTCTGGTTTCTTTCATTTAGTGTAAGGTTTTCCAACTTCACCCATGTTAAGTATAATATATGCCAGATTATTTAATTTCTTTTAATAGCTAAACTAAATTCTAGTTTATGAAGCTAAGTTCATCCATGAATAGACCTTTGACTTGTTTCCACTTTGTGGTTGTTGTGAGGAGTACCCCCATGAACATTTGCTCACCAACTTTTGTTTGAATACTGGTTTCAACTCTCTGAGTAAATACTTTGGAGTGGAATTGCTAACTTATGTGTCATTTCAGTTTATCTTTCTAAGGAACTTTCCAATGATTTTCCACCAAAGCAAACATTTTACATTTTTATCAAAATATATGAATGTTCATTTACTCTACATTTTTACCAATGTTGTTTTTGTCTTTTTCATTAGAGCCACTCTAAAGAAGGATGGAATGGTATCTCATTGTGGTTTTGATTTGTGTCTGCCTGATGGCCAATAATGCTCTGCATTATTTCATGAGCTCAATATCAGTTGGTTTATCTTTCTTGGAAAATGTCTCTTTGAGCTTTCTGCTCATTTTGTAACTGAGTTCTTTTTGTTGTTAATTTATAGAGGTTCTTTGAATATTCTAGACATTAGAGATATATGATATATGATTTCAAAGTATTTTATCCCATTGTGTATGTGTGTTACTCTCTTCCTACTGTCCTTTCTTCTACATTTCTTTTTTTCAATCCTGAGGAAATCTGATTATCTATTATTTTCTTTCTTTCTTTTTGTGTTCTTTACTTCTCTCTCTCTCTCTCTCTCTCTCTCTCTCTCTCTCTCTCTCTTGCTTATGATTTTGATGTCATAGCTAAGAATTCATTCACAAATCTAGGCATGAAGATCTGTCCCTATGATTTTTAAAAATAATTTTCTATTTGTCATTCTAATATTAAAACCTTGGATCCCTTATGAATCGGTTTTTGGATATAGTGTCGGTAGTGGCTCAACCTCATTTGCTTGTATGTGGAGATTCAGGTATTCTAGAGCCTTTTTTCTCCATTGAATTGTCTTGTAGTCTTACCAAAAATTAATTTACCACAGATTAATGAGTTTAATTATGTACTTGTATTTATATACTAGCACCAAACTCCTAATTGCTGTAACGTTTGCAGTAAGTCTTGAACTTGGAAAATTCAAGTTATACTTTGTTCCTTTTCCACATATTTTTTGCTATTCTGGGTGTTAGTGCCTTACTGATAAATTATGTTAAAATATGTTTTAAGTTGTAGGGGATGCAAAAAAGTAAAATGATGTTCTTATTCTGGCATTCAGGAAAATGGTTTTGTATATACTTAACATGCCTGTAACTTAAAATATTGAACTTTACTATAGCTTTACTTTAATAGAGTTATAAGAACACTGGATGTGTACCTTTTAATTTCATTCTCTATAAGATTCAAAGAAAACTTGCTACCTGAGAATTATTTACCAATGCTGTTTCTTAAAAATATTTGAGTCAGCTCTCTTTTTGCTGGTCTTATCCCACATAGCAACAATAGAAATTTTGCTGTGAAATCCATGCTCTGTTTCTGTCTGAAGGCCACAACTACTTTAATAATATAATCTGAAAAAAATGAAATAATACATTTTCCCATTCTTTTGTCCATTACCTTAAGAAAAATGTATTATTTTATTGGGTGATTAAGTTTCAGTGTTCAAGTCTGTGAGAGATAGTACCTCAATGTAATGCTTTTATTTCCCCAAATTATTAACTAATTGATCAATGTAACAAAACTTTATCAAGTACAAGACTAATAACAAGATGTGAAAAGTACAGAAAAGAGACAGTGGCTTTAATTTCCTCATTCAGGAAATGGAAAGACAAATGAACATTAAAGCACATGTAGGAGGTTCATGGAGATTGCATAAACTAACCTGAAACATATGTGAAGCACTTACCCAATTATGGATGGTGAAAATGGCCTATGAAGAGTGGCTGAAGGATGTATGATAACAATTATGATAAATAATGATGAGTCACATGTTATTTAAAAAAGCATTAAAGGGAGGAGAAGCAACACATGCAAAGGCATTGATTCAGGGGACCAGAGTAAACTAGCGATCATCGACGAATTCAGCATATCCAGAAGGTAAGGCACAAGATAGGGAATAAGGAGACACACTGTTGTTGATGAAAGAAAAGCTGCTTTTCCTTTAACAGCTCCTAAAATGGCCCATAGTTATTTTACTGTATCTAGGGAAATTCAGCCTAGCAACGTAGTGAATGTTGCTTAAGACTATTAGATTTGCCTGTTTGAGGATCAAATCCTGGTTCTACCACTTATTTGATATATAACAAGTTACTTAACAGTTTCAAGCCTCAATTCCCTCATCTATAAAAATGGAGTAAAAATAGTAGCAATATCACTGTGTTCTTTTGAGGATGTATCAAATTGTTTAGACTGACCCTTAGCATATTTTGGTTAAGCGTTAGCAATTACTCAATAATTATTGGATATAATTATTAGGATATTACTATTGCTATTATTTTCCAGCAGTAGTATAGAAAACACACATTTAATAGAGTATATTAATGTATAAGATTTAAACAACTTTAAAAGCTTTATTATGATTCTTTAGGTTTCAATATACAGTGAATCGAATGATCACCTTCTCATCCCTAGGGAAAAGTAAGCATAATAATTTACCAACAATATATTGACTCTGCAAAGTTTTTAGAAGCAACCTAAAAAGTAAAACCAAAAATGTACTCTTAGGCTTTAACAGAATGTACAAAAAGACATTTTTAAGAAAATGAAAAAAAATCAAAAGAATATGTGACAAAGCATAGTTTAACAATGCATACCTAATGCAAATGAAGGAAAAATCCCTGTGAATGGGAATGTGACATATGGAGGAATGAAAACACTCAAATTTTGTTCAGACTTGTGCCTACCACCTCCAGGGCCAATTTTCTGTATTCTCATTTGCATAAACAAGTATAACAGAACTCCAGAGAAGAAATATTTAAATTTTTACAAAGACAAACCTTTAGAAATAATGAAATGCATAGGATCAAAACCAAATGTCTCATGTCAACCTACAAGCACCCAATGATCTCAAATTCATATCACATTACATAGAATCTTCATCAGTGACTTGAATTTAGACTCAATTTAGTATGTCAGTCTTGTTATAACTATGCCAATAATTCTAATTAGTGTAAAAATTGGTCAATTTTATAAATGTAAAAGTACTTAATTTCAATCATTCTCTAATCCTTATAAATTCTTAAGACTAGTTTATTGAAGGTGAATAAACTCAGTAAACAACTTATAGTTTATGCACCTCTGAAAGTAAGTTGAAGTGATAAGAAATTTATTAATTTGAGATATAGAAACATTTCTAAAGAACAGTCATAAGCATTTTTCAACTTTCTGTATAACTCTCTACTACTTTGAGAGGATTATAACTAGATATTGCATAGTTAATTAAGCCAGGTCATTAAAGTATTATTCTGTTAAACCATTGGCCAACAAAGCACCATGGCACATAGTAAGAAAGACAAGTTTTTGCCATAAGGTCCATATTCACCCTTGGTTTTAGTTCAACCTGTCTGTTCCTCTTTCAAGATTCTCATATAACACCTTAAGACTCACAATATGATATGAGAATCATTTTTCTCAAGTTTAAGGACAACAAATATAACCTGAAATATTTCATTTTAATGTAGGTTTTCTGAATATTGCTTATAATACTGTACTATATAATATAAACTTGCTGGTATTTATATTAAAATAGTTGAAGCAAACAGCCTAAACACATTCTGTTTCTCTTCTAGCCTGCTGTTCCTTGTGAAGATTGAACCAGATCTATTATAGTCACAGCAGGTAAAATCTGAAGAAAGTGAAAAGACCAGAAGCCCTACATGTGACTCATGACAGTATTGCCTTTTCTTTTTTTTTTTTTTACATGCTACTTCATCTTCTTCTGAGATCATGATGCTGATTACTATAGAGCTGTATTTTGTGTGCATGTATTTGACTGCTTTAATGCAAAAAAGTTAAAATGCAAAACAAAAAAATTGAAGATCAGCTTATAGGCATAATTTACAGGGCTCTAAATAGGGATTTCAAGGAAAGTGAGGAGTCACAGGCTCTGACCGTTTGTTCAAAGTTAAAGGAATAGTCTGGAAATACGAGTAGAAAACAGAGCTGTTTAATTTGTGATAACTGCCATTCCTCTTCTGGGCTTCAAGCAGATAATTTTAAGAGAACACAATAAGAGTGATGTGTGCCTGAATTTCAGTGCTGAGTTCTGGAAATGCATGGCTTTCTCTGTCTTGCCACAATCTGACATGTAATTTCCACCTAAGCAAGGCACAGTGGTGAGGCAGAGAGTTGTCTTTATATTGAATGTTCACAGGTTCTGTAAGTACAATCATGCACTGCCTAGTATATTGCATCACTAGAATACAACAACAGTTGCATCCAATAATAGCCATTTTAATTTATGTAAGATCTTTGCAGAAGCCTAGATCATACCCCTTTCTTTAAGAAATGAATGACTGCATTAGAGAATAGATGGCAATTTTTGCACGTTTTATTTCAGATACTTAAAAAACATCTGCATCAACATTCATTTGATTTGTTGTGGCCCTCCTTCTCGAGTGTCAAAATTATTTAATGGTCGAAGTTTTGTATTCTTTAATGAGATGATCAGCTATATGTGGCCACCAGAAGAGACTCAGGAGAGGTTCAGGGAAACAGGACTATCAAACTTGCAGATTCTAAGGACAGAAGGTGCAATGTGCCTTTTTGGACCATGTGGGAAGGATAGCAGGGTGGTCAAGAGGCAGAAGAGACAAAAGCATCAGGCCTCTGTCTGGTTTTGGAATTTCTACCTGAATGGCAGGGCATTGCGGGTTAATGATCTGGGATTTTCTTGTTTGAAGAATTTGGGTGAGCTTTGGGCTAAAAGGGTGGTCTTCACTTGAACACAGAATGATAAAACTAATTAAGATAGATTTAGATAAATGATGTGGCAGAGACTGACAGATACAGGAGATAATTTGAGTAAAAACAGATCTGTATTAATGCCAGTCAGAGGTCTCTAACTCCGAAGGCCAACAGTGTGCCCAGGGGCATAGCATGATTTGCATTCCTGGAAAGAATGTCACAAGATTCTACCAGCCTCTTTCACCTCTCATTTACAGAGAAAATTCTCAGACCAGATGGCTTTCAGAATAAAAAGATGAGCCTAAATATTTAAGCTATAGTCCTAATAAAACTTTAAATTATTTGATTTGACTTTTAAGTCAGATGAAACTAAAAGTCAATGTATCTTCAAACACCTAGTAGATAAGATTTTATGAACAGTCGTTTATTGGTTATGTATAAAGACGCTAAATCAGTTTTGCAGGTCTCTTCCATAGTTCAGGGATATCTATGATGTTTTTGTGATGTCATTTTACTTCCTATAAGCTGTTTTATAATATAGGAAGATTATAGAATTCTGAACACAGTCACCTTAAGCTTAATTGAACCTGTTTTTGTCAACCGCTGTTTTAAAATTCATATCTGGAATTTTCCACACATAAGCGTATATCACTAATAAATAAAATGTCCTTTCTCATTCTTCTCAGGTTTTACCCCTTTATTTTTTTCTCTCTTTTTTCAACTGCTTTGGCAAAATGCCAAGGCAAAGTGGCAATAATATTATTCACACTAAGTTCTTCTGTCTTGTTATTGACTTCATTAGGAATGCTGTCTATGTTCCATCTGTACGATTTAACTTTGAACTTAGTGAAATATTGCTCTGGAGATTAATATAACTATTTAAACACTTTCTCTAGCTATTCCATACCTGCTGCCACAAAGTTCATTGCCTTACGATCCCTTCCTGTATTGCTGATCCTCTGTCTACTCACTAATCAGGTGGGTTGCATGTGCCATTTCCTCTGCAGCTTCCATCTGCTCATCCAGATGTAAGAGCATCTAGAGATGATCTGAGAAGTGCATAAGCACCCAGACTCTGCTGAGCCAAGGAAAGAGTTGTTTGTTTGGGACTTTCAGGAGTTTGTTCATAAAAAAGAATTTTAGATACTGTATTTTATTCCTGTATTTTGTATTTGTTCTTAATACCTTCCCCTGTTGTAGCCATAATACATATTGCTTTTTGCATCATGAGAGTGGGGAGAATGTGGTTAACTCATATTTTCAGCAGAGATAAAGGATCTATTACCTTTGGTATATTTGATCCTCATGTTTTCATTTTTCTATGGGAAATGAAAGGAATACAAACAGCTCAACTCACAGCTCAGCTCGGCCACACTCAAAAAAAATCGCATCATACTTAATTTAAAGAATGTTTTATCAATTTTAGTAGCCTCAAGTCTAGATGCTCATTTGTTTAAAAAAATCTGGACTAATAGTTTATATTTAGACTATTATCTCCTCTAGGTGGTGATAGGCATATATATCCACATATATTGACATTTTTCTTTAGTCAGTTGAAATATTTTCTAGTTATTATGTCCATCTGACATTATGAATAATTTTTGAGATATTTTATAAATTCTAAGAAATAGGTAAAATTAGTAAGTAGATTGAAAACTCTTGAGTTATGTGTAAGTTTTTCTATGAAAAATCAGGATATCAGTATGTATGTATGATATTTATGTACGTATATATATTTGTGGGTTTCCACTTAGGAGGAAGAGAGTAGATAGAGAGTGTCATTCCCACTTTTGCAACAATAACAAACCTCCCCGCAGATAATATGCAAATATCACAACATTTCTTGTGACCATCAAAGAGATGAAGTTGCAAGGCAAGGAACCATTCAAAACTGGAAAAACAGATCAAGGAAAGAGGAAAATCTAAGCTGTGAGCATTCTAGAAAGTATATGAAAATATCATTGTGATTCTGTTTCATAATGATTTGAAAAATATAACACCAATATCAAAAAGCACAAAATAAAGCTTGAAAAAATTATTAAGTTGTACTTCCAGAATGCTAAGGGATCTGCTCTTTGAAGGATACTAATAAGAAAACAAAAAATCAAGATCCTTCATGTTAGGAAATATTTTAAAAATCACATAAATGACAAATGACTTGTATGCAGAGTATGTAAACAAATCTAAAAACTCAAGAGAACAAAACTGAATATAATGAAAGGACAAAATATTCAAACAAAAATATTCATCATCTGAGAATATATGCAGATGGAACATAAGCATAACAAATCACTATTAGACACCTGGGAAATGAAAATTACACTACAATAAGCTGTTAATACATGTCCTTTAATATGCCAGTACTAATAATAACAAAACTATAAATGCAAAGGGTTGACAAGAACATCTAACAACTAGAATTCTCATACTTTTCTTGAAGTAGGGCAAAAATAGTCCAGTCAATTTGAAAAATATTTTGACAGTTTCTTTAAAATTAAGCAATTAATGGGCCTGGAGATGAAGCTCAGTAGACCAGAGCTTGCCTAACACGTGTGAGAGCCTGAGTTTGATCCCCATACTAAGAAAACTAACTAAATAAATACCAACCTTTCAAATGATTAATCATTTCCTTGGTTACACAAAAATCTCTTTCCTACCTAGTTATGCAAGTGAGATATAAACTTATGATCACACAAATTGGTCTATAAATGTTTGTAGAATCTCTATTTGTAATTAAAAAATGCAAAACCAAATTCTTCGATTGCTGAATCAGTTAGGAAACTACAGTCCAACATGTGGTGTAATGCTACTTGGCTACAAAAAAGGATGCCACTCCTGTTACAGGCAACAGAATTAATGGATGGTAAAATGCATTATATCTACTGATAGTAGCCAGCCTCACAAGGGAGCATAGTAAAAAAAAAGAAAAAAAGAAACATACTATATTATTCTATTTACATGACATTCTGGACATGTTGTTTTCACCTGCCATATAAAAACGAAATGGTATGTCAAGTCAGCAATGTGTTTAATTTACAATCAAGGATCTGTTCTTAATGCTTCCTTTAAAAATTGCCTCTTAGTTGTTTTAATGTAATAAGGAATTTTTAAACAATAGGTAAGTACTAGGGCTCTGTTTTCTAGTTATCAGGGTGTAAATAGTGTGGGATTTAACCTACTATAATTATACCTGAGGACAATATGCATATAAAACAACCAATTTTAGTCACCAGACAACAAAAAAAGCACAGAATCACTATATGCTGAAAATGGGAAACTAATGAAGTGCATTCCAAATTTATAAAGGTTTTCTGCCTAAGGCATTTTCCAAATAGCAGTATAAGGATCTGAGGCCAAAAAACAGCAATAACATTGAATGGAAGGGAATTTGGCGCTACTGAATTGGCTAGAATTCGAGAGACAAAGTGTTGCCAAAGATGGAGCTATACACAGAAAGAGCTCTAAAATTCTCCATTAATCTCCCACTGGGCCTGTGAGGAAACACCAAGGTACACAGCATAGAAATCATGTTCCGCAAGGACTGTCAAAGAACCCCACTGAGGAACCGTGAGCTGAGGTCATGTATTGTTGGGAGTTCAAGTTCAGACCAGAAAGTTCAGGGACCTCAATGAACCCAGGACTTAAAACCCAGAACTGTTGGTATAGTGATACTGAACTATATATAGAATGCCCACATTCAAGCCTAAAACCAAAACTCAAGATCTATCTGATCTGTTAAGAAATCAAATGCCTGCCAAAATAAAATTCAACACTTTTAGAGGAAGATAATAAAATTCTGACTCTTTAACATCACAGCACCCTTACGTGTACAGAAAATAATAATTATAATAAAAATTCTAGACAGGCAAAGTGGTAGAAGCTTTGACCTAACCAAGAGACAGATTTAGAGTAGCTGGCTGGCAATGTAAGAAATACTGAGAAAATTTCTTCCTTCTGAAGATAGACATAACTGCTGGAAATACGAATTTACATGAAGGATTGGTGAATGGCATACTTAATATTTGTGAAAATATTTAGTATTTATCAATTGCAAAAGATATTTCACTGTAACAAAGCACCTCTAGGTTCAACCCCTGATACCACTAAATATAAAATTAGGAAAACGGTAGAACTATACTGTTATAAAGTCATTACATTTCATATGAATCCATATGTATATATATGTTTTTTTGTATATATATATATATATATATATATATATATATATTCAATTTATCATCAAGTTACTTGAAAAAAATAATTATAATAGGAAACATTACATAGGAGAAAATAATTAACCCTAGCTGAAACTTGTGGGAGATAAACAGTATAAGCACAAATGATAGAGTTATTTTAGGTATAGTTTTTTTCTGATCCCACAAAAAAATAGAATATCAAAATTTGGAACTTTATATTTTGCAAAGGACTTAGATATGTTTAAAAGCCAATATTATACACATACCCACATATGCCCACACCCCCCACACAACAACAAGCTGGGTGTCCATAGTTTAGAAATCCTTGGATAAATTCTATTTATAATATGTGCTAAAAATAAAAAAGGGAAAATGAATTAGGCCTCTAAAAATTACTGAATATAATGTAACAAAAGTTAATCAAAGGAGTAAAAGGACAGATGAGACCAAAAAAAAAAAAAAAAATCAAGGTGGTAGATGAAAGCCCAAGTAAATCATTAATTATATTCATTGAAAATACACATAAAAAGAAAGAAAAACTGCTAAGGGAAAATTGAAAATACTTTGAGCTTAACAATATTTTTTTAAAAAGACTAGAATTCAATGAATGTAGAGAATACCATAGATAGAAATGTAGAGCTTACAATCTTCTAGTAGAAAAGAAATAGTTTTATAAAGAGTGAGCATGCTTTTCGTATAAGAAGCAAGTTAAAAAAATGGGGAAGGCGATGGGACAAAAGCAAAATAAGTATATAGAAATAAGTAATTCAAATAAGAATAGATATTCCAGAAACAGAAAATGAAAAAAATAGAGAAATGTGTCAAAGACATGTGAATTATCAATATCATTGGCAAACTCATATACAGAAAAAAATGAAAAAAAAACTTTTTAGAATAAAATCTAATATGATCTTTATTATCTATATGATCTTTATTATTATTTCTTTCAGCAGAGAAATAATAATAAAGATCATACAGAGATAAAAAATAGTGTAGGATATTATGAAGAAATTTATGAACATAGATGGAAGACATTAAGTGAAATGGACAATTTACTTGAAAGGCAAAAAATATCAAACTGACATAAGAAGAAATGAAGCCTATAAACAGCTGAGGCTGAACTTGTCTGTGTAAGAAGCTCAGTTTGCTAGTTCAAATCTTACCTGTAACATGTAAGCAAAAGTGGCTTTTTTAGAAAGTAATTCCAAACTTTAAAGAAGAGTTAATAGCAACCCAGATAGAACTCTTTCAGAATAGAAAGGAGAAGACTCTACAACCTATTTGGGGAGGCAAAATGAGCACAGATAATACAACTACAAAAATTATACAATGAAATTAAATCTCAACATTCCTAATAAAGTATTAAATAACTGTATCTATGTGGGTTTGTCTCTGTGTCTTCTATTCTGTACAATTGGTCTACATGTCTGTTTTAGTGCCAATATCATGCTGCTTTTGTTACTATGGCTTTATAGTTTAGTTTAAGGTCTGGTATTGTGATGCCTCCTATACTTCACTTTTCTTGTTAAAGCTTGCTTTGGCTATTCTTGGTCTCTTGTTTTTCCAAATATATTTCATGATTGCTTTTTCTATAGCTAAGAGGAATGATGTTGGGAGTTTAATTGGAATCTCATTGAATCTGTATAGCACTTTGGGTGTATGGCCATTTTGACAATATGAATTCTGCCTATCCAGAAGCACAGGAGATCTCTCCACTTCTAAGGTCTTTCTTTAGTGTTCTGTAGTTTTCATTGTAAAGGTCTTTCACCTCTCTTGTTAAATTAATTCCCAAGTATTTTATTTTATTTTTGATGCTATTGTGAATGGGGTCATCTTCCTAATTTCTCTTTCAGAGGATTTATTACTGATATATAGTAATGCATATAGTTTAACATACCAAGGCAGATGCCTTTAACTACTTCTCCGTCTTCTCCTATTCCTCCTTCTTCTGCATCTGCATCATCATCATTATCACCATCATCATCATATTGCCATCCTTCTCATCCTCTTGATCCTCATCCTCCTCACCCATTTCTGGATCATCTCCTATATGCTAAGGCACTGTATCAAGCTTATTTAATTTTACAGCTTACAGCTGCCTTATTCTGAACTATGGATAACATTCCCTAATATATTTATTGTACACTATACATAAAGCTACCTCTCATGTATCTTTCTTTTCCTCTGCATGAAGTTAACCCAGAACTCTTTTTAAGGAAAGACCGTTTAGGATTGTAGGAGTCTATAATACAATTTTGACCTGGACAGGGATTAAGAGTACACAGAGACAACCTTGGAGAAGTCTAATTTCTTTTCTGGAGAAAACTATAAAACGTTGTATGTTTACACTCAGATTCCCCTTAGTCTTATTTTTAGTTTGAAATCTTATTCTATAGATGACATTCTGGTTTCATTTTTATTTTATTTGTCATTTTATTATTATTATATTTTTTTAGTTGCTGATGAACCTTTATTTATTTATATGTGGTGCTGAGAATCGAACCCTGTGCCACACACATGCAAGGCAAGCACTCTACCACTGAGCTACAACTCCAGCCCCTGGGCTAATTTTTAGGTGATATTTTATTGATTACATTCTAGCAAATCTCACAGCAGCTTTTTACCAAAATTTTAGACCACCTACATTGAATTAATATAGAACCCAGTGTGAGAGATATTTCCCAAGAAGAGTTTCTACATTAGCCCTGATAAAATGTAAATAATTTTTCTTGCCATTAACATATTTTATTTCAAACTTCTATCCACTCCACATAGTATTTTTGCTCCAAATATATTTGATTCAAGGTTAGAAAAGTAAAAATACATTAAGGGGATTCACTTGCAAGTTTTAAGTAATCTTTTGAAACTGATTTTGATTATTTATGGTGCTATTCTTTACACATAATTTTAAAGCTATAACTTTATTTTTTCTTCACAGATTCTTAAACTCATAACACAAGCTAAGCATTTTCAGATGAAAAAGATATTTTGTAGTCCTTGAACATTTTTTAAATATTCTCTTCAAAAGCTGCATTTAATTTAGAGTTTATTGAAGTTTTCCCCAAATTGTATAGGAATAGCTGTCAACTTCTTTATAAGCACTAATTAAAAGAAGTCACTGATGTACAAAGGGTGACTTTTCAGAGAAGTTGTGACTTCAAACACCTCTTTTTCTAAAATTTAAACTTAAAGGCACACACATGGCCATAATGGACCAAATGTGGGAGAGATTATCTTTAGCACTTATATTAAGCATTTTTCTTTTGTTAAAGCTAAATCCACTTCTTAAAATTTTGAAAGCCGTGTTATGTAATTTCTCCCAAAATAAAAACAAAAGAACTTGCCTTCTCACAGGAAATTTAAACACTTCTGCAAAAGCACTACACCGAATATTTAGAATTTTCTCTTGAATTGATTTCACATATAATCCTGACTAATTCAGGTTACCTTATATAATATCCTCTTTTAATTTTATTAAATTGGTTATATTTTACCTGTCCTGCAGTTCTCTGAGGGAAGCTTCTATTATATACATAAGTGGATTCATTTTATACTTTTTTGATTTTTTTCAAACTTTAATTTTCTTTCTTCTCTAGTGACTGGTCCTTAGGTTTTACTTTTCTTTTACAAGAGCATCTTTCTCATAGTCCTGACACCCTCTCCAATCTCATTGATTGTCACTCACGTAGAAAAATTTGACTCTCACCATCTGGCTGGCTTCCTCATCTGTTGCTCTGTGGTTAAGATTTACTGACTATAATAGGCAGAAGGCTGAATATTTCTATCAAAATGATTCCCTGGGAATCAAGCTTCACCTATCCAAATTAATACTGGGTTTTATGAGGGAGAAACATCAACCCCAAATCATCTTTGCTCTGACTCAAGTTCTTTCTGGCTAAACCGGAGTATTATTCCTAAATACTATTCTGATTAGGGAAGTTAAATTCTCAAAAAGCCTCTCTATTTTCCAATAAGTACATATGTAAATCTTGATTCTAGGTCAAGAGACAATGAAGACAACTCCATCTTTCTTTTTCTATCCTGTTTGGGGTTCTTGCTCTAGCTACTTGCTGAAGCACTCCATTAGTCTAGCATGTTCTTTCTGTCAGTCTGACGAGACCCACACCAAAGGCCACTAACTTCAGATTGCATTTCTCCATCATTTTTGTCTGAGATAATTAGTGAAATGAAATATTTTAAGTATAAAAGAAATAAACCTATATTAGACCTTCAAACATATTGAAACTAATTTCCACAAGGAATAATATATCACAATTTACCCTAAAGTTAGCTGAAAAAAATAGTCATAATAAGAAACATTACATAAGAGAACATAATTAGCCCTAGCTAAAATTTGTGGGAGATAAATAGTATAAACACAAAAGATAGAATTATTTTAAATAAAAAAGTTTTTCTTTGATTACACAAAAAAATAAAACATCAAGATTAGAAACTTTACATATTACAAAGGACTTGGATGTGTTTTAAAACCAATATTATACACATACACACACAAACACACACACACACACACACACACAATCTGGATGTTCACAGTCTAAAAGACCTTGGATAAACTCTATGCATATAAAAAGGAAAACATTACTACAATGAACAATGAGTCAGTAAGATTCATAGAAGTACCACGCTAAAAGTATTTTTCCAAATATATAGTTTTGTTACAACTGAGTGACTCCAGAAAACTTTTAACAGACTCTAGAGCAAGCACATCAGTGATGACATCTTGAACCATCAGTCTTCTTGGTTGTCAGTGGTAATAATGGATAGACAATTATATTAAGTAGCAAAATATCAATCAATATTATTTTTTTTCATTCTAAAAAGAAAAGAGCATGGCTTCAATTTCATTTTATTATTGAATCAATCATTTTGGTAACTTCTGCAATGTTAGAGATTGTTCAGTTTTTATATTTCTAGAGCAAAAAAATAGACTTGTGTTATATCTATAGAGGTTGGACAGAAATTATTTCCTTACTTAACCAGTTTCATCTAGAATAAATAATGACACATGCAGGGCAGCATAAAATTCATTTGTACTACAATCTTTATTTATTTTCTTTCCAAGTTGATCTTAATATTTTTCTGGAACACTATAATAAAATCATGATTAATTTATTTATTATGAACTCATAAAATTGACTTTGTTTTTAATAATGACTTTAATTTGTGAAAAAAGGAGTGTGACTATCATAAGGTCATCTATAAATGATGTGCCAATCTCATTTTCAGATGAAATCAATAAAGATATTTCTATACCATGAAAGTGAACTAAAAAAAATATAAATCACCTAGTTGCATAATTTTACATTCTATCACTGTGGTAATATAATTTATTCTTGAGATTTATATTCAATCCTAAAAAAATAGTGGCCAAAGTATTTAATACATATTCTCTCTGGCTACACATTTCAACTTCAAGGTTATTTTAACAGTGTAAAATAAAAATGGTAATTCCCACAACATCACACCTATTTTTGCTTCTATTATGTCTATAATCTGATTATAATATAACATTAAGACAGTGCTTGAACTAGAAACAAAAGAGAATCATCCTCCTTCAGAGGTTTTTAACTTATGTGAAATTATAAATTAAGAACAATTTAAGGATGAAAGACAATGGTAATAAAAATCTATAACATTCACTAAATCAAGTATTGAGGAAGGACCATATAAAATGCATTGTAATAATATATCCTGACATAGCATGATTTATGGTGTGAAGATTCTGGATAAAATAGATTGAACACATATCTTGTTTTGACTAGTGTTCACTTTAATATACGACAAAGCCAAGCTATAAATCTTTATAGGATAATCAATGTCAACAACAAATCTACCAATAGTACTATCATAAGAACAACATAGTCACATAAATTCAAATATATGAGCAATCATTAGAATGATAGATGCCTTATAATTGATAATAATGCCACATAAACTACATTTGTTGATACAATTATAGCATCATATATTTGCAATATGTATGTTGCTTATCTAAAAATTGCAGGAAAGATTCAATATCCCCAAATCAAAATTTTTGAGAAAACTATGTAAGTAGGTTTTCAGTATCTTCAAACCCCATCGAATATTCTTCTATAAACACAGAATAGCAAAAATCTATAAATTTTATCATTTTTAAATTTAAAATTGAAATTCGTCTTTTAAAGCTTAATTAACAAATATTGTTTACCTCTTTTAAAACAAATATATCTATCCCCAATTAAATTGTTTACAGAAATTATTGGTAAACTGCAAATTTTTAAAACATTCTATGAAATTATTTAGACAGAAATATTATCGTTTGTTAATTGGGATTTAACCCAGGCTCTGCACAGGCTCGGCTAGAGCTCCACCATTGAACTCTAACTAGCTGCAGCCCAAGACAAGAAATATCAATAGTCCTGTAGCACCTTGCAAAGTGGTCTCGAATTTCCCCCATCACTGCATGTCCCTTTATCATGCTACTTTATTATTCCTGTAATTGGAAGGAAGAGTCATCATCTTCAGTCCTTAATTCTTCACTCAACCTTATGACTTGTATTGGCTAATGGAACATCAGCAAATCTGATACAAGCAGAGGACTCAGACGCACTTGAACACTGAAGCTCACTGCCTCTTGCTGCTTGGAAACATTTTTGTCACGCCATAAGAAACCACATGAGTGCCATATCAGCCATCATAACCAACCTAGACACATATGTGAAGACATTCAGAGTAGGCAGCCCCAGGCCAGTTTGTTAAAAAAAAAAATTCCTGGTAAATGAACAAAGTTGGAAATAATAATAAATGCTGGTGGTTTAAAGCCAGTAAGCTTTGGGGTAAAAGTGTTTGTTGTTGTTTTCAGTTAAAATTAGCTGAACCAGTCTTTATGTGTTGCTCTTAGGCAATTAAACTATTTTCCACAACACCAAAAAATAGTCTACAAATTCAATATAATTTAAAAAAACATTAAATTGAATGTCATAGCAGTATAGTTAGTATGGTGTATAATGAAGTTCTTCATTAATCAATATTTTACATACTTTTCTAATTTGATAACTTAGAAATAACATGTAAGACTAGATGTTTGATTGACTATTTAGCCAGTTAAACATTATTCCATATAAGACACACAGTCCTGGGGAATATTAAAATTAATTTAAGAGCTTTTTAATCAATTGAATTATTTCCTACTGTCCTTCTGTGGTAAACTTTGGTAATTGGAAGAGTTATATGTATTTTGATTCTACCTTCCTGATTTAGATTTGATGATAAAAAGAGGAAAGAAATATGGTGAAATTGTGGTTAGCTGAGTGAAATGTAACATTGAGCCACAAATCATAGTGAAATGGAAGAGAGCAACAATGATCTATGTGGATTACATAGACATTAATTTAAAACAAAGCAAAAAGCACTGCCTTAGATATTCTATTTGCATTTGCATTACTTAAGGCAAAATTTTCGTGTTCTACTTAATGATAAAATAGATACATATCACACTGTAGTATTTTGATCCAATGAAACTTACACAAGAACAAAGAATGATAAACAATAAATGACAACTCCAACAGAGAACACGTGGAATGTAGCCTTTGAGTCATCTCTTTAAAAGCCCAGGGTTCCTGCTGATGGGCAGCATCACAGCCTTTGGGACAGGAGTCCCCTGTGTTTCTCCTTTGCTAGCAAAGCCATAAACCTTCCTTTACTTTTTTCTCAAAACTGTGTCCTTATTATTAGATTGACACCCAGGACAAGAACCAAGCTTTCAGCAACACAAGTGGTTCCAGAAATGAAATAGCATTAATTATACCTAAAATATATATTTGAAGCGAAATATGTGCACTAATTTGAATTTCAACAAAAGAGAGAAAATAAATTTAACTTAAAATATTTTTTCAGAAAAAGTAAAAAAAAATGCTTTTAAAATAACTTTTACTTCACAAAATATAATAGAGAACATCTGCAGGAATAAAGCAGTAAATATCAGATACGTTGAAAATTTATGACATTTAATTAACTTTTCTTCTTAGTGTCTTTTTCCTTATTTCACAGTCATTTGAATATCAAAATTAATACTTTTGTAACCTGGTTAAAGAATAACACCATGTAATTCTGCTTCAGATGGTGTCAGAGTCAAAGAAACAGTTTAGAGCATAAAGTAAAATTTTGTCTTCAAAACCTTTATTTGCATATCTGAAAATCTACAAAGAGAACCAAATATATATATTTTTCTGCACCTACTCTCTTCTCTGTAATCTGATAAATATCTCCAGTACTTCCTAGCTTTACCCTCCCTCACCCTACTTTTTTCCTTTACTGAATTACACAGCTTGATCACTTTATATTTCTTCTGCTTTTTTTTTCTTAGCACAATGAAAGGAACTGTAACTAAGAAGAAAAATGACCAAATCATAAGACCCCAGTTTTGAAGGACACGGTGTAAACTTGGGTCCCTGAATTGAGTTAGAACGTTGTCCTGTGATATCTTATGCTTGTTATAATCTTTTTAAAAACACAGAGATGTTTTAATTAAAATGACTTTCTGTCCCCATGTTTAGTTCATTATCTGATAGAGATTCTATTAACAAATGGTGGTATTTTCAATAGGAAAATACACAAACTTGTGTGCAAACAGAGGGAAGGATGTTTTTGATTGTTATCAAAGGAAGGGAAAGAGAAAGGATGGAGACAGGCAGAAACAAAAGAGCGAGGAAACTCTCAGGCCTGGAACTTGCTGTCTTTCCCCACCTTCCTCCACTCTTTGAAAGGTCTGTGGAAATTACCTTCAACATCCTCCTATCCAGAGTCACATTGGCCCCAGAGAACAGTTATAGGCACACACCAAGATGCCTCCAAGGATCTTCCTCAACCTCAGCTACTCAATAAGAGGCTAGTTCCTTTCTTTGTTGGGGCAGTTTGAATTTTCTCTCCATCATGGCTGTTCCCATTCTGCTTGGGGTGAGCCCCTGTTTTTTTCCTTATTCTAATTAAAGTCTCATATTCCTTGACCTGGTTTTATTTCTATTGTCATTGGGTCAAAAATTCCTGTCTCTAATATCAGGATGAGCAGGAGGCCAAGAATGACTTCAGCAATACGGTGAAATCATTTTAAATAATGAGATGTCCAAGTTTAATTTAAAAATCGTTTACGTACCACAATGCAAATACTTCATCTCCTTAAAATGTTAATCAGGACTTAATAAAATCAAGTCAATGTCTGATTATGTGTGTGCACATTAGAGAGTTAAGAGAGTGAGGGAATCCAGCAATGATAGGTTTATTCTTGGGTAGATGTCAGGATCAGGAAGAAGGGGAGCCTGAAGAATTCAACTGTGACAGCAAATTGGTGCCAGAGGTGATCACAGGATGTAAGTCCCCTGGAAATCCACAGAAATCATGTATGCATAATTGGATCATCCAAGGGAACAGAACAAGGATTAAGCTAAATTCTTTAAGTTTCTAAAAAGTAAGGTGATCAAAGGCAACATATGGTTTTCTTTTAATAGAATTAGAATATCTTAATAAAATTAATAAAACCAAAACTCTATCAAATGTAATTTCTTTTATTTTCTTAATCCATGGGATTTTCAAGATTTTTATAACTACTTGTAAGCATGGGATAAAGATTACTTATTTCTTTCATAAATGTGCTTATTCAAAACAAGTTCAGATTTTATAGGAGATTATTTATTACTTCAAAGGAGATTTCAATTGCCATGGAGAGAGAACATTAACCAGAAAAGATTACATCATAAGTCTTTCCATTAGTTTGTACATGCAAATCCAAGGAAAATGAACAGAGTAAGTATGGCCGAAGAGAACAGAAAGAGGAAATTACAACTAGAGTTAATGGTGAGCCTTGACATGAGGAGAAAACTTGCCATAAAATGCAAATGAAGAAGTATTTATGGTATTTGTGATGGGTTCTGTTTTGATAGCTCCACTGAGAACACAATGAGAAAAGCATAGAATGACCCTAGAGGTTCCGGTCAAGACCAATATTTTCAAGCGCCCAAGCAAGCCTACAAGCGTATCACAGACCTCTGCCATTACAGAGGCAAGATCTCAGTGTCCCTGATCTTTATATTGCTTCCGTTTTTTTTCTAATGTTTTATTTGAAGAAATGTCTCACACTTAAAAATGATAACATATATACTCAGCCAATCAGGATATTCCAATCTGTAATAATTAAGAGGAATGGATTTTAGTATTAAGATATTGTTAACCAATTACACATCTTTGTGTATCACTCCATTTAATAAAATTTCTAATACTGCATCACAGAAAAGGAATAATTAAAAAGGAATGATTGCTTAACACATTAAATCTCATCCTAAAATAATAGGAAAGAATGAAAAACTTTTTGGGTTAATAAACTGATATTTTTAAAGAAATAAATTTTATTAATTAGCATCTAGTATGCTAAGTTATTATAAGCACTTGAGAGTTCCAGTGACTTGAGAATAATTTGCAAATCCCTTAGAATTCACAATCTGTGTGACTAAAGTCCTAAGATGCTTTTCAAATTGATTTACCTTTGCTTTTTTTTTAACCTTATTCTGCAAGTATTTTTGTTTGTACTTCTCTTAAAATATTTTCTAAAGCTATGTCTGTCACTTTGACAATTTCAATGCTAATATTTGAAATATTTTTAATGTGGAAGGTGAAATATTTATAAGAGATAAAATAGCAGACATTTTCACAGCAATATTGGACAGTATGTATATTTTAAATGTATTTTTTGGAAAGTTCCAATTTTATGGAGTTCTAGATTGAGTTTATCCAAGTGATGAAACATTTCCATCATATAGGCTAATTTATTGCTGAGGGCCATTACCAAGTAGAAATGACACATCGTATTCCTTGCCAGCGTACCCCATGTTAAATGGACTTGCCTTGGAAATTTGCTGCGACCTTGCTTGTGTGCTTTAGTAAGATGACCCTGCTCAAGGTGATCGAGGGTGGATCCAGGTTTGAGGAAGTATCCTGCAGGTTTGAGGAAGTATCCCGGTCCTTGGGTTTAAGGCGTTTCCCGGTTTAAGAATATGGGTTTTAGGGAAGTTGAGGTTGAAGATTATTGCTGCTGGGATTAGGGTGTTCCTGTGGCTTGTTGAGTTCTCTTGAGATTAAAATGGGATTTGGAAAAAGCCTCGTGGAATAGGATTTGGGATCGGACATTTTGGAATTGCCCCTGAACGTATGTGGAGGCTGGTGTGAGATCGGGAATAAAGAATTGCTGTTTGAATCTACAAGGTGTGTGGTGGCTCGTGATTCTGTGCCAAGCAGAGACATTGGCACTTGGCTTTCGGCATTTGGTGGTCCGTATGCGGAACGTCTGAAACTTGCAGGTGAGTAAATTGCTCGCCCCTGAGGGAAGGCGAGAGAATGGGTGACCATTTCAAAAAACAATGTGTTCTTGTTTTGATTTATTTTGTTTTTATTTCAAGCTGCCTATCCCTAGAAATTTCTCAGGCAAACTGGGAAAAATGGTTGGCTCAAGGTTTGAAGTTTGTTAGCCCCGAGAAAGAGAAAATTGATACAGCGAATTTTTATTCAGTTTTTGTTTCATTCACTTGCGGTTTTGTTTTGTGTTATCTTATTGGGTTGCGTTATCTTTATAGAAGATTAGAAATTAGTAAAAAAGAAACCGAAAAGTTGTTAAGTAAATTGTTAGAGATTCAGACCATGGAGAAAGACATTTTAGATCAAGGAAAAGAGAAGGTCTCTCAAGCTAGTCAGAGAGAGGAAGAAAATTTAAAGGAAAAGGGGTTATTAGGAAAAAGGCCACAACAAAAGGCTGTTACTAACTCCATTTTATTACCAGAGGGTGTAATTCAACCAACAGCCCCGCCGATGGAGACAGCTGAGTGGCCCTCAAACCCCATCGTAGTTGATAGATGGGATCCTGAGACAGGACCTCAAAGATTAGCATGCCCTGTATTTGAACAGGTAGGAGGGCAGCGAATTCACCGTGCTTTAGAATTTAAAACAGTGAAGCAGTTAAAGGAGGCTGTAACAACCTATGGTCCTCAAGCCCCTTTCACAGTAAACATGGTGGAGTCCATTACTAACTTGGACATGACGCCAGCAGATTGGGCTAGCATGTGTAAATCTGTGCTAAATGGAGGACAATATTTGTTATGGAAGGTTGCCAATGAGGAATTTTGCAGGGAGACAGCTACACGAAATGCAGCAGCCGGTTACCCTCAAAGAAATCTAGAGATGCTGCTAGGAAAAGGAGATTATGAGGGTCAGCGGCAACAAATGGAATATGATCCTGCTGTATATGCACAGATTGCTGCAGACGCAGTTAGGGCATGGAAGACTTTACAAGGACATGGAGATTTACAAGGTCAGCTATCTAAGATAATACAGAGACCTAATGAACCTTACGCTGACTTTGTAGACAGGCTTATTCAAACGGCCGCCAAAATTTTTGGTGACACAGAACAAGCAATGCCATTAATAAAACAACTGGCTTATGACCAAGCAAATCATTGCTGCAGAGAGGTTATTAGACCATGGAGACATGAAGATTTAAACACATATATTAAGTTATGTAGAGATGTTAATGAACAAGGGCAAGTCTTGGCAGCAGTACAACAGGCTTTAGATGCCAGGCCAAAAACATGCTATAATTGTGAACAAACAGGACATTTTAAAAGGAGTTGCCCCATAAGAGGAGGTTTTAACAAAACTAGAAATCAAAGGAATAGAATACCGGGTATTTGCCCACAATGCCGTAGAGGGAGACATTGGGCTAATGAATGCCGTTCTCAAACCACCATAGAAGGTACTCCCTTATCAAAAAACGGACAAGGATCAGGTATTTACCCAAGATATTGTGGAGAAAGGCATCAGGCTTCATTGCCAAAAAACGGACAGGGGGGCCCAATGCTCCGGGGCCCACAACCACAAATATACGGGGCAGTGGAGGAACCTAGCAACCCCATAAGGGTGGTGCCCAGGACACATTGTCCATTAAATCCCTCATCAGACAAACCCGAGGGAGCGCAGGGTTGGACATCTGCGCCTCTGCCAGAGCAGTATTAACTCCAGAGATGGGAGTTCAAATCATTCCTACAGGAATAAAAGGACCTCTTCCCCAAGGAACAGTAGGCTTATTATTGGGACGTAGTTCATCTACATTAAAAGGACTTATGATAAGTCCTGGGGTAATTGATCCCGATTATGTAGGTGAAATAAAAATCATAGCTAGTTCTCCAGGAGGTATATCAGTAATTTCACCTGGAGATAGAATAGCACAGTTGTTAATATTACCCAGCCTACATAATAAGTTCTCTAGTCTTAATGTAGAAAGAGGTTCCAGGGGATTAGGCTCCACAGGTGTAGATTGGGCTATGTTGTCTTTAAATTTAGATTCTCGCCCAATGCTAAAACTAAATATTCAGGGTCGTGAGTTTAATGGCCTGCTGGACACAGGTGCTGATCTTAGCATCATATCTCTTCAAGAATGGCCAAAACATTGGCCATTACAACAAGCCACTCAAACGCTTCGAGGCCTAGGAGTGGCGACTAATCCCCATAGAAGTGCTATGGTATTAGATTGGAAGGATCCTGAAGGATGTGAAGGAACTATACAGCCATATGTTTTGGATCACCTTCCTATTAATTTATGGGGACTAGATGTCCTAGATCAACTAGGTTTGATGTTAACAAATAACATCAATCCTAATGCGCCCACTACTAGGGCTAGACAAGGTATCAGGAAAGAAAAAAGATTAGGAAAACAAGAACAAGGTATAGCAGCACCAATTCAAATAGATCAAGGAACAGACAGACATGGGTTGGATTTTCAGAAAGGGCCACTGAGACAATTAAAATTACTTGGAAATCAGAAAGACCAGTGTGGGTTCCTCAGTGGCCCCTGACTAAAGAAAAGATACAAGTAGCCCATGATCTGGTCAAACAACAATTAGCGGAAGGACATTTACAACCTTCCGTATCTCCCCATAATACTCCCATTTTTGTTATCAAAAAGAAATCGGGTAAATGGAGATTATTACAAGATTTAAGAGCAATTAATAATGAGATGGTTATTATGGGACCTGCTCAATCAGGGATTCCTCAATTGTCTGCTTTACCAAAAACGTGGCATGTTTTAGCTATAGACATTAAAGATTGCTTTTTTTCGATTCCAATTCATCCCGAGGATAGTCCACGTTTTGCATTTACTATCCCTGCATTAAATCATGAAGGTCCTGATGAGAGATATGAGTGGAAAGTACTCCCTCAAGGTATGGCTAACAGTCCGACTATGTGTCAAATATATGTTAATAAAGCAATCCAGCCACTTAGAAATCAAAATCCTGAACTACAAATATTTCACTATATGGATGATGTATTATTAGCACATAAAGATAAAAACACATTGCTGGAATGTTATGCCACACTTACAAACTTGTTAAAAAATTATAATCTAGAGATAGGAATAGATAAGGTACAATTAAATTTTCCAATTAATTATTTAGGAGTTCTATTATCCTCAACCATGGTCCGTCCACCAAAAATTCAAATACGAGTAGATCAACTCAGATCACTTAATGACTTTAAAAAGTTATTAGGAGACATAAATTGGATAAGGCCTTATCTAGGCATACCAACAGGAGAGTTGGGACCTTTATTTGATATCCTAAAAGGTCCATCAGATCCAAATTCACCCCGCATATTAACTCCTGAAGCAAGAAAGGCATTAAAAATTATTGAAACATATATGGAAAATATGCATTTGGATAGAATTGATATAAGTTTGCCTTTATTATTTATTGTAATACCAACAAAAAATATTCCTACAGGAGTATTTTGGCAAGATGGTCCGTTATTGTGGATACATTTATCTTATTCTCCTGACACTATTCTTACTAGGTATCCTGAGGCTGCAGGACAATTAATACTCAAAGGAATAAAAGCAGCAAAGGGAGTGTTTGGAATTTCTCCCAATAAAATTATTACTCCATATACTATGGATCAAATTGATGAGTTAGCTAATGAGTTAAATACTTGGGCAATAATCATGTGTAAATCTAATGTTTCATTTGATAATCACTTACCATCTAATCCTTTGTTGTCTTTTTGGTCTAAGCATCCTGTAGTTTTTCCAAAAATGACAAGAAAAACCCCTATCATGAATGCTCCAAATATATTCACTGATGGGTCAAATAATGGTCCAGCTGCAGTAGTTACCCCTGATCAAACTTTTACATTTTTAGTACCCAAACCATCAGCTCAAAAGGTAGAGCTTAATGCAGTTTTACAAGCTTTTGTGATGTTTAAAGATTCTGTATTTAATTTATTTTCTGATAGTCAGTATATAGTTAATGCTATAGTATCCCTTGAAGATGCTGGTAGGATTTCCCCTTCCTCTACTGTTTTCTCTTTGTTTTCTGCTATACAAAGTCTAATCTGGGACAGAAAAGATTCATTCTTTATATGACATATCAGAGCACATACAGGATTGCCTGGAGCCCTTAGTTTGGGCAATGATTTAGCAGATAAAACTACACATGACATACATATTTTCTCTACACTAGAAGAAGCTACACATTTTCATAAAAGGTTCCATGTCAATGCTAATACTTTACAAAAGTGTTTTAAAATAACTAAGGAACAAGCTAGACAAATAATAAAACAATGTCAAAATTGTGTGACCTTTTTACCACAAGTTAATCTTGGAGTCAATCCTAGAGGACTGATACCTAACCATATTTGGCAGATGGATGTCACACACTTGCCAGAATTTGGAAAATTAAAATATTTACATGTTACAGTTGATACTTCTTCCGGATTCTTAATGGGCTCTCTTCATGCCGGAGAAAAAACTAAAGATGTTATAGCTCATTGCTTACAAAATTTTGCCACTGTGGGTGTTCCTAAACAGTTAAAAACTGATAATGGTCCTGGTTACACTTCTAACTCTTTTAAACAATTTTGTTCATCTTTTGGTATTACTCATATAACAGGAATCCCATACAATCCACAGGGACAAGGCATAGTTGAAAGAGCTCATCAAACTATTAAAACGTACTTATTAAAGCAAAAAGAGGGAATTGGAAAGGGGTATATATCCCCCAAAGATAAACTTAAAATAACCCTTTTTACTCTAAACTTTCTAAATTTGGATTCATCAGGACTTAGTGCTGCGGAAAGACATATGTATCCGAAAAATGTACATAAGCCTAAGGTACTTTGGAAAGATATTCTAACAGGACAATGGAAAGGTCCCGACCCAGTTATTGTCTGGAGTCGGGGTTCCGTTTGTGTGTTCCCACAGGGAGAACAGCAGCCAATTTGGATTCCAGAGAGGTTAACCAAAACAATTTCTACAGAAAAAGAAGATGATTTGACTGAAATCCATAACAGCTGATATCCAGAGCTCCAGCTTGGCTATTCTTACATCTGCGACAGTGATTAACCACGGTGCCTTTTTTCAATATCTATTTTATTATTGCATTTTTCCCACATCATAAAGTTCTATTTTATTTTTTGAGCTCATACAAACCTAGGTTAATGTTTTTCTGATCAGTTTTGTTTTTTGACTGTGTTTTATTTTTTGACTGAGTTTTTAAACATTGCAATGGAGATTTCACCTAGGTGTAGCTACAAGGCCTTTACTTATTATTGTCTTATGTGTTGTATGTTATGTGTGTACTGTTTTGTGTTGTATGTCTGTATGTGTGTATGTCCATATTTTTATTTGAGGAGCGCTCATGAAAAAATGGATCCGAATTTTTTTTTTATTCACGTGATTTAAGTGGTTTAATCTAAATTAGGTAAACAGCTGTTAATGATTGTTTTCAAAGGTGGTTAACAGATCTGTTTGCTTACTATTGTTTTTAAAAGTGATTGACAGATCTGTTTGTTTACTTTCACTTTTCCTTTTCATTATATTTAATAGTTCTGTTCAGGATAATGTCTCTTTAACATCATTGCCAGAATTCCCATCTCCATTTCAGTGCCTGTGAAGACTAAGAAAACCAAACTACAGCTTCTATGATCACAGTAAACTGCATAAACTGGTGCATCAATGAATATAACTCAACAAGTAATGCTCAATCAAGGACTTGATTTACTTTGGGAGGAAATGGACATATTGATAGACTCTTCCACTTTGAACTGCCTGCAGAACTTGCCTGGACTATATATCAGTTGCATGCATTGTGAACTATCGTCTGGTGCAGCGAATTGTGGTACTGCTGGCATATTTTTGCTGATGGTGTCACCAGTGATGCAATTTCCTTGCCAGCGCACCCCATGTTAATTGTGGTAACGCTGGCATCTTTGCTGATGGTGTCACCAGTGACACAATTTTTCCAAAGGAGCCGTCAATTGGCTTGGTGTCATGGCATTTCTGTGTCTTCCTCCCTTCTACTAGTGATGGTCTAAAATTTGGGGGCCAACAGAGGTGAGGCAAGAACCTCACCCCCCCCCCACTGGCACCTAGGTTAAATTTGGGGGCCAACAGAGGTGAGGCAAGAACCTCACCCCCCCACTGGTGCTTAGGCCTATCCACAAGCATGGCTGAATGCTGGACCGGTAGTCAGTGACGGGTTGATCTGGTTGCAGTGGATTCAACCTAAGACAGGAAGTTGACGCCCAAAGGTCAGCTCTCCCATGACGGGTAAGAACCACATGTTGAATTGGACAACCTACCAGGCATGGTCCTAAGCCACATTGCTTGTTGTTTAATTAATCAGAAGGGGGGAGATGCTGAGGGCCATTACCAATTAGGTATGACGCATCGTAATCCTTGCCAGTGTACCCCATGTTAAATGGACTTGCCTTGGAAATTTGCTGCGACCTTGCTTGTGTGCTTTAGTAAGATGACCCTGCTCAAGGTGATCGAGGGTGGATCCAGGTTTGAGGAAGTATCCTGCAGGTTTGAGGAAGTATCCCGGTCCTTGGGTTTAAGGCGTTTCCCAGTTTAAGAATATGGGTTTTAGGGAAGTTGAGGTTGAAGATTATTGCTGCTGGGATTAGGGTGTTCCTGTGGCTTGTTGAGTTCTCGTGAGATTAAAATGGGATTTGGAAAAAGCCTCGTGGAATAGGATTTGGGATCGGACATTTTGGAATTGCCCCTGAGCATATGTGGAGGCTGGTGTGAGATCGGGAATAAAGAATTGCTGTTTGAATCTACAAGGTGTGTGGTGGCTCGTGATTCTGTGCCAAGCCGAGACATTGGCACTTGGCTTTTGGCAATTTATCAGTAAAATTCAGCCATACTTTTATCCAAAGAAGTTTAAATTTTTCAATTCAAATAAAAGAGTCAATATTAACATAACATACCTCATTTTTTGCTTTTATAATCCAGAGATAATGTTTTTGTCATGAGTTGTGTTGTGAATGAAGGTATAAGCTGTCCCTGTAATACTTCTTACCTACATGATGGCGCTATATTTTTTTCTAATCTTTGTTTATTTATTTATGTAACCTTTCAATTCAGGTTCACAAACTGATCTGGTGTTTGGCCAACTCTCTTCCTGAGGCTAGACTTTCTACATTTGGAGCAACTATCATAAAGAGACTGATAAAAGTTACCCCTTACTTTTTAAAACTAAGTTGAAAGGTGATTCTGATAGAGAAGTTGGAGAAAAGAGGTGCAGTTAGAGTCATTTTCCAGCAGACCAAACTTAGAAGGGAGCACATTTCAAATGTTAGAATCTTGAAATTATATCCATGCCTATTTAACCCCCTGGAAAATCTTTCAACATACATAGGAATACTGAGCTAAGGTAGATATTGCTAATATTTTTCCTGTGATGCTTCACTGGGTTTGAGATGGTTGGCTTATAGGATTCCTCAAGTCAAATAGAACTCATCTATTCACTGTTTTCTGAGCAAACCATGCCTTTTGAAAACTATTTTCTTGCTTATAGAAATCAACTAACTTTTAATCCAAATATCAATCTTTTTTTTCAAAGCCCTGTAAAAATTCCTATCACATAGAGCCTACATTCTTGATTCATGGATGGCGAGTTAGCTTTGAGGACTCTATTTCAAGTCAAAATGCTATCCCTAGACTTGCTCCCATACCTGCCTTCTAATAAGAAAATAAAACATAAAATAATAATTAATGTGTACACACAATATAAAGGAGATTATATAAAGGAAACTTCTTCAATTATCACTGGAGTACTACAGTGGTCAAAAAGCTCAAGGCAGTTTCTTTTTGTATAATAAGCAACACTGTGCTTGCCACATTTTATGTTATTCTGGTTCATTGTACTGAGACAGGGAGATAGGTGATGAGTCAGTATTAGTTATACAGGTAGAGCTACAATAAAACAAGTTTAAAAAGTGAAAATTTGAATTGCAATCTTCTCTTCAGATTTTTTTAAACATGTAATTTGTCTCTTCATAAATATGAAAAGAATATGACTACAATTTTCAGACAATAGGAATTCAATCCAGGTTCTAATTCCCTAAATGTTTACATTGGTAGAAACTTGTTAAACAAGTTCAAGAGATCAGGAGTAATGGGTATACCTCTTATATATGCATGCCATTTCATTTGTCTGATATGACAGAGAAGTATCTTTCTGTAGAGATTTAATGTATATTCTTTCCATGCACTAGACATACACCCTCTCAATTATGTTGTCATTCACTAAAGATGCAAGTATTTTTCTCTATGCATATAGGTATTGAAACAAAAAGTTAAAAACATTTCACTATAAACTTCATATCAACACGGCACCATTGTAAAAAATTGATCTGCCTGAGATTACTGCTCTATGGAATTCACAATTTTTGTATTTTGTCCTTTGAAGTTCAAATAAAGTGTTTCATATTCTCTACTACATAATTCAATACATCTGTGACATCTGTGCCACAAATTGATTGAATGTGTGATTTTAGTAGCTAGGGCAATATTTTTAAAACTGTTGATCAAACATATTACTGGATTATAAAATCAATTTAGTTCATTGAAATAATTATTAATATATAAACACCTGCATGTGTGTGTGTCTGAGGGGTGTAGAATTAGAATAGGCTGGACTTGGCTAGATTATTTTTGACTAGAAAATTTCAGAGTACATCACATCTACTTTTTAAAAATTATTTTTAGTTGTAGATTGACACAATACCTTTATCTTATTTATTTCTTATTATGTGGTGCTGAGGATCGAATCCTGTGCCTCACACATACTAGGCAAGAGCTCTACTGCGGAGCCACAATCCTGGCCCTACAGGCTTCTTACTATGGTTTATATTTTTAAAAGATTGGAAAATACTGAGCTAAGGTAGATATTGCTAATATTTTTCCTGTGATGTGTTTTCAGAGTTTTGTTCTGTTTCAGTAAATCCTTTTGTCATGACTAAGAGAATCCTCTGTAGCAATAGTCAACCACACACATGTGGATGTGTGAGTTCAGGGTAATAAAGAAATGTGCTATTTGGAGAAGGAATTTTTTTTTTTTTGAGCTCCATTATGAGAAATTACACCAATGCCTCATTAAAATCCTTTACACTTGATAGTGGCAGTCAGCATAACATGGGCTCATTTTTTTAATATCAAATTAGAAAAATTCCTAATGAGCCAAAGTACCTATTTAAAAACAAACTCCACAGCATGGATTCCAAGAAAGTATTTCAGAGAAAATTTAGAGTGTTTTTCAGGACACGAATAATAACAGAATTCTAAAGGAATTCTCTTCACCTTCTTCCTGATAAAAGTTTGCCAATTCCATTTGCTCATGTAGAGATTTCACAGTGGTTGAGAACACGCAGTTACAAAAGTTGGACAGTGTGGATTCACACTGTTGCCCACAACTCTTTCTTGTGATGCTCAGGTACATTATAGAATCCATTGAGGCATAGTCTTTCCCACTTCTGTAAAATGTCTACTTCACATGCTGTGAGGATTAGATAATTGCATTGCTAGCTCTTCACATAGCAGTTAATACAGGGAAAAATAGTTAACAATTGGAAGCAGGGGATATTCAAGATGAATTGACAAGTACCTAAAGTTTAATTATTTATCCTACCCCTAGGATATTTAGTTTCTCACACTGATTTAGATTGTTATATTAGATTATTTTCAGACATTAAAGGTATCATGTTGCCTTGTATTTCAATTTCATTCTTTCTTTAATATATCCCTATTCCAGATTCTTTGCAACAGATGGTGACTCACAAAAATCTGCTGCTACACAAAACAGCAACCCAAGGTAATTAGTGTGTTTCCTTTTCATTCTAAGTCCCTCAAATTATTATTGTCTCACATCTTCCCCAGGGAGAGTTATCTACAGGGCTGTGTGTATGCCTGGAAAGAGAGGCAGAAAAACTATAGGTAATTTTTAAAGTATTTGTTTACAAAGGCAAATAAATTTGACTTTTTGGTAGTGCTTCATCAGTATCTATGAGACTCCACTAGTGAAAGAAAATACATTAATCTCTAGAAAAAAGATTATCTATGCTATAAGATGAACCCCTTTAGGAGCCTGTCTAAAGTTGGTTGGTTTTGTTTTAAAGTCCAAGGAATATTGCACCTATGCAACCAAGTTTACTTACACTTCCATATTTAGCAACTTCACACTGTCTCTGAGTTTAATGAGAATTTCCATCAATGTTATTACCAGGTTTTTCTTTTATTCCTAAGCAAGGTCCAACGTGCTCACACCATACCCTATACTTTCTATTAGGAGACCAGCCCGGCATTCCATACATATAAACAGAAACATGGATTTCCTGAAGAATGTGTGCTATAGTTTGTCTCCTCTAAATGTCACACTGAAATTTAATTGCATTTGAGATATTAAGAGATGGGACCTTTTAAGAGGTGATTAGTCATGGAGGCATCTCCCACATGAATAGAATAAAGTCATTATCAGAGGTGCTGGTTAATTATAAAAAGGAAATAGGCTCTTTTTCTCACTCTTGTGTTCTCTTGCCATCTGATGCCTTCCACCATGCTATAATACATCCCATTAAGAGGACCCTAACCGTGTAGATAGCCCCTGGATCTTGCACTTCCCAGGCTCTAGAACCAGGAGCAAAATAATCTTCTATCATTGACTATTTACCCAATCTGTGCCATTCAACAACAGAAAACGTGTTAAGACCATATGTCAAAATGATTACTTTGGATAGTGTGAAGAATTGTTTAAAAACTCGGAAACAGCAACATGGTAAGATCTAGATGCTGGTCATAATATGAAAACTCGGCAGCTGAGTCACCACCTGCAAATGAGACAATATCTCACCATGTTTGCAGTGTAGATTAAGTAAGCTCATATATTTTAAAATGTTTTGTAAAGTGCAAAGTTTAATTCTAAATATTTTAAATCTATTAGTAGTACATTTCAGTGTTTACATCAGTAGACACATGGGTTGGTTCAAGGGCAACTGTCAGCCAGCTAAAAATTGCATATAAATATATAGTTATGTTTGTATTTACATATTTTCCCCAGCTTTTAGTGGCTCTAATTAAAGATATCTGACCTTAAAAACATTAAAAGGCATTTTTTTTGCTGTACAAATGATTGCTATCATTTCCATGCTCACTACTAATGCTTCTTAACTGGCATTTTACATACAACCCCAAGAGAGAAGCTCAGACAATTTACTTGTGGATCTTAGATAAATGCAACAGAAAGCCTGAGTCCATCAATACTGCAAAAATTAAAGTCCTATTATTTCCCCAAAATAAGGTATTTGCTATGAATTAATTAAAAGAGTCTGTTTAAAGGAATACAATGTAAAGCCAATTTTACACAGTTGAGATATATTAAGGAAGGAGCATTCTATGTCTTGAGTTCAGGTTCACCTCAACCCTTGACACTATGGACGCACCATTCAAATTTCCTAAGTCTTGAGATGAATCATCTGTGAACTGGGAATAAAATTATCTAAACTTCTCACCCCTCAGTGTTGCTGTGAAAATAAAATGAAGTGGCTTATAGCTAGGTCTCAAAAAATAATTTTATTTATAAAATTTAAAAAAAAAACAAAACTCAGGCTGGGGATGTAGCTCAACCAGTAGCACACTCGCCTGGCATGCGAGCAGCCTGGGTTCGATCCTCATCACCACATACAAACAAAGAGGTTGTGTCCGTCGAAAACTAAAAAATAAATATTAAAAAATTCTTTAAAAAAAACAACAAAACTCATTGTTTGCCTACTATAAATTGCTGGGCAATATTTTGAAGACTAAAATAGACATGTTCCCTAGTTAATTGAGTGGATGGTTATTGCTGTATTTCAGTAGGGTAGTCAAATGACTAACATAATTAAAAATGCTAAAGGCTATCTTGAAGCTAATAAAGAACACACACAGATGCAAAGTAATGAGGACCAAAAAATGAAACAAAATAGTACAAAACTGAGTGATCAACCTCTTTCGTGGAACACCTATGCAGTAAGAAATCAAAGTAAAATTAGAAACCAATCACAAATGAAAAGTTTTCAGAAGATATTATTAGACTCATGAGATATGGCCTAAATAGTTGATATAAACTTTATTGCTATAGATTTATTTGATACAGAAAATATTGAAAGTAAATTACTCAAGCATTCAATTCAATAAAACAGGAAAATGACAATGGGTTTAAAAAGTCGAGAAAGGTCACAAAGGGAGTCCGGACAAAGTAAATGATCCTAAGCAGGAATACTCAATACTGTAAAGATGTCATTCTCCTCAAATTAAATATAGCCATAATTATATTCCTAACAGGAATTTTTATGAAACTTGACAGCTGATGATTAAGTTCATTGAGAAGAAAAGATGCACAATAGGCAAAAGCTTTTGAAAAAGTAATAAGAAAAGAAATTGCTAGTTATAAAAAACATTTCTTAAAGTGAAAGTATGAGCCTTTGGCAAGCATCTCAATAGAACAGAATGATGAGAACAGAAATAAATCCATAGACATTTGAGAACACCATATATGAGAAAGGTCATATTTCAAACCAATGATGAAAAAATGAACCATTCAAATTATGGCATCGGGGGCTACTGGTTATTCATGAGAAAGAGGGAAAGAGAGAAGGAGGAAGAAGGAAGGAAAGACAGAAAAGTTTTCAAAAACCTCTCTCCCTCATTACTTAACAAATTCAGCCATAATAATTTTTATAAGAAATTTCTTTTACTTGGTTCAGCCAATAATCTTACAATATAAGCTTACACTGTAAACTTGGAAAATCATCAGCCAAAGAAAGAAAATTAAGTTATTTCATAACAGTATAGAGCACACAACCTACCATTAATTAATCCATATACCTAGAAGGAAAAAAAAATGAGTGTCAACATGTTAATGGAAAGTCTAACCCAAATGAATTAATCTGGATGGAGGAGAAGGAGTTGGCAAGTAGATAATACTGTACAAATCTACCAAGAATGAAGGATGGCATACACTGTATGAATTCTACAGAGGCATTAAAACCTAGGGAATTAAATTCATCTACATCTGGTTGGCACACCTCCGACTCTCAAAAGAAAGAGAACAGTCACAGTCTTTCCACTTACAGTCTCTCTAGTGAAACAAATAATATAGCGACATTAATACCCCTACCCCAACTTCTAACCCATCAGGAATAATTTAAACCAGATAAAGGAAGTGCTTTAAGTTTTAGAATTTAAAAATATTACAATTTTAGTAAAATCACAGATCAAAGACTGTAAAAACCTTATAAGATAAAAAAGGAGATTGTAGACCTAAGTAAAATTCTGAGAATCCTAGCATCATCACTATACACAAAATACATGAATTAGAGCACGGCCAAATTCACAGGGAAGAGAATAATCTCATGGAATGGGAGAAAGACTCTGAAGAACTGATAAATTACATTCAAAGAAAATAAAAAGAATGCAAAATATTTACTGAAATTACAATATTTATAAAGAACAAAGATGACTCAATATTAGAAACATGACTTTCTCTGAAGTAAAGAACTGAATGTAAAACTAAAAGCTATTAACTGGCCATGGAGGCTCACATCTGTGGTCTCAGCTACTCTGGAGGCTGAGGTTGGAGAATGGCTGGAGCCCAGGAGCTTGAGGCCAGCCTGGTAGCACAGTGAGATCCCAATATAGTGAGACAACAAGTTCTAAAATCTATTGACATAATAGTGAAGACTTTCTGGATATGGAAAAAAAAAGAGTGAAATTAGTAAAAAGGTATCAGGCATCCAGAAAGAATATTTGTGTCATCAACAGGAGAAAAATATCAGCTGCCTTTAGACTTTTCATGACAATGTTCAGTACTAACATTTACTAAAGGAGTTCAAAATTCTGAGGAATTAACCATTAATAATTCTTCCCACAAAAATAAAAGCAACAAATACTCTCAGCATCAAATATCTCATAAATTTTAAAAAATTAAACTAGACAAAGACACTTTAAAGAAAGAAAACTACAGACCAATATCTCTAATGAACCTAGATGCAAAAATCCTCAATAAAATTCTGGCAAATCAGATACAAAAACATATCAAAAAAATTGTGCACCATGATCAAGTAGGATTCATCCCTGGGATGCAAGACTGGTTCAATATATTGAAATCAATAAATGTTATTCACCACATTAATCGACTTAAAGATGAGAACCATATGATCATCTCGATAGACGCAGAAAAAGCATTCAACAAAATACAGCATCCCTTTATGTTCAGAACATTAGAAAAACTAGGGATAACAAGAACTTACCTCAACATTGTAAAAACTATCTATGCTAAGCCTCAGGCTAGCATCATTCTGAATGGAGAAAAATTGAAGGCATTCCCTCTAAAATCTGGAACAAGATAGGGATGCCCTCTCTCACCACTTCTGTTCAACATAGTTCTCAAAACACTGGCCAGAGCAATTAGACAGACAAAAGAAATTAAAGGCATAAAAATAGGAAAAGAAGAACTTAAATTATCACTATTTGCAGATGACATGATTCTATACCTAGCAGACCCAAAAGGGTCTACAAAGAAACCATTAGAGCTAATAAATGAATTCAACAAAGTGGCAGGATATAAAATCAACTCGCATAAATCAAAGGCATTCCTGTATATCAGCAACAAATCCTCTAAAATGGAAATGAGGATAACCATTACATTCACAATATCCTCCAAAAGAATAAAATACTTGGGAATCAACCTAACAAAAGAGGTGAAAGATTTATACAATTAAAACTACAGAACCCTAAAGAGAGAAATAAAAGAAGATCTTAGAAGATGGAAAAGTATACCCTGTTCATGGATAGGCAGAACTAACATTATCAAAATGGCAATATTACCAAAAGTTCTCTATAGGTTTAATGCAATGCCAATCAAAATCCCAACGGCATTTCTTGTAGAAATAGATAAAGCAATCATGAAATTCATATGGAAAAATAAAAGACCCAGAATAGCAAAAAAAACTCTAAGCAGGAAGTGTTAATCAGGCGGTATAGCGATACCAGACTTCAAACTATACTACAGAGCAATAGTAACAAAAACAGCATGGTACTAGTGCCAAAACAGGTGGGTGGACCAATGGTACAGAATAGAGGACACAGTAACCAATCCACAAAATTACAACTATCTTATATTTGATAAAGGGGCTAAAAGCATGCAATGGAGGAAGGATAGCATCTTCAACAAATGGTGCTGGGAAAACTGGAAATCCATATGCAACAAATTGAAACTGAATCCCTTTCTCTCGCCATGCACAAAAGTTAACTCAAAATGGATCAAGGAGCTTAATATCAAATCAGAGACTCTGTGTCTGATAGAAGAAAAAGTTGGCTACAATCTACATACTGTGGGGTCGGGCTCCAAATTCCTCAATAGGACACCCATAGCACAAGAGTTAATAACTAGAATCAACAAATGGGACTTACTCAAACTAAAAAGTTTCTTCTCAGCAAAAGAAACAATAAGAGAGGTAAATAGGGAGCCTACATCCCGGGAACAAATTTTTACTCCTCACACTTCAGATAGAGCCCTAATATCCAGAGTATACAAAGAACTCAAAAAATTAAACAATAAGAAAACAAATAACCCAATCAACAAATGGGCCAAGGACCTGAACAGACACTTCTCAGAGGAGGACATACAATCAATCAACAAGTACATGAAAAAATGCTCACCATCTCTAGCAGTCAGAGAAATGCAAATCAAAACCACCCTAAAATACCATCTCACCCCAGTAAGATTGGCAGCCATTCTGAAGTCAAACAACAACAAGTGCTGGCGAGGATGTGGGGAAAAGGGTACACTTGTACATTGCTGGTGGGACTGCAAACTGGTGTGGCCAATTTGGAAAGCAGTATGGAGATTTCTTGGAAAGCTGGGAATGGAACCACCATTTGACCCAGCTATTCCCCTTCTTGGTCTATTCTCTAAATACCTAAAAAGAGCATACTACAGGGACACTGCTACATCAATGTTCATAGCAGCACAATTCACGATAGCAAGGCTGTGGAACCAACCTAGATGCCCTTCAATAGACAAATGGATAAAAAAAAATGTGGCATTTATACACAATGGAGTATTACTCTGCATTAAAAAATGACAAAATCATAGAATTTGCAGGGAAATGGATGGCATTAGAACAGATTATTCTAAGTGAAGCTAGCCAGTCCCTAAAAAACAAATGCCAAATGTCTTCTTTGATATAAGGAGAGTAACTAAGAACAAAGTAGGGAGGAAGAGCATGAGAAGACGATTAACATTAAACAGGGATGAGAGGTGGGAGGGAAAGGGAAAGAGAAGGGAAATTGCATGGAAATGGAAAGAGACCCTCAGGGTTATACAAAATTACATACAAGAGGAAGTGAGGGGAAAGGGAAAAAAACAAGGGGGAGAAATGAATTACAGTAGATGGGGTAGAGAGAGAAGATGGGAGGGGAGGGGAAGGGAGGAGGATAATAGAGGATAGGAAAGGCAGCAGAATACAACAGACATGAGTATGGCAATATGTGAAACAGTGGATGTGTAACCAATGTGATTCTGCAATCTGTATACGGGGTAAAAATGGGAGTTCATAACCCACTTGAATCAAAGTGTGAAATATGATATGTCAAGAACTATGTAATGTTTTGAACAACCAACAATAAAAATTAAAAAAATCAAAACAAACTAATTAAAAACAAAATACACATAAGCAAGGAGTGATTGAATAATAACTGAGGATGGAGTAGCCATAATAAATAGAGGACCAGTGATGGAACCTGCAGTCCTGTCTATGTAGACAGAAGACCAAAGTGCTGCTGCAAGAAAAGTTGCACAACAGAATGTAAATATTATGAACTCTCAGGAAGTTAAAATGCTATAATTATCAAAAAACCGAAAGTGAAGAGGGATGAGGACAAATTGGAGAGGAGCTAATCACCTCAAATTACACTGCAGGGAGTTAACAAATGCTTTCTGAAATTGAAACATGAAGCTATTCAATCTGGCTTCCTAATGGTATTCAAAATCTTTTATTCTTAACCGTAAAAGCACAATTAAAAAATTTGGTGGTAAAGGTATATTTACATTTAGCCATTTCAATGTATTTCAGATTATTTTTCTTCTACTAAATTATGCATAATAGGTTAAATATAAATAGTCTGTACAAGTCTATATATACTCTTTATTCTTTTATTTGTGCAGGAATATAATTACATAGCTGTGATGATGTTGACCAGATGTAAAGTTTCATTTTCTTTAGTGTAAAGATTTTGGAGACACTTGTGTTGTTTTGTACATGAACCAGAAGACATCACTGTAAAATCATAAATGTCTCCCATATAAACATTTAAATGTAAAATGATAATGATGAATAAGATAATTATGGAAGGCTTCACATGTCTATTTGTATGAAATAGTGTATATGGGAGAAAGAAAACCTGCACAGAGATTTTCCATGGTACCTGAAAGAGACAGGTAAGGAAATTAACATGCTGTGTAAGCAGAAAAGATTTACTATGCTAGTCTGGCCCCATGGTTTTGTCTCTGAACCCTATAAAAAAGAATTGTATATACAGTATGCAAAACTGGTTGTAAAAAAGAACCGAGTTTGCATCACACAGCTCTGAAGCCAGCAAAATGAACATAAGAAGAGTGGATCCTTGCTCACAGTTTGCTAGTACAGCAGGACTAAGAACTCAGGACTTCTTCATTTTGCTGTGGAGGTACTTGAATTGGAATTATCTGGCAGTAGTTCCTTGGGTATTATTACCAACCTGTCATTCAGAACAGTGTGGTCAGTGGCAGGTAAGGTATCAATTTAACTAATAATCCTTAAACAGGAAAAAATAAACAAAAATAGAGGACAGATAAGTTTGGTGATACTTTACAGGGTTCTAGAGAATTGCACGACATGAATCTGGTTGCTAAGAATCAGTGAAATGTATGAAAGAGCATCCCATTAATAACCTGGACTCATGATACCTTAGGAAACATACTCCATTTACATTTAAAGAAAATGAGTCTGCTAATTACATCTTGAGTTTCTGATATTCAAAGATTTTGTCCCAATGTTAGCCCATGTGCCCTGAAGACTGGGGCAGAATGTAATCATTGCCTTCATTTATATAAGGCAGCCCAAATTCACATCCTTTGTGTCTTTTCTGTTTGAAGGAAATTACGCATTTCATTTCAGTAATATTCAGTGCACAATTCTTTTGTAACAGTAATGATATTAATTTTGAGAGATGCATTGAATTTCAAGATGTTTTGGGGGTAGACTACACTACATTGTGTGTGTGTGTGTGTGTGTGTGTGTGTGTGTGTGTGTGTGTGTATGTATGTGTTGTGGACTGTTTTGATGAGCCAGTTAGAAAAAGTTGATTTTGAAAAGGATAAAGATTGTAAATTTTAATATGTGTAATAGAACTTCAAATAAGTATGACTATTTTGGGTGGTGGTGTTAGGGAAGTCATTTAGCTTAAAGAGTAGATTCAGGTGACAAGATGTGTGTTTATGGGCAACTGCACTTTTATGCAGCAGAAATCTCTTATCGCCTTTCCATGTGTATGATTAAATATCTAAATAACCAAAAAGTAACTTTAAGTAAGAAAACGATATCTGTCAGAGTGGAATACTGGCTAAATATAAAGAAGGCAACCGGCTGTCATTAACAGGGTAGAAATAGATGCATATCAATATTGTACAAAGTAGTGTTTCTCTCAGCTAAATTGAATATTTATAAATACCTTTTAAATTTAATACATTTTTCTACCTGAAAACCACTGGATTTTTGAAATTTTATCATAAACAGAATACATAAAAATGTAAGGGAGATTGATAGGTGTACCTGATTTTTTTTAAATAAGCAATCTCATTTCTCCTAGGATTACTGAAATTTTTCTGTTTTTTCTTAACCTAAGAATTAAGAATTTTGAGAAGTTTTATCAGTTCCACTTTAGTAATGAGAAAATAACATCTGAGAGAAATCGTGCCTGTCTTTTTGAAATAGCAAAATATTCTTTGCAGCAAGAATGAACCACAGCACACATTCACCCATAAGTGAATTGTAATGTGGGAATTGGGTATAAAATACAGATTGTCTCTTTCTTTTTCCTTTATTTATTTATTGTTGCTGTGTGTGAATGTGTAGCAACGTTTCCCAAGGGATAAATGAGTTTCCTTTTACTTCTGTTCTTCAAACCAGACTTCCACCTCTTATGCTTTACCATGCTTCCTCCCTACTGGGAGGCAAACAGCAATGAGAGGAGACAAAGGAAAGAAGCCACAGGGCTGAGGATGGGAGAGGGAGCTTGAAGTTCTCAATCAATGCAGTAGGCTTTGGAAATGTTTCTGAACTTGAGATAAGCATCCCAGGCATGAAGATTAGGAAATCCATCTGCCACCACCTCACACTTTAGTGGAAACAAATTAGTGGACCTTATCTTATTTCCTCCATAGAATTGAGACTCATTCTTGTTTCCAGTTAGAACACCTGTTGTTATACTCCCCCCAATTCCCCTGCTCAGAAGACAAATTGTATGACCCTCCCATTGGCAGAGGTCTTCACAATCTTTCTTTAAGTTGGCTTGTCCAGGAGGACACTAAAACTTGGCCTATATGACTTAGAGAAACTCTCTTTGCTATCCCTGGGCTTGTTGACAGAATGAATTTTCAAAAAAGTTTGTGGTCTGGTATGTTGGCACTCTCCTGTAATCCCAGCAGCTCCAGAGGCTGACACAGGAGGATTGCAAGTTCAAAGCCAGCCTCAGCAAAGCAAGGTGCTAAGTAAGTGATACTCTGTCTCTAAATAAAAATACAAAATAAGGTTAGGGATATGGCTCAGTGATCCTGTGCTGCAGAGTTCAATCCCGGAGAACTGCCCCCCTCCAAAAAAAAAAGTTTCTGCCTGAAACTATTCCCTCCTCCTTCCTAGACTAAGTAATTTCTTGATTTCCACACATAAAATTTTTACTGTTTTCAGATACTAAACAACTTAAAGTGACAACAATCAAAAAAGAACAGTGAAAATAGTTGTGAATGGTGGTGGCTTTCAATCAAGGAAACATATTGATAAATGCAAACATGAGATTTTCTTCCAATTTTTTCCTAGAATCAAAAAAGAAGTATTCTGGGTGAAGTTTTTATGTTTAATTATTTTTAAAAGTTTAACCATGAAAGGGAAGTGTTCAGACATGTGTCTCTTGATTTACATGGGACCAAACTTTGGAAAGTATTATCAAAACAGAATTCCAGTACCTAGAGTGCAATCATATAGTATATTAGTGAAGCTCTATCATTTCACATTATAAAAAAGTCATTGAATATAACTATCATAATTAAAAGTTATATGAAAGTTGATCATTTGATCTCATTTCAGTTTGGTAATAAGGGAAAAAAGAGCTTCAAGTCAATTATTCAAATTATGTTTTCCTATGTAGTCTATTTGCTAATGTATCATATTGGCAATATTAAAATATTATTTTAATCTTAAATAGATTTTCATATTTATGAAAGATTAATATTTTTCTGACTTGTGTATAACAAACTTTCTTTATTTCTCTCTCACTAATTATATTTCCACATATATACACATACCCCAGATATTTGTTTAATAGATTTGGAAGATTTTAATGTACCTGAAAATAGTTACTATCTTCTAAGAGGAATCACACTTAAGCCAAAATAAACAATAACTAAGCTACAATCTTGATGTTTTTAGCATGCTGCTAAATGATAAAATACATATAGAACACATACACACACACACACACACTCTCTCTCTTTCTCTCTCTCTCTCTCTCAAAAGACAAATATTCTGACTTGATTGAAATAAGGTACACCCAGAAATAAATTTTAATTTCCAAATAAAAACTCCTGATCATCTCTTTTAGCAAATACATGTCTATTAAAAATGAAAACATATATAGTATATTCAATTGAAATCACTAATGTGACTCAGCACTTTTTGCAAAAATTATTCAACACATATCAAATGCCCCCTTTATATTTACTATGACTGTGTATTTATATCTCACAGTGAAAATAGAGGGGCAAATTTTATAGACTAACAAAAGCAGCACTGCATTTCAATTCAAAATGATCTTGAATTTGTCAGTTTGAAACTAACCTTCACTGTTTTTCAATTGTCTCACCTTTTTAACTTTAATAGGTTTTTAGCTAACGAAAACTGATACATAAGGAGATAAGGGAATTCTATGCTCCTATTTCAAGCTAAAACATAAGCTCTAAATTATCTTTTACAGTAAGCCAAAGCCAGTATCACATACCTTTCTGGAATGAATTTCTTTCACATACAATGGAAGTAGAAACTCAGATATACCTTCAAGTCGGATTCCCTTCTTGGTGACTCTCAGATTTCCCATACCATCCTACAAGCAATGAAATATATATAGTTCACTTTTAGGTTAATTAGAGGATGAAATATCTGGCCGCAATTTTCTTAGGCCTAAATGGAGGAAACAGTGAGTTCAAATCAGTGATGCTTTAAGGAAAATGAGAGACTGAATCTACTCAATGAATGATTGCAGCACTTTGCATACATACAGAGGGCTCTATTTAAAATGAACAGGAAACAGGATTATAAAGACCTGGTGCTTACTCCTAGCTCTGTCACAGACCAGGATTTACCTATGAACAAATCAACTAATTTCTTCATGCATAAGTTCAATTATAAATTAGGTATAATGATACTTGGAAACAACTTTGCAGAAAGTTCAGAAAATATTGTGACAAGTATACAACTAATTCTATAATATTCAAAGATGCTCATTTGCATACTAATATTTTAACAACTGATGTTCCAGCACTGAAACCATGAATAAACATATATACTGTACTTTAGAAAGAGAAGGAGAAAATGAATACACAAATGTATTGATGAGATGGAACAAAGTCAGTAAAATCAGAGAACTATTGGGAATTAAAGATTTCATGATTGGTAAGAGAGTAAACTATTTATCATGGAAGACAGTGATTGATACAGGCCTTGGAAATGGGGAAAGTTTCAACAGGGGAGGTCTATGAAAAGTAGAACAGAATGAAAATGTTGTTACCATTTAGGAAAAAGCATGCTGTTGGATCCAAATAATGCATGGTTTTCCCACTTTTGACTGTTGGAGGAGAAGATGTTTTGGGGCCAGAGGGGGGAAAAAAAAAAGCCATGAATGCAAAGCCTAAGACAGATTCTAAGAGAAGAAATGCAAAAGGTACTTAAATAGCTTAATGGCTTGAAATGATTGGAGTTAAGCTTCAAGAAGACTAATGAGGCTGAAATACTGCACAGGATTATCTGTTGAAGTCAGTAATAAGGCACAATGTGGTAATAATTGTGAAGAATATGATAGAAGAACAATCTGCAGCCTTGATAAGTAATTTTATTCGGTGACACTGAGAAGAGGAATATTTACGATTAAATCAAGGTTTCATGACTCTGAGTGATTAAGGAAATTCAGTGATTTTCTAAAAATTGGAATAGTGGAATAGTTCAAGGCCAGAACTAAGTTTAGCTTTGGACATTTTTTTTTTTTTTTGGTACAGGAATCTCTGGTTAACTTTATTTTTTTTATTATTAGTTGTTCAAACCATTACAAAGCTCTTGACATATCATATTTCTAGCTTTGAGATATCTTTGCAAAATTTAGATACCTATCACTCAGCATCCCTATAGAAAGTAGATTGGGAATGCTAGTTGATTAAGGCATATTAAAATCCTTCATGAAGATAAGCAAGTTCCATGTGGCAAGATGTATATCAAAGCAAAGAGAAATTCCTGGAGAAAGACTTGTTCTGTGGCTTGGAAAGAGGTGTTCCATACTTTCACGGAAGTTTTAATCAGAATAAATGGAAATGGGTGACTATGACTATCTCACCTTGTACCCCTCATCCCCCCTGCCAAAAAAAAAAAATTCAATGAGGTATTATAACATGAAGATGTTGCTGACAGAAAACATTTATGCAGAAAAGATTTGGTGATGTTAAAATGAAAAGAGAAAGAGAAAGAGAAACAAATAGAGGAAAAAAAGATCATGAAGTGGTGAGGTCTCACTCTTTCCTGAGAAGAAAATCATAGATTCAGTGGAATTAAACTTGAAAGGAATATAAAGGAATTAGTTTCTTGAGGCAAGTGAAGAAGTTTCAAGGTGACACAAGAAATGTCTAGTAGGTGACCAACCTAACAGAAACACATAGGAGAATTTCAAGCAGTACTGAAGGTTTAACTTCGATGAGAAAACAGGTATGCTTTTGTTAGAAAGATGACTTCTCTGAGATGCAGCTGGGTTGCAGAAGTTTTATAGTATCATTGTTCACTTATGAAAATGAAAAGTACCTCTGATTAAATGACATGGTGACTCTTTTACTTGCTCTAAATTAGTGAGGTTTTGCGAGATTATGCCCATCTACAAAATAGAAAATGGCAGAAGTAACAGTGAGAAAGACTCAAAATGAAGATTTATTAACCCAGAAGGTCAGAAAGTCATAAGGAGGTGGACTTCTAAAGTAGTGAGAAATGATCCTCCTCAAATGACTGGCTATTACTTTCTTTATCAGGTAGCAAGCAACAAGTAACAGCTGTGTTGGGCTGCAAAAATAGAAAAGAGCCAAAGAATAGTACATGGTGATATTTATGATCAGATTCAATAGAGTTAAGAAATCTGAGAACTGTTAATAAAAGTTTATTTTTATTATCTTCAGAAAATGGAACTTTGGATTTTGAGATCTGGAAGGTGAGAAATTTTCCAGAGATAATAAGGCCTAAAGAAGATCCAAGCAGTTGTGGCAGAGGAAGACTAAGTGCAGAATTCTCAGGGAATTCAGAAAGCCAAGAAAAAAATGTTTGTGTATATATACACATATACATACGCACAGCACACATACATATACATATATAACATATATATATATATATATATATATATATATATATATACATAAATATATATACAAATTTGTGTGTGTGTAATCTATAATATGATATGGCTTGAAAAAATTATTTGATCACAGAAGGATTTTCTATAATTAAATCTCACACAGTGACTATCCATATGTAATCTCAAAAGCTTGCTGGAAGGAGGAAGTGTTCTGAAATTGTCCCCACTGAGTTTCTATGGAAATACCCAGTGTTATTATTAAATTATCTCAGGGCAATAGAAACAAATGCTATCACAAATGAAATTCCCTTTTCAATATTAGTGTTAAAAATGCTTCAATAAGCTGATCATCAATAAGATAATTGGGCATTCAAAGTTAAATGTGATACTGTTTATGCTATATGTATATTTAATTTGGGAATGTCTTCAGTCTCAAGCTAAGTAAAATGTCTCCTTCCATTTTCTACATAATATATGATTTAAGTTACATAAATAATTGTATTTCATTAGATAAAAGAGAATTTCCCTGCATAAGTGTAAGACTGTTGTTATGATAATATAATCTAACCTGGTTTACCATGTCTGTATTTGTCTCATTTCTCTTGTTTTCTATGAAGGAAAGATTTCCAAAAAATTTCCATATTATCTAAATGCAGTTGTAAAATACATAACAAATATGTGTGTGTGTGTGTGTAATTAACTCAATCTTCACATGCATGAATAAAGTCCACTGATAATTTATGAGATGATGAAATAATTCAGTGTCCAGTCTACAGAAACACCAAGAAGTGATTTTATTTTTATAGTCACTATATCTTCCTCGTCCACTGTCTCTTGGTCCTATCTGAAAGGAAGAAAATAATTTCTGAATTTTCTATTAAGAACGACATCACCAAAATACCACAAGATAACAGAATCTAACATAGGTTTGTCTCAAGACTATCTTGGTTTGACAACTTCTTTCTATAATCTCGACTAACTAATATTGGTGCTTCAAATTTTGTCTTCTACAAATGGAATAATCTGGAGCAGTAGCTGTAATCCAGCCACTGGGGAGGCTGAGGAAGGTGGAACACATAAGTTCAAGGCCAGCCTGGGCAACTTAGTGAGACCCTATCTCAAAATAAATTTAAAAAGGGTTAGGGCATGTAGTTCAATAGTAGAGGCCTCTGGATTCACTCTCTAGTACATAAAAAAAGATAAAACAAATTATAACAGAATTTATTTGTTTATTGCAGGATTATTTGAGAGGATGTACAAAGCTTAAAACAGTTCCTAATTTATGTGACTATACTTAATAGTTTTAACAATTATTGTTAAATTTAATAATTATTTAACAATGTTAATAATAACAATTATTAGACTGGGGTTGTGGCTCAGAGGAAGAGCACTCACCTAGCATGTGTGAGGCACTGGGTTCGATCCTTAGCACCACATAAAAATAAAATAAAGGTATTCTGTGCACCTACAACTAAAAAATAAACTTTGAAAAAATAATAACAATTATCAATATTTTATTTAAAAGTTTTAATTTTGTCTCATGATAAAAATACATATTTTTTTAATATCCAGAGGGTTTATCATTCAACTGCAGGAGAGTCTACATCAAACTTTATAACCATTAGAATTATGATGTTTTTATTCATTTTTCATAATCTCATGTTAGTACAGTCTGAATGTGTTCCCTCCAAAATTTGGAATTTTACAGTCTATGTGATAGTATGGTTGAATCAACTTTAAGAAGTGATGTGGCCATGAGAGGCTCCTCTCTTGTGAATGAGAGTAAAGAACTTGATAAGAGTGGCATTATACATGTATATTTTCTCTTGCTTTTCTGTCAATTCTATGTGAGGACACTGTGTTCCTCTCCTTTTAAGGACTTATCCAGGCACCATCTTGGAAGCAGAGAAGTCCTAACCAGACAAGTGAACCTGCTGGCACCTGTATCTTAAAATATGAGAGAAGAAATTTCAGTTTTTCACAAATTAGCAAATGTCAGGTATTTTGTTATAGCAACACAAACAAACGAACTAAAGATGCTTGCCACTTATTTACTTTCAATGGACAGTGTAGAATCATTTTGGAAAGGGTGGTAGAGTCAGAGTTTGAAACTTGATTTTACTACTTACTGTTGATTTTCACATAGTGTTAAATCTATCTAAAACTAAATAAGTTTTATGAAAATATCAGAAAAATGATGATATTCCTCATGGGGATATTTATAATAATTAACTGAGCTAGACTATGAATTGCTCAGTATTAGGCCTGTTATATATTTTTTCTTTTGTTTTTGTTTTTTTATTTGTTCTAATTAGTTATACAGACAATAGAATGCACTTTACTCAATTTCTCATTCTTTTGGTTGTACGTGATATAGAATCAACACCAGTTGTGTAGTATATGTACATAGAGTAATAATTTTTGATTCATTCTACTATCATTCCTAACCCCATACTACTTCTCTTTCCTTTACCTCCCCTCTACTTAATGCAAAGTAACTCTCTTCTTCCCTAGCCACACCTCTACCTTATTGTGAATTAGCATCCACCTATCAGAGAAAACATTTGGCCTCTAGTTCTTGGGATTGGCTTAGTTTTGCTTAGCATGATATTCTCCAGTTACATCCATTTACAGGCAAATGGCATAACTCCATTCTTCTTTAAGACTGAGAAATACTCCACTGTGTATATATACCACATTTTTTAATCCATTCATCTGTTGAAGGACACCTACATTGGTTCCATAGTTTAGACGTTTATTAATGATGTTATCATTATAGCTTATTGAAAGTAAATATTTTATTTCTTTTATTATTTGTTCTTTTTAGATATACATGACAATAGAACATATTTTGACATATCATACACGCAGGGAGTACAAATTCCCATTCTTGTGGTTGTACATGATGGGAAGTTAGTGGTCATGTATTCATACATGCACACAGAAAAGTAATGTCTAATTCATTCTACTGTCTTTCCTACTCCCATTCCCCTTCCCTTCATTCCCCTTTGTCTAATACTTCTAATACTTCACATTAAGTTTAAAATCCACACCCAGAATTTTGTAGTGATCTGTACTTACTTTTTTTGAGGGGGGAGGGTACCAAGGATCCAAGGATTGAACTCATGGGCACTTGACCACTGAGCACATCCCAAGCACTATTTCGTATTTCATTTAGAGACAGGGTCTCACTGAGTTGCTTAACACCTCACTTTTGCTGAGGCTGGCTTTGAACTTTCGATCCTCCTGTCTCAGCCTCCCAAGCTGCTGGAATTACATGTGTGGGCCACTGCACAGGGCTCTGTCCTTACAGTTCTTAAAGACTTTGGGACACCTGGTATGAAGGGTTTCTTGAATGTTAGCTACACCCAAGTTCTAAGATAGTCCTGAACAGTTAATGTGATTGTCAGAGTAATAAACATGTTGATAGGAAATTGAGAAAAAAAATAATGGATGTTTCCATCAAAAAATACAGAAAATGTGATGTATGATTTCTTATTAAAAAGTTTTTAAAAGATACTTAAAAGAAAGTACTGGCCACATGCAAATTAAAAATAAATCATAGATTTTTTTTTCTAGTTAAAACAAGAAATTTTTCTTCCAAGTTACTAATAAATATCACAAATTTCAAAAGAAATTGGATAGGAAGGAAGGTAAAAACGTGTGTTTCTATAATTTCTATCATGTACTGGTATTATACATTCTACACTTCCATTCGTATGAGGAAATGACCTTAATGAGATAGTCAAAAGTCAGATTGGAGTCCAGTATGATTGTCTGTGGAGGTCTAACACCAGTCAGTGTCTAGGAGGGCTCATTGTTCCTGCAGGTGAGCGAAAAAGGACTTCCAAGAATGGCTAACAAGGGTTGGGTGGGGGGAAACTGGCCACTTCCCTTATGTCCCATCTTTAGGTTGAGATGAAAACAGAATGAATTTGGTTGTGAAGTAAAGGCACCATAGTCTTAAAACTTCTGAAATTCACTTGTACAACTGGCACTCGGCATATCCCATATATATTTCCCTGCTTGTAGTCCCAGCCTGGCCTCCATACTGTCCTGGCCTGTGGCTGTGAAAAACATGTGAGTAATACAATTCCCAAACCCTCTCCATTGAGTCCTCCAAGTCCCATTTTGGGGATCAGTAAATAATATGGTGGATTTTTTTTGCCCTGGTGTTGAACATAGTTATTTGTGAGATCTTGGGAATTAAATATTATTAATAAAGTAAAAGAAAATGCATGGTGAAGTGGAACTATCATATTATGAAGGTATAATTCACATTTAAACTTTTTGTTACTTATTTTTAATGTACACTATATTACTAAATGTCCATTTAATTTCCAATCCCTAATTAAAGAAGAGAAGGTTCTCTTTAGAATAGCCATGAATTTCCTTTTTCTCACCTTGTTTGATGCCCATGTTATTTATATTTTATAATGAGCTGTTTTTTTCCAAGAATTAGAAAAAGAAAAAAACAAAATGTTGACAGCCCGCTAAATAATTGTGTTTTTACTATGTTGCTTGTTGTAATCCTTTACCTTATTTTCAAATTTAATTGGTCTTCCTTCCCTACATATTATTAGGAAATAATCTCTAAAGTGATATGAATTGATAGATTTAGAAATATTATCTGTAATTTACTTGAATAGAAATCTTTTTAGAGATTGTTTTTAATAATATGACTTTTATCATCTGGAACATGACTTACTACTTTTTTTCTCTGTCAATAGTTGTTTCATAATTTAGGTGTCATTAGTTGTCAGAGTTTTAAGAGAGAATTTTAAATGTATTCATATATTAAATATGAAAATAAATATTATACTTTTCTCTCTCATTATATGTATGCTTTAGCTCTATGAATGATTTTTAAAATGCATAAAAAATTAAATTGAATTTATTATCCAAAGTTTCTTCTACTGATCTCACTATTACCCAATATACATTTTCTTCTTATTCTATCAACATATCACTAGCATCATGAAACATATATATAATTGTTTAATTATAAATACAAGATAAAAATTAATAAAATAAAATTTTAATAATCTATTAATCTGGCAAGGCAGATAGAATCACAGTCATGGAGCATACAGAATAGAAATGATGCACTCAATGAATACTATGAGTCTATAATAAATAAAGATTCTGTCCAAAAAGTACCCTGTAACTTGACATATAAAAGGCAAAATTTACTTACTTATGGGCATATGCACACATACTATATATATATATATATATATATATATATATATATATATATATAATTTATATAAATGCATGCACACACGGAACATTTTATGTGCATATATATATGAAAAGTTCACACAAAATAATGGAAACCATATCATGCCTATTTAATATACTAGGAATATTTGGAATACATACATATTTATATAAAATAGTCTTAAGAAAATGTAAGTTTCTGCACAGAAAAACCTGAAATCTCAATCTAGTAAAAATTTAGGTCATATCCTCCTAATAGTAATTATGTAAGGAAATTTAAATATGAATGAAGCGACATCATTGTGTTGCCTAATTTAAAGTTAAGGTTACATCCTAGGAATAAGGTCAATAGTCGTGAAAGGAGACAGAGAACTTCTTTGAAGGAATACTAAAGAAAAAACAAGGCTCTGGGGGCTGAGGAAGGAGGATCAAAAGTTCAAAGCCAGCCTCAGCAAATTAGCTAGGCCCTAACAAATTAGCAAAAACTTGTCTCAAAATAAAAATATTTAAAAATAAAATAATGGGCCAGGGATATGGCTTAGTAGTTAAATGCCCCTGAGTTCAATCCCTGGTGGCCCCATATCCCCCAAAGAAGAAGGAAAAATAAAAAACAGGATGCTTTTTGAAAGCATATGATAAAATTTGATGGTAAGTGGAGACAAGTGCAAGGAACACCAGTCATTTGACTTCAGGAAAATGATACGGTAGTAGATTAATAATAACGCTTTGTACTCTGAAGTAATTCCATGTACTCAATAAATGAATGGCTGGGAAACTTCCATATGTTAATCTTTTAACAAGAGTATAAAGCCTAAAGATTTGCTATTATACGATTATCTTTTCCAACTGTGTTTAATAGAATACTGGAATTATAACAGACTGGTGATAAAAGAGTTCTATTTTTCAAATCAATTTAGAAAACCATTGCACGATACATTCCCACTCAGAAATTCATAGTATTAAACACTGAGAAGTCTGAAGTAAAGAAACATGTTTCCTTTCGTAAATATGGAGTTCCCACACACTTTGTCCAATGGGCCTCTGTTTACTCACCCATCTTTTGAGGTAGGTAGAATAATGTCCCTGTGAATACATTGTGAAAATTCTGGACTGATCATTCATGTTTTTCCAAATTGTCAATAAAGATCTATTAAAAGGAGGTGCATTACTTAGCAAGGAACATCAAAAAGAAGATATTTAAAGAGTTAATAGTTCCCATGTCTTCCCAAATGTTTATTGAGAGCCCACATAGAGTACCATTCAATTCTGTTATAATTGGTTTCCAAGCTATAGTTAAATGCTGGAAAGAATGTACTGAATGCTGCTAGAAATTTGATCTGACTTATGAATTTTACTTCTTATTGTCAGTAAAAAAAACAGGAGAAGGAGTTAATACTGAGCATGCTTTTAGGCTTTTGGTTTTTGCATGAGATACTTGTCAATTATTATAAGGATGATTTAACTCTTTAAAGGAGGATCAACTCTTGCCTTCAACAGAATCACGTTTCTGAACTTTTAATTTCTTTTCTTTTTCCTTATTCCTATTTTTTTTTTCCTGGAGATGGAGCCTGAGTCTTTCACATGCTAAACTATCATTCTCACATTGCACTATACCCCCAGCCTCATTTCTGGACTTGTAAATTAAGGGTAGGACTTTAAGGTATGGTAACTTCACAAGGTACTACTCAAGGTAAGGTCAAGAATTCCATCTGGGGTTTTATGGCAATTATCTTTCATTTCCACCTTTACTATGGCACTAAGCATAAGGGATTATAATACTTTAGCAGATACTGAGATAATAAGACATCACAACAACCCTAAAAACAGACAAGTTCTTTTGTTACTTTTAGTTAAATGATTTTAAAAATGACATAAAGTGAATTTTATGCAGAACTAAGGTAGTTGGCCAGAAGTATAGTCTTCTCATTCTTAATCATGCTACTGTAAGAAGTGAAGATGCAATCTACATTTATTTTATTATGTGACCTCAGTAAGAAAATCCTAATAATCTTCATTATTATATCTACATTAATTTATAAAACTATTTCTTAAATAATTTATTTTTTTTGGTACTTGTGGTGGAACCCAGGGGTACTTAATCACTGAATTATACCTCTAGCCCTTTTATTTTTTATTTTGAGATGGGATCTTGATAAGTTGAGGAGGCTGGCCTCAAACTTGTGATCCTCTGGTTTCAGCCTCCCAAGCCACCAAGATTACAGTCATGCTCCACCACTCCCAGCTAAATTATTTGCTTTGTTTGTTTGTTTATTTTCATAATTTAGTTCATTTACTAGGATATATTTTTCATTTGGCCCACAGGTACATTATGTTATTCTGAGGAGAGAAGTTAAATTAAATGAATTTAATTTAACTATATTATTATATATTATATATTATTATATATATTATTAATTAAATCATTCTTTTAATAACTGAAAAATATCTCATGTAAAAACCAAAAGGCTAAAAGCATGCTCAGGATTCACTCCCTCTCGTATTTTTTTTACTGACAATAAGAAGTAACATGCATAAATCAGATCAAATTTCTAGCAGCAGTCAGTACATTCTTTCCAGTATTTAACTATAGGTTGGAAACCAAATTATAACAAAATTCAATGGTACTACATGTGGACTCTCAATAAACATTTCATGCAGAAATGCAAAGGGTCAGATCTCAGCTAAATCTTTACAATTGTCCCCAAAACTTCCTTGAGGTGACCTTAGATTTCCATCCATCTCACCCTGCATTTGTTTTTACTAAAACATGTAATCTAGAATCCTTTGTCTATATGATAAGTTCTATTAAAGATACTGGCCCATTTGGAAAATATTTAACATGAGTTTACTTTTTTCCTACATTTATCTTTCATTTTATTTTATTATACTTCCAAGTGGCACTGATTGTAAGGTTTGTCGATTGTTTATAAAATATCACTGCAGGTGTCAACGGGTAATGGAGCCCTTCTTGTGGGAACTACCCCCCTTTGGTGGACTCCAACTGCTTTCATCAATGAAACACAGCAACTGCCATGTCCTTACTGGGTTCTGACCTGTTTACCATAAATGCTTCAAGCAAACATCACTAACTTAAACCCAAGCCAGGTCAATAAGAGGCATTTACTAATGTTTCTTGAATTAAGTATAAACTAATAATAGTAGACAGTTAAGTAGTCTCTTTGTATACAGACCTGGGAACCAACTGTGATCCCACTTTAAGTTGTATAGAGAAAGCCTGCTTGTAGTTAGAGAGACCACTGTACTCAGGAAATAATAACTCATCTGTACTCTCAGTGCATCATCTGGTTACCACTATTCTACTTTCTTTCTCTGTAAATTTTATTGCTTTATGTACTACAAATAAACACAGACAATATTTTTTTTTGCTTCATGTCTGACTTATTTCCATTACCATAATCTTCAAAGTTCATTCAAGTTGTAGTATGTGTCAGAATTTCCTTCCTGTTTAAGGCTAAATCATATTACATGTTACGCATGTATCACATTTTGTGTATCTGTTTATCCGGCAATGAACACTTGGGTTTCCTTCCCCTTTTGCTCCAGTAAATAATGTTTCTAGGACTATGGGTGTACAAACATCTCCTTGAAGTTATGCTTTCAATTCTTTGGGGTATATGCCCCAAATCAGATTTTCTGTGCATATGTCAATTTTATATTGAGTAATCTCATACTGTTTTTCATGAGCTCTGGACCATTTTAAATCTCCATAAGCAATGCACAAGAATTTCAGTTTCTCCATATTCTGATTAACACTTATTATTATTTTTTAAATAATAATTATCCTAACATGCATGAAGTAAAATAACTTACTTTTTGGGTAGTAGATTTGAAGGGCCACGCTGCTGTAAAGAAGAAATGTTTATATTTTAAATCTCTTGTTCACTGGCTTTTCCCTTAAAGCTCTTGCCAACTTAAATGGCTCAAGAAAAGAGACTGGATCTAAGAAGCTGGCGGAGAACATATAAGTAGAAGAAGCAGCAAAACTGTAGCTTTATGATTCTGGTAAATCAAACATTAAATTCTAAGACTATTGAAGCATTCAAAAATTGCAGGAATAAGATGCCAGAGAAAAGGGAAGTGAGGAAAACAATCTTGGACTCCATACAGGATTTTTCACAAATCATTTGCTAACTATTAGGTTACCTAGGAAGAAGTTTAGAAGCTGAACTATAAATATCTGAGAATTTCATGGAAACTTTCAGAAGTTGCATTATGCTGGAGAACAAAAATCAGATTTTAGAACTTGGAAGGGTAAGGAGACCTTGTACATATGTTCATCTGAGAACTGTACAGGGTTTTATCATAGAGAGGGGATGTACTGGAGTTAGCAGAGACTTACAATATCTGAATCCTAAAGTCGAGTGATCTTCCATCTTGGCTTTACTGAGAAATGAACACAGAGAAGTCTTCTCTATATAAAGACAACATTGTCAAGAACATCTATAATTTTTCAGACACTAAGTATAGAATTTTTCAGAAATGTCAACCCCAGGAAGAATGAATAACAAAAGGGGGAAAAATGATGCACACAGGCAACAGGTGACCCAGCTGTTTGAAGGGTCAGAGAGTGATCCAGATTAATCATGATTCAGATATTTAATAAAATATGGAGCAGAATAGAAAATATCATTGAGGAACTGCAATCCACAGAAGAAAATAAAGTGAAAAATCTCATAAATGAACAATTCAGCAATTAATACTGAGAACTTGACAAATGAATCTAATAAGAGATTGGAAACAGCAATAGAAAAAGACAAAGAAATGAATAAGAGTTCATTGGCAAATACACAGATTGAAACCAAGGCACCAATTGAATGAAAAATATCGAAATGAGCAGAATAGATATATGCAGCATAAGGAAAAGATCTGAGCTTCTTTAATTAAAGAATAAAGTATGATGCATTTATCAAACAGATAACCAATAACAACTCAGGAAAGCCTACAAAACTAAAACTGGGGCAGGGGGGTGGGGAGAAAAGGATACCATAGGTGGAATTAATAAAAATTAAAAAGGAAGAGACAATCTTCAAATTGGCAACAGAAATATAGATAGATAAAAAGTACCAGCAAGATTGGCAATTAACTTGACCACTTATTCAAATGATTTATAAAAATTAGAATACTAATAAATAACATCTTAGAAACCTGAAATAAAGTGGTTTCCAAACTAAATTTCACAACAAATGAAGTAAAGTCCTAGCCAATGACAGGGAAAGAATAAAAGAGGGAATGAATATTTTGGAAAAGAAGAAATAAATTTTTTGATCTGGTGATGACAAGATTGTAAATGCAGAGGATTGAAGTAATTCACAGATAAATTATTGTAGCTCATATAGTGACTTTAACCTAAATTGGTGGGTGAAATTTTCAATTGGTTTTTAGATATAAGAATAACTGTAAGTGACAATAAAATCAAAATAAGACACCAGTGCAAACCAATCACAATCACTAAATCTATAAGCAAAAGTTGAAATGCTTAATAGAAAATGAGAAGCAATTTTAATTTATACATTGCTGGTATGTGTAGAATATGGTAAGACTAGCTTTTGTCTATCATAGCTTTTGTCTAGATATACACACTGGCAAAATAAAATAAAAGCATAAATACAAGTACACATGTGTACACAATGTATCCAAAATCTGTAAAAAAAAAATCCCTATAGGACAGTAACAGGCATCACAATAGAAAAATGGGCAACTATACTGCACTGGAACTTCATAGAATACCAAAATCAACATAAACTTATAGAAAGGTTCTAACTTCAGCCATCTGGAATATGGCAATTAAAGCAGGCATTACTATACAGTCACTAGAGTTGGAAAACTTAAAAAGATGGCAGTACTAGAGTTGGTGAGGACAAATTATCTAGAATCCTCATATACTGCTGGCCAGAATATCTGTGAAAGTATATTTGTATGTTGGTTCATCTACTCAGGATGCTAAATCCTAGAATACACAGACACACTAATTAGGTAGGGGGGAAAGTGACCTTCCAGTTCTTTTCCTAAGATCCTATGGCTCACGGATTGGCTTCTAAGAGTCAAATAAAACAATATTAGTATTCCTCAAATAATGACATGTATTATTCAAGTGATAGATGTCATTGTACATCTATTATGATTCATACCAATAGTATGTACAAAACAGAGTGAGCCCTTATGTGAACTATGAACTTTACTCAATGAATTATCTAACAATATTGGCCCATCAAGTGTAAAAAAATGGACCACACTTATAAAAGATGTTAATAATAGGGGAAATGGGTTGGAGAAATGACCATGTAAGATGTCTCTGTACTTTCTGCTTACTTTTTTTGTAAACCTAAATAAACCAAAAATAAAGTCTATTATAAATTTTAAAATTCCACTACAATATTTTAATATCCTTATGACTAAAATATTACATTTAAAGGAATTTTTAATAAATTTTTAATTTAAATTTGTCTTCTTCAGGTAAAAAAGAACCTGTATTCTTTTACTTTGAGTTGGGTAATTTAATAGAATTCTAAGAAAATGGTGAAACAGAAGTATTTATAAAACGAGAATTAGAATATTAGAGAGATTGGCTAGTTGAATGTAGTCAGTGTTTCAAACCATTGAATTATATAATTCATTCTATAAGAAATATTTTTAAATATACATGTCAAATGCATATAAGAAATCTCTCACTCATCTCAGTACAAAATATAACATTATACTGGAAGTTGCAGAAGTAAAACAAAAATAAAACTTTAGCTACATTAGATGATAAAATTAATATTAGTTGACAATAGAATAAGATGAAAACATGTTAACATGTTTAGTAATTGTTGTGGTTAATGGTCTAGACAAAACAATATTTTGTCCTCCTTTGCAATATACACAAATTGTGTATGTGTGTGTGTTTCTCTGTATATGGGTGCATATGACTTTTTTATACTATTAATAGAATTGAGGTTATTTCCTCTTTTCTCTCTTATACACACTATGTTTAAGACAATAACTTTTGATCAAATCTTTGTGAATAAGTCTTCTTTCAGTTTCTTTACTTTTTCTTAATAAAGTGCTTATCCTAACACCTGCTAAAGAAAACTAATGCACCTGTCCCTAATCCATTGTAGAGAATATTAGCCTTAGTTACTTGCCTAAGGCTATAATTTCCTATTAAAATTCCAGCTGAGAGAAATTATATGATTTTAAAGAGCACAGTAAAAGAAGAAAACTAGCCATTTTTTTCTTAAAGTCTACATTCTAGCACTTGATAGAGCCTGGCAGCTGAATGGCTCCATATTGAGATAATACAAATGTAGCCTCTAGCAGAATTATTGTGCTGAAGTGAACTTCAAGACAGCATCTTCAGCTTTTACTGAGAATTCCTACAATAACCAGCTACAGGAATTTTACTTCTTAAAGTTCCATAAAACTTATGTTGAATACATTTTCTATTACATCATTTGTTGTTCTCCATATGTGAGAATTTTTCTCAATAACTTCATAATAGAAAAAAAAAATCTTAGTGTTCTTTAGAAAACTGGCATACATTTTCTCTTCTTACAATATTTTAGTTATTTCATTTTCCTTCTCTTTTAGTTTGCCACATTTAGGTTTTATTTAGTCATGAAAATTATCATGGTTGTCACATTTAATTTTTTTCTCCCACACATTTTATTTTTAACTTTGTTGATCCAAGGACAGATACTTCATAAAATAAGCCATTATGGATTATTTTATAATAGAAAATGAATGTACACATACACAGTCTTGTGCTACTTAATGAGGATACATTCTGGAAAAGGCACTGTGAGGCAGTTGCATCATTGAGTGAACAACATAAAGTGCATTTACGTGAACAGATGATCTAAGGTCACTTGAGAATTCAATCTTGCAGGACCCACTGTTGTATACTTAGTCCATCATTGACCAGTTGGTTATTTTGTGGTGCATAACTGTATATGCCTCAGGATTAAGTGAAGTAATATTTCCAAATTTGTAGAGTAGTTTTAAAATAAATGTTGTTTAAAATAAATGTTGTCATGTTTGAAATTCACTTTGGGGCATAGGGAGAGAAACTCAATGAGCTAGATCTTTATCATTTAGTGTTGCTGAAACTTAGGACATATTTTTTTTAATCAAATTTCTTAGGAAAAACAAAAACAAACAAAATAAAATCTCAACAACTTGGTTGAAAGAAGATACTTTTTACAAAGTTAAATAACTCTCATTGCATTTTACTATTATTTTTAAACACATAGACATACTATAAATTTGAAAGAATCACAAAAGCACAGCTTAATGATATATTGTGTCGAAGAACAATTCTTTAATCTCTACCCAGATATAGAAATAGATCATCATCAACACTCCAGGATTCTTTGTAGATCCCTTGAACGTCAAAACCTCACTAGTGGCACCAAAGGTCACCACAAATGTGACTCTGATATAGAATATTTTTTGTTTTACATTTTTACTTTCTAAAAATCTCATCTCAAAATATAGTAGTCATCTGTCTCTGAACTTTAGAGTCATGTAGTATAAATCATTTTGTGTCAGTCTTCTTTAGTCAATAATGTGCTTCTAAGACTTAGCCATACGGCTGCATGAAGTTCAGATTCAATAATATGAAAATATATTCCACTGTATAAGTAATCCATGATTTATTTATCCATCCTACTTCTGATTGATCTTTGAGCTGCTTTCAGATTTGAGCTATTAAGAATAACACTTCTATAAGTAATACAGAATATTTCTATCAAAACAAAAGTCAACTTTCATAGACATACAGTTAGAAATGCATAGTTACTAAAATTAATTTCATACCAATCAACAAGTATTTGTGTAGTCAATTATCAGACACCAGTTACCTTCTAAGCCAGGTCAATGACTAGAACAAGTCAACACCTAGAAACTACGTGTTGATTCTTTTGCATTATCCCTTTCCCCTCACTATTGACCAAACATAACCACAATTTTTATTTTTATAGTAATTTGAGACTTTATAACCCTCTATACCAAACTGATCATTTAATTCCATAGATTGTGCTTCATAGATCTGTGAAAATAATACTTTCTGTCATAGTCTACATTGTGTGTTGTTTTGAGGAATAAACTTCCACCAAGGCTTAATGACATATTTATCCTCCACTTTGTATCCAGAACTCATTTGTTCAGTTTCAAAAGGAAATTTTATCATGGTACACTATTCTAAAATCATTCAATGGCTCTTCATAGGTCAAATTATGAAGGTCAAGATCCTTAATATTATGTATAGGACTGGTAATAATGTTTTCTGCATTCTTCCTGAACCAGCTTTTCACTTCTGTTCCTTATCAAACACTGTGGTTGAGTGAGATGTCATTCTGTAAAGTGTATAAACAACCTAAAAGTCTCCACCAATTTTCTTACACTGTATGTAGATTTTTATACCTATAATTATAGAAAATAGAATACTATTTGGGGCTCGGATGTGGCTCAAGCAGTAGCGCGCTCACCTGGCATGCGTGTGGCCCGGGTTCCATCCTCAGCACCACATACAAAGATGCTGTGTCTGCTGAAAACTAAAAAATAAATATCAAAAATTCTCTCTCTCTCTCACTTCTCTCTCTCTCTCTCACCTTTCTCTTTAAAAAAAGAATACTATTTATCTATAAAAGAACACAAAATATATGTATCTAGTTAATAAAATTCCAAAAAGTATGTAGATATGTGTAACTACCACTAATTATACTGTACTTTGGGTATATATTTTCATTTCTGTCTACTCCAAAAGACTGAAATATTTTTGAAGTACAGACATTATATCTCACATCATTTCATTCCCAATGTTAAACCAATATCTGAACTGAAACTGAAACTGAGCTCAGTTTTATATCAGCATATATTTGCTAAATGAATGAACGGTCAATAAATATAAGACTTGGCATATTCTCTCAAGGAGCTCACAAAGAGTTGGTGAGATAAATCTAACACAAATGAAAATTCAAAAAATGATGTGGTACAAAGAGAATATAAGCTTCTACATTCTCAAGAGACATTTTCAGCTTTTATAAAAGATTAAAATATCAATTTTTCTCAACCAAGTTCATGAAATACAAACACCAATTTCTAAATTCTTATAATCTCTTCATTAGATATATTTTTAAAAACTACTACAGAGCTTTAAGGACTTCTATGCATATGTAGAAAGGTATACACTAACAAAATTTGACTACATTTATGTAAGAAGTTCATTTTTACAATCCTAGGGTCATATAAAAACTTAGATTCATGTTCCAAACTAATAGTAAATATCAAAGATTTTGTTTTTAATTTTAAGAAATAACCATTTTCTATAGAAACAACATTGTGAATCATGGATAGTTTTCAGATTATCTCACTTATCTCTGTTTTTATATTTAACATATGAGTATGTTGTGAATCATACAAAACCAATAAGTACCCTAGTCAATATGCATAGCCATGTCCTAATGGAAAAATCTATTCACATTATTAACATGGGTTGCCTATAACCACCTTGATAGTTTTAGCAGAGGGAGACAGCAGTTTTCTTCATTTTTCTTCTTCCTTTTTTCCAATAATCTATGTGATGAAATTAAAAAATAATCTCATTATGTACCATCATCCTATATGGAACTGAAAATGTGTGCTTTAATGGGTTAACTAAGTGCAGCATTAATCCATAGTTATCCTCTAAAATGTGCTCCCCTTTTATCTTGTATGGTTGTGGCTTGGAAAAAACCACCCACAAGGGGATGAGATTCTTCTTACACTTTGTTTTGCATCAAAATATGATTTTTGAGACTAGTTCTTACCATGAAACAAAAGTGTAGATTTAGAATTTTTGAGAAGCAAACCTCTCCCATACAACTACAAATAAAAGACTCTGAAATCTTAGAGGGTGATGGAATAAGAATGTGAAAAACTCTGGTATTCCTGATTTACTATTTGAAGAAAAGCCATTTATTAAACAAGAATATATCCATTTTGTGTCTGAATGACTGAGAAATAAACTTTACTATGTTAAAACTCTGAAACTGCAAGGTTTAATTTTTAAAGTAATTTCTATTTCTCTAATACACCTCTCATGCCTCAAAATGTATCTTCTGCAATACAATAATAGTCCAATTAGATATGCCATGAAAAAGCTCTATAACCAAATAAATTGGAAATTATATATCACATTTAGAGACATACTATCTCACATTTAGAGACACATAATCTCACATACTATATGCAGGACTATTAAAAATCTGCAGAGTTGTATAGCTTCAAACATTTTTAAAACTATGCTTAATCTAGTAATTCCCAAACTTATTGGAGAATTATATCGTTTATGGAAAAAGAACTATTAATGTCCTATATAATTATTCTTAAGAAGAAAACATTTTGGAAACTATTTCCTAAGCCAAATCATTGATAATATCTACCATGAATTAGAAAAGAATTTTAAATAGGGCATTGGAGTGATTATTGGGGTAAGGTTTCAGGGCTAGAAAAGGAAAATTATGGGTCATTGACTTGTTTATGAAAGAAAAAGAGTCTCTGAAAGGAATAGGAGATCACTAGGTAATTTTCCTAAAAAAAAAATGATTTGGAAGAATGAATGCATTTTAAAACCAAGAGAACCTTGATGATTCTCTAAAGTGAAAAGACAGAAGCAGTTTGCACAACATATGTTTATATGTACAAACAGCTAAAAGGGCAAATAAGATATTTCTTCGTGGTTAAACTGTACAACACTATGTCCTGGGTAATACAAATATACTTTTGCTGGCTACACTCAGGCCTTTCTAAAGAATATTCTCCTGTCCCTAGCAGGACAGTCCTGCAGAGAGCATGGCAAAGCTAGTTCCCTTTATTTCCCAGTTATATTTGATTGATAGGGATGCACCTGAGAGCATGAGGGCCAGCCAAGCCCAAGCTTAATTATGGCATCAGAAATATCAAGTACTATAAAGGGATAACTGGGGGGAGCAAAGTGCCAGGACGGACAAGTGTCTCTGGGGTGGGGGCGGAAACTTGTGGGTCAGGTGTAAGGTGAAAAGAGAAATAAGAGTGGCAGCTCCTGGGCATAACTGTTTCTTGAAATTGAGAGGATCTTGGTGAAGGTCCTGTTTCATATCTTAATGAATCAGTGTATTGGAATTTTAGCTAACTTTTTGCTGTTGTGACTAAAGGACCCCACCACATCAACTGTTTATTTGGGGGCTCACAGTCAGAAGTCCCAGACCACACTCAGCAGGCTCCATTACTTGGGGCTCAAGGTGAGGCAGGACATCATGGTGGAAGAGCAAGGCAGAGAGAAGCAGCTCACATTGTGGTGTTCAAGAAGCAGACAGAGAGATTCCACTGGCCAGATATAAATATATATCCCAAAGCAGTGCCCCAATTCCCATCTCCTCCAGCCACACCTTCCACTTCAGTTAATCCCATCAGGGATTAATTCACTGAATACGCTAAGGCTATAACCCAATCATTTCTCCTCCAAAGCTTCTTACATTGTCTCACACATGACTTTTCTGGAGACACCATATCTAAACCATAAAAATTGGCTATTGGAGTAAAGGGTGGGAAAAATTTTTTGAACTGTGTACTTTAAAGAGAAATTTTCTTCTTAATGACAAATTTAAAATGTAGTGAGTTTTTATTAAATTTATAAGTATTTGAATTATTATGAGTGTATATTAGTCATGGTGATACTTGACTTCTGCTTATTTTCAATAATGTGTTAGTATTAAGCCCCAAAATGTCACCTTTCCCCTCTGACACTAAGATCAACCCTTGTTACCAAGTGTATGCACCTAATCAGAGCACTTTTGTTTTATCATAATGAAGAATCTAGCAATATAATGAAAAAAATGAGGTCTTGACCCCCTTATATAAGAAGCTAGCAATCTGAGTAGAACATAAAACCAATATATATGAAGTATTTGTAAAACTATTTTGTAAAAGAAACATTGAAGTAGAGAATGATGAAGCTAAATAATTAACTCGTTAGTCACAAGAGACCAAATGCATATTAACATTTTTTTCTTTAACTCTTTTGAAGTGAATTTTGTAAATTGGGTTTTATTTTATTTTAGAAATATTTTTTTTATCTGTGAATCTTTAAGAATTCTTTTTCAAAATGTAGCTATCTTAGGATCACTAGAAAATTTTATATACTTTACCTATTCTCATTAAACTCACTAGAGCAACTAAAAAAATAATCATCTTTTTCAGTTTTGACCAACATAACATAAGGAATAGTTTGCAGTCCATTGTTTTAGGTTTAATTAAATTTATTCCTTAAGCAAAATGAAAATACAAAGATGGAAATAATTATAAATAATTCTTGTTATGGTGAAATTGAGTTGAATAAAATAATGAAATCAAAGCAATTTTCTGTAGACAAACCTGTTTTTAAGATATAGTTTTTGGTCTGTCATTGTCTAAAATTCATTAGCTTCAAAGAAAAAAAACCAGTTATTTGAAATCTTGCTAGAGAACACCATGATCATCAAATTTCAAAACAAGGACTAGAACTGATAAGATTTATCACATTAAAGTGATATGATTTCTGTGAAGCTCTTCATAACATTGAGGTAGATGTGGCAATGGAGAAAATGCATCAAAAACAAGACAAAATTAAAAAAAGAATTCTGCCAAATTTATGGAAAGAAAATGTAGGATGAGCAGTAATGTAATTTGCTTTTTTTCCAACTTGTTCTAAGTAGTTATACGTAACAGCAAAATACATTTTGATTCATTGTTAACAAATGGAGCACAATTTTTCATTTTTCCAGTTGTACACAATATAGAGTTGCATCAAATGTGCAGTCATATACGTACCTAGGGTAATGATGTCCATCTTATTCCACCATCTTTCCTGTCCCCATGCTAACTCCTTTCCCCTCCTTCCCCTTTGTTTCTCCATTCTTTCCACAACCCCCACCCCATTATGGATCAGCATCCACTTATTAGAGAGAACATTCTGCCTTTGGTTTGGGGAATTGGCCTACTTCACTTAGCATGCTATTCTCCAACTCTATCCATTTACCTGTAAATGCCATGATTTTATTCTCTTTTAATGCTGATCAATATTCTATTGTATGTATATATATATATATATATATATATATATATATATATATATATCACAGTCTCTTTATCTGCTCATCTATTGAAGGGCACCTAGTTTGGTTCCACAGTTTAGCTATTGTGAATTGAGCTCCTGTGAACATTGATGTGGCTTTAATAATGCAATTTCCATTAAGCACTAATAGTCAGATTGGTGATTGGGCAATGGGTGGGGGCCTCAAGGTGTAAATGGTGTGGATGTGGAGGAGGTGGGAGCAAGCAGAATTCCTAGAGGTAAAAAAGAAAGCAAGATGCCTCTAACAATTTGGTGAAATAGTCCTTAAAAGTGTGCGTACTCTATAATTTCTCCCTGCTGTTCATTTTTGGTCATTTTTACCTAAGGAAAATATCAGTGACACTGAAATATGCCAGAGGAAAAAGTTATCAAAATATCATCATTTTCTTTTGTAATATTAGAAAGAGGGTGAGGAGACTTCTAACCTTCTGCTACAAAGTGGGAAGAAATTAAATCCATCCCCCTCCACCTCATAGAATAATCACTTAGACTTTCTGGGTAACAACATAAGAGCAAAATTAAGACATTGTTTACCTTGAAAGAAAGGCAAATTTAAGTGCTAAAAATAAAGAGGGAAGCTGATGCAGAACAATGAGTTTAGGAGCTCAGGCTGAATTGGTCTTGGGGGATGAGGGGATGAATAGTAGACTCAATCATTGGCCCTGTGGTGAACTGCTCCAATAAAATGCCCGCCCCAAGACAGCAGACATCTTCTGGGAAATAGAACTGAGAACCCTAAGTCATGCTGCAGATAGGGAAATCTTCTATAAGCAAAAGTGAACAAATGTATGAAATCACAACTCTCTGTGGGAGGGCACATGAAAATCTGTCTCTGCCTGAGTCTCCCCCGTGTTCATACACAATTAGCCCTCCATATTGTAGGTTCCACATCTGTGAGTCAACCAAACAGAGATGGAAAATATTTAGGGTCAGGAGAGAAGCATATGTCTTTACTGAACATGTACAGACTTGAATTTTGTGTTCTGGAGGAAATTATTCCATAAATTGTACAATATATCAGATGTTCTCATAGTGTTTACATTGCATTAGGTATTATAAGTAATCTAGAGATGATGTAATGTACATGGGAGGATGTCTTTAGCTTAGGTGCGAATGCTATGCCATTTTATATGAAGGAATTGAGCCATCTGTGTTATCCATGGAGGTCCTTGATGAATGTCCCCCAGATACTAAGGGAAAACCCTCTGTGAGAGTGGGGGTTGGTAAGGGGGACGGAGGGAGATCCCAGGTGTAGGTTATGAGTAGATCCTGGGTTTCTTATCAATACCTGATTTTTTTTTTTAATCTAGGCAGATTTGCAGCAAGATTTTGTGTGTTTCATTGAACTTGTTGTTGGATTTCTTTTTAGTATTCCTTTTTTTTTTTTTTGCATGAACAAATAGCCCTCCTAGGACTCATTTCGATACATCTCCTTCAAGTCTTATTTCATAGAATCCACAGTCCCCTCTCCAGTTATCTGATGGTGTTAAAATGTCAAGAAGGCGGCTCTAGGACTTACACTCTGGTTTACAGTTTCTTCTTCATCTCATTATTGAGGGTTTCCTTTCTGCACTTGAAATTATCAACACCTGAAGTTTTATGAATGGTAATATATATGTATTTTGAAATCATATATTGATAACATATAGATGTAGAAAGGTCATATTTTTTCTTGATATTATTATTATTATTATTAGTAGTAGTAGTAGTAGTAGTAGTAGTGGTATGCTGGGAATTGAACCCAGGATCTTGTCATGCTAGGCAAGCACTCTACCAACTGAACTATATCCCCAGCCCACTTAATGTCATTTTAAAATGTCATTTACTTTTTCTAGATGTTAGAGACAGAAATCTTTGCATAGTATTTTGTTGTACTACCAGAACTACAATTCAAACCAATATTTTTTTTAGTTATTGAAAACTAAAAAAGTACTTTTAGTTAGAACAGATATGTATTTTCTCCCTATCAGTAGGAATTAAATACAAATTAATATTTTATTCTATAAATATAATAATGGAATGACCATAGAGCCTTTAAGATTTCTATTTCAGTTCACCAGTGCTAAACAAAAGAAGAAATGCAGAGAATTATTCTTTTTTAAAAAGCACCTTCATTCCATGCATGGTGCTACACACTTACAATCCTAGCTGTTCAGGAGGCCTCAGGAGGATGATGAGTTCAAAGCCAGCCTCAGCAACTTAGCAAGACCCTGTCCTAAATTTTTTAAAAAATATGTGCTATATATGTGTATTAAGAATTATAATACCAAAAAAGAGTACAAGTATAGTGGCATAATTTGGCATAAACATACTTTATATACAGAGTTACAAAAAACTGTGCTGTATATGGGTGATAATGAGTGTAATGCATTCCACTATTGTCACGTATTTAAAAAATAAATAAATAAATAACAAAATGTTTGGGGCTATGGCTCAATGGTTAAGCACCCCTAGGTTCAATCCCAGGTACAAAAAAAAAAAACATCATTTTTATAAGCCATTCTACATGACTAACTTATATTCCATAATCTTAAATATCAAAAGATCGTATTTTTCTCCAACTTCAATTTTTCAACTACGTGAGTTTTGAGTTATATTAAATTCTGTGATAAAACCACCCTGGTTATTTATAGGAATGAAGTGTTAATTTCCCCTGACATTAGCAGTGTTAGTGGCTGGTGATTCTGTTCTGAGTGCCTCTTCAGAAGTTGTCCTAAGCAGAAGATAGTCACCCTGTACATTTGAAGAGGTACACATGGTGGGGTACAAGGTCCTGACCATTTGTCTTTAGAAGCACCCCTCACCCACCAGGGTCCCCATCTGCAGTATTCCAGCTCCATGGTGCTTGTGGAAGAGCTGAGGACTTTGTGACAATTAACATGGCAATTCAGTGTCTCCCTCCTTCTAGTGTTACTTCTTTCTCTCCTGGATAGGTCACTGATCTTGAATGCACTCTGCCATAATCCTCCTGGACAGAAACCTCCATCTCAGAATGTTTCCCTGAACTCACAACCTAAGGCAAGAATACTTCAGTAACTTCCACTAATTGTGAAGAATTTTAAACATATTTTTGCTGAAATGAACTAGTGATAAAGATCATTTGGTTTTAGGTGCTTTAAATACATTCCCTGCTAATACTTTAGAGGATTTTTCTACATTGGATAAAACCTGAGATTTTCATTGCTCATGTCTTTCTGCATGAGGGGTCAGTCCTCTCAATTAGCTTTTGCTGTGAATCTTGACTCTGCCTGCTGACACTGTCAACAGGCAGAGTCAAGAATTCTATGAAATTCCTCTGGAGTGGCATTTTACTTAGGTTTATATCATTTTCCTCTTTTCTAACTTTCACTAATGACTATGACTCTGAAATCCAGCAAGTCTGGTTATCAAAATAAAAGTGTCAAGTCTATAAAATAGCTACATTTCTATTAGTTATATTGCTGGTATTGAAAAACAGGACTTGCTTCTATTTCATAGTTAAACTAATTTTAAGCAATTAATTGATTTTGTCTCATGAGCAATGTGGTGCACATAATTATCACGTCTCCTTTTTTCCCCCCCTTGCATTTCAGTGTTTATTTTACCTTGCTAAATCATTCCCAGAATGTCTTTCTGGGAAAACATGACTTATAAACATGTACCCTATTATATAGGAAGCGGTGGCAAAATCCAGACATAAAAAAATATTTTAACAACTACAAGACAAACACAAATATAATATGGGTATTTTACATGACTCTTACATCTATAAAGTAAGAAATTTATGTAAAAATGTAATGATTATTCTTTTAATTCCAATTAACTAATTTCTTCCATTTTCTTTACTACAGGTAAAATGGTTCATTTTTTTAAATCATGAGACTATCCATAAAAGGTAAGCATATGATATTTTAAGTAGATAGAGCTGGAGTGGATTTCCAAATCCACTTACTTCTTTTTATATGGATATGAACAAGTTCTTCAGCTTTATTTTTCTGATATATATATATATATATATATATATATATATATATATATATATATAGTGCATCCAGGTCAATTATTTGAATAACATGTATAAAAATATATCCTGATATTTTAAGTAAAATGGTTAAAAATAGTAGTATCATTTGCCTTGTATATTATTCCTGAATTAAAATTAAAATCACAATTTATTTCTTAAGGGTTTTTGTATTCATTATTCTTTTTTACTTATTAAAGATTGGCAGTTACACTCCTTTCTCAAACTGGAAATTTATTATTTGTAGGTTCTTTAATCCATTTTATTCATTGTTAACTAGTATAACTAAGAGTTATCACTTTTATTGACTTTTCAAGAAAGAAGTATTTGGTTTCATTATTTTTCTCTGTTTTGCATCCACTCCTCTTTAATTGATTTCTGCTATAACACTATTTATTAATTTGTTTGTTTGTTTATTTATTTATTTATTTAACTATGGCTTTCTTTTTAAAAATTTGTTCTTTTAAACATATATGACAGTAGTGTGTATTTTGACATATTGTACATACATGCAACCCATTTAGGGATATTTTCCTTTAAAAAACTTTCTTTTTCTTTTCTTCTCCTGCTCTCTCTTTTGGGCAATTATGATTTCTCTTTGGATTATTTCTTGAAACAAAGAGAAATATTTCTTATCCTTATTGCTCTATAAACAAAAATCCTTCTGGGTGATCCCAGTGGCTCCCACACCATTCCCAGATAATTTTATTCAATTTGAGAAAGCTTATTTCATATTTTTCAAAGTTCATCTTGAAAGAATGTCACAGTTTTTTGTAACACTGGTTTTAACTAGTATTTAAAATCAGCACTATATGGCTTTTTATTTCTAACAAAATTTTTATATGGTAACATATTCTATAAACTCAGTTATATTTTTAAGATGAGCATTTGCTTATCCATACCAATGAGTATGTGTATTGGTGTGTGTGGGTGTGTATTTGTATAAAATTTTAAAAAAATATGCATATTATATAACTTATACATGTAATTTAATAAATAATATATGTAATTTAGTAAAAATATTACATAGAAAGAATTTAATAAAATAATAATATGTTGGTTATTTTAATTTAAAAAATTACTTGAAAACATTTTCTGATACTTGTGTAATTTTACAATATAATTGAATTAATCTGTCTTTTTCTATTTATTATACATACACACATGAATACATACATGTATTTGGAATTTGGCAGCTTTTCCATTGCCAATAGGTAGGCAGGTAGTCCAATTGTCAGTTTTTAAGAGTGTCTTTATGGAACTGGGTAAGTAGTAATTCTCTAGTTTGTAAGATTTTGCCATGAAAACCTGAAATTTATCTGTCTAGTTAAGGGTCAAGGATCAAGCTAATTGCATTCAGCTTCTTATTGTTTTTTTCCTGTAGAATAATTTTTTTAACACTCTATTGTCATTGAAATTTACTTACAAGTTTACTTCTGGTTTTAGTCAGCTATAGTGTAATCTCAATCAGGTGTAAATTATTTATTTAAAGATATGCTTATTTTTGAAATGCCATTTATAAATGACCCATATTTAATGTTAATTTTATCTCAAAGCTAAAAGCAATAATTTTGAGTGAGGACACATATAACTTTTTTTAAACTATACTTTTAAAAGTTTATATGCTGCATATTTAATTAAAATTGCAGAATATATTTGCAGTGGGGAAGGAAAAGTGAAAGAAAGATAAAGGAAGAGATTTCAGAACTTGTTTGTGAAATCTATTTTTCAGAATTCTATTTAGTCAAAGAATAAATTTCTACTGGATTTGCTACCTAAAATACTCATTTTAAATACAACTGAGCTAATAATTGTGATGTTTTCCAGTGCATCTTTTAATCAACCAAGAAAGATATTCATGTTTTACACTTTTTTTCATAACAAAAAGAAAAAAATGACATAGTTTTTAGTTCATTTTAACTAAATTTATTGTTACCTTAGAAGTTTATCCTACCTTTTATATTTTAAATGGTTCTTATTGTAAACCAATAATAATAACCATATGTTCATCCTATTTGCCTTATTTTGTAAGTAATTTTAAATTATCTTAAAGTATGTACTGACTTATTAATTATTGTCATATATTCATAATTTGCTGATCATGTCTCTTTGGGACTCATCAACAAAATCTAGAATAAAGGAATGTACGATTTTGAAAGGTTTCACCATACAGTAATAACAAATGTTTGTGGAGTTAGATATGTTCAACTGATTTAAACCTACACAATGTATATGTGCATTAAAATGACTCTATTACATATACTAATACTGTATGTGTTAAATTTAATACTACATATATTAAAATTACTCCATTAGGGCTGCAGTTGTAGCTCAGTGCTAGAGTGCTCGCCTAGCATTGTGTGAGGCACTGGGTTTGATTCTCAGCATCAAATACAAATAAATAAAATAAAGGTCCTTTGACAATTAAAATAATTTCAAAAAATTTCTCTACTAATATGTGCCAGTAAAATTAAATTTAATGAGATAAATTGAGAACATAAAATATTGTCTAAAATTTTACAAAGTATAAATCATTCAGAGTTTCTTCTCCTTTCTTATTACAACAGTTTGTACAGATTGGGAGTAGAGTTACTATTTATAAAAATAGTAATTTCAATAAAACTATGAATTTGAGTGGAAAATTCAAACCATAAGAGATATAAATGGCAGTTAATATAAAAAAAGATATCATCCCCCCCACTATTGAGAATATATATATATATATATATATGTTTTGATACCTGGGATTAGCTACCAGGGGCACTTAACCACTGAGTTGCATCCCCAGCCCTTTAAAATTTTGAGAAAGGTTCTCCCTAAGTTACTTAGAGACTCCTTAAGTTGATAGGCTGGCATTGAACTTTTAATTCTCCTGTCTTAAACTCCTGAGTTGCTGGAATTATAGGCATGCACCACTGCACCCAGCAGAAGCAAATATTTTAAAAGCAATGCATTAAAGAAATTTGTATCTTCTAGGTTGACAGAGTTTAAAATTTATAATATAATTGTTTCCTAGTATTGACAGTGAAAAATTCTCTCCTAACCTCCAGTAATTTGAACAAATGCTCAGAGGTACATTTGAAATAACCAATCTGGAAGGCAAGTTGGTGGCCTCTACATAGTAAGATGAGACTTCACTATTTCAGAGAAATTCGAAAAAAATCTAGCATTCACACTGTTGCACAAATAGATATGCCTAAGAATGTGCTTGAAAGATGACTTCTAATGAGAGAAACAGGAAGTGACCCAATAATATAGTTGTAAGAGAGTGGATAAATAAAATGTAGAATGTTTTAAAATTGGATATTATGCTGTGGTCAATATGCGTAAGACTCATCTATCTGTATCCATAAAGTTTAAAAATATTATTGAACAAATAAATCTCATTTTGGAAAAGAAGATATAATTCACATATAAATATACATATATAAAACTATGCTTTATGCTTATTTGTTTTTAAATAATGTTTAAGGATATCCATCAACTCATTACATTTCTCTTTGGATTAAAAACAGAAGGTAGCAGTGTAGTTTAAGAAAATGTAATAAGCTGCTAAAGTAATTTAATGAAGAATATATGAGAGTCTTGATTTGAACTCATGAAGCAGAGATGGATATGAAGACACAGACTTTAAATTCACAGGTCTTGTTATTGGGTATGGAGAAGGGACATTTTAAATATGCCAGTTTTAAGTTAGGGGTACAAAGGAGGTGCAGTTAATATCTTCCTCAAGTTTGCATTTACTGGGAGGAGGACAGGATCATGTCAAGAAAGGAGGAAGAGAAGGTGAAAATAATTTTAGGATATGAAATTTAACATAGAGATAAATATTCAAGATAAAATATAAATACAATATTTTAGAGAACTCAAGTATAGAGACTCAAAAATATAATTTTAGGAATTTCCAGTGTGAGCAAATTATTTTAATTTAGAAATCAACATCTATCTACTTCTGAGCAAGTAGTGTTCAGGAAAGGAAGAGAAAAAATGGCATATAAAGTGGTCATAAGGTAACTGAATTTGAGTGAAAATCTTGTCTTGGTAAGCATAAGAGGACGCAAGAAAAGAAGCACTGAACAAAAATGTATAAAGGGAAGGAAAAAAATCAGTTTGGTGTGGTTTAATGAAAATTAAGACAATTTGAACGAGAAAGCTGGCATCCAAGGTATTTTCCATCCCAAATGACATCAAATTGAATCTTTCCAGGGGAAAATACACTGATTCTCTAGGGCTCCCAGAAACAACAATCAAGAGTAGAAATACTAGCCTTAAGTATCATCTGCTCAGGGTGAGAAGTCACTAGAACTTTTGTTCCCTAATACAAGTAGATCAAATTTCAAAGCCCATGAAATTCCCCAACATCATGTAGGCTAAACCTAAAAGCCTGATTGCCCATACAAGAGTATTTTTCATATTCGTCTTTATACTTTCGTCTTTATTCCTTAGTTCTGCCATCTTCACTCCAAACTAAACATGCTATCACCAATAACAATCTTAACTTTATTCAATGACAATGTTAATCTTATTCCAAGGGACAACTTGTTTCTGACCCTAATTGATTTCTGCCTATCATTTGACATTTGTCCTGTACTTCTTTTTGAAATATGTGGCTTCATGGGGTTTTCCTGTAACTATTCTGGAAAATTCTGGGGCCCTGTTACTCCTATATACCCTCTGGTGTTAGTAGAGAAATACTACAAAGATGAGGCAGGGGTCCTGAAGCCATACTACCTAATTTTTAATTCTTTTTCTTACAAATATGATTTTTTAAAAAATCTTGAACAAGTTGCTAGATTTCTTAATAACTCAGTTTCTTTATTTGAAAAATATTATTAAGAATAATTTGTCTTCATGGAGTTTGAAAGATAATCATGAGTATTTTTATTTATTGGCAGATATAAATTCATCCATAAATTAGCTATTATTATTCTTACTTTATGCCCAGTTTCAAAAAGTATATTTTCCTGGTGAGTCTACCCTTCATCTTATTTTCTTTGTATTTCATATACATGCCTGTGACTCAGTCTTGGTTCATGGCTTTATGTAACAATTGTCTCCCCTGTACCCAGAATTCTTAAGAACCTAGGACTAAATTTGCATCTGCCTGCAGCTCCATTCCAATGCCCTACGGGCATTACCAACTCACCATGTGTAAAAAAATACAATGCTTCCCACACCAATCTACTTCAGTCATGCTGAGTGAATGAGTTCTCCAAGCAACTAACTTCCCAATTCATAATTTGGGGTCTTATCCTTGACATCTTATTTTCACCTACTGTTCTTTCCATGTTCCTAACATTTCTAGAAAGTTTTACTCTCTAACAGGCAAAATGAACTGGTGTATTGTAATAACCACCTGAGTGGTCTTCCAGTGTCTGGTCTTTTAAAATTTATTCTCTAATATTCAACCAGGAATCTGTCCATTTTGAAACCTCCTTCTAATCTTTAAATGTTCTCTAGTAGCCCAAGAATAATAATTATTTAAGATGAAAAATCAACTCATCATGGTTTTGGGTTTTGTTTATGTTTGAATTTTTATCTATTTAGAGATTTCATCCAGAATTGCCTGAACTGTTTTTTGGGGGCAGGGACAGGTACTGGATATTGAACTCAGGGGCACTTGACTATTGAGCCACATCCCAGCCCTATTTAGAATTTTATTTAGAAATAGGGTCTCACTGAGTTGCTTAGCACTTCACTTTTGCTGAGGCTGGTTTTGAACTTGAGATCCTCCTGCCTCAGCCTCATGAGCCACTGGGATTACAGGTGTGTGCCACTGTGCCTGATTTACTTGAAGTTTTTTTTTTTTTTTTTTTTTTTTTTTTTTTTTTGTGGTGCTGAGAATTGAACATAGGGCCTTGTGCATATGAGGCAAGTACTCTGCCAACTGAGCTATTTCTCCAGCCCCTTACCTAAATTTTTCAGAGCTAGCTTTTTGAATTGAGAGATGTTATTTGAAGAAGTCAGAGCTTTTCCTGTAACGCAGGCCTCATTACTTTTCCTGATGCTGGAAAGAGATTCTCTCAACAATTTTAATTTTTGTTCCCCATTTATTTTGTTATTGGAATATCACTACTTCCCATAATCTCTTTCTTTGTTTTAGGTAAAGTAATATTTTATATCTGCTTCTAAAGGTGTACACTTCTCACATATTGAAATTGCATTGCCTCTTTCTTTAATAATAATAAAGAATAATTCATAATCATACTACCTAAAATGGTACCTTGCAAGTGAAAACAGTAAGATGTTCCTTGAATTATTACTTATGCAATGTTCATTTTTACTAAAATATCTGAAATGAATGTTACTAGAAGATAGCTTTATTTTTAATCATGAAATGAATATATACATATTATCATATAAACTGTAAAAAGGCAGAAAAGAATTATGAAAAAATAATACTCATAAATCACCATTCAGATGTGAACATAGTTAGATATTTTCTAAGGAAAATTCAGTATGATATAATAAAAACTAGTAAACATTGCAAATTAAGGATAAGGTTTTTCCTAAGGTAACATTGTTTCGAGATATTAACATTCTAAAGCTTATAGAATTCTAGTGTAACACATAAAGAAGTCATAAACAGAGTATAGGAGTCCATCAGAGAGGTTCAAATATAAACCAAATGAACAAACATGATGGTGTGTATAGTACTAAATTTCTATTTGTATAATCATAACTGTTCAATAAAAAATAAATTAATAAATGTATATACAGATGCTGGCTTACCAAATTGAAGATGAAGTATATCTATAATTTTTTAAATACTCAATAAGTATTGAATATTAATGCTGTACCACCAAAAAGTAGAACTTAAGAGGTCTTGACATGATTTTTTAACTTAATGATGGTGGACAAATAACACATAGTTCATAGAAGTGATACTTCAAATTTTAAATTTTGATCTCATCTTGAAATAGGAAAACACAGGATGTTACTCTTTATGGATGCTGATCCCAGTCAGGCATGTGATCACAAAATTAAAAGACTGACACTCCACTGGGTACTGTGCTGATAAACTATCATGATCAGTAGATTAGGTATACAAAATGGATTTTCAATTTAGGATTTCCCCATATAAGTCCATTCCTAATGCGTACATTGCAAATAAAATATTCAATCAATGGAAGGGTAACTGATGTGATACAGCAATTTGTATACGGGGTAAAAGCGGGAGTTCATAATCCACTTGAATCAAACCGTGTAATATGATGTATTAAGAACTATGTAATGTTATGAACGACCAATAAAAAATAAATAAATAAATAAATAAATAAATAAATAAATAAAAAGAAAAAAAAAGTACACTTGAAAACATCTTTTCAACTCAATTGGAGAGAAATTAAGTAGTAATAATAATTTATTTTAAAACTTTATTTTAAGAAGGAACACTGATAGAATAGAGAAGAGGATTGACAGGGAGGGAAAAGAGGGAATGGGGAAGTACTAGGGAATACAATCTATCAAATTATGCTATGTCTGTATATGAATATGCCAAAATGAATCTCGTGTGTGTGTGTGTGTGTGTGTGTTATGTGCTAATTAAAATAATAAAAACAATAGAAAGGAGATCAGTAGAGTTGAGCAAGTAGATCAGGGGAGAGAAAGAAAAAATGCTAGGGAATGATGTTGATCAAATTATGTTATATGCATGTACAAATAAATAATAATGAATCCCCCTGTTATGTGTAATTATAATGTACCAATTAAAAATAAATTAAAATTTAATAACAAATTAAAAAAAAAATTTCTAAAAGCTTCTGAAGCTAAGAAATATTACCTTAAATTCTCATATAATTATATTTAAAGAACCATTTTTAGTACTTATATGTTCAAATTTTATGTTAGTAGACCCACATAAATTTTATATAGTTATATCCAAGTGGTAAAATTTTATTTATCAAAATGTTGAAAAAGTAAGCTATTTGGATTTATTGCTAAGCACTTTTTGGTGGTGCAGCATTAATAATAAATATTTGCTGAGTATTTTTAAAATTATAGCTGCATTTTAATTTCAATTTGGCTAGCTAGAATTTCTGTTGCTACAGATAAGAAAGGCATTTGTCATAACACTGTCCTTGAACATAAATGTTATTATTATATTTAACTTATTATGTCAATCTCTTACATCTTTATTGCACATTTTATTCATTCCCAAAGTGTGGTATACTTTGTTGGTTTATAAGCCAGAAGCAGATGTTTTGCTATAATCCTGTCAGGAATACAGGATAATTTGTAACTTCAATCAGCAGTAAAACAAGGACAAAATTTTTATTTCTACTTTAAAAAATCAGAATATATTCTCTATTGTCTTGACTCCAAGTAAATTCATAACTAAATTATTACCCATGCCATGAGTGTAGTTAGTCTGATTTTCTTGTGAAGACAGTCTACTGATGTAATAATGCAGAGACTTTCATTTATTCTTCAACAAATACCACATATTATTTGGCTTAGATGAAGATTTTCTGAATGTCTAGATGTGTCATTTTAAGATCTCAGTAAAGTCACTTAATCTGAAATTTAACTTGTTAATTTGTAAAATTGGATAACCATGTATGCCATTCTACTTGACAGATTTAATAAATAGATAAAAGGGGATGATAAAGATTTCTGGAAAACATTAAGTACTAGAAAGCTTTGTGAAAATAATAAGAGGGCTGAAAGACATTAATTAGCCAGAACTATTACCTAAAAGACTTCTTGGAACTTCTGGCCTATTAGCCAATGTCCTCTATGTTCAGTGTATTGTTTGGGGGGAGTATCCAAGGAGGTAGACACACTAAACATAAGAGTAAAAACCTCTGATCTGCCTGAGTCTAGTATTAGGTATCAAATCTTTTTGGGGGGTTACTGGGGATTGAACTCAGGGCCACTCCACCACTGAGCCACATACCCAGCCCTATTTTGAATTTTATTTAAAGACAGGGTTGCGCTGAGTTGCCTAGTGCCTCACTGGTGCTGAGGCTGGCTTTGAACTTAGGATCCTCCTGTCTCAGCCTCTCAAAGCCACTGGGATTACAGGTGTGCACTACCATACCCAGCTGGAATCTTTTCTGACAATTGAGAAGAGTTTTAGTAATTGAAGGTACAGTTGTCCAAAATCTTTTATTAGCTAATGATATGTGTCAATAGAATGATCTAGTTGAAAATAGGAATAATCCAATGAAAAATTTTAGATACTTGAGTAAAACTAAAAGACTAAAGAGAAAAATCAAGATGAACAAACAGAAATATTGTTTGCTAAGGAAATGTCTTTAAGAATAAAGTAAAATTTATTTAACACAATTTGTGATATATAAAAAGGATGCTCCTATTGACAAATATCATCGAATAGATTTTGGCCTATAGGAAGAAATAAAAATAATCCAGAGAAGATAAAAATTTGTATATGTTTGAAGCAAATTAACTCAAGGCATGAATTTTAACATTTAATAAAGTTTTAAAAAATCAAGCCTTTTGACATTATTATAATTTTTAAAAATCACATTCTCAATAACACCAATTGAATAAAATAAGATTTAAATACTTCTATATAGGTCTTAAATTAACACTTGGTTCTGAATAAAATTAGCTATATAAATGTAATTTCTTTTAACCTACATTGCTATCTAGTTTTTCTATTTGATCAATAGAAAATATTACCAACAAAAAATGTAAATGTTATATGCACTCACTGTCAGCTGATCTTTGACAAAGGTGCCAAGGACATAGAGGGGCAATAGTCTCTCCAATGAATGAAGTCATGAAAACCAAATATCCACATGAAAAAGGATGCAGAAAAACTGGATTCCTCATATAATGTGGGAGAGAATGTAAAATGGTATAACCACTCCTGAAAAAAAAAGATTTAGCAGTTTCTTTTAAAAAATGAAAGCCTTTGATGTTGTACTATTTTATATTGGCTATCTTAATAGCTGTTGTTATCTTTTGGATATGGAGCATGCCCAAAAGCTCCTATTTTACTGCAAAAATAGTCCGAAGTAAAATGATTAGATCATGAGAGCTGTTACTTACTCAGCCCGTCCTAGTTTGAATAGAGCCCATGGTAAACTGTAGGCTTGTGGGGAGTGGCTGGAGGAGGTGGGTCACTGGGGACATGCGCTGGAAGGGTTCACTTTTCCCAATGGCCCCTTCCCCGCCCACTCTGCTTCCTGGCTGCTCTATCTGGAGCAGTTTCCCTCTGCCATGCCCTTTTCCATGATGTGCTGCTTCATTTTGTCTCAGAGCAATGGAGCTGGCCCTCCACAGACTGAACCTCTGAAATGAAGAACCAAAATAAACTTTCCCTCCTCTAAGTTGTTCTTGTCGGGTTTTTGGTCACAGCAATACAAAGCTAACTAGCATAGTTGTACAGTGATATCCCACTGTGCTTCCAATTAATATTTTCCTGGTGGCTAATGATGTTGAACATTTTTTTAAGCATTTATTTACCACATTTATATCCTCTGTGGCCAAATGTCTTTGTATGTTTTTTTGGCACATTTCTCTTTGGATTATTTGTTTAGTTGTTGAGTTTTGAGAATTCTCAAAGATTTTTAATATTATTGAAGTCCAATTTATGATTGTATTTTTCTTTTATGGATCATACTTGTGGTGTTATATCAAGCCCTGTATCCCAGAGGTATTCCTCTGCTTTTTTTTTTTCCCCATAACATTTTATAGTTAAGCACTGAATTCCATGATCTGTTTTAATATGTGCTGTGAGGCTTAGTGTAATGTTTGTTTTTATACCATGTCCAGTTGCCTGGGAACAGTTTTAGAAAAGTCTGTCCTTCTTGTAGCTTTGTTGAAAATTAGTTGAGCATATTTTTTGTAGGCCTGCTTAGGGTTCTCAATTCTCCCTATTCTCTGTATTCTGTTCCATTGTTCTCTGAGTCTATTTCTTTTGATAGCTATATAGTAAGCTACATAAAAGCTATCTGGTGTGTATTAAGTATATCATATAGTATACTATAATACATTTATTATATAGTATACACAGGTATTAGATACTATTAACTGGTATGTCCTGTATAGCTTTCTCTTTCTCCCTCGTAGCCATATAGTGATTTCTCTCATTACATTCTTCTTTTTTAAGAATTTTAAAACTATTCTAGAGCCTACTATTCCATATAAAATTTAGGATAAGCTTATCTATGTCTCCAAAGAAACTTGCTATGTTTTTATTTAATAGGAATTGAATTAAATCCATATTTCACTATTTATTGCTCATGAAAGACTGGGAAAATAAACGCATTTCAACCTAGTTCCTTAATTTTGTGTACCCCCCAAAAGACTTTGTTTACATGCTTAGTTGTGTGCCTTAGCTAGGTCCTTTATCTAAGTTACATTCTGAGGTTTACAGGGAGCCTAAGAAGCATCTTTCTTCCTACACCACCTTCAAGGAAGCTCCATGCACTCTTCTTCTTCTCAAACCTGGTTCAATGGCCAAATCAAATACTTCCTATATACCCACTTTAACCATTATAACTGAAGAAACCCCACATATAGACACAGACTTCATTTAATGGAATACTTCTTTTTTTTTCCTAATGATTCTAATTCAACTACTGAATGTACTGAGTTCCTGTCCTAGCTTTATTATTCTACGTAGTCTTCTTCTGAACTTGCTCCTATATTAGATGGATACCTCTTTGTTTTACCAAATTGTTTTTTTTTAATTTTGTAAGTTAATGTCCTTTTACTAGAAAAACTTCTAAATATATAAACCTCATTTGTGATCCACATATATATTTTAATTTTTAAAATAATGTAAATGATATACACAACTCCTTAAGCAGGCAAATATAACCCATATATGAATGCAAATACAGTAATATTAAAAAAAACTATTCAAAAAATATTTAGGGACACCTAATTAAGTGTAGTACTATATTGTAAAGACATGAAATTTAAGAAATTATTTTGTAATTTAAAAACATTTCACCAAATGTTTTATGTAGCTCAATATGTAAATACCAAATTTGCATCTAATCTTCAAGGCCGCTTTCAAGGTGACAGACTGGAGAAAGGAGAGAATGTGATAAACTATTCCTAATCTGGACTGTAAATGCAAAACCATTTTTTTATTGCCTTCCTGCTTCCAAAGGACTAAAAACATCTGAAAAAAGCAATGTTACTGACAGTTGACATATTGTGCCTTTGATGTAGTCAGGTTCTATAAGGACACTATGAAATATATGCAAGCTTTAAGACTGTGCTATTTTTCTCTCATTCTTTATTCACTGGCAGTCATATGCACTGAGTGTCCACAGCTAGCCATAAAGGAAAAATACTGATTTTCAGGCTAAGACTATAGTCCTTATAGTTACAATCTAGAGATGACATCTTTCTCATGCAGAAGCTACAGTACAGCGCTATTTAAAATTGGATCAGTTGTAAGCAGTACTTTGGCATTTTATTTTATACCCATAGGTAATAAGCCCAAGACATGCAGCCAGAACAGAAGGATATTTGTGTCCAGATGGTATTGGGTTTCGTTCCTTTTTTTTTTTTTCATTTTTTTCTTAACCCAAGTAGTAGTTTAGTCTTAACTATAAAGAATGTCTGAGACTTTGATGCTTTTACCAAATTTTACCATCACAACTGGCAAGCAAAAAGTAGGAAGCATTTAATTCTTCATTCATTTTCATTCAGGTAGTGGTTATCCCAAGACTATTTTTTGGCAGCTTGTGGAGCAGATATTGAGGCCTTTAGAAGCCTCATTTGCAAACGGATTACTGTTTATTCTTTCTCCAACATTTGCTATTGAAAGATTTACCTTAACTCTTAATTCTTGCCTCATGTTCTGATTTCCAGACTTACAGCTCTCCTGTACTGGTCATATTGGATAGATTAATTTCCCTTTTAATTTTTCTTTATTTGGAAAATGCTTAACCAACTACTTTCTTGTTTGTCTTTTACTTTCCTTTTTTTAATTTTTTATTTCAGTATAGAAGTAAGATTGCTCCACTGTTTACCACATGGCACACTGCTATCATCCATCATTATTTCCCCCTTTTATTTATAATTCTCAATTCTTTTCCTCAACAGATATTCTAATTTGTGTTCTACATAACTTTTCAGAACACATAATTCAGATTTTCATGTAAATGTGTCTCAAGTATATAAGATTCCTATTATTTATACTGGTCCTTTAGATCATTTTATAATGTTTTGGGTACAAACATTTGGTACTTTTAATGTTATATAGATACTATGAAAAATATTCACCTCATTTTATTTATATATTCCCATATTTATGGATTCAATGCTTCTCACTGCTTGCTAACATAATGCTTAACATTTCGGTACATTTCCTTGTGCTATTTCTTTTTTTCAGTTCTAGATACATGAAGGAGTTATTGATTGAACATAATACAAATTCTCTGTCTTACTGAGGACTACTGTCTCATCTATAGGTTAGCACTGCCTGTTTTGACCCTTCACATGTCTTGGGGGGATTTATACACTCTACTACTCCTCTTTGACATTTTATCTATTTTTTTTTCTTACTAATCCTCAGTGAACCCAGAGATGCAAATTAACATCTTATTGTTTTCATTATTTCTCTAATCACTTAAGCAGTGGTATGTTTTATCACATTTTCATTAGCCATTAGGCTTTTTCTATGCAAATTTCCTTTTTCATCATATTTGTATTACTTTATTTGGATTCCTGTCATTTTCTTATTTAATTGTAGAAGCATTTTATATAGTTTAGAGTATTATCCTTCTCTAATTTTGATGTCATAAACATTCCCACCTGTCAAAATCTATCAACTTTGACCATTCTGATCTTATTGAAGAATAGCTTAAAATGCATATACTCAAAAATAAGATACATGCTTCATCTTAGTCGTGTTTAGAAATTCTTCCCACCCTAATGTCACAAATTTTTTCCAGTGCCTTCAAGTTGTATATTTCAAATTTGTTCTTACATCTCACTTGATGTTCATTGCTTTGTAAAGTAACTTACGCTATAGAGGTATAATTCTAATTTGTAAGGTAGCGAGAGCCATTTTTCTTTCTTCCAAATAGCTTGCTCTTTCCACTTTTATTTATCATATTTTTCAGAGTTATATGCTTTAAATAACAGAAAAATCCCCTCTTGATCTTTTATCTGAAAATCATGGATTTATTTATGCTATAATACACATTTTAGAATTACATTCTGTTTCTAACAAAACATGCATTTTTCTAAGCTCTGTCTCTTTCATGTTTGGCTCTTTAACAAATAATTACATTCATCAAACAGACTTTGAATTGTATTATGCAAATTTTTCTGCACTTTGCTTTGTCCATTAAACAATGCCTTCAAAACCTCTAAACCCTCTTAATCAACCCACAAGGTTGTGATGGGTCACTGCTTTTACATATTGGTGCATTTGATTTGCTTACATATCATGTCAGTAAATTTTGTGTATTTTTGTCATGATGCAAATTTTTCTGTAATTTTGCTTATGTTTGTCTCAGGATTTGGCAACTGTTATTAAAAAAACAATCAAGTATTGTTTCCACAATAGCTATACTCTAGAAAAGTTTATTTAGGATTAGTGTTATTTCTCCTTAAACATTTGGAAAATTCACTAGAAAATCTATCAGGAGTAGTTTAAAAATATACACATTATGATAATAGGTAATAGATTTTTATTTTAATAGAATCTAACATGTCTCTTTCTACTCCTCTCATCTCTACCAAATTTTGTTTTTCAAGGAATTTGTTCATTTTATTTTAATCTGTTTAATTTATTGGCATAAAATAATAAAATCTTCTTATCACCTTTTCTTTGTAGGAGTATATTAATTTTCTTCTTTTAACTCAGAATATTTTTGATTTGCATTTTCTCAATTATTTCTTACATATATTGAAAATATGCTACCAAATATATTAATCTTTTTAAAGAAGAAACTTTATTCTTTGTTTATTATCTCTAATGTGTTTGCATTAATTTTTTATTTTTTTGCTTTTATTTTTATTTTTATGGGGTTTGATGAAATTTTTATGCATATTGAGATGGAAACATAGATCATTTTTATCATATTTCTTTGTTTAACGATATACATTACAATTTAAATTTTTGTTGTTGTTGTAGTTGTTGTTGTTTAACAGTATAAAATTACCATTAAGCCTGGGTCTTAGCACTATGTCAGGTGTTTTTAGAGGTGTGTTCCAAAAAAAATTGGATGATTAGAGGACATATTTCTTACCGTGAGAAGTAAACACATCCTTTTCTAGATCTCAGTACTTGGTGTGTGGTGATGTGTACTGTGAGCTCTTGTGTTTTTGTTGTGTTTTGTTTGCTATACCGGGGTTTGAACTCAGGGTTTTGTATGGGTTAGGCAAGTTCTCTACCATTGAACCACAGCTCTCTCCTTGTTTGTTTTTATTTTATTCTGGACATTGTGTTGGCTGCTAGAAACTGTAAGACTATATTTCCTTTAAATGATAGAACCAAGTTCCCCACAATCATCTGGAACACATTTGAGGTTTTAAAAAGTCAGCATTAACGTTCTTCACCTAGGGTCATCAAACACCATTAAAAATGATGGAGTCCACTTAAGAATCAGCTAGAATGGGCTTCTCACTGGGTTTAGATTATGCTGTCATTTTTGATAGGGATTAAGGAAGCAGGCAAGTCACTCTGGAACGTGTGTTGTTTGAAAACAGGCAGTTTGATAATTAACTATCTTAGTACATTATATCTAGAAGTCACAAAGAACAAAGTGGACTTTGATTGCAATATGTTGTTTCTGTCCAGGTTCAGACATGATTATAGAGGCTGTGCTTTGGTCTTGATCCATCTTGTTCATGAAATGACCTTATCTGATAGCAAGGTTATGCTCTGAAGTGTTTTAAGTTCTGCAGGGACATCAGGAATTAGCTGTAAACTTCCTGAGCTCCTAGCTATCAGGAGTTGTTTTCCTTGATTACAATTGATCTTAAGATGCTTTATTAGTGTTTTTCTTTTTCTTTTCCAACTTTAGATCTGATTCCAATAGTCTAATAGAATAACTTTTTAGAGGGATTTCTTTTAGGTATCATGATTGAGAAGGACTTTCTCTCTAGAAAATGCCACACAAACTTAGTGCATTGCACTATTCTTGATAAGGGTTGCCCAGAAACATAGTGCTAGTTGTTATGTTTAACTTGTGAATTTATTAGTCTGGTTGAGAAATCACTTTTCCCTTTTTTTATTCTGAAAGATACTAATTATATTTTACATATTTATCCCATGACTCATCTATTTTTGGAAAGAAAGTAGAAAATGTAAATTTAAGTTATAAAAATCTAAATTAACATAAATGTATTATCCTAACCATTGATGATCAGAAATTGCATAAGGATTTATGAATTTAAGGTGGTTCTACATTAAATATATAGTTACACACACATACACACAAATATTTCTATATGACACATAAAATAAAAATAAATTGGACAGGCAGACTGGTGCCTGCCTATAATCCCAATGATGGGAGGATAAACAGGAGGATTTTAAGTTCCAGGACAATCTCAGACACTTAGTAAGACCCTGTCTCAAAAAATAAAAAAATAAAAATCACGGAATATAAATCAGTTGGTAAAGCATCCATGGATTCAATTGCCAGTACCATAAAATTAATTAGTAAAATAATAAATTATTATCTGATAGATTTACATTTTATAGAAATATATAGAGTTTGAAATCTATCTCCCTTTTTTTCATTTGTTAATCTTTTTCCCATGGGTAAATTTATGTAGATAAATTTAGACAGCACTTAAACAGACCCTTTCCCTTTAAATTACTATATGATTGTGTGTCATAATTGCAAGCTTATGCTGGATCCTTTGGGAAAAGAAAGTTTTGGAAGGAAATTTTTCATTGCCTAAGTAGAATTTATTAGTTATACTTTCTTAGTTTTTATTTTTTTAATTAAATTTATTTAACACATTAAAACATAAAATCACACATATTTATGGGGTACCATATGATATTTTAGCATGTTTACATGTTTAAACTTATTTAAATATTTTTGTTTTTTCAAAAATATATCATTTATTTATGGTGAAAATATTCAAAATTTTGTCTCCTAGTTTTTTGAAATGTACGTTTAATTTTTGTTATGTATAATCACCCCATTGTGCAATCTCATTCCAGAATGTCTTTCTCTTATCTAGTTGTAGCTTAAGTATCCATAAATCAGTATTTCCTCATTCTCATTCCTGATACTCTTCCCAGTCTCTTGTTCTGTTCTGCTCTCAACTTTTATGAAAGGATTTTTTTTTAAATTCCACATGCAATTGAGACCATGTAGTACTTGTCTCAGTGCTTAGCTTATTCCACTTAATGTAAGAATGTCCAGTACCATCCATGTTCTCACAAAAGGCAAGATTTTGTTCTTTTTATGGCTCAATCATATTCCATTTGTGAACTGATGAATGGATGAGGATGGTGCTTTCTTATTTTTGTTCTCATGGAACGAATAGAATACATTGTTTTACTTGATGTAACTCAATGTACTTATTTATAAGGAGCACTACTCTGAGACCATCTGTTGTGGTTTGGATATAAGGTGTCCCCCAGAAGCTCCTGTTCTTGCAAGAATGTTCAGAAGTAAAATCATTAGATTGTGAGAGCTGTAACCTAATCAGTAGTACATTCCAGATTGAAAGGACTGACGGGGTAGTAACTATGAGCAGTTAGGGAATGGCTGAAGGAGATGGGTCACTAGGAGCATACCCTAGAAGGGTGTCTTTTCCCTGTGGCCCCATCTCCCTTTCTCTCTCTTACTGCTTTCTGATTCCATCACGAGATAAACAGCTTTCCTCTGCTGGGTCCTTCCCCCATCACCGGCTTGCTGGTTTCTCTTGGGCACTGAACACTGGAGCTGGTCATCTCTGGACTGAGACCTCTGAAACCGTGAACCCCAAATAAACTTCCCCTGTTTCAAGTTGTTCTTGACAGGTATTTTTGTCACAGTGACACAAAACCTAACATCATCTGTTCATTGGTTCACTTAAGGATGTTTATTGAACACATTATATGTGAAAGTACTAAACGAGGTGCTGAAGACACAATGGTAAACTGACTTGTCCTTGTCTCCACAGTATATGTTTGCTAGAGAGAAGGATAAAGTAATTCATTTTCATTAATTCTATAAAAGACCTGATTTGTATTTGATACTTATCTGTTACAAACTGTCCAAGACCAGCTCTTTTTTTAACAGAAAATCACTGTCTTGTAAGTTCCTGAGATAACTGATATGAAAACTAGATGTATCTTCTTAAATTTGTAACTGAGCAACAATCTTTGACACTTTCTCAATTTTGTTGACATGTTTGAAATTTGGAAACAGTTCAGTAAACTAAGTGGCCTATCAAAAGACCCATTATAGATTTTAACCCAAGTTGTAAAAAGTATGAACCAAAAATTTCTTCAGAAATATTTTCTGAAAGACATGAAAAATTATTAGTATACTTATAAATAGTAATTTTTCACTTTGGGAGGTGAAGCTAAAATAATATTCAAGATGCTTTAGAATTTTGTTTTTACCACAAATTAAACTCCTTCCTATAACAAAGGCTAAACACATTAGAATAAATTCTGGACTTACTTTCTTTTATCCACTCTTAGCACACTGCTCAAATTTGATGTACTTAATATTTCTGTTTTCTCTGAATTTTATTATAAGTTTTTTGCCAAATTAATTCCATCACCAAATTAATTGTCCAATTATATTGTAAAGAACACTATTTAATTATGATTATTAATTTTTAATACATAAGAGGCCCAGAGAGTTACATAGATATTTGTCATTGAGTCAGGCTTGGCATATTTATTAAGTGATACTGAATTTTCACTTGACCTAGATAATTCTAGAACTGATATTTGCTTGTTGTTTGTTTTCTTGGAGGGGGGTACTTCCTCAGTCATTTATTTATTTACTCATTTATTTTTACCAGGGCCTGACTAACTTGCCCACACTGGCCTCAAACTTGTGATCCTCCTGATTCAGGCTTTCAAATCACTGGAATTACAGAAATATGCCACCATGTCCCACTTGTTATTTGTTTTTTGAAGAATAAAACATTACATGAGGTGGGAGGGAAAGGGAGAGAAAAGGGAAATTGCATGGAAATGGAAGGAGACCCTCATTGTTATACAAAATTACATATAAGAGGTTGTGAGGGGAATGGGAAAATAAACAAGGAGAGAAATGAATTACAGTAGATGGGGTAGAGAGAGAAGATGGGAGGGGAGGGGAGGGGGGATAGTAGAGGATAGGAAAGGTAGCAGAATACAACAGTTGCTAATAGGGCATTATGTAAAAATGTGGATGTGTAACCGATGTGATTCTGCAATCTGTATACAGGGTAAAAATGGGAGTTCATAACCCACTTGAATCTAATGTATGAAATATGATATTTCAAGAACTTTGTAATGTTTTGAACAACCAATAAAATAAATGTTTTAAAAAATTACTTATTTGATGTAACTTTTTGTTTTTAAAATTTTTTTTATGGAAAGAAAAGTTATAAGAGCTACTACGTAACATCTCATATAGATTTCTCAATGGTTAACATTTTAACACATTTATCTTATAATTTTTATCCCTGTAAAACATGCTGTGATTTTTTTCTGAAACATTTTGGATAAGTTGTATATTATTTCTAAATATATTTCCTAAAAATGCAACATTGTCTACTAAATGTAAGTATGAAACTTGGAAAATAAACACTTCTATAGTCATGTTACATAATGTACAAATCATATTTGTACTTTATCAGTGTTCTCAAGAATGTTATTAAAATATAAAAATAAAATCAGATCCAGAATCCAATACAACCTAGTCTAGGGTCATTTATTGCATTGAATTGCCCAATTCTTGATACTCTCAGTCCAGAACTCTTCCTTAGTTTGTTTTGTCTTTATAATCAAAAGTTTACTTATTTTGTAGAGTATAGTTCAATTTAGGGTCCTCCAGTATTTCACAGGGGTTCTGTGTTCTTGTCAGAAGGGCCATAAATCCACATTGGGTCTTTCTCAGTGCAGAAGAGCAGGAGGCAGAAAATCAGTTTATCTCTTCAATGAGGTAAACTTTTCATTAAACAAGATAGTGTATCCTAGTTTTTTCCACTCTAATGTTACTGTTTTCCTCATTGTAATTTATAAGTATTTGTATAGAATTTCAGAAAACATAAAATATCCTGTTTTCAACAAACTTTTACCACTATTATTAACACAACAATGATTCTTCCTTTAATCAAGTATGTTATAAAAATAATCATTCTAACACCATTATTCCTTCTGCATTTATTGGTTGGTGTTCAACTATAACTCTTTTTATACAAGCTTTTTCTTCTCCTCTGTTGCTTAATTAATTGTCCAATTAATTAAGTATTAAAAATTAATTAAGTAATTAAAATATAAAGTTCTCAGAATATAATTAGAAAATCAATTAGAGAATAAATCAGGTAGACAGTTCATTACCATTAATTAAAATAATATTTGATTAACTTAAATTCCAGAGGCTAATTCTTTCCTATTTTATAAATGGATTAACCCATTACTATTAATATGTATTTTGAGATAGAATTGTCCCACTTTGATTCTTTTATACTTCCAAGATGCATCTACCCATTTACTGTTGGAAGAAATACAGTTGGCTCTGTGAGGTAAGAGTTTAAAGATATTAAGATGATAGGGGCCAGGTTATAAGAAAAATGCTGGCTGGAATAGAAGACTGGGAGATGAGTCATCATGTCCCTGTTTGTGATAAGTCCTGTTACCATGGCAACTCCCAACTAGAGGGCTTATCACCATAGCAACTCTTTCCACAAGTTCTGTACAGTCCCATTACCATGGCAACTCCAGCCACAAGCTCTGTATTCTAATTAGGAGAACATAAAGTAACCAATGCAAACAAATGGGACAAGGTCTTCAATCAGATTCGTGGGGAGATGGGACTGAGGTGTAACTCAGCACATAAGGCAAGACATGGCCAGCCATCAGAGCCTTGAACTGCTTTCTTCTGCTCAGCCCAATCCATTCCATTTTACAGAACATTACTTTCATTTTCGATTTCAATAAACCTATGCTCTGCCTGTGTTCCTTCTTCATGTATATTACTCAGTTTTGTTCCAGAGGCCATAAACCTGGGCCACAACTGGAAACAACACTGATATCACCTTCATATCCAAAGGTTCTTCATCTATGCATTCAATGGAGTATAGATTGAAATTATTTGGAAAAAATATTGTATCTATATTAAATGTGTACAGACTTCTTTTTAGTCATTATTCCTGAGCAATACAGTATAATAAATAGCTATACAGTATTTACATTTTTAGGTATTATTAGCAATCCACAGATGATTTAAATTACACAAGAAGATATGCAGAGATTATCTGCAAATACTATACCATGTCATCTGAGATACTGGAGCATCTATGAATCTTGGTATCTAGAATGAATTTCCCAGGAAAACTAAGGAATGACTATACTTACTTTCTGATTTTTGTTATGCTAGAACTTTCTTGATGTAGTGCTAGGAAGTCAGGTAGTGCATATTATAATCTTACAATTAAATTTGAGTTTTTAGTGGGCAAGGGCCAGGGCATTGGGCTTGACCTTCGCAGTCCCTCAGTAAGGTCATGGGGGCTGAAGTTGAGTATTGTCCTTCTATAAAGTAAATAAGGATCTTGCCTCTGGAGAATCTTTTATTACAGACAACACTCTGGGCTCCCTCCACTTATATGGGTTCCTTGTTAGAACCACCAGGAATGTTTCTGGGATCTTCACAGGAAAGACCTGGTGGTGTCACTAGAAGTAAAATCCATAGACGTGTGAAACTTCCCCCAAACTGTGCTGTTGGGAATTCTCATTGTAGCTAATCCACACCCAGCCTCCATCAATATGTGAAGTGTTCCTTCTACATTACGGCTGCAGTATCTTCAGCTCCACGAAAATTAAAATGTAATTCTCTTTAACTGACTGTGATTCTCTGTGTTTTCAGGGGTCATAGTTTGTCCAGTGACTTCCTGTCTCTAATCAGTCTAATGAAGGTTATTATTAATTTTCATTTGTTCAGTCTTCTTCAGTTCTTTTGTTTCTTGTTGTGAGGATAGGAATGATTAATTTTCCACTTTTAACATGTAAGAAGTGAGTGAAAATACTTTTAAACATAAGGGTCACTAGCTCTTTATCTGAAATATTTAGTGCAAATATTTTATCCAAGTTTATCATATGTTCAATGACTTTGTTACTGGTGCTTTGGCCATACAATTTTTTAAAAAGTTGATCATCAATCTTTGTCTTTATTTGATCTAGTTTTATGACATAGAAAGTGTTTATACTAGGATTGTACATTTTTTGTACATATTCTTTGTTTATAATATTAGATCTTTTTTCCTTCACAAACTTGAGTGTATCTTTAAGAAGCGAGATATGGATTTCAGTTTACCATTTTCAAAGTGACTATTCCTATAATATCAGTGGCATTTATTGAAAAGCCTGCTTTTCCTAGATATTTGATGATACTTTCATCATACAATTAATTTTCACATATGCTTTTGTCTCTTTCTTGATTATCTTTTTTGAAAAATGCTTTTAGTTGTAGATGGAAACAATACCTTAATTTTATTTATTCACTTATTTTTATGTAGTGCTGAGAATCAAACCCATTGTCTTACACATGCTAGGCAAATGCTCTACCACTGAGCCACAAACCCAGGCCCTCTTTCTTGATTTTCTATGTCATTCTGTTGGTGAATCTTTCTCTTCATGCACTGATACCATACTTATAAATAATAAATGAATATAATAAAAGTATAAAATATTTGCATAAAGATTTTATAAATATTATGAATGATATAAGCAAATACATATAAAATATTTCATGAATATTTCATGAATATATTTCTTATATTTTCATATATAAAATATTCATGAAATATTTTATATATGAAATATATTTTAATAGCTAGTAGCACAATTGACTCAGTATACTGTTTTTATATAATTTCTGAATAATTTTTACAAGTTTATTTTTATAAATTAAACCTGTTTGCTTATCTCCATAAAAATGCCTAGTGGAGTTTTTACTGAGCTCTCATTAAATTTACAATTAAATCAGAGAGAACTGCCATCTTGTAAGTTTGCTTTGTCCTTGTCTCTTAAAAAACAAGGGTCATTGTCCCATCAGCATCACTTCTATACCTTTATGGAGCATTGAAAATATGCCTCCTGTGAACTTCACTTATTTCTTTTTTTATTTCCAAGTATTGTATCTTCTTTACTGTTATCATTATAAATGACATTTGAACTCTTCTTTCTTCCTGTCTTTTTTTTAATGAAAAAAAAAACCTTATTGCCACAAGAAGCAAGTACACTTGTCCCACCTCACCAACAGTTTTAAGAGTCACCAAAATGCAGACTTCCCACAGTAAAGTGTTACACAACCTTGTGAAGGAATCATCCCTTAGACTATATTGACTATAATACTGATGTAACCAATTAATCTCACTCAGTGAAAGTACCTCTAACGTGATAGAAAAAAAACTAGTTATAACATCAAATCCATTTATATAATTTAAATAAAAATATATATTATCTGTTTTAATATATAGGAAGTTTAACACATTGTGATTAACAAAATAAGAACTGTTTTCTACTGAAATATTTTTTGTGCTTCCTCATCACTCAACTTAAAAAAGCAAAAAAGTATGATACTTAAAGAATCTTATTTGTGGATTTAAAGATGGAGTTTGTTAGTCCATGAAAGATGGATAAATATTATTTGAAAGACATCACATCTTTAAAAACTGTTGCTTATTAAAATCTACAAAGTTGAACTATATGTCACATTTTTAAAAAACAAAATTTCTCAAACTAGATTAGGATACAGGAAGTTTTACAAGAAACTACTGAGATACTAACTAGTGCTGTGGATAAAATTAAAAGTTGAGCATTCTAGTTGAAGTGTACTCATACTAGTTCTACAAGCAGTGAGCAATATTCTACCTATTTGAGGTAGGTTTTATGTTCTGTAGATGGCCATACAAACACCTCTCGTCTATGTTTGCTTCTTATGATATGATGCCCCAAATCTTTCATTTACAAGTAGAGTTTGTGTTCTCTTTTCTTGAATCTAGTGGTCCTACAACTTTGTCATTGATAATTTTATGTGTCTTCAAAACAGCTTCTGCCTGAGACTGTCTAAGAACACACAGCTTAGAGGTTGGCACCCCACCCCTATCAAAAGTCCATTGTTGCTGACAACTCCATGCTGGAGAGACCATAAGACGTATCCAATTAGAGACAGAGAGGGAAGAATCCTGGAGTTTCAGTCCCTAGCTCTTTGCATTTGATGGTAGTGGAAATGCCCTTATCATTTTGCTATTAAATAATATTCAGTTTCAGGGATAAGTTATAGAAATATAGAAATAAAGGTAGAGTTAGAGATAAAGATACACATATATTGGTGCTAACAACTATCAATTAATTTGTTTTTTCAGAAGTATTTTTTCCCCCAGAAATGCATGTTGGATATTGAAAGATCATTTTCAACATGCTCCTCCATATCTCTTCACTTACATTAATGCATGCATAATAAAGTGTGTATTAATGTATGTATACTAATGTGTATTAATGTATGTATATTCAACATACCTTGCATTCTTAGACTAAGCTCTACTTGATCATGGTGTATTTTTTCTGTAAATGTTTCAGGATTCTACTAGCTAATAAGTATTCTTGTGTTAGTATTCATAATGATTTATTTATAATTTAAAAATGATCAAACATTTATAATGTATCTAACGTGGTTTGATTGATTTTAAAGAGAGTAAGAGTTTCAGTTTTACTAAAATGTATTATATGGATTATGTGGGGTTTATTACAAAGTAGTAATATTCATCTTTTTAGATCATTTTTTCTCATTCAAGTAATATCATTAGTTTTCTGTGACATCTGATTAAATGCTAAATAAATAAAAAGCAAATTGACTGCCTATAAGAACACTCAAACCATACACTATAGATTTGACCACCATTTAAGTTACCTAAAATGGAGAGAACATCTTAGGTCCAGTTAGGTGATCTTGGGATTATTTTAATTAAAGTTAAACAATTATTTTTTAAATGGCATCATAGGCTAGTAGTTATAACATTATAGAGTCACATAATGCTCAAGTTACAGCATGGTTATATTATTAACTGGGCATGTAGTCTCACCTAATTGAACTAAATTATTTAAGCTCTTTAATCTAATGCTTGGTAGGGCTATTTTTGAACTAGATTAAGTTACCCAGAAAGTATCACATAGCATTATCCATATGGCATACCCTCAAAACACCACAGCTACAGGGAAGAAAGCTCAAAGTGGTAGTTTTCAAAATTCATTGTATCTAATGAATTAATATATGTTTTTTCTAAATTTAGACCTACATGAGTTTAGATGATATTTATAATATGAATAGTACATTGAGCTAAATACATTTAAATGTTTTGTAAATTTTTATTTACAGGAAGAGCATTTAAGATCCTTAGGCACTGAAGTATACAATTTAGTTAGAGTTACTTTCTAATCTGTTTAGAATATATTATAAAATTCAAGAAAGCTAAGACAACATAAAAAATTCATATATATTTAGGAAATATTTCTCAAGATATAGAATAGATTATAAATTGACATTGATGACATATCTTAATCTCTGTTTATAATTAAGGAACATTCCAGAGTAATTCAAAAGACTTCATTTCCTGCAGTTGTGGCTAGAAACTTTATTTCAGAGCTCCTCTTGGCAGTTAGAAAGAACTGGGAGACAAAAGCTAAGACAGAGGGGAAGAAAGGGGTGTTCTAAATACTACAGCCCCCCCCCCCCACAGAAGCTTATTTAGCTCAGTTCTCTGAGTTAAATGGATACTACAGCACAATGGACACAAATATGATTATCAAATGGTTATTAAATATAAGAAATCATTGATTTGTTAGCCATCTGATAGCCATCTCAAAATCAATAGGCTATAGCCTATTACTTTAATTGATCTACTTAAAATTTCCTACATATAACAACTATTAAAAAATTAGATATTCTGCTAAGCACAATACAATAGTTTGTTTAACTATTTAATGTCTGTGAAACAAATAGGTCATGCATAATTAGCCAAATTCTGAATATGAACAATGTGAATTTCGGAGAATTTATGTAATTCAATCATGGTTACATATGTAATAAGGCAGATTTGGCGTCTTAATCTGAGAATTCTTACTGAAGTTCACTAAAGTATCCTCTATTAATATTCTAACATTCATACTGAAGACATTAAACCAATTCATAATATTTGTATGTGATTAACTAATAAAGAAGATCTTGGAAACTCTATTGGACATATTAGTTACATAGGGAGATGACTCTCTATTAACTAACCAAAATCTAGCGGAGGGTTCTTATATAGTATTTGCTGCATATATATACATACATATATATATATATATATATATATATATATATATATATGAAAAATGGTAGTTTTAAATAAAGAAAGCTCTGAGTTATTGGCAAAACGTTTAAATTGATTAATACAATTCCAGCTTCCATTTGTCTGACCAAGCATTCAATACAAATTCGACATGCAGCTTTGCAGAATGAGAAACTTCAGAGCACCTATCTAAGCATTTTCACCACTCACAAACAAGCCCACATTATTCCACAGAGGTTATAAATGAAACACACAAATAAAAAAGTTAGCATTGAAAAGGAGACATAATTTTTACCCTATGAAAACCAATGAAACTACACTTCTTGCTATTTTGTTTCATATGAAAATGTTTCAAATAGTCAAAGAAATAATAAGATTTCTCCCAGATGGTAGACACCTTCAGGAAATCTCAGGCATTTATCAAGTTAGGAATTTAAAGAAAACTCTGTCTTCAAAGAATCCAGATGTCCACAAAAGAGTATAATTTGCTAAAACATTCTCATGGGACAATTAGTGACTAAGTGTCCTGAATAAAATATCAGAAACAAGTATCATTAGAATCATTAAAAAGTCTTTTGTAAGCAAGTCATTTTGGGAAAGTAATGGCATTTTCTGATTTCAGAAATAAACTTTTGCTGTAGCAACTGTTGAAAATCTGTGTTTTATGAATATGTTCATTAAAAGCAAACACTTTAAATTTCTAAATTTCCACTTTGATTTTTATTCTGCACTTATGATCATAAGACCCAAAGTTTTGCTAAGTTTTGGGAGCATTCTAGGATCAACTCTCTCTTTATTAAACTTTCAGCCTTCCTTCCCCAAGTGTGAAAAAAGAATTTTTCTTACAGTATAATCATTCTGCTCTTGGCATAATTAATCAGTGAGTTAACCAATCAGTCAGTCAGGTTAATACTAACCAGAAAAGCATGCATTTCTAACCATATACCCCTCATAGCTATAGACATAGGGTGTAAAAATTTGGAAATAATGTTTTCACCTTCTATCATTGCTGTGCATCTGTATAAACAAGAATTACCTATAAAAAGCTAAATTTAGAGAATAATCTTTATAAATCATGAAGGTGCAAAGAAGTAGAAATCCATGTGGGCTAAAAAATCTGGAAGAAATTAATGGAAATGTAGAAACTCAAAGGTTTTGTCAAGATTTTAGCATAGAGGACAAGAAAGGAATTAATAATCTGATGACCAGGTTTTCGACCCTCAATGCATTCTTTATGGACTTTTCCACAGTAAGTAGTTTTAAGATAAATATTAAGAATACATGAAAATTTAATATGTGAAAGGCAAGTGTGTCAGTAGCAATCTTACGGCATTTGTTAGTTTACAATATATGTGTATCTCTTAATCTCTTATCAATGAGCATCTATTTTAAAGAAAATTCAGAATAGTATTTTTTTTTCTGAACAAAGAGTTGAGTGTCTACTCTATTCCAGATAATCTATGTCCTAGGAAAAGAGGGATGAACAAGAGAGAGAATCTGTGGCTTCACAGAGCTTACACTTTGATGATCTAGGAAAGAAAACTCATAAAACAAATAATTATGTGCCATATTGGTTGGTGAGAAGTGCTACATAGTAATATGGAGAATGTAAAGAACATGGTGAATATCAGTGAATTGGATGCGATTTTATGCTGGCTCAGGAGGAGCCTCACTGAATAAATAGCATTTTCAGTAAATAGCTAAAGAAAGCAAGGGAAATAAAGTAATAAAATTTAGGAGTCATCTGGAGGAGACACATTACAGCAGGGACACAGGAAGTGAAAAGGCTGAGATACAACATCCTCCTAGGCTCTCAGAGGAACAGCATGGCGGCCAGTAGGGACTGAACCAGGAGAATGAGGTAGGAAGTAAGACCAGGAAGGTAAAGAAGTAGATTATAGAGGAACAGGAGCAGTTCAGCAGGGGCCTAGTAGATACTTGAAATGTTTTCATTCTTATCCTGATAAGATAGAAAGCCGTTGCAAGATTTTGAACTGAGGAGTGACATTATGATATTATCTAATTTATAATAGAGACCTTAGTTGGTGCCATTGATGTAAGTGTCAAGAATAAATGTTTGGGATGGCAAAGAATGGGAGCAGAGAGAACAGATTTTTGCAATAATCTAGGAGAGAGAATGATGGTTTGGAAAATAATGGTAGCAATAGTTGATAAAAAATAACTTTCTAGGATTTAATATTTCCTAATTGAACACTTGCAAGTAAGCTAAAAAGAGAGGGGTGACTCTCAGAATTTCAGTTTAAACAACTAGTTAGATAGAATTAGTAGTTACTAAAATGTGAAGTTCTGCTGGCAAAATAGAAAGATGATGATGAGTTTCATTTTTGACATATTAAATTTAAGATTTTATATGAGTCCTAAGTGAATATGCTGATTAGATGTCAAACACATACTTTTAAAATTCAGGAAAAAGGTCTGGGCTAGAGGTTTTAATTAATGAGTATTCACTGTATAGATGGAATTTCAAATACCAAAACCCATGCTATTTAGAGAAAATAGTAAAACAAAGGAGGTCTTAGGACTCTGCCCAGGTGATCACATCATTATGAGATCCAGGGATTAGTGATAGAGGATGCCAGGTAGAGACACCAAAGTGTGGTATTCTTTCAACAAAATAAGATGACACTCTTCTAAGGAAAGAATTAGCAGTTGAGGACTAAGAAACTGTTGGAGGTACACAGTCAATAAATGATTTTTTAAAAGGTGAATTTTAGTGGGATGGAATGAAAGTTATCAAGAGATAAAGAAGCATGAATAAGTCCCATAAAGTGGAATTATTAAAACAAAACTGATCACCATACAACACAGCTTAAAACTGATAATCCAATTTTAAAAGGGACTTCAACATGGAAACAATTTTGAAAGTTTTCCCATTAAATAACACCTGGATTCATGGCTGAAAGGGAATAAATAAACCAAAATTATACAATTGTACAAATGGTATCTCATAGCTGAACATATGGGAGATAAATAAAGTGCAAAAAGAGGAAAGAGGATAGGATTAAATCCATTTATTGAATAAAAAAGAGAAAATGAAATGCATAAATTAAATTCCCATTTAAAATTTAGAGAACAAAAATAAGACACAGGAAACCATAATGAGAAAATAATAAAGAAGAAAGCAGAAATGTTGAGGTAGAGAACAGAAAAGGGAGAGCTAAAGTTACAATGTCAAAATGCTGTCTGAAAAAATTAACATGATACATAAATTAACATGATAACCAATGTAATCAGGTAACAATAACAACAGCAGAGAAAACACTAAAAGATGTGAAATTTAAAAATCAATGGAAAAATAACTCCCGAAACACAAATATGTAATAAAGAGCTAATTATTTGGAAGACTGCATATACATTTGAAAAGTTAGATGAAAAGTATAATTGCCTTAGGAAAATTAAAGTTTATGAAAATTATTTCTGTTTGAGATAGAAAACATGGAATAATTTATTTAGAGGAAATATAGAGAAGATAAAATCTTGGATGATTTTATAAGAAAATTTACCTAGCTTTCCAAAAAAGGTAGTACCAAAAAATGCTACATAGACTATTCCACAGAGTAGAAATTGAGGAAATGTTTCCAAATTCATCTTAGCTTACAGATATGAGCATCAAATTCCAACAAAGATGTCACAAAAGAAAAAAATTACACAATAATATTATCTATGAATATCTAGCAAATTCTTAAATAAAATTTACGCAGCACGATTCAATATCACATAAAGAAAAAATAATAACCAAATAGGATTTATTTGAGAAATGTAGATGAAATGTACAAAACCCCACTAAAATAATATATTATGAGAATAAAACATATTTAACTTTTTGTCCCCAGTTTCTGATAGACAGCTATTATACCCCTGGAATTTCCTGACTGGTAGGGGTAAGAGGAGCATCTATTCTTATTCATAATAAGCCCCTTTCAAACATACCTCAGCCCTTGCTAAAAAGGTGATTCTCATTGGGTCCCTAGATAGTTTCAAATAAAAACTGGTTATCAGAGGAATCAACAGTGTGATTAGGGGATCGGAACTTTCTACTCTTCTCAATCTCCAAACAGCAGGAAAAACTAAAGATTGAGTTAATTACCAATGGCCAATGAATTAATCAAAAACTTTCATAAAAATCCCCAAATGATGGGGATTTTTCTAGTTAGAAAAATTATTAGTCTTCTAGGTAGATGAAGACATGGGGGTACAGGGAGGGTGGTGTGCCTGGAGAGGGGACCCTTCCCACATACCTTGTCTTATGCATGTCTCCAATTTGGCTATTTCTAAGTCGTTTTCTTGGTAAGAACTGTTAATGATAAATGAACTACTTTCCTGAATTTTGTGAGCTCTTCTCAAAAATGAGGATACCCATAGAGGGGGGGCCCGAGAACACTTAGTTTATAACTGGTCTGTCAGAAGGGCAGGTAGCCTGCAGCTTGTGACTGGTATTTGCAGTGGATGCAATCCTGTGGTACTGAGCCTTAACGTGTGGGATCTCACACCAACACTGGGGTAGACAGTGTTAGAATTTAATTGAATTGCAGGACACCCAGCTGGTGTCTGAGAATTGGTTGGTGTGGGAAAAAAAAATTCTTACACATTTGATATAAGAAATGCTGTGAGTGAAAACAGGCAATACATATTAATGGGCATAAGAAACCTGGCATTATTTTATAGACCTAAAGAATCCTTTATTCAACACAACAGTGTTGGTTTAAAAATCATTTAAAATTAAGAACTGATGGATGCTTACTTAATTGATATATTTACTTTGATATTTAACCCAGCATTTTAATTAATGGTGGATAACTAAAGACTTTCCATTAATATAAGGAAAAAAGGAAGTGTTCACATCATTTACACTTCTATGTAGAAAACAGGAGGTGTCAGCAAATGTAAGTAGAAAAAAAATCAATCAGAAACTGAAGAACTGGGGGGAAAATGCTAAACTATTCTTATGTGCCAAGATATTATGATATGCCTAGTAAATCACACTATTTTAGGTAACAATAAAATAAATAGGTTATGACAGCAGAAAATACAAAATAACCCAAATCAATAGTTTTCATTGGTTATACAACCAATATCTATATGGTGGATATAATGGAAGAGAAAACCCCATTCATTATGGCAACAGAGAAGATGAAATACTTAAAAACAGAGTTATCAGGGAATGAACAAAACCTATATGTGGAAAACTATAAAGGGCTCCTCCCAAGTAGCAATTATAATCTTGAATGAATATAGAGACATTCCTTGCTGAGTTGCTGGTAGGAAAACTCAACATTATGAAGATGTCAACGCATGATAAATCACAAATTTCATAAAACTGACATAAAATATCAATAAGGTATTTTTGGATGCAGTTGATTTCTGCAAAGTTTGTAAAAACAAATGGATATATTATAAAAGCTACTCAAACACTGGAAGAAATTTAAGTGACCAGGAGTTAGGGGGTCAGAGGATCTTGTCCTACCAGGTAATAGAATATTAGAATCAGAATGTTTTTATTTTTCATTTCTGATGATGTGAATATTTCTTATCTCGTTGTATGTTTTTTTAAGTTTGTTACATTCTTTTGTCTCTCATGAGAATTTTTCTCTATTGATATATGCAAGCCTTATATATTACTTTAACATTTATGTCATTTATTGTGAATATTTTTTCCATCTGTATTTTACAATTCTTATGCTACTGATATTGACCTTTTTCCCATTGCTTTGATTTTTTAAACTCTTTTTTAAAAATCAATATTAAATAAATGCTTGTATTTTTCTAGTACTGCATATCATAGTTTTAGTGCTTACTCTAATCCTCATAGTATTTATTTTGGTATATAATATAATGGTCTTAAACTATATTTTCCAAATACTTAGTCATTTTTTCTAACTAAATGTATTAAACTATTCATCAATTTGTCATTGATCTTGTTTGCCTTTAACTCTGAACAATTACTGGCATAAACCTTCAAACAGTAAAGAACAGCATAATGTACAAAGTAAAACTAACATTCACAATCTCAGTTCCAGAGATGATTATTGCTACGGTTTAGATATAGCTTGACTATATCCTTCCAAATGTTCAGGTATTGGTCTTAAGTATGGTGGATGTGAGAGATGGTGATACTCTTAGGCTATGGGGACAGGATCACTGTAAGAATTGCCCTTAGAGGGATTAAGATAGCTCTGTGAAACTTCTGTGTTCGCAAGAGAGTGGCTTATAAAAGCCTGATCTGAAAATGTCTCTCTTGTTTTTTGTTTTGTGAAATAATCTCTTGCTCTTTCACATGCTCCAACAATGAGTTAATATAGTGCTGAGTGTTCTTACCAGAGGCCAACAATATGTTGGCACCTTGTTTTAGAACTGTGAGATAAATAAACTCTTTTTATTTTTTAGAACTGTGAGATAAATAAACTCTTTTCTTTATAAAAATACCCAGCCTCAGTCATTTCCTTATAGCAACAAAATGACTAATGAACTTATTTTGAACACTTTAGTGTATATTTCCAGTGATTTTTAACACATTTTTTTTTACTATTCTTTCATCCACTAGCTAAGAACATTCTAGGTGCATGTAGATGAAATAAAATGTTTTGGGGCACATATTACTGGAATTAACAAACTAAAACTATTCATTTTGGTATAGGAGACACTGATGTCCTAGCTGCCCACTTGGCATATGAAGTGGTTGTGTGGTGGTCCATGCCAGAGCATTCAAGATGTACAAAACTGCCAGACCATTGATGGGAGGAAATTAAAAACATGAGAACACAGTGCACATGGAAACTCAAAGCTAAACAGTACTTACTTTGAGTGTACAGAGAATAATCTATAGGTTCTTGTGATTTTGTCAATTAAACTATGTAGTAAATAACAACTTTCATTTATTGTCTTGTTTAGTGAAGCTTTTTTTTCTTGGGCAATAAGCCCTTTGGAATCCACTAAAAACACAGGAGAAATGTTAACCTAAAATATATGTTTAATTACTAATCAAGCACTACATTTTCATTGCTTGAGAAAGTTAATGATGAACATGGAATGAAACTTACACTGTTACTGAAAGTTAAACAGCCAATATAAATGTAGCTGCTAAGGTAAATTTGATTAAAAATCAATATTATATATAAATGTTTTAATTATACTATAACAAAAATAATATCCTTACTAATTGTGAAATCTATGATGAATGCAGACAGAAATGGTTGTGGTACACACAAAATTTGTACTCCTTTCTGATGTTCTGAAATTCTGGCAAGTGAAGCTGTTAAAATCTCAAAAGTTTTATATTTCTGAAAATAAATACATGGCATGGAAATCCACACTTTTTCTTTGTGTTTCATTATGCCACTTTTAGAAAAAAATATATTTCTGTATTGCAGTACTAGTTTATAATTCAATCTATGGGTCTTTACAATATCAATGTTTTTTTAATGATTCCTCTAAATTTTGTTTGACTTTTTCTCAAAAGATTGTGAAAATTTTTATCATTATCATATAAAATGAATTGTCAAAGTTCATGCTTCAAAATACTTAGCTTATTACAGATATTGAGAACCAATTTGGAAATGGGATATTAAAATTTACACCTGTGAGTATAAGGGAGAATTGAATCATGAAAGTTCACATAGTGTATTTAATTTAAAATTAATATCCTAAAACTATGTTTTGAAGTATCTTAAGTTTCTACTAGAATATTCTGATGAAGCTTGCATTTTTGCATGCACTAATATTCAGTACAATAAAGGAATAGTGTTGAGAAAGCAATGAGTTCTTAAAATCTATGTTTGTTGATAGATTTTTAAAAATGCAAATAAATGATGCACGCTAAGTGATGATATTTGACTAGGGGGATTTATTTAGGAGGAATATTCAGAATGGGACCATAGTTTAATATAACATATGCATGTGTTAAAAAAAAAAACTACAATTAAAAACATTGAATACAGAGTAGAATTTACTCTAGTTTTACTAGTTAATTCAGAACCTTTAAAAATTATTTTACTTAGCCAGCTATTGTTGGTATATCCTAATTCCAGGAGACTGAGGGGGAGGCTCACAGGCTTAAGGACAGCCTGGGAATTCTGGCAATGTAATCCAGTGATAGAGCTCTTGCAAGCAAGTGTAAGATCCTGGATTTAGTCCTAGTACTGAAAAAAAAATTATCACATTAGGGATCAATTTCCAAGCATAAATATAATTTGGAGATGATAACAGATACTTTAAAAAGACATGCCAAGAATAATTATTCTTTAAAAAATTTCCCTAATCAGATAATAATTTTTATTTTATACATATCTTTATATGTCACTGTATTTTGAAAAGTACTTTTGGGATAAAATTATATTATAAACTCAGAAATACAAGGAATCTGATTGATTAATCAATACATATTTTTAAAAAATTTTTATTATTTTGAATTTGGTATGACTCTTCACAAATGCTCTATTTGGTCTTCCTATCTAAATTACAACAAATCATAGATAATATCTATGTACTCTTCTTTGTAATTTTAGCTATTTAAAACAAGGATCATCTGGAATGTAAATATTAAGTTTATCATAACCCCCAGAGACAAGCTAATAAAACAGGAAGAAATAGAAGTGAAATTAAAAAAAAATGTCAAGATGTAAGAAGCATGATGAATTCAGAGTGGTGGAACTTTTGATTGATATATTTAATAGTATACTGGAAGAAAAAGAAGATGACTATTAATAGAAATAAGAGACTCAGAAAAAGGAACAATTTGATATAAGATGGTGCATTTGAAGCGAAATGAATCATTTAGCAACCGAAAGGTAGGTCCTAGAGATGAAAAGAATAAAACATAACATTTTCAAATATATTGCCTGATTGGGGTTAGGGAAGTAAATAAAATCCCTTATATGCAGAGACAAAAAGAAATGAAAGAAAAAAACTTCAAACATCAAATTTCAGGGTTGCAGCCACATAGGATTTGGGATGCAGATTGGATAGGTGCCAAGATCTGGGAGCTGAGCATCTATTTAGTGACCACCCAGGAAAAGCAGAACTGGCCTAGAGCCAATAAACCTTGAGTATCAAGGATCTTTCCAGTAAGAAGAAAAACATTGGGCAGAGGAAAGATTTTGAGAAAAAAGGTGGGCTGTTTGTTTGTTTGTTGTTTTCCTATTAGTCTGAAAAAGGGTAAGAAATATTATCTATCTAGTAACTTTAACTTAAAATTGAACAGATAACCTGCACATGTGCACATGGGTGTGTGTGCTCACACACACACAAACACACAGAGATACATAAAACACTAATATCATCAATGAATAAGTAAACAATCTACATTTTTATGGTCTGAGAACTTCAAACAAAAAAGAAACATTGAAACTAGTCCAAGAGCATAAAAATTTAGAAATAATAAGCTCTAATTTCAGTTTTCCAAACCTGGCTGGCAAGTCTTTACTGAAGATGAGCTAGTAATGAAGTATAAGCCACACTGGGAAATGATGCATCAAATTAAGTTGATATGAAAATAAAGAATTAGCATTCAAAGTAATGTAAGTGATAGAATAGTTCAAAGTTATCTGAATTATATTACATATGTCTTATTTATCTATTTTAGGAATAAAATAATTAACACTGAAAATAATGGATACTATAAAATATGAAGTAGCAGAAATTGAATACATCCATTTAATTTTTAGATATGGAAAAAAATGTATTCATTAATAACCAAAACTCAAAGGAACAGACATATTGTTGTTCATAGCTGACTGACCCAACAAAACTTACTGACACTACTCTGAAAGCTTTGTCCAAGAGTGTAATGTCTTCTAGGGAATGAAGCAAATGAAAATTTGGGAAGTGTTAATACTGATAAAGACTAAGGAATTTTGCAGGCAAGGTGGTTTTAGTATTTTTTTTTCCTACAAAAATAAAGGAAGACCAAATGGAGGAGTCAGCTTGTAGAGAAGTAAAATAACCTTCATAATGGATGGATCATTATATCATCATCCTTAAATTAGAAAATTCCATTTCTAACTATTTACGGCACTTTTAGCCATAAGGGAATAAAATTGGTCTTGAAATCTATATTATTCTAGTAATTACTTCATCCTTAGATACTTCACACATTTAAGAGCATTAATATACTCACTAATATTTATTTCTAATGATATTTTCATTTAATAATTTTAAACAAAAATGTGCCATTTTTATATTTCTTGAATCACCTGTGCTTTAATTTCAGTACAAAATCAATCCACAAGGAAAAAAGTAATGTTTAGAACTTTCAGGTGACAAAATAGTCAATATTTTAAAATTTGTATATATTTGTAGAGGTATATAAGATTCTTAAGTGTAGCTATGTTATGATTACGTTAAAATTTCATAAATACAATGAAATTAAAGCTCAAAGATAATCTGAAATATTTAAAAAGTTTTGATAGTTAAATATCTCTGTATCTTAAAAAGAGGGTAAGAATTGAATTAGTATGGTATGTAGATTGCATTATGCACATTTAAAATAAAGTAAAAGTTCTTTTGTTTGTGTAAAGTGCATCTATGTGAAAATATTCTGATACTGGCTTACTAGTATGCGGGGAACACAATATTTCTTTACATTCTCTAGAAAAAAATTTCAACCAAGTAATATTATTCATGAGAATGTATGCTCTTCTAGAAGAACATAGAAATATTCATTCATTTTAAACTTGTTAAAGATAGTGTTTAAATAAATGTCTAACTCTCAAACCACTAGTGAAAAATCAGATAAATAGAATTTACTTATTCCACATGAAAGGTAAAATGGTAGAAAATTATGAAAAGAAAAATCATGGACAATAACCTTTTGACCTACCTCCACACACACAGAACTAAATAAAATATAAATTTAAGTGTCTTCCATCTCAAAAATAACCACAAGTCTCTAGATCTAAAGAAACTAGATTATATATGCTTTTAATTGATGTGTAGGATGATTTGGAAATGGAATGATATAATACCTTGTTTGAAATGAAAAAAAAGTTAAAAGACTGGTCAAACATAATGTTCTTCTGTTATTACTGAAAACTGTCTTCCCAAATATATCAGTTTGTTTTAAAATTAATTTTTCAAAATTCATTTAAACTTTTAAACTTTTCATATTATTAATAGATAAATAATAAAAGCAAAGAAATAAAGACAAAATTCAAACATAATTCTAAATGTAAAAATAGTACATATTAAACATGTACATATAAAATAGTACATATGCCTTGTATATATGTATATACTAGGAGATTCTATATGTGTCAAAATGGACTACCTTTGTAAGCTAGATTTTGTATTCAAGTCCATGGGAGCTGCTGGCATATTCCAATCAGGGAGTACTAAGCTCAGTGGTACCAAAGAGAGAAATTAATAGAGAATGGACCCATTAGGAGACCAGTTCAGTATTTCAGAGATGTGTATGAATTAATGCAATAAGAGGCAGAGGGAATCATATTTTTTGATTCATTAGGCTTAGGGCTATAGTAAGGAATAAGGGGTATGGAGAAATTTTAAATGATTCACAGGGTTCTGACTTTATTTAATCTCTTAAATTTAATATCAAAATAAATTATAAAAGGGAAATTATCAGATATTGTAAAGCAATACAGCTGATATTAATGAATAGTTTATTCTCTTCATTTATACTTAATTTTATTTCTTACATTAGTGCCAATTTTCTACCTAAAGTTTTCTATAATACCATTTTCTCATACTGTATCTAACTAAAATAGGTTGGCTTTTAGCTTTCAGATACCGTGAAAAGTTGTTTCTAAAATCTAGTCAGATTCTCTAGAGAGCAGACAAGGTTCTAATCATAATTGAACTGGAGAAGCAGATAGTAATCAAAATGATGTGGATGAATTTAAGATCTGATATTGCTCAAATAAGGTCAGAGTAGAAATAAGATGTTTGCTGATTTGGAAAATTGGGATGCATAGCATTCCCAAAGCAAATTGTACCATATTCATTGCAGGTCTAAGAGTCCATGGAACATGGATCTTAGATCAGTCCTGGTTTGCACACTGATATTGGGTCTATTTTTAATACTTTTATAGATAGATAGAATATGTTTATAGTACTTATATTTCATAGAGAAATTCTGTAAGCATATGTGTAGACAATTACAACATTTTATATTTAGCAAATTATAAAATATATATATATGCAAATTCACATCAGATAGCAATTAGAACTTTTTTGATTGCTACATACATATTTAAGATCTTCAGTTTTAAAAGATCAGTCTCTACGTAAATAATTGAAATTCATATATGGACTCTAAGTTTCTAAATTATCTTAATGTTTTAATGTAGCAAGTCAAAAGAAATTTATACTACGTTTGGCTTTCAATTTAAAAACTGTTATGCTTATTTAGTTTTTATTTAATTTTATACTGTGTACTATATTAATTTTATAATTTCTAGGAGATGACAATTCAGAACAAAACTCAAACTATATTTCTAATAATTTCAGTGACTCTTCTAGATAGTGTTTGCTGTGGGTCTTGTGTAAGGGAATGGGAGTAAAGAAATGACTGAATTTTCTTAAGTTGATTACTGTGGTGAATTATAATCTTTTCTATCAAGAATCCAATATTAATAGTCATCTGTTTACAAAGAATAAAGTACTGCTATAACCTATCTTCATAAGCCAGAAACAAATGTCTCTTATGCTTTTAAATAGTTAGAGAAAATTACTTCAGTAAGTGCTTTGATATACAGATTCTAGTGAAATTTGAACAGTCTAAAAACCATAATATTTTAGGATAGGATTTCCTTTAATCATCTTTGCATAACTTTCAAATTTGTGTAACTTTCAAATTTCTGGCCATTTTAAAAAAGCGTTCATTTTTCAGCTTTGTGCTTCAATTAATTTGTAAGTGCTAATTAGAAGCACTTCCTCTTTAAAGTAAATATCTATGCACCTTTAATTGGGGAGTTTTATTTTGACAATATTTAATATGTTCCATGGACAACAGACAGAAGTAAGATGAAAATACTGTTGTGTGTTAAACTTGTTTATGAACTTCCCTATTTTCAATATTTTCAAAACACATATTGATATTTAATTAACACTTTAAAGGTGACATGTGCACTGGAGTCAGGCACCAATGCATGAGGTCATGCCTGGCTTATGTGTTAGTCTAAAATTCTCATTCATTGAACAAATTCATGTGGACTTCTGACCCTCTCAGAGACAGCCATCTGTGGGTATAATGATGAAGTCCTAAACTAGCATTTTAGTGATACAAATAAAGTTAAGCTAATTGGCAATATAAGAGAAGACAGGGATTTAGTTTTGGTGATAGGGTAGAAGTACCAATAGACCTAAGAAATAAAGAAATAGTGAAGGTTAAATAATGACCAAGTTACCTTTTGAACTTCACACTTCCAGATATACCATCAGTAAGTAGGTGTTATTAAGCAGGTATCAGACTTCTTGGATTTATATCCTTGTTCCACCATTTACCAGATGGGGACATAGAAAGATTCTTTCACTACCATGAGTCTTCTTTTTCTAAATTTTTTGTAAAGTTGACATAATAATAATCCCTACCTCAGAAACTTCTGAAGATTAAATCAAATTAAATAAAATACTTAACAAATATAAAGGATATAAGATCTAAATGCTAGTTGAAATTATTTCGCTCTTATTTTTTCTCTCATAGTCTTCATCATCTTTCTGGCTACAATCCACCATAATATTTCCAATACCACTTGGCGATTAAATAGTCTCTATATTACACAGAATTTGCTTGGGAGGTTGAGACTCATGCATTGAGTCATGGTAACAACAAATAGAAAAGGACAATTATGAAAGAAAAGATGGTGCCTTGTTTCTCAATTTAGCTGGAGGAAGCAGATATATGCAAAGATTAGGATGATTGAGGAAGGTTGATAAAATACACCATCCATCCCCAAAAGGAGGGATTTTAAAAAGATTTATTCTCTATATGAAAAGGAATAGTACAATGTATCAATGATAACAACAGCAAAGCCCTCTGGTCCAAAAACACAAGGAGAGGGCATAGTCATGCCAATCAAGGAGAACAAGCACAGGAAAGAGAGAGCTGTATTGAAATGGGGTAGTAATCTTCACTGATGGCAGACAGCCAGTCTGAGGTGAACCCTCCTGAGAGCAAATGCTCCAAAATGTTCTGACCTCATTTTCTTCCCCTTTTCTAATAACCCAGCAGGGTGATTTGTTGAATGGACACAACCAGAAATCAAAGGACAATGAGTTCAAAGCAATTATCAGGGAGAAGGTTAGAGAATACATTTGCAGGGACCACCATAGGATACCTGGCGTGTAATGTCTAAGCAAGAGACTGCCAAAAATGTGTAGAAACATCAAATAAGTTAACTGCTGCAAAAGAAAGCACATTAGTTTCTCAATAAATTCTAATGCTTTTATATTGGACAGTTCCAATTGTGAAAGAATCAAAATAAAATTCAGATCAGGCTTATTATTTAAATTCACTGTATTCATATTTTATGTGTATTTAGGATAAGGGAGAGATTTAAGTACAAACAAAAATAATTTTAAAGGTAAGACCAAGACATAAATGTTATTTCCTTTTCTTGGCTATTGTCAATCCTAAACCTTGTCAATATTCCATTCATTACTTTTGACTTCTAGCTAGAAAGATTATTGAAATCATTGATGAATATTTTCCACTCTCTGCTTCTCTTTTCACTTCCTGGGCAATGTGTTTTCAATTTAGTATAAGTGAGGGCTTTAAATGGATGTATGTTCTGAAGAAGAAAAGTGGATATTCTTGTAATATTTCCCTATAGTGCTCTTAAATCCCATTTTCACTTCTAATCTGTGAAAAATTTTTAAAAAAAGGAGAAGAAAAGGAAATGATAACTGGGCAATTGGTTTATATGAAATCCTGATCTGATAGCAAATCTTTGTTGATAACCATTAGAGTTAGACCAGTTAGGCTTGGAGAACTTTGCAATGTCATTAACCTTTTCCTCTACCTCCCAATATTGCTAACATTAAGTAGACTCATTGATTCAATATTGAATACACAAACTTTGAGGAATTTCTCCATCCCAGGATTTTGTGCATGCTTGTGTGGGTGTGAATGTGTGTGTATGTGTGTGTGTGTGTACGCGCGCACACGCACAGTACTAGGGATATAGAAGTAAAAAGATAGACAGCACTCCATTCTAACCAGATATTGAGTCTAAAGTTCCTTTTGGTTTATATAATGATCAAAGAACTGACAAATAAACACCCTTTTCATATTCCAAAGGGTTTTTCTAAGAGATTTTCATGGTCAGACTACTCAAATACTTTTTTCTTGAGCTCAGGTGAGCATAATGAGCTTTAGAATAATTTTGATCATCCTCACTTTCCTGCCATCCCCAAGATAAATCAAAACCCTGCAGCAAATTCAGAGGGGATTAAGTAGAGAGATTGTGCTCCTTGAAGGAAGACAGAGGAAAAGACCCGTGTCTTGCACACAGCACAGGCTTTACCTGAAGGAGATTGGCTTAACCACTTTGGGACCTGCACTCTCTTTTCTGACATGGTCACATTCATCCTGCTTCATAAGATCATTATTCAAAATTAACAATATATGGAACAATCCCCACTCCAGTTGCAGATAAATGTTAACAAAATTATCTGAAACATGTCATTTTTCTCATCTCTAAAATGAGAATGATGTTGCCTATCCCCATTTAAGCCAAGATGCTGGTCTTTGGTGTTTTCTATTAATGAGAATTATAAAATTTCGATTAATTTTAAAGGCAGGTGCAGTGGTTCATACTTCTAATCCCAGGTGCTCTGGAGCCTGAAGCAGGAAGATCATGAGTTCAAAATCAGCATTAGTGAGGGTCTAAGCAACTCTGCTAGACCCTGTCTCAAAATAAAAAATAAAAATAAAAAGGGCTGGTGGTGTACTCAGTGGTTAAGTGCCCCTGGGTTCAATCTCCCATACCAAAAAAAAAAAAAAGAAAGAAAAGAAAAATTTGTTGACTGCCTGTATTTCACCTTGAGATAGATATATTCCTTACATCCTATTGAGATATCTTAGAAATAAAGACTATAATTTTTTTAAGTTCATGCTGGAAGCTAGTAATATGTGAGTAGAACATTTCTTTAGTAGCATGAAGCATGAAAACTAAATTTAGACAACTTATAATTAGGTCTTCTTTCCAATTAAAATAAATATTACTGTTTCTAACATGCATTCACCATTTTAGAATGATGAAACTAATTGCTTTATAGGAATAATTTTCTTTCTTTTCCATATTTTGGCATCAACATAATTTTAATCAAGCTCTGGTTGTACACAAGTTAAATTTTATATAAAGGATGGAAATAACTACCTATTTCATTATATTAAAAGGATTGCAATATTATAGCATACAATAAATATTAAAGCAATATATTTATTCTAAAATATAAAATATAACACTCTTCTGCTAAGGCAGAGATGAGTAAAATTTCATCTTCACTACATGTGTCAACAATTTCTCCTAGTGATTAACTATGAAGAAACACAAAATTACTTAGTGAATAAATTGAAATGAAATCTTTCAAGTGTTACCAAGTCTCACTAGTGCTCCATTACACTGTCATCGGCATCTTACCCTAAGTTCAAGTGCTTGAAAGCACTTTCACAAGGCAGCTCAGCTAAGATCCTCAACCCAGAACACAGCATCCCACACTCAGCTCTTCTTCCTTCATCAAATCACCTCACCTTGCTTTTTCTTCCCCAGCTGATTACTGGCTGCTACAGAACTGGATGAATTTCTTGGCACTGAGGATTTATTTTCCTCTAAGAATGTCTGTTTAAGTTAATGGTTCAGACCATCAACTCAAGTGAGAGCTTTTTGTGACCTTCAATTGACTTCAAGTGGTCTACATTTTCCCTGACTAGAAAAACAAAGAAGCTAAAGAGGAGGACAGAGATCTTGTCTGTCAGACACACTTGAATCCAACTAATCTTAGCTTTTTGCAGGTGGGTAAGTCATTTAAGGATCCAAGACTCAGCTTCCTCATGTTTAAAACGCTTTTTTTTTTCTTTAAAGAATCAGTGGCTTTTAAAAACAAATATTTTGTTTAGTTGTAGATGGACACAGTACCTTTATTTTACTTTTATGTGGTACTGAGATGGAACCCAACCCCAGCCCAAACAAGAATGCTTTTACCCATCCCTTAGCACTGTGGTTTGCACAACAAAGTCATCCCTTTAATGTGCTCTTATGATCTTGATGGTTCTGCTTTTTCATTTTCCTTCCAGCTATGGATCCCATCTTGCTCTTTTGACTTTCACTGCCCGACACCTGTCTTATGAGCTTTTGGTATAGTCACCCTTTGACCATTGACTATGGGACTTTATTTTAACAAGTTTAAATGTTCTTTGAAATACGTAGCAGAGTTAAATTTTAAATTTGAGTACCTGTTTCTATAAAGCTGAACTGCTTTCTTTCAATTATTAATGACTTCTTCCAAAAGGAAGATTTTTTTTCCAAGCTTCAAATCTCTCATACTTTTGGGGTTCAGAATATAGATTTAATCTTCCATTGTTTTGAGATGTAAGGATGTGGAGTTCCTTTGTTTGGATGAATTGAATGTTAAGAATTTGAAATCTTGTTGTCTATAAATGTTCAGTTATATTATTTTCTAGTTATGTATTAGACTTCTTGGGATGTCCTTGTCATTGAGATATTTGTATAACAATTTGTTAAAAATAATCTCTGATCACAATTGCTTAGATGATTAGAAAATGGTAAATCAAAATTCTCTTATGAACAATTTTTTGCTCTATCCATAAAATCACTGTGGTATGGGCACATATCTGCTCATGAGTAATGCCTGTCATGTATTTGTCCAATGATGCTCAACCAAACATGATAGGTAAGATATTGTTGTTGCTGTTGTTTTTAATGTCTTTCTTGGTTTAGCTCCTTTAAGCTAAGGATGTATAGGTTCCTTGCCACTTAACAGATGATTCATTAATATAAAGAAACATTGTTTTTAGTCTTTCTTGTTGGGAATTGGGACTTTCTTTTAGAGGAACTCTTTACAATAAGTTTTTTTTTTAGTTATTTACAAATATAAAACTGTTTGTCTTCTATTCATTGTAATAATGAGCTACTTGAATACAAGAATTATTTATTATTAGTTGCTTTAAACCTTCTCACCCATTTGATTTGTGCTTAATCGATACCTTTCTACTAATTGGTGATATAATTTACATTTCTTCACAGGCTCTTTTAAGTACTAACAAATTAATAATTAATAATATTCATCTACAATTTAATTTTAACAGCTTTGTTGAGCCGTAATTCATAAGTCATAAAGTTTACCTCTTTCAAGTGTGCAGTTCAGTTTTTAATAGTATAGGTATGATTTGCACAGTAATCAACATAATGTAATTTTAGAACATTTCCATTACCCAGCATAGAAATCTGAGGTCCATTAGCTATCAGCTCTCAGTTCCCTCTTCCTGCCCCATGTTTGCTCTCTTCCTCCAATCAGGTATGCTGTGCAATTATCTACTTTGTTTCCATGTATTTTCCCATTCTGGATATTTGATGTAAATGGTATCATATAACATGTGATCTTTTGTGGCTATCTTCTTTTACTTGATATAATAAGCTGAGATTCATTCATGTAATAGCATGTATCTGTATTCATTTCTTTTTATTGCAATATTTTATTGTTTGAATATAACAGATTTTGTTTATCCTTTCATCATTGGATGGACATTTCAGTTGTTAGCTCTCTGTAGTTGTTACGAATAATACATGTACAAACACAAAGGTAAAATTTTTGTGTGGATACATATTTGCATTTCTCTTTGGTAGCTACCTAGATGTAGAATTTCAGGGCCATATTGGGTCTTTAATTCCAAGGAGAAATTATCAATAATGTGATAGAACATTGTGTAAATTATTATGTTCACTTGTCTTAAACTGAGATCATTAAATTATTATGTGACCAATTATATATAAATTATTATATATCCAGGCTGCATACTGTACATACTATAAATCTTTCATGTCTTAATTAAACATTTCATGGTTGTGCTATCTTATGCAATTTTGTATTGGTGTCCATTCTTGGGACAGTGTTTTCATAAATATAAAACGACAACTTCCTAATCAATGGATATTTAACAGAAGAGTAAAATATATGCAGAGGTAAAAAGAGAACAGCATCCCTGGAGTAGTCAACAATGAGCTAGCCTGGCAGCACAAATGAATTTGTTTTTCTTCAAAGAGTTCAAATTAATTTGTGTAATTGAATGTGTGTGGTGGTGTGTTTCTATTTGTTATGTTAAATATATTTCAAACAATGAAATCAAGCCATATATTTGCATAATAGCCAAAGTCCAGGCAGTCAGTAGAATGTGGTTTGGAAACTAATGATTCACACAAGCTGGGTCAATTCCATCCTATGTATTTAACTCTCTCTATTGTCCCAGGCCCTGAAATAGTCTTCCTTTTATTCCAACAATCCAAAGAGTTCAAGATACAGCTCATATCACAACTACAACCAGTCGCTTTTACAGATCAACTTTGCCTATACAAATACAATGCCATGTGGTATTTTTTTTTGTATTTTTTTTGCATTGTTCTTTATATGAGGACATAGTACGTAATTTTATAAAAAGTAGTTGATTTTTCCTCTCATAATGTTGTTTTAACTGGAAGCAACACATATTAAGAAAAAAGTAAACCACATAAAAATTGTTTCTTGATCTTAAGTCTGGAGTACATTCTTATATTGATGAGAGTGGGGGAGAAAGGATGAACCAGTGTCTAGCGCTTGCAGAAACATGTACTTTTGTTCTTTTGAGTCTGAGAATTTCTATAATAACTTTAAAAAATTCTATTAGCCTGCCAATGATTATCTTAGAAAAAACCCAAACCGTACATTTTCAGCTATAAATCAAAACTCTTTGCAGTGATAAATCATGATTGTGATTTATTTATTTGTCTCCATATGAAAACTTGGTTTCATAAATCAATATTTCTCAGACTTTTATAGTTATACTCCTGGGGACTCAGAAGGAGGATTTTCATCTCCCCCCACCCCCGCCCCATTAAAAGTCTATTCCTAACTTCGACCTGGGGAAGAATATATGCAGTATTCATATAAACTATGTTTAAAGGTTATTGTAACTGGAGATAAAAGACTGTTAAACTTGTCAATTACACACTTCTTCTGCAGAGTTTTAAAAATCATCAGGCATATCCAAGAAAGTCCAGGTTTCAGTTCGGAGAAGTGTTTTTATAGGAATTTAAAGAAAGAGAAATGAGTGTTCTGGCAGCTAGATATGTGCCATGTGTAAAGCTCAGAGAGAAAGCATGCAGAAGGAGGCAGAAATGATGGATGAGGGAGAAGAAGAAATGATGTAGCTGGGTTTAATGAAGGAGAGAGAGAGTAGATGATATGAGATTAGAAGAGGCATGATGCTAGGGCAGAGATGCATTACCTTTAGCTCAATTTCAAATCTCATCCTCCTGTCATAACAATCATACACTTAGACTGAGCTGGAAATAAGTATCTTTCTACATTAATCTAGTGTTGTTTATTTACTCTTTTAAGCACATAAAACTTCTTAAGTGCTTAGTGTGTATAAAACTCTTAGAAATTATTTAACATTCTTATTATGCTAAACAAATTAACTAATGAATGCTAAGAAAATTTCCATTTCTATGAAATTTGAATATTAATAAGGTACCAACACATCATCTCACAAGAACACTGTATTAATAGTGTTTGGGCATTGATGAGTCATGGAAGAGGTGAGGCAAACATTTAGAAAGAGATCTAAGTAATCTTAGAAGTTCATTTCCTACTCAGAAATAATGATAAATGATTAAAATGACATTTAGATTTTTAAATTAGGTGAGGAAATTCAGACTTCAGGTTGTCATTTCAAATTATATTATTTTTCTTTAATATTCAGAAAGGATCTTTCTGATTTGTTACTATGGAGAAATTGTGAGAATATTTGACTTTGATTATAAAAGGAAATAGAGATTTTTCTGCCATGTCTTTTTCCAATGCTGCTTCTGTGTTTTCACGGCTAACATATATGACAGACATTTTCCTATTTGTTCTCATATCCATGCCTGATTCTTACTCTTCTCTGTTCATAGATAAAGAAGCTGAACTACAAAAAAATTATATTATTTAGGTTTCCATGTCCATGTGCTTTGAAATAGTTTTGGCCAATGGAAGCACTGATGTAAGACTGCGGGGGCAAGAAGAAATGGGGTGTCCCTCCCTACTGCTGGGTTCCATGTAGCTCCTCTGGCTGTGGCTACAAGCCCCCTGGTCTGCAGATCTGACCATGTAGCCTCTCTTCCATAACTTATGGTCCAACCAGTTAAGCCAGCTGACTAAACCCTACATGGCGGCCCGTTCTCCCTCTGAATGGTCTTTGCTCTTGAACTTTGGTACTATCATCTCCTTTCCTTCTCCCAGTTCTACATTAGATAAAGGCTACCTACAAGTATAAACTATGAATTGTTTATCTTCTGCACTACTCTCTATGTTAAATACTTTGTTGAAACACATGACGTGGATTCTGTTTTTCTGACTGAATGCTGACAGAAAAAAAGATGGTTTGGCTACATACACAAGCTTTAGAAATTATTTCAGTATTTTAAGGCTGTGATGTGCATGGTAATTCTTTTACATATTATCCTCATTATTATTTTACTCACACACATTATATCAATATATAAGCTGAAATGTAATGTATATAAAAATAAAACCAAATACCACCAGGTAAAAAAGATATGTTTTGACTTGGGTACAGTTTTTATTTATCTTAGTGTGCACATCATTGGTTATTTAAATAATGCACATACTTCCACAGTGCATCCAATGCAGTCGGCAGACCAATTTGCTTCTAATATATCCCTGTAAAGAATCATGCTTGCCTACATTATGCCTGACTTGCACATTTAAAAAACAGATGAACTATAGAATTAAATGTGATGGAAATGTTGAAATAATTCTGCTCCAAGATTCTGTGTATACAATCATATTAAGCCTTCAAATTACTGATTTCAAACCTGTGATTTTACTATATTGAACTGCAGAGCTGCATGCATGTCAAGTAATTTGTTACTTAAAATGTTTAAACCTGAAAGTAGGCAAATAATTTGCATTTTACTAAATTAGAACATTTTTCAGTATTATTTTAAGAATAATATCTCAATCACTTGCTTTTCAACAATGTTTTTCTTTCAATGGGAACTAAGCAGATATCTTTAAATTGGGGTACAAGGAAGTTTGCACCGAGCAGACTAGTTAGCCTACCTTTGTCACAGTTATTTTCGTTCATGAGAATAGTCATTAACTCACAGCAAATTGCCCACCAGGTAGTTGTATCCTCTCACCTGGTATATCCCTTCCCTTGCTAAATTAGCTATGGATGCCTGTCTTCCTTCTGCTCCTTGGGCATATCAAGGTGTACCTTCTGCAGAGAGAGCTCTGTCTTTTCCGTACATCCTTTTGCCTGTTATGTCTTTGCATGACTAGTTCCGTTTTCATTATATAATGCCTCTTTGAATTGTATTTAAAAGGTAATGTTAATATCATCAGTGGAAATGCGGCTAGTTGTATGAATTCCCCACTCTTGAGTTGGGTAAGGCTGGGTACACATCCAAAATTTTCTGAATCTTAATGTTTATATATATATATATATATATATATATATATATATATAACATGACAGACAATGTTAAAAGGTCGGTTTTTAAATTGGCTCTGGTAAATAATTAAGAGACCTATCAAAACTCAGATTGACCTTTTTATGTTCATATGATGCTACATCTTAGGGGACATTCATTCGATAATTTTTTTCAGTGTCTACTATATGCCAGGTACTATTTAAAAAGCTGACCCTACAGCAGCAAATCAGACAAGTGAGATCTTTCATCTCACAAACTTTACATACTTGTGGCAAAATATATAATTGAATTGAACTGTGTCATGGGAGAAAAAATTAACAAAAAAAAATCAAACTTTTTACTTAAGAGTGACTAGCATGGGGTATGATGGGGATCCAATTCAGACAGGGTAGTCAAGGAACTCTCCATGAGAAAGGTTTTCATTAACAATGAGAAGAAAGATTCTGACCAAAAAAAATGTCAGTGGGTAAAATTTTTCCCCTTTTACATATATTTCCCTGTATCAAGAACAGACTTCAAAAATTATGATCTTGTCCATGCTTTCCTAACCACCCAAACAGCTTGAAAGCAGTCTTTGAATTCTGTTTATTGGGAAATAAGGGTCTGCTGGAATCCCGTGTTGTTGCTTGTGTCTTATTTGTTTTCCCTTAAGTGAAGATCTCAAAGGTGACAGATGGTGGAAGGAGAGTTCTTTAAGAACAGAAAGATAATATGAAAAAAACAAAGGGGAAAGACATGGAGGTAGCATTTTAGAGATTGATTTTAATTAATGGGAATTTTCTTGTTTCTCACATTCTCTGAATACATCTCCTACTTAATGCCACATGGTCAGATATATAATATACAAAAATACTAGAAGTAGAAATGGAAAAAAAAAACTTGGGAGATAGTGAGGGAGATGGTCTGAGATGTGAATGACAGCAACGGAAGATCCTGTGGGAGTCTTTGATACTGGAAGCATCAGCTCTAGGAATTTCTTAATTAACTTTATGACCTTAGGATCTATTGAGATGAAAGCAGGTGCTTAGAGATGGGGCATAACATCCTAACTAGCACCATGCAGACCTGTGGGAATTATTTTCTACACCTTTCCTCCATTCCTCTGACTTCCCATGTTCAAACAATCACTAAAAGATCTCCAGCCCTTATATTCTCCTCTATTCCCCCGCCACCACCTTTCCCAGGGTACCACGGTCTCTTCCCTGAAGTTGTGCACACATCTGCTGGTTCTCATACTTCCAATTCCACTTCTTCCCAATTCTTCCTCACAGTGGCCATAGTGATTTTTTTTCCTAAGGTATAAACTAGTTTATATTACTCCCCTATTTGAAACCTCATCAGCAACATTCCATCCCAGGGTAACAGGGCTCTCTGGTTCTGGGTTGTCAGGCCTGCCCTTCTGATCATCGAGTCCTACCTGATGCCTTGCTTATCAGGCATGAGTATTGCTTATTTTATTGGACATACCTTATTCTTATCTGCTTTCAAGTCTTTATTTTTCCTTGAGTATTCAGATTTTTCCAATTTCAGATTAAATATTATCTTCTGATTGAGACTTTCCCTGATCCCGAGTTACCATTATTCCTTTTATTTCTTATTATATACAAATTTTGTATTACTCCATTAAAATGTCATACTTTTAATTATGTAATTTTATGCATACTTTTTCTAAGGTTTCCTGCATTAACTTGGTTTTCAGCTCCAAGGTAATTTTTAACTTTCTTAAAAATGTTCAGCATGCTTTGAAATTACAGACAGGACCAAATATTTAACTTCTATTCTGTATAAAATTGTCAAAGTATTTGTTATTTAAGACAATTCTGATAGAACACAAGGCTAAGCATATGATAGGGTTTCAATAAGTCTCAATAATTATGTAGGGTGTTTAACAGATTACAATAGAGATATATTGTGGTAAAAATCAATCTGTCATTGATTTTTCAAACTCATTCAAACAACCAACATATATTGATGCAATATTTATCTATACTTTATGTGTACACTTATAATGTCAGGTTATGAAATGATGATTCTAAAATTATACTTTCCCTTTGGAGATTCTGATATGAGGCTATAGGAAGTGACCTCTTATTCTCCCTCAAACTGAGTAGCTAAAAAATAGATTAAAGGAGTTTAAAACACATGCTTTGGAAACAAATATTGATCCTGTCATCATATAAATGAATATTTATCTACCCTCTATTTTTTTTAAAGAGAGAGAGTGAGAGAGAGAGAGAGAGAGAGAGAGAGAGAGAGAGAGAGAGAGAATTTTAATATTTATTTTTTAGTTATCAGCGGACACAACATCTTTGTTTGTATGTGGTGCTGAGGATAGAACCCGGGCCGCATGCATGCCAGGCGAGCGCGCTACCGCTTGAGCCACATCCCCAGCCCCTACCCTCTATTTTGATCAGTTTAAATACTCAGCCTTTGATCATTGAGAAAGTTTGAATCAAAATTTGAGTAAACCGAAAGAAAATTAACTTTCCCTTAAAAATGTTTTGCATGCTATATTATATTTAAATTCTATTCTGTATAAAATTGTGAAAGTATTTCGAATTTAAGACAATCCTGATATTTTATTTAAAGAAAAATAACTAGAGGTAACCATGACCTTTCTGAGAATACTAACAATCACTTCTTGAGAAATTCAATTCGTCTTTGAGTCATACATAAATGGAATGTATTGATACACATGTCTTGCAACATGTATATAAATACACACTGATTTAACAGGTAAATTACTAGAATGAGAATATTACTATACCATTTCTAAGCATAAATGATTATTTTAATATATATAACAATTTGACACAATATATGGGAGGAGGAAAAAAAAGCCCAATGAACTTAAGCTTATAGTTCTAACTAGAGATAAGCAGAATAAAATCAATAAATTAATTATAAGATATTGAAACAGAATAATGTTTTTTTAGAAAGAAAACAATGTCCTAATTACACATGAATCATCTATATAAGATCATAAAATATCAGACAATAAGAGAGTATACTGATATGATGTTTTGATGACCCTGAAAGGTAAAAATAATTTCTATTTATGCAAAAATAAAGAGAAAGACAAGAAAGGGAATTGATCCAAAACAATTCAAGAAGAATTATTCTATATTAAAATTTTCATCAGGACAAAATGGTGATTTAGTCAGCTTTTTCACTGCTGTGATTGAAAGGCCCAACTAGAACCCAACTGTAGAGTGGGGAAAGTTTATTTGAGGACTTATAGTTTCAGGGGTATCGGTCAATAGACACTAGGTCCTTTTCTCACGGCTCAAGTTGAGGCTAAACATCAAGATGCAAGAGTATGGTGGAGGGAAGCAGCTCACATGATGATCAGAGGGCAGAGAGAGTGAGAGACACCACTCTCCAGATACAAGATATATACCCCATAGACCCACACACAATGAACAGCTTCCTCCAGCCACTCCACACCTGCCTCCAGCTAACACCCAGTTAATCCTATCAGGGAACAATTCACTGATTAGGTTAAGTCTATAACCCAATTGTTTCTCCTCCAAACCATCTTGCATTGTCTTACACATGAGCTTCTGTGAAATTATAAATCAATAGAAAAAAATGGAATTTTAAAAATCCTAATCAAATTTTTACTGCAAGTATATTTTTATTCAAACTGAATACTACTCTAAGGGAAAAGTTTTAAAAATAGAAATCTTTCATTGTTAGATTAAATGGTGTTGCTTTGCCTTTTTCTTCAATATAAATTTTTAAAAAAGATTCAGGAAGTTTCTGTGTTCTTCAAAATAATTATTATTCTAGATTGAAATATTTTAAAAACATTTAGATCATGTATCATTGCATTTTACAATTAAAATAATATTAGTATAGAGCCAACAGATGTGTTTTGTTTTTGCCATTCTTCATATTTATTTTTCAAATTAGAAATATTTTTTTTCTGGGATTAAACCCAGGGTCATTCTACTACTGAATTACATCCCTATTTATTTATTTAAATTTGAGACAGGGTTTCACTAAGTTGCCAACGTTTGCTTCAAACTTGAAATCTTCCTGCTTGAGTCTCCAGGGTAGCTGGAATTACAGCATGCACCACTGGAGCTGGATCAAATATTTTAACTAATAATATTTACTACAAGAACATATGCATGTTTTCCTTTAGAAACAACATTGCAAGTCTTAAAGAGCATAAAGAGTTTTCCTTCCCTCTATTTGTCCTATTTAAAAAAAATGTATAGGTTTCACGTAAACATCATCATAGAAACCTTTGATTTAAGCCATAAGACATAAAATAAATTAGCATTCGGTTACTCAAGGAAATTACTAAGGTCATGTCTGCTTTAATTTAAAAAACTCTGGGTTCATTACATATAATGCTTAATTATGCTGAAACCAAGATCAAGTTTATAATGACATAAGGGAGATCAAGAATGTAATACTTTACTTTGCTGCTTACATTGTATGAAACATCAGTTGATGTGAGAGTTATTATTTGCTTCTCAATTATCTCCCCCACCTATTGAGTATATGGGCCATGTATATCACTGCAGACTCTTGAATACCTATCATCTAATAAAATAAAGAGCACATAATTCAGTTCATTCTCAATAAGTATGTATTTCATGTGTAAACATTCTTTTAATAATAACATTCTAAATTTTCACATTTATATTTAAATATATTTAATATTAATCATCAATAAAATGATCCAAACACATATAGATGTTGCTATGGTTTGGATGTTGAATGTCTCCAAAAGGTCCATGTTGTTAGCTTTGATACCCAGGATAATGCTTAGTGGGAGATCCTTAGGTCATTGGGGCTATTCCCTTAAGAAGGATTCTGGAACCCTACTCTCTTCCTCCTTCCCTTTGCTTCCTGGCTGAGGAGACAATTAGTTTGCTTCTCACATGCTCTTTCCATGATGCTCTGCTTTGTCAGTGACCTAAAGCAAATGACCTAAACCAAATGTCCTCTATATCATTCCCTGATTCTGAAATGGAAACCTCCAAAACTTTGAGCCAAAATTCACCTTTTATCATTATAAGCTAATTATCTTAGGTATTTTGTTTCAATAACCAGAATCTAATACAGAAGCATTTCATTGAATTAACCATACTCTAAAACAGTGCTGTTCCCACTACAAATATTCCCAAACATTCTGTGAGATCTGAGAGAGGGAGAAACAGCAAGTATTTCAATCATATGGTACCTCCAAATGTAAGCTGAAGAAGGCTGACAGGAGGGAGGCACATACATGATGGAGAATAAGGATTAACACAGAGCACTCTCCTCATAGGCAAGGGCGTGCATCTCTGGCTCATGACTGCATGTGCATTCTTGGCACCAAGATCATGTTGAGGTGAGAACTCACTTTCACAAACTGATATCAGAGAAAAGACAATAGGTGTTTGGTGGTATCACCAAATTCTAATTGATAAAGAGGGATAGACATGGAAATCTTAACTCCAATATGGGGAAAAGAAGGCTTGGTTTCCTCTTTTACAAAAATCAAATACAGCCAAAACTCTGAGGTATTTGTTTAAGGGTTAAGGACAATGTATGCGAAACATGTCATAGAGCACCTAAAATATAGTTTGCATGAAGTAAAATAGCAGCTAGTATGATTATGTGAGTTTCTCTATGGATTGTGGGGCATATTTACATTTAAATGTCTAATTCACACGGATGCAAATGTGTGGTGAAATGTTGAAATAAATTGCATTCCTAATTTAAATAGATAATCTCAGCATCAATGCTGCCAGGCCTTGTCTTTTGCAGCTGCTCTGTTTAATAATTCACCTAGTCATCAGGTAAAAACACATACTCTGCATTATCTCCAAAGAAGTGCACAACCGTGTGCATCTTAATGAGTAGCCTAACCTTTTACTCTGCCTCACTTTCCTGAGCTATTCATTTTAATAAAAAAATTATAGCCAACCACAGTAGAAACCTCTCACCAGGGCTAATGGATTTAAGGTGCAGGTGCTATATATTAAGGAGCTCATGCATAATGCCCATGTGACAAGATATCAAAATACTCTACAGAAACTAAAGGGTTGACATCATTTTAGTTAAAATAGTTGAATTAGAAGATTATTTGACATTCTCAAACTTAATGAATATGGGCATACATTTTTTATGGTATGAATTATTGAGTTTCATTTAATCATGTGAATTATGTGAGAAAAGTAAAACCACGATAAATAAATAACATTTATAACTTACATGTTCTTACTATAAACTATAAAATCAGACTGCTCCAGAATTTTAAAATAAAATATTTTAGAATTGTCATGCTTTACCTAATTATAAATGCATAAATATATTAACCAAATTATTATCATTAAGTTTTATCTTTACTACTCTTATCAACAATTTTCTTCAAACTGATAACAAAACATGAGATAGCATATCACTCACCAGAACAATGTAAGATCAAAATAAACTTTTACTATATGGTTGGGACAATCTCCTAGGTGATATGGCAATCATTTCAGTTCACAAAGGGTGCAAATTATTCAAAAAAGTTAAAAACATTATTTTGTAGGCAAGATAAGCTTAACTTTCATAAGCCTAAAATAATCTTACTTTCTAAGCTAAACTGTTTGTATTTGGTTCCTTTTATGGTTTGGATGTGAAGGGTCTCCCAAAAGCTCACTTGTGAGACAAGGCAAGAAAGTTCAGAGGATAAATGGGTTGTGAGAGTCTTAATTTAATCAGTGATTTAATCCCCTGATAGGGATTATCTGTGTGGTAACTGAGTGTTAGAGTGTAGTTGGAAGAGGTGGAAATTGGGGACTTTGGGGTATTTTTGTATCTGGTAAGTGGAGACCTCTCTCTCTCTCTGCTTCCTGATTACCATGCGAGCTGCTTCCCTCTGCCACACTCTTGTGTCATGATGTTCAGCCTCAACTCAAGCCCCAAGAAATGGAGCTGGCTTTTCATGGACTAATACCTCTCAAAGCACAAGCCTTCAGATAAACTTTCCTCCTCTACAATTGTTCTGGTTGGGTTCTTGAGTCAAAAAGTTGACTGAAACAGTTCTCTATTCACTAAGTTCAAAATTTTGTTCCTTTTATCTCTTTCTGCTGTCTTTATTTTAAAAAAAGAGAACTCTTTTCTATTTTCTTTTAAGGTTGCTATCATAAATGAATTGTCCTAATGGATTCTGTTGAGAACAATAATCTTGTTCAACGTAAATGGATGTTTCAGAAGTACATCATAAAATGTGCTAGATTTCTGGATGTCATTTTATTACAGTGTCACATTAAGTGTTTTTCTAATACACGCTTATAAGATTGATTCCTTAGCTGTCACTCAGCCATTAAATCACTTAATGATTTAAAGATAATGTTCACTATGCCTCTTTCTGGCCATCTTTTGTTTTCTGTCATATTAAAAGTGCATTTCTCTACATATAACTGTCTAATTGTGTGTAATCCTGTAAGAATTTGCCCACACACTAACCAAGAATCTGTTTTATAAATCAATTCATATATAGATATTAACATGTGTGTGTGCACATGCATGTGTGTGTGTGTTTGTGTGTGTGTATTAATAGAGGAGAGATAGATTTTAGAATGAAACTCCTAGGAAAATAGAGTATTTGGTCTGTTTTTTTTTTCCTTTCTATCAACTTCTGTAATGTTATGATTTTTCTATAACCTTTTAATAAATGAACGAAGCATTAATATTCTTTAGTGATACTGGTTCTTGCCTCTATGATTCTTTAGATTTTTGATTGAGACTTTTTCTCAATTCATACCTCATGACAACAAATTGATTTGAATTTATATATTTCAGAACAGTTGGGATACATGACACTGTTATTTTCAATATCAGATAAATGCTAAATATATAATGGGACCTGCCCATGAATTTCAAGAATTGTAAAAGAAACAACCTGAAAATTAGAATAACACACAATGAACATGCACTCAGACACACATCCAGAAATCTTTTAAAACAATAATCGTTTTTCATTCCTGCTATATTACCAGCTTCTTATCTTGCTGTTATTTAAATATGTCAGATATTTGTGGCACTATGGCCTTTTGTGCCCTAGATTGCTGCTTCACACAACTGGGTGTGTATCAGAACTCCCTGAAGAGTTACAGTTGGATTCCAGAGTTCTCCTCATCAGAAATTCTGATTGTGTAAGCTTCAGGGTGGGGCTAGAGACATTTTAACTTTCATGTTTTGAAACCTGCTTGAGTTACATTTAGGCAAAATAAATAAGTCATCCTTACTTCATCAATTATATGATTAACTCAATAAATCACCTCAAAATTCATGGCATTTAAGAAAGAGTGAGCTTAAGCACCACAGAGAAAATGTGTGCTATGCCACTTACAACCAATTCTAGGGACACACAGTAACTCTGGTCAATCATGGATCAAGGGTGCTATACCTAAAGTGGTTTTGGAAAACGAACAAATTCCTTGTAGTCTAGTAGGTAAATAAAGAATTGCATTAGTATTTGGAACATTTAATAACAATTATTACCATAAAGTACTGTGAAATTATAATCATAAATTTGGAATTGGAAAATTTAATGTAATTGGCAACCTACTTTTGAAATTATTGTTTCTGGAAATGCTGATTAGATGCTTAAAATTAAGAATGCACTTAAAGATTATCACTGTTATTCATTTCTTAGCTCCTTTAATAATATTTTGGAAAATTGTGCTTAATAGGGTGCTTGAAGATTTTACCAAATTATCCTGCTACTTATATTTTTTAATAATAGAAGAGTGTTTGTATAATGCCCTGAAGAAGGAATTTTGTATAATTTTACGGAATTTCAAAGGAATCACACTTGATTCCTTGGTTCCTTTGATATTAATGAGAAAAGAGTATCAAAAACTGCTTCACAAGTACTCATGATCTCTTTAACTGAAAGTACAAGTTTTTAATCATATGTATAAAATTACATTATAATGGATAAGTCTCCAAATTAATATAAAATTCAGTTTATTGCAACATTAATTTTTCAGAAATAAACATGAGTATTTTGTATTTTTTTTCCATAGGAAAATGATAGAGAAAAAGCTTAAGCCAATCAGATAATACTATTTTAAACAGAAATAGAGTGGTAACGATTATTACATCTTTGAACAAACCATGAAACTGCCATAGCTCCTAAAATTAGCAAAGATGAAACAAAGCATTACTATGTTAAGAAAGTGTATTATCAACATAGAAATCATAGTCAATAACGGTAAATAAATTAGTTGAAATCTTCTTTGGAATTTTACTTTCTTTGATCCAGACCCCAGCTTGGCACTTTTGAAAGCTCTTTAAGAAGAAACTGAATTGGCTAAATGTATATTTTGTTTGATTAAATTTTTCCTTGGGACAGGGGAGAACATAACATATCTTGAAATGTTGAAAAGGTTGGGATAAATCACTTCCCATCTGACAGAAAAGGAAACAAGCAAGAGCTTTGCTCACTCACACCACCTTGGACAGTCTCAATGGATTAACTGAAACATCCTGACCAGTGTGAGTCAAGACCTGGAACCAACCTGGTGGCCATAAATTATCCTTCCCTGCCTTACTGCAATATGGGAAACTGAACATAAGAATTAATATTTTGCAATAATAGAAAAAAATTCTTATTTGTCTTATAATTTTCAAAGAACTTTCCAGTATGTTATTTAATTCTATCTATCCCATAAAAAGCCTATAAGTTATCTAGGGTAATTTCTGTAATATTCTAATAGTTCTTTAAATGTATAACATGGCATAACTAGAGAGTAAGAAGATGTGCTAGCTTTACACTAGACCTTCCAATTAACACACACATACATACACACACACACACAAACACACACACACATACACAGATGTACACACACTCATTCCAAAATGGGGAGACATTATTCTCAGAAGCCCTCTGTTAAGATAAATATTTCCTGGGAGAAGTAACATATCTTGAAACTCAGTTATATTTGAGTGTGATAAGAGTGAGTGACTGACAGCAGGAATTCTATAGTTGTTCTATTCAGTGTTTATATCAGCATAGACACTTTATATTTTGAATAAATCATTTCATAAACAAGAGCATGGGCAAGATGTGTTCTGGAGAATGATAATATTCAAACTTCTCTAGAGCCCACAACTGCACCTATGAAGAGTTGCTTCTAGTGAGTGTAAGCAGCAGGCATCAGGTGAAGGCCCCAGAGGCTGAAGCAGAAATGTGGGGAGAAAAGAATTAGGTGTAAAAGAAAAATCACTTGTGTGACAATTTTGTGTATGGATATTAGTCAAAATGGTAAAATTGTAAATGGACACTGATGACTACCTTATTAAGATTAAAAAAATCAAAGCCCATGCTATTTTTGTACCAAAATTATATTTTGCTATTTCTTCTTTTTGTTGTTGTTGTATTTTTTGTTTGTTTTTTTGTTTGTTTTTGTAGTGCTGGGGATTGAACCCTGGGCCTTGTGCATGCAAGGCAAGTATTCTGCCAACCGAGCTATATCCCCAGACCTGCTGCCTTCTTTTTTAATGAATTTTTTATTTGTTCTTTTTTGATATACATGTCAGAGTATATTTTGACATATTATTCCTACATGGAGTCTAACTTGTTCTAATCAGGATCCCAGTCTTGTAGTTGTACTTGATGAGGAGTTTCACTGTGGTATATTCATACAAGAACATAGGAAAGTTATGTCTGATTCATTCCACTCTTTCCTATTCCTTGCTACATTCCTATAGTAGGCATTTTTTTCATCATTATTGAAAGAGGAACTTTGATATTATCAAAGAAATATTTTTTTATTATAGAGAAAACTTAGCTTGAAGGCACAATGTGTATAATTTGGTTTAGGCATTAATTTCCTCTTTGGTAAATTGGAAAGAGCAATACCCATCTTAGAGCTTAGTAAAGAATATCTAGAAAAAAAGATATAACACTGCCCACTAAAATTTGTAGTCCTATGCATCAAGTATTGTTATCAGAAAAAAAATAGGATTTTGATGACAATGATTTCATATTACTGGTAAGGTTCAGCATACATGAGGGGTATAAAGGAGTGTGCATTTACATTAATATATTTTATCTGTCTTTCCTGGATCAAGCCGGCAGTTTGAAATCCCTAAAGAAGATTAAGAAACTAAGAAGAGAACTAAAGTCATGCCAAACCTGTTTTTCAGCTCATATTAAGAGAAACCACCTCTGAGTTTTCTGAAAGGTAAAACTGAGCATAGCTGGACAATTAATACTGATGTACAAGAGGTTTAAATACCAACCCAAAGGATCTTTTAGTTCTAAGTGCCACTGGCAGTTCTAAGTGCTATTGGCATATATAGCCCAAAATGCAACAATGAGTTTCTTCCTTCAGTAATATGAGGTGGTGGAGTATATACTCTTATGTTTATGTAAAACATAAAGGGTTCAAGTTTTATTTTCTCTGCTAATTATGATAAGAAACAAAAATTTTTATCTGTTAATTACAGATATATTACTGCTATCATTCTCTCTTGCCCCTCCTCAATTATTCCTTTAATAACCGATATTTTCAGAGATCTGATTATTAATCGTTATCTCTTTTTCACCCTCCTTGAATTTCACTGTGCATATTCAGCCAGCTACATTTTTACTGCTTTGTCAAGATCATTAACATTCATACCCTTTCCAAACTCACCATGACAAAGTGGGATCTTCTTAATCCATAGGTTTGCAGAATATGTTAAAAAGATAAATTGCATCATTAAAAAAGCATATAAACTTTGTTTAACATTTAATCAAATATGCTTGGATAAATTATTGTTTGATATTTCAATATAATTTTCTTAGTCTACTTAAAGAAAAATGTTTCTAGCATTAGAGGTCAAAGACTGTTTCCTGTGCACATTCAAATAGTTATTTAAACATGTCCCATTTTTAATTGTTCAGACCTCAGTATAAGATTTAGTTTTTGTTTGGATGTTGAATGGGAATTGTTATTCCCATTGATCCAAGATTCTGGTTTTTAATCACAGATTTAAATCTTTCAATCTACATTTCATATTACTTGTGGAAGAAAAGTATTTTTTTTACTAGACCTGAAAATGTCCTCCCCTGGGCTCCATTCATTGTTCCATTTGTTTTATCAGCTAGTCTTGCCAGGTGGTAGGCACTTTGCTAGGTGGTAGAGGTTGAATGGCAAAAAAAAGAATCATCTCCTGACTCTATGGTCTCCCCTCCCCTGCAGGGAGGGAAGAAATTAACATATCAAGAAAAGAAAAGCTGTGAGAATAGTTTTAGTCAGCTTTTTTGTTGCTGAGATCAAAATAACTAACAAGAAGAATTTGAGAGAAGGAAATGTTTATTTGATGCTCACAGTTTCAGAGGTCTCAGTCCATAGATGGCCACTCTATTATTTTTAACACCAGATGAGGCAAAACATCATCCCAGCAGGGTGTGGAGGAAAAAATTAGCTCAGGACAGGATGACCAGGATGCAGAAACAGCTCCACTCACTAGCAACAAAATCTAAACCCCAAAAGCACACCCCCAATGACCCCACTCCTTCAGCCACATCCTACTGCCTACAGTTACCACTCAGTTAATCCCTATCAGCAGATTAATTTACTGATCAGGTTAAGGCTATCATGACCTAATCATTTCACCTCTAATCTTTCTTGCATTGTCTCAAAACTGAGCTTTGGAAGGACAACTCATTTCTAAACTATAACAAGGATATATATCAGTAAGACATTTGCCATTTTATTAAAAAGTATTCTATTATGATTTGGGCAGTTAGGAGTTCTAAGTGCTGGAAAACTGAGAGTTAATGTTTAACTACTTTAAAAATTGAAAATGGCTGGATGTGTGGAGTTGCCTCTTAATCCTAAGAGATCAAAGCTATTTAAGAAAAGAGGCTCCTTAGAGTTATCCAGTAAACAGGATTAGTTTGAAAGAGTGACAGAGACTAGCATGTATGATTATATTAATCTTACTATTAGGAAGTATTCATACTTGCCTCAAAAAATCCTGTTATAGAAAGGAAATAACTTTATCACTTTTCGTTAATTAAATGGTTTGTCTCAATTTTTTAATGAATGCTATTAAAATGCAGTTCACAGAGTGATGTGGTTTGTGAAAATGATCTACCATTCTAAGATAAATACAGAAATAGAGGCTAAATATTTAAATATTTATGGGAATTTGAGTTTGCCACAGGAAATCCATTTTATATTATAAAAGTATTGGTCTAGAAGAAATGGAAAGTACATAAAAATCAATAAGAAATATTCTCCACAGATAGTTTGGGTAGGTAACTATACATAGTCAAGAATATATTGAGGGCTCGGGATGTGGCTCAAGCAGTAGCGAGCTCGCCTGGTATGCATGTGGCCTGGGTTTGATCCTTAGCACTACATACAAACAAAGATGTTGTGTCCGCCGAAAACTAAAAAATAAATATTAAAAAATTCTCTCTCTCTCTCTTAAAAAAAAAGAATATATTGAAATTGTTTATGCAACAATCAAGAGTTTGGGGAGGTTAAAAACTTTATAATCAAAATTAGTTCAGGAAGACACACAAGATGATTCAAAAGCACACTTTGTAACTACAGATGTGAGGCAATTGGGGACCAAGCACATACACAATCCTGAGGTTAATCATGACCCATTACCCATGGAGAGTACTGCAAACACAAAGTGAGCCTGACTTCCCTATTCTAACAGACTTCAGGACATTGCTTTGGCTGAAAAGCACTTGGGCTGGCTGATGCCCTACAGATAAGTAAAAATTATGAAGGCTTGGCATTGATGTCTTCATCATGTATCTGTTCCCTTCACCTTAAACTTTGGGTAAAATACTTGCTTAACTCGATCCACAAGTATGTTCATCAACTAATGAGTGTTCATCTAAAAACTGGCACTGTAAGGTTTTTAACTCTAAATTTATCTAATCGATGGCCTCCACCTTCAAGACTGAGAACAACAAGGTAAGAGTCACTAAGGTATTTTCAAGATTTGCAAGGACATTCAACAGATCCCCTGGGCTGGTACCTAGAAGTTCTCAGTTCCTTCAAGGCAGATGGCCCTGATGAGCCTCCCCCTCCAACCAGGAGTCATCACCTGATGGGAACCAAGGTGCCCTTTTTGGGATCACAGGTCTGACAGGTAAACATCCTGGGGTAAAATGGAAATTGCCTTTTCAAGTGATGAGGGTAAGTCTGCAGCCACCTGGTAAAACCAGAACTGGTACTCTAGCCCACCAAGCATCCCTCTCTCTCTCTTCTCTCCTAGAGGTATACCTCCTCCCAATTAACGTTTTGCCTGTGTGATCACACTCTGTGGCTCAGTTTCATTTCTATTATCATTGTGTCAGAAGCTCCCATCTCTGGAATCATTTGCAATGAAGTCATTTTTATCTTTGTACTAGCACTTTTAATGTTAACTTTTGACTCAGTCCCATGGCAATGTCACCTATATGTTAACATGAAATGTGTATCAGCACTTTCATTTTCAACCACGAGGTAGCCTAAGAGGCCCAGAAACAGCCTTTATAAGGACTGTATTAAAGTTTGAGGAAAATATAATAAAAAACATTCAATATATCACTGGACTCACAAAAAAAAAGATGATCTAAGATTTATACAAGTCAAATAAGAGTCTTAAAGAAAGTGGAAAGAGAAGATTGAGCAAGTGACCTAAAATGGCAAAACCCATATTTGAGTTCTTAGATGAGAAAAATGTCTGAACAGATGAAAAAATGTAAATTATATAAATCATATTCTTATTGTCAATGCTTCAACTGATAAAGAATTGAAGAAATAATATCTAGTAAATATTTCCTCATTTAGAGTTGATGGTACAATTTTCTCTTTACCTATTTGCCAATATTATTTTTCATTTTTTATCCCGTATCTTGTTTTTTTGTCTCATTGCACTTTTGCTATGAAGCTTAGCTCTTTTGTACAAAGAGTCAGCCTAAAAAAAAAATACATTTTCAATCACTGATTTCATACCTTGGTTAAGTGCTGCAGAATTGCATATTTTAATATTTCTTAATTTAATGGTAGCTGCAGTGTTTGATGAAAACAAACTTCCAATCACTCAATTTCTGTATTACCCCCATTTACAAAAATTTAAGGCAAATTTGTTTTTGAATAATGTGTGCCTCATTTCCATTTTGGTTAAGTTTCCACTTTAAGCTCAGTTAATAGATATTATTTTTAATTTATTGGAATAAAGACGGTTGAATATTGGTACTGACTTGAAAGTCCAACCATTATGACTAGCATTTGTTTCCACAGTAATGCAGATCACGGACCTTTTCCATCCTCAACATTTTTACAGAAATATAGTTTATTTACTGCTTCACAATTCAATGAGTCGAGCACCAAGTGTGATTTTTTTGGAAGTGTATTTTCTATTAAAAGTCCTGTCCACTATATTCACTATAAAGACTATGTTAATCTTATTCTATTTATTGCCTATTAAATTGTATAAAATGTCTTTTGATGCTGAACTTTTAGTATTTTATCATCCTTTTCACCCTGCAAATCCATTAATTTTACTCTCTTATTTTATCGATTTTCTTACTGTTTACATTTTCTTAATTTTACCAAAGATGACTGAAAAGAAAGGTACAACCATATTTCATATTATATCAATGCAATAAAAATAGTCTTAAAACTATTTCTTCATAAGGACCCAATTGCCATTTAAAACAATATTTTTATTTACATCTCAATTTCATTGGCTCAGCTTTTGGTGTCATGTATATAGTATTTTTTTTCTTTATTTGGGCTTTATTGTATTTCAGCTTTGTACTCTGTATTTATATTCTTCAGGAGCTGTGAGGTTTTCTTCAATATTTTCTTCTGATCTTCTTTAATTTATTCTATTGCCTGAAAGACCCAAATGAAGTTCTGACCTCATCAACCTGTTGGCCCAACACAGACAGGTCAGAACCACTCAGCAGAAGAACCATAAAACACACATGTGATTGGCACACCAAACAAAAAGAGTGCACACCTCTTCACAAGTCTTGAGTTAAAAGTATTTTTGTGTGACATCCTTGTACAGTATCATCTCTTTCCCACTGAATATGTTTCTTTACTCTTCTTCTCTTTGGTAAAATATTTTGAGCCTTTTACTGTAATTCTATTTCAAGAAAGGATTATGTGCTTTGTATCTGTGGACAGTTCTGGACTTAATGAAATGGCTTATAGCTGTTCTTGATGTTTTTTTCTACTTTATAATGTGTCCTGTAAAGATTGATTATGCCATTTCAGTTTTGAAAATTCTTTGGAATGGAAGTATCCTAAAATGAATGAAATGACTTTATTCTAGCTTATTTGGATATGTGATCTTCTTCCCTATTTTATTTTATTGCCAGGGGACAATAAAATAAAATATGTATCTCAACAAAAACATGAGAGAATTATGCCAGAACTGCTCCATGTGAGAAGCCTCACAATCTTTTATGTGAATTGTATAAACACTAAAATACTAGGAGCAATGGGTCCCCCTCTTTTCTAACACTTCTATTCCTGTGACACTACTTAAAGTCATCTGTACTTCATAGGTTCTTTTAGTGTAACATTGTTTACTCTTTGTTCTGACATCTTCATCAATGAATAGAATAATACATGATAATTTATAACATTTTCTGGAATTTTACTAGAACTCAATGTCAGAAGAGTCACTTTTTTTTTTTTTAAGAATGCATGATTCATTCACGGAATCAATCCATGCACATATATCTGGTTTTGATATTCCAGAGCAAACAAAACTTTGGACCTTCAGTGCCAATTCAAATTTCTGGGCATGTCATAACTACCTAAATCACCTGAATGATACCAGACAAAGACACACAATAAATCAATGGTGAAATGTCTAAAGAAATATGTAGTTGGGTTAACTAGGATAATTAATTTGTTCTGCTTGTTTTCAAATTTCAACACAAAGACTCCCAGAAATCAGGATGCAAACATAAGCCTTGATGCTATAGTTTGGAAATGGTTTGTCACCCAAAGCTCCATGTGCTGTGGGTGTTCTGCAGTATAACAGTATTGGTGGGTCTCTAAAACGAGGGTCCTAGTGGAGGTCATTAGGTCACAAGGGCATCAATTTTCAAAGGGATTAAAGCCCTATCACAGGTGTGGGTCAAAACTCCAGGAACTGCATTAGTTTCCTCAAGAATGGTTGTTTAAACAGCAAGGTCAACTTTCTCCACACTCTCTCTTGCTTGGCTCTCTTGTACACTTGGTTTCTCTACCATGTCATGATGCAGCTAAGGTCTCAACAGTACCAGCTGTCATGTTCTGGGGATTTTCCAGCAACCAGAATCATCAAGGCAAATTCTCACTTTATAAAGTATCCAGCCTCCTTCATTTTATTATAGCAACATAAAACAAGAGTAAGACACCTGGGGATAAGGATTGTTGTTACCTTGTTCATTCATATATCCCACAACCCCAGAATAGAGCTTGGTATATATTCACAGACAATAAAACATGTTAAACTTAAAAATCCAAAAGGAAAATAGTTTGTTTAAAGAGAAAGAAATTCATTTGAATTTAGAGTTTTACAAGGAAACACTTTTAAAAGGTTGGTAGGAAGTATGCAAGCCAAACTTCTTTTAATAAGCAAATTATTTGTCATGCTTTAGTAGAAAAAAGTTTAGTAGAAAAAAAAATTTTGATACTGGCAATGCCTCCAAAGTATGCAACATATATGACATAAAAAATAATCTTTGGCACTCAAATTACATTGATACATATATAATTGCTGAAGTTTAAGACCCACCTGTTTTTAATGATTGTTAATTCAAAATATAAAAATGAGAAAACACAAGCTTATCTGAAGTCTCTCATGAGGAAATCAACCAATATATGGTAAAAGTAACAGGAAACTTATGTTTTATCCATAAATACTGAAATCTGTTAGTCTATTTGGTACTGATTATACATATATTCCATATATGTGTTCACTTGGTTAAATAAAAGGTAAGAGAGGACATGTGACTTCCTTTTGAGAATTTTTTTTCCAGAACAATTCAGACTATTTAATTTAAACATTGATTTTCTCAGTCTGAATTTCAGTTTTAAATGTGTCGCAGATGCTTTAGTCACTCAACGGTGCAAAATAAAGTGAAAATTTGTCATTGGAAACTGAAGAAAAACTCAGATGGTTACTGAGCTAATTCTCTGTATACCATAAATATTTCATTGTATGAAAAAAAAATGGTTCAAGAAAGTGAACACAGACTTGATTTGCTGAAGAAATGGATTTCTGTGAGCTGGCATAGTTTTCAGCAGCAGCCTACATGAACTCTATCCAGAGACCTGCTGTGGTGGCCCCAGATCTTTTCTAGTTAACAATATTAACTTTCCCTAAATGATTTTGAAAACATCAGTGTCCATACTTTTACTCTTTTCTAGCAGTAGTAGCCTGTGCTCTTGAATTTTTCTCACTATGCTTCCCATCCTACACATTGTTTTTTTGTTTTGTTTTGTTTTTTTGGTACAAAGAATTTAACTCAGGGCACTGGAACACTGAGTCACATCCCCAGTCCTATTTTGTAATTTATTTAGAGATAGGGCCTCACTGACTTGCTTAGCACCTCACTTTTGCTGAGGCTGGCTTTGAACTCAGATCCTCCTGTCTCAATCTCCCGAGCCACTGGGGTTTCAGGTGTGTGCCAGTGCACCCAGCCCCATCCTATACATTTGTGAAATGTGGTGTTGATTAAAAAATAATGCTTTTAATAAACACAAGGTTAAAATTAATATTTCACTTGTTTCTCGTACACTTCCTTCTGCCGTTCATTTTCTTCTTCTTTCTTCCTCTCCTCTTCCTTCCTTTGTCCTGTCTTCTATTCCTCCTTTTATTTCTCCCTTCGTTTCTTCCTTTTTACCAGCCTTCATCTCTTATTACATTCTTCCTTCCTTTCTTTCTTTCATGCCTCCCTCACTCTCTTCCTAATAAGTATCGACATATTCAAATCGCTCACGAACCACTAAAGTGTATTAAATGCAAAAGTAGAATAATTATAGGGTTAGTGATGAGGTAGAGAGTAGAATGAGTTAGTGTTGCATTAAAAGACTAATGGAAGTCTAGAAGGGACAAGAAAATTGAGATAGATCTAAGAGGGTATGTAAAAGTCAGTGTATTTGTTCCTAGAAAACCTAGTCAGAAGGGAATTTTAAAAGACAAACAGATATAAAACGTTGAGGTTCATTACAAATTTCACAAAAAATGTTCTGGTGTATAAGGAGAGATGAGGGTAGAAATTCAAGGACTAGAAGACACAAATGATGAAATCGTGAGCAGCCTCTGTATAATGTGAGATGTTAAAGTTAGTTTTTCTTTTTGTAAGGAAAGACATACCTTTAAAATATTCAAACATTATACATTAAGAGAGATAATATATGCAAAACTTTTAAAGAAGTGATTAACAGTAACACTCCATAAAAGTTAAATACTGCAACTGTATGCTAATCAGAAATTGAAAGTCCTAACAAAAGAACTTCATCTTCCCAGCTCTATAACAAAGATAGTTACTTTGATCCATTTTTTTTCTATGTGCATTTTGAAAACTTCACCTGTGTACCTGTGTATGCATGTGCGTTTCATGTTATACCATAGTTTCTACATATAGAACTATTAATGTGCAATTTACATTTATAGAAGCACAATATATTCATATTTTATTCACCAATGAACCTTTATTGTGTTCTGTATTTTCACATATCATTTAACCAATCATCTATCAATGAATATATGCAACATTTTCCAATGCTTATGTTAATCAGTGCCACCATTGAATTTTCTAAATATGTATAAGACAATAAACTTTTCAACAGTTTTCTGCTTCCTACTACACTCATCTTTCTACTATGCTGATGTTGACAAGGACTGCTTTCCTGGATATTAAACGTTTGCCACAAAGAGAAGAGAAACTCTTTCATTAACATATAGTATCAATTTGACCACTTATATATACTAGGTAGTGCCAATATATTTTCAAAAGATCATCATTAAAATTGGGAGCACATATCAATCATTGTTTACAGTTTTATGTCTAATTATGTTGTGTTTGAAATACATTTTTTGTCAGTTTGAATTTCTTACTTTTATCTTTTTTTGTAATGCTAGGGATTGAACCAAAATATATACTAAGCATGTGCTCCACTGCTGAGCCATACACCCAGTTCACCAAATTCTACTTTTTAAATTGCATTTCTATTGTTTCATTTATTTTTTTAATTGATTTGTTAACACTCTTTATGGAGGGATCATATAAGTGAGACCATTCTCACCAGTGAACAAAAGCCACTCTTGTTTTCCATGAAGAGTACAGCACACTAAGAAATGCATCCCCCAGTCTCAACAGGCTAACTAAAGCCTGGGGTCATTGTAGTATGGTGACCAATACTGAGTGAGGGCAGGGGCCTCTGCTCAACCCAGTTGGTATACACCTAGTATAATTTTTATGTGTGCAATAATATAAAAAATTTGTAGAAACACATCTTCCAATACATTTCAAATAGTGCTTTTAATTTCAATTTAGATTTGTTTATAAGATTTTGTTCCATATTTCTTAGGTTTTAATTATAGGTATCATTTTTCCCTTTATAATCTAAGAAGTGGTAAAAGCATAGGAAGCTATAGGCCTAAGATATTAAAATGTCAGTATGAATGACAGGAACCGTGAGAAATGAGTAAAATCAAAATAAAAACGTATTGCTCATGGTTATCATTTACTACAGGAACTTTAGCAAAGAAGAGGAACTGAGAATAAGACTAAAGAAACCATATGAATAGTATAGACTAAAAAAGTTTAGTGCTAGGGATATAGCTCAGTCAGTAGAGTGCTTGCCTCACATGCACAAGGCCCTGGACTCAATCCCTAGCACCACACACACACACACACATACACACACGCAAATAATAATAATAATAATAATAATAATAATAATAATAAAAGCAAATTCATACCTAAATATTATTAATACTAATTGCAATTTAAGCTGTAAAGGAATTCCAAGAAAAAATGCTAAGATTCATCACTGGTTCATTTAACAAAGGTGTATTGGATGCTGACTATGTTGCATGAGCAATATGTTCTAGGTAATGTTCCCAGTGCCAGGGATTCAGTCATGAGCAGAAAGGGCACACATCCCTCTTTCATGAAGGTGTATCATAAAGGAAAGCATATTATGAAACACAACAAATTTTGTGGTATGTCAGATGGTCATGAGTGTTACAGAGAAAAATAAAAGAGGAGGGGTATTAGGAATAGATGTGAAAAGTGAGGAATGACATTTTTAACAGTGTGGCAAGGGTATATTTGTGCCCACCATCTTGGTTAATAGAAGGTAGTTAATAACCTTGTTAGAAAAAAATGTATTATGGCATTGGTCGTGCAAATCAAATGTCATGAATTCATGAAGTCAAGCATTTCAGAAATAGAATAAATAGAAAATGTGCTCATGGGAGTTTTCCTTATATAAAGAGAGAGATAGTGAGAGAGAGAAGAAAGGGGTCATAAGGTTGAGGAAGAAGCTTTGTTATTTCTGCTTTGGTTTAATTGAGCAAAACTTAGGCATGTTTCTAAGCTGATAAAAAGAATCGGAAAAAATAATGCAAACTGGACTCTAGATGACTATAAGAAGACAGTATGAAGAGCATTATACTGGTACAGGAGGAAACTGGAGATAATGAAAATGTAGGTAAAGAAATGTTACAAGATGCTACACTAAAATAAGTGGTTTAAAGAGAGTGCAAAGATCGGGTAAACATCCCGAAGGGAATGAATGGATGAGGAGGAGAATGGGAAAGTTGTCTAAAAGCAAATAAACAAAGTTTCCAGTGGCCTCTAAAACCACATTTTAAAATTATCATCTTTCTTACTGGGCAGCTTTTGAAAGCAGACACTTTATTGTTATTTTGGAAACCCAGGCTCAATATTCCATGGTAGCAACCTGGTAATGTTGAAAGGAATGAATGAACATGTCCATAAATCATGGTTTAATGTGCTCATTCAAGTAGAAGCAATGTGTATGTTAAATTCTCTTTGCCAACAACACTATCCTCATTAGAACTATCAGTCTTCATATCAAAAACACTGAAGACATTTTACACCGTGTAAGATACTTCAATAACATCATAACTTTTCTTTCTCCTGGTAGATGCCACAGAGTTTCTGTCCCCTACCATTTATGTCTCCATCGGGAACCTCTTCTGCTTTCCCTAGATTAGAAATGAGTGTGGTAATTTCCACTCTGCTTGATTCCTCCCTTTCTTGTTTCCTCTATTTGGATTTTCAAATGTTATTTTAAAATATTTAACTCATTGCTTTGTGTATGATGTGCATGCTAATATTCAGCTAATCATCATATTCTTTTAACTGAATCATATTCATTTATCCTGTTATCATTTGTAGGGCTTTATATATGAAAAGCTGTGTGTGGGGGGGTTGTTGTTGTTGTTGTTTTAGCTATTTAGAAAGATATCTGCATTTTAATCTCTATTTTAGGAAGTAGATATCACAAGGACTAGACTAAAGGACAAATTCAAAGAAGGTTGAATCTGGCTAGATGATAGTAATTCAATTTTAACAGAAATTAACTCTATGCATACATATGTGTGCATGCACACACACATGCATATTTATTTATACGTATATAATAATCAATATAGTTTGTTTATGCGATGCATATGTGAAGGTATATATTATGTAAAGTTAATATATATTGATATAATAAAAAACATATAAATATGTAATTACATATATATACCTATTTTCCTTCATTGTTCAATATGTAATATTCTAATACATATTTTTCATTTGATTTTTAACTTATAGGCAATGTAAGGGTTTGATTGATTTACAATGTTACTTTTACAATCATATTTTCCCTTCAGTCATATAAAGAAACTCAAATTTGAAGTATTTGTATATTTGCACATAATTGTGGTATTGTATTATTTTATACATAAAAGGAATTAGCTGTGCAATATGTTTATCATACTCTATTAATATTTATGGGGTACTGCAGTATGCAAAATAATTGCACTAACAATTTGTTAAAACCATTACATTACTAGAGTTTTTTATTTAAAATTTGTTTCACCCAAGCTCTGAAAATTTACTTTGAGCTCTAGGAAATAGTTTAACACAAAGTCAAGTGTTCAGAGTTGAAATTCAGTGACAAGTTATTTGTTCTACACTAAATGGTTAATTTGGAAATTCATGGATGGTCATGTGTTTTAACAAAATTCGAGTAGTTCCCACACAGAAGTAGGTTCAGGAAATAGAAAGCATCCACACTTTTATTTACTGATTTTCTCAATTTGGATGTAAGTTCACATTAAACCCCGCAAATTCTACATGTTAATTTAAAATAATTTTTACAAGTTTACAATATGCTTTCACAGTTTCAATAAATTATTTGTGAATTAGCATAGAAAAATTCTTTTTGAAAGTCAGATAAAGAGAGAGAGAGATTTTATTTTGATAGTAGAGGCCACATATATTTCATTACCAACAAGGATACTATGACAGAGATAGCATATTATACAATCTTTGCTTTGAACAAAATTGCTTTGTCAGGATACATCAGTGAACACTCCAGTCCAGGATCTCTGTCTGTAGTCCACATTCCTGTGGGCTGTTGCATACAGTAAACATGAGCTGTAATTTATGGTATTTTGGAGGATGCAAAATGTTATGGAAGATATAAAGGTAGCATAGGTCCCATTAAAAGGAATCATTGATGCTGGAGTAGAGGATTGAGTTTCAGCAGGGTTGCAATTTGAAACAAATTTATTGGAGGTAGTGAGGTTGGAGTAAACACCAGAAGCAAGTGGAGGAGTGAAGTCCAGGCTTTCAGCAGAGCATTCCAGGCAGAGGCAGGCACCAGGGAAAAGCTCCAGAGGCAAAAACTTCCAAAATATGTTCCAGAAGCAGAAGGAGACTGGCAGCCTGGCTGGGGCAGACTCGGGTAAAGAGACAGGGACAGGATGAAGCAAGAATGGAGGTGATCATCCTGTGATTTTTAGGTCCATTATAGAAAGTTAAAAGTGGCCCCCCAAAGATGCCCATATGAATTTGTAAGTATGGACTTTTTTAGAGGTAATTAAGTTAAGGATTTTGAGATGAGATCATCTGGGATTTAGTGTGGGCTGTAAATCCAGTGATCAGTGAAGAAGAGAAGACACAATGTCACCGTGTGATAGTTTCAAGACCTCAACCAATTTAATTAACTTTTGTAAACACAATTGTCATTATCCATCCACAAAGCTTATAATATATGTGGAAAATAAATAAAAATCATTTGAAACATCAGGAAGTAGTAATGATAAAAAGGTATTATTTTTCATAACTCTGAATAATAGCCAGGATAGTAATATTTGGTCCCTGAGAGAGAAATGAAGTGTTAGTCAATCAGTTGCCTTGCATGAAAGCAGTGAAGAATAAATGCTCTTGATACATTTACCCTTTGCCCCCTCATCTCCTCCCTGTGATTCTCCTGGCCAAATCCACTCGTAGCCAGTGATCAAGGAGCTCAGTGAAATAGTCCATGAAGATCACCCTACAAAGGCACTGAGCAGAGATGAGAGTAAATCTGTAAGGGCAAAAGACAGCATCCAGCCCATAGTAAATGTAGTTATATTTAAAGTATGTATTCTCTTTTCTGGTCAGTATTTTTTTTTCATTGAATTAGCAATCTTCTCAACAATCAACCACAGACGTTGGACTATTAATGATAATCTTATCCACTAGACTTGAAGAAGTTTCTATGGAAACTCCTGGCTTAAGACATTTTTTGGGGAATCTAAGAGGTCAAAGCTGCCTTCATAATGACAGTAAGACTGTATTTATCTGTTAGTTGGTTTTGCATTTGCCCTGACAATGCAGAAGCAATGGTGTCATTACCACCCATGAATCAAGCCAGAGACATCAAACTCTGGTCATGATATTTTTCACCTTTATGAGTTTATCTGTTGGTGATGGCAGGCAGAGGGTGCCTCTTAAGAATATCCTTCATGATGCAGTAAAATTTATTAGTTTCATGTATCTTAATCACTGCACAGCACCTTGGGAGGCTGAGGCAGGAAGAGCCTGAGTTCAAAGATAGCTTCAGTTAAAAACAAGGTGCTAAGCACTCAGTAAAACCCTGTCTCTGAATAAATACAAATGTAGGGCTGGGGATGTGGCTTAGTAGTAGAGTGCCACCAAGTTCAATCCCTGGTACCCAGAAAAAAAATCTCAATTACTGATTACAATTATGTTTTAGTGATGAATGGGAAGTATGCATAAAACATTTCCACTGTGTATCAAAATGAATTAATACTTCAGAAGAAAAGCCCTTGTGTAATTGAGCTGCATCCTGAATCGGCCAAGGTGTTGAAGGCCACAGACAAGTCAAGTTGGCGCCTGACACTTTGCCAGGAGGAGTGGTTTGAGAAGTAACGCCAGTGAGCCATTAAGATGATGGAGATTCCTTAAAGACTGACTGCTGTGTCTAGATTATGTCAATTAAGTTAAGCTGTGTATAATTATTAAGATGATGAGGATTCCTTAATGACTGATTGCTGTAACTGGATGATGCTAAATTGAGTCAAGCTGTGTATTCAGTTATGTATATATACCTCTGCTGTCCTGCAATAAAGAGGCTCCCGCTGTATCAACCTTCACAAGTTGCTTGTCAACCCCGGTTATTTTGCCCAGCCAACTGTGGCACAGGAAAACAACTGACAGCATTTTTTGACAAAGATAAAACTCAAACTTTTCAGCAAAGCCTCAAACTTTGAAAACACTTATCTACACCAGGATATTAATAGTCTCCTAGCATGTAGAGTCTTTTTAAATGAGATTTTTGGTGGCATTACCATGTGAATATTTGACATTACATAATGAAATCTGTCAACCTTTAGGGGTTCTACGTAACTCCATAAATTGATATTTTCAAAATTACCCATTGACTGAAGTAACAAAATAATACATGTGCAAAAAATCTAATTAGAAAGAAAGATAAACAATGGATTTAAATTAAACTGATTACAACAAGCTTAATGACATGGTTCATTATAAAACATTGAAAACATTCTTTAATAAATTATAATTTGTCAAGTTTTACTATAGTATCAGAGAATATTCACAATTATCTGAAAGCTACTTATTTTTCCAAATACATAACAATGTGATGCAAGAATTTCCTTATGAAGTTCAACCAACACAGAATATTGCAACTGATGTTTCCTCTATTAAGCAAGAATTAAGAGGTGTGCAAACTAAAAAACAATGACACACTTCTGAATAGTTTTCTGAAATTTGTGTTTTTAGAATAGTTTTTTATTAAAATATATTTTTATTGGAAAAACTTTTCATAATAATACTTCTTTTCTATAAGTATTTTACTTATATTAACATATATTGTATTATTATTGTTATTTTGAGATCATTAGTGAATAAAATTATTTTCAGTTTTAATTTCTAATTTAGTATCAAAATTATATGAACAACATTTCTCCAGAGCCCTCAATAACATTTAAGAATATGGAGGGGACCTGAGACCATAATGTCTAGACTTCCTAACAAATGTTCAGAGATTATATAAACTTATGTTAAAACTTCAATTGCTGTTTGCCTAAAAATAAGTATATCTATAATTTTATATTTGCATATTTTACACAGAATAAATTTTGTACATAATTCTAAGAAAAATTGAATTTCAACATAAGGACATATGGCCTTTGGATAAATTGCATGAAGTCAAAGCACAAAAATCACTACTTTGTTTCATAAAAGACTAGATGATTATTTATGTGTGTTTTAAATAGTTTGGCACATGAAATCTAGCATTTATTCAAATAGCCTACTAGAAAGTTTATGAGAATTATAATTAAGAAGTCATTAAACCATAAAATGTTTTTTGCAAATGGTCACACTTGACAAATAAACATTTACTATTCATAATTTATGAGTATTTTAGGAGCCAAAAGTGAATAATTTTTTCCCCAATATTCTGAAGAACAATTGCTATGAATTTTAAAATTTTGTATGTGGGAAAGATTTTACATATATATAAAAATATATATTTATATATATTATGGAATTGGTACCTTATGTATTCATAATTTTAGAAAATACAAGTGTATTTATTAAAAATAATATTTATTACACATATTTTCTTAAAAAGAATGTCCTTAAGTTGGTCATGGATTTTATAATTCAGCCTTTTTAAAAAAATTATGCTTAAATTATGATAGCTATTACTAATTTTTTACAGAGAAAAAAATAATATTACATCTTATATCATTTAGGAGGAGCTCAAATGACTATGGTTTTCTTCATTCAGTTCTCTTCTAGACATATGCATGCATAGAGCGCACCCAGAATCAAGTGCAATGAACAAGTAAAACCGTGCTCCTAGAGGGGTTAGGAATAAAAGACTGATTTTTATTTCATATCAGTATTTAAACATTTGGGTTAGTTTTGTGTTATCATGTAAACCTTCATGTCATCAGATATTTCCAAAGGTTGAAACAGATTTTTCAGTAATTTTTATGTTTTTAAGAATGAAAGAATTTTCTCTAAGAAATTGCTTAAAATATCACTGCATGAAAATTGTGGTTATACGTTAACACTCTAATCTCTATCATAAATCTCTATTAATCTGTCATTTGCTAGGAAAAAAATATATATATATACTTACATATATATTTGACTGACAGTATTATAATTAATTTCTAAAAAAAAATCATTCTCTTTCCATTTTTAAAACATTTTATAATCCAAAAATAGTTTCTGTAAATCACAGAAGACAAGAAATAATTAGGACACAGGAACTCTCACAAAGTTTCTTTAACAAAGTTTTATAGATGACAAGTATTAGCCCTGCCCAGTGGTAGGAAGAGCCTCATGGTTACAACAAGGATCAAGGAGTGAATTCTCAATAGGCTCTGGCTTTAACCATTATACACTTAATGTATTTTGTGGGTATTGGGGATTAAATCTAGGGTCTCACATGCAATACCACCAAGCTACATGCCCAGCCCATAAGATTTCACTTTTTTTTTGTAATGGTACTGTGGATTGAACCCAGGACTTCATACATGCTAGGCAAGCACTCTGCCACACAGCTACATCCCCAGCCATTAACCACTATATATTTGTTAAAGGGAACAGTTCTTACAAGATTTCTTATAAGTTTTATAGGAGGTTTCAGTTTAGTGTGATTGCTATGAGTGCCTTGATTAAATATGTATACATATATATGTAAAATATATATATATATACATACACACATATATACATAAGCACATATTTACATATTTTACATAGTACACCTATACTACAAAAATACTATAGATAGTATATTTTATATATAATATGTAATGTTATCAGTATATTGTAGGTAAATGTTTACATCTTTATGATAGATATTTTTTCCTCTTAAAACATATTCTATTAAAACTTCCTCAACTCTCAGTTTTTGGATTCTGCTAATTAACAAAATGCGTTGCCTGTATATTAGCATAGGAAGTTAGTAATTATTGAATACAAGTGACAGAATTTCTTTCTTATAGACTTATGTTAAAGCCATCATTTTTATTGAAGTTATTATTATTTTATTGAGAATAAATCCTACTAATCTAGAGAATAAAATTGAGAAAAAATATTTTTAATGAAAAAATTCACATGTCATGTTATAAGTTCATGAATTTCTAAGACTTGGGTAGCATAAACTCTAACTACACATCTTTTTAGAAGAATTGTTATTATGCATAAATTTTGGCAATGATTCTTACAAACATAGAATATAATTCTAAAGCCCAAAATTCTAGGATTTTAAGAAAGTAAAGAAAAAGAACCAATAGCACTCAACTTATCTTCCCATCTGTACTTCAATTTATCTTTAATTCTATAGCTATTCAGAGAAAATGCTTCTAAATAAGAAAATAATTTGACTTAAATCACTTCTTCATGCTAATTTAAATTTAAACCACTTGATTTAGAGCCCTAAATTCTGAGTCATCATTATTAAAAGTCAGTTCTCCTGAAGTTATATTATAATATTAACATACTGTAAAAGAATACCATTAAGTTTTCTGTTTAAATCAAAATAGACAATAAATACTATCCTTTATGTGGAAAAACAGACATGCAAAAATAACCGGGAAATTGTTTTTTTTATCTAGCAGTGATAAGACATAACCCCATCAAACATTAACTGTTGTATAAGCTCTCTAAAATTAAAACAATATAATACTGCTCACAAATAGACCGCCCCTCAAACAAAAGTGGAATGAAAGAAATTACAGAAATAGACTTGATTCAAATGTGACATTACTGTGGGATAAAACTGCTATCCATTTATTGGGGAAAATATGGACTTTTTAATTAAAGTGACTGGAACAAATTGTAAGACATTTGGGAAAAGAAAAATTGAGACTATTACTCCATATTAAACAAAATAATAAATCCAAATGAATGAAGAATGTAAAAATAACAACAAATAAGCAAAACCAGAAATAGTTCTAAAGTAAAGCATGGGTACATGTATTACTCGAGCATAGAACAAGTTACTCTATTTCTCAAAATACAGATATAATAAAAGAATGTTGATAGTTTGACAACATTAAAAAATGTGTTATGGGAAAAATGTCATACTGACACATAAGCATAGTCACATGCCAACTGTCAATCTGGGAGAAATATTTACAACATTTATCACAGGTAAAAGACTAATAACCATATTATATACAGATATTTTTAAGGCTGACAAGTGAAAAGACCAAACTTCCCATAGAAAACAGAGCAACAGAGAACATAAAAAAAAAACTACAATAAAAAAAATTTTTAAAAGACTTAAACATACGAAATGATGTTTACTCTTAACATAAGAAAATTTGATAAAGCAATGGATGTAATATTATTCACATTACTCTTAATTTTTTTTTCATGTTTATGCAATGCTAGGGATCCATTTTAGGGTATCATCCATGCTAGGAAAGTACACTACACTGACCCACACCCCTACCCCTTTTATAATTTTTGAATTAGGAACATTTCAAAATTATAACCGGATATTCATGAGGAATCTATGAGGAAAGAAGTACCCCCACACACTGATAAATAGCTATTATTTATTGAGTACTTATTAAGTGGTAGTGCTGTACCTATACAATTTCATTTAGAATTTACCATAACTAGTACCATCTTCTGGTTTAGAAATTTAGAAACTAAAGCTTAGAATATGTAAGTCATCTATCCCAAGGTTACACAGGTGGAATTTGAGAGCCAATAAACTGAATGACTCTATAGATTTTAATTTTTTAGAAAAATGTCCATAGGTCACACTGGGAAAAGAAAAAGATCTTCTGAAAAGAGGACACTTAATGGAAAAAAATAATAATTATTTGTTGGCTCATGATAAGGAATGTTTCTCCGACTAGTCAAGTTATTATTATTTTCCCATCCATTCTTCTCTTAAATGAACACATTTGTTTGGCAACAGTTATTTATCCCAAAGAATTAACAGAAGAAGGACCAATTAGAACTGTGTGTGGCTTGGCAGTGGCACACACCGGCAATCCCAGCAGCTGGGGAGGCTGAGGCAGGAGGAACATAGATTTCAAATTTAACAACTTAGGCCCTGAGCAACTTAGCAAGACCCTGACTCTAAATCAAATATGAAAAAGGGCTGGGAATGTGGCTCAGTGGTTAAGCAACTCTGGGAGTGCTTCATAATCAGAAGAAGGCACCAAATCTTTGTTCATTAGGGTTGCTAAGCTTGGGGCTGCTGTTTGCCATCTTCCCCAGTGCAGAGAAGTGAAATGTTCCTTCTAATTGGGAAGATAAAGGTCAACACACAACTGAGAAACAGAAAGAATCTGGTTGCTGAAATCTTTTATGTTCCTCATTTCAACTTTGTCAAAGCACTTCTTCCCTATACTATTTTTAAAAGTTATTTCAGGAAGAAATGCTGCCACTAATTTAATTTGTTTTTAAGTAGAAGCATAAAGGCATGTTAGTGAAAGTTTTGATCAAGAGGAAGACTAATCATAGCCTCTTTGTCAAGCGATTAGCATGGCTTTGAGGTACAGACTGAACTGAAGGGAGAGGGAGTGGAGGAGCACCCTAGAGAAGTGATCTAGTGCAAAGCTGGACCTGGTGAGTGACATCAAAACCTAAGAGGGGATTGATGAAAGAGCTGTCAGGATAAGCAAGTGAAAGCATCAACAGAGAGTTAACTACAAGGAGCTGAGTCTGAGTTCAGCCAGGACGGAAGCTGTTACTCTGAACCAGTAACTGCTAAAGGCAGGCATAGCTGGTTTCAGCAGAAGAGATGGCTGAGAGTGTAAATAGAAAATGAAGAACATATCTTAGACCCTAAACTTGGAATACTTGTCAGGATCAGAAAAAGCAACGGAATGAAAAAGACTAAGGAATATCAAAGAAGTAAAGAAAAAATAACAGGAAAAAAAAAGGAGTTTTTCATTTCAATTTCATTTTGTTTCTCTCTATATATGGATGAAGTGTGACTTCAGGTTCATGTGCCTTGATTTTCACTTTGACTAGAAGCCTCTTTCATGTGCCTGATTGATCTCAGAAAATGTGGTAGAATCCAAGTAAAAACCAAACAGCAACTTACGGATTTAGCTTTCCCATTGGTACTCATGTTGTACCCTGAAAATTTCAGCTCAGGACACTATTATCCATCTTACACATTTCTAGCACATTGTGCCAGGCTTTTAACAGTTCGTGTTCTTAATATGACATATTAAATTAGTAGGTATTATTGTATTATGTTTTATTTTATCATGAATGATTTATCACCTAAAGCCAGGTATGTTTCAGAAAAAAAAATTGTACTTAAAATAATGTTGAGAAAAAAACAATACAATTAATTTGAGTGTTGTTTATAATGTAATTTATGCAGTTAGTAAAAGATTAGGCAATTGAGCACTACTCTGAAACATTTTCACAAATTGTCCTGTTGCTGATGAAGGAAATAGGTTTAAAAGTCTTCTTTTTCATTCAATGTGTGCATAATTGCAATGCAAACAAAGAAGATATATCTGTTTTTTTTTTTTAAGTGGGAAAGCCTCTGAATATGGATTATTGAATGGGACCTGGAAAAAACAAACAAACAATCACACAACAGATGGAAGAATTGTCTTGATCACTCCATGCTGCTTAGGATTCAAGGCAAAGTGGTCAGAGCCAGACAACAGGAGAAATTACTCAAAATTGCAAATGCTGCCTGAAAAGCTTGTAATAACATTTTGTAAATGTATGCCTCAAAGAGGCAAAGCAGACATTTAATATTGCAGACTTACCACTTTATTCTCACTGACCTTGCCATCCCTTCATTTTAAAACCCAAGACATTGCTTTAATATAAAATGCAATACTTTCAAATATCACTGGCATAAACATCATCTCACAGCAAGTTTTCCTTCATTTTCCAGATATTGCTTGTTTTCTAAAGAAAACATTTCAATATCCCTTGATTTTTTTATATCTAAATGATATTTCTTTTAAAAAAATATAGAAAACTTACCAATAATTCTGCTTTCAGGAAGATGAGTTAGACATAACTATTACCTGTGTCTCCTGCTAAGTACAACTAACACCTTTGGACATTACATAAAAAATCAAATCAAAACAAAACAAACATACACTATTCAAAAGGTGGAGAGAAGGTGAAGTGGCTAGCTCTCTCAGATTCAGGAAATTTTTTAAAAGGCAAGGGGTTGCCAGGCACAGTGGTGCACGCCTGTCATCCCAGCTGCTCAGAGACTGAGGGTGGAGGATCCGGAGTTAAGTCAGCTTCAGCAACTTAATGAGATGCTGTCTCTAAATAAAGTACAAAAAAACCATAAAGAAGGTCTGGAAATGTTGCTTACTGGTTAAGTGCCCCTGAGTTCAACCCCCATCACCAAAAAATTTTTTAAAAGGCAGGGTTTTGGGGGCTGGGGATGTGGCTCAAGCGGTAGCGGGCTAACGCTGGGTTCGATCCTCAGTACCACATACAAATAAAATAAAATGTTGTGTCTACCGAAAACTAAAAAATAAATATTAAAAAATTCTCTCTCTCTCTCTCTCTCTCTCTCTCTCTCTCTCTCTCTTTAAAAAAAAGGCAGGCTTTGAATTCTTGAGTTTTCTTTTTACCTCATTTATCACAGTCTGAATTTAATCTGTATGATTATAGATTAGAAATTATAGGTTAATGAAATATTAATTAGTAAAATAATAGGATTATCAGATAAGTGTTATAGAATTATAGTAAGGTTAAGTTACTTCAGTCTGCCATAGCTATAAGATAAAAAATAACAATACAACAATGTAATCACTGTAAGACATAGGACTTAAGTTGCTAACAATAAGATATAGATAATGTAAGGTGATAAGTGTAAGCTCAGAGGTCTAATATAGTTACAGATAAATATAGAGATGGATATAGGTTACTAGAACAGAAGTCAAGTATAAGAAATAATAGAGACAAGCATAAGTAAGTATAGCCACAGGGACTCCATCTTCTTGGTTCCTGTGAACTTGTTAACTTGTGAACTTGTTACACAGGCTGTTATTTTTAAATTGGTTTTGTGTAGACTCAAATAAATGAGGATGTAGAACTATACAAATGAGGATATAGACCCCCATAAATTAGGATATGGTTTTCTGTTTTTGCTATGCTAACCGCATTTTCAGCCCCTGTATTGTGCATACTTGCTACTTGCAAAATTCCACAGGAAAGTCCCCAGGGTATCATTTTCTTCGCTGTTTTCTTCCTTGAATACTTTGGTCACAAACAACTCAGGGCTGCTGTTCTTTCAGAGAGCTCCTTGGTCTCTGACAAAAGCAGTCCCAAGACAGGTAAAATTGGTAAAATAAAATTTTTTGATTTGTTTCAAATTTGGAATTGGTGTCTTTTCTGAGTGGTCTCCCCATAACAAAATAGTAACCTAAAATATAACTTAGAAACAGACAAAAATAAAATAAAAAAGAAAAAAAGAAAAACGCAAATGCTTCTTCTTTCTCTATACGCAAATGTTCAGGAAAGAGGCAACCTAGCAAGAGAGAATCCTTTAGACAATAATCCTTCCACTACAGTAAAAAGTCACAGAGTGCCGCTACTGTCTCCCATAGCAGCAAAGGCTGAGTACAGAGCCCATACTACTACTACTACTACTACTGCTACTTCTTCTTCTTCTTCAATATTTTTTAGTTGTAAATGGATCATTTTATTGTATCTATTTATCTGCAGTGCTAAGGATCAAACCCTTACACGTCAGGTAAGTGCGCTACCATTAAGCCACAACTCCAGCCCCAGAGACCATATTTCTACCTACACCAAACTGTAATGAAGCAATCAATACCCTCTCCTGCTGGGGTTATATCATAAGAGGCTAAAATAGAGCTAGACCTTACCAAAAGCAGAAAAGTTTCTCTGCTTCCTTCTCAAACCACCTTCAAATCAAAAGAGGATTAAGTGGGAAATCTAGATTTCTATCCTGAATCACAGCAATGAGGATTCCCTGCTTACTACCTCGGGATTGTGTCAAGGATCATGCCAAAGGTTTGTTGTTGTCATTGTTTTCCTGTTTTTGTCCCCCTTATGCACATAAAAGTTGTTGGATGGATGTATTGGGTATGCTATCTAAAAGAAACTCAATGAATATATATTACCTGTGGCTGAAAAAATGATAGAGAAGATATGTCTTTAAAACATTCATGAGAAGGCAGGAGTGTCTACATTAACATAAGCTAAAGTACATTTCAGACAACAAGAAAATCTGATGAGTAATGGAAAGAGAAAAAATGTATATAATAATAAATGGCTAAATCCATCAAAATGATATAAGTATTTTAAAAGGGCAGACATGAACATGTATAAAACATGTAAAAGTAAAACTGATAGATTTTAAAGGCAAAAATAGACAAATCAGACAAATCAACAATTACTTTGAAGAATTCAATACTTTTCTCTCAACAATTGGTTGAACGAATGACAAGAAAATGAACCAATCTAGAGAATTAATCAAGAGTACCTGCATCATTCTGCTGTCATGTATAGCAAATTAGCATAAATAAATAAATTTTTAAAAAGAATACCTTCAAATAACAGGGTCTATTTAACACTTAAATTACATATCACTTAACAATGAGTAAATATTCTTCTAAAAAACACTATTTTCAAGAAGTTGTTGGTTCATACCAAACTCAAATAGTAGTTTTGCCAAAAAACCACAACCTCCAACACTATCAAAATCTCTAACCAGAATTATACATTTGTTAGAACTGGTAAACATACTTAAAACATCAGCATTACTCAAAGTCTAAAATTCAAATTATGGTCACTTTTGGTGTTAAGCATTCTATGGATTTGAAAAAGTATAATGACATGAATCAACCATTACAGTATTTTATAGAATAGTTTCACTGCCTAAAAAATTTCTCTTAGCTCTGCCTTTTCATCTCTGCTTCTTCCCTAACTTCTGGCAACCACTGATTATTATAACTTCCCCACAGTTTTGTTTTTCCCAGATTATCAAAGTGGAAAACATGTAGTACACAACCTTTTCAAATGGATTTCTTCCCTCAGTTATATGCATTTGAGACCCTTCCTGTTTTTTCGTGTTTTAATAGCTTATTCTTTTAATGATGAAAAATCTTTGATTATCTTGATATGTGAAAGTTTACTTTTCCATTTTTCTATTGCAGAACACTTTGGCTGCTTCCATGTTTTATAGACTGTAAATAAAGCTACTATAAACACTCATGTGCATGATTTTATGTGGATATAAGTCTTCAAATTCTTTGAGAAAATAACAAGGAAGATGATTGCTAAAGTACATAATGAGAGTGTTTAGTTTTGGAAGCTATTGCCAAACTCTCTTACAATGTGGCTGTGCACATAATATGCATATTTAATTAAATGTATAATCAACAATATTGTTGCTATTATTTTGAACATTACTTTTTAGATCAGTTAAAAATAAGAAAAATAAAGTTTTTATCTTATCTCCCTACTCTTTTCATAATACTTCTTCATGTAGATACAAGTTTCTGATCCATATTATCATTTTCTCTCTGAAGAACTTCTTTTTAATATTGTTTGTAAGGCAGGTCTACTGGCAACAAATTTGATTTTTTTTTGAGGAAGTCTTGATTTCTCTTTCAATTTTGAAAAATAATTTTAGCAGTATAATGGTTTTTTTCTACACTTTAACATTTTATTTTATTCCTATTTGGAGGAGAATTCACCTGTGGCTTTTATTGGTCTCTATTTAGTGCATTTATACATAATAACGTGGGTCATTTTTTATATTTTCATAAATGCATGCAACATAGTTTTCTCCATTTCAACCCCGAGTATTGTCCATTGCCTTTCCTCCTTCCTCCTCCTAACTCCCTTAGTCTACTATATTTGTCCCTTTCTATTTATTTACTTATTTGCTTAACTGATGCATTATAGTATATTTAAAATTGGAATTCATTGTGGTACATTCATATATGCACCTAGCATAATTTGGTCAACTTCATTTCCCAGTTCTTCTCTTCTTCATTTCCTCTGACTTCATCTTTGATTAATTGCATAAAACTGCAGTGGAGAATAGCATGAATAGACCAGACCAATCTTAACATTATGAGGAATCAAAGATAAGAGATGCATTGGGACACACAGTCAGAAATACAGGGGTAAAATCATGAATAGAATATAGAGAGCTCTTGGAACAACATCAAAATGTCAAACATGAAACTGATAGGCACTGAGTAAGGAGAGGAGATACAAACTAATGGCATAGCAAAATTATTCAGTAATATAATAGCAGAAAATGAGCCTAATTTAGTAATATCATAAAGTTGAATAGTATGTGACTTGGCTCTGATGTAGTTGTAAATAGGGTTCAGTGTGTTCTCTCAACATGGTCCTAATATTGGGAAAATAGAGGACATACAGAGTAGAAGAATCCATACCTAAATATCCACCTAGCCCAAGGCACTTACAAGAAAGAAGCTTACAAAATTGTCCCTTGCATAAAAGAAATGATCATCATCCCAGTGGCTGGGCAGACATACAAGCAGTATGAAAAACAAGAGAACAAACCACCTCATCCAGCCTATAACACAGTGGAGGAAATGTCAGAAAAAGACTTTAGAGAATTTATAGTTAAAATGGTCAATGAGCCAAAAGAAGATGTAAAGAATAAAATTAGAGAGAAAATACTGGATTTAGAAGATTCCTTTCTATAAAGAGATAGAGATTCTGAAAAAAGAATAAAATGAAAATTTTGGAAATGAAATACTTAATAAATCAAAATAATAATTCAATAGAAAATATACACCAATAGATTAGACCACTCTGAAGATACATCTTCAGGCCTTGAAGACAAAGTATAAATATTGAAAATAATAAACTTAAAATAAAAAGATTTAAAGATCATGACTACAATATTCAATAGCAATCTAGTTAAATATCAAGAGACCAAATTTAAAGAATCATTGGAGTAAAGTAAGGATTTACTAATATAAACTAAAGAATGCACAATCTTTTTTCATGAAAAAATAACTCTTTGGAATGAGATGGATTTCAAGTTCAATATGTATATAGAACTCCAAATAGAATCACAAAAGATCTTCTCCCAGACAGATTTTAAAGAAAATGCCTAATTATAGAAAAAGGATAGAATTTTTAAAGCTGATAGAGAAAAATGGCAAGTCACATTTAGAGGTAAACTAAGTCAGATTTCAAATGATTTCTCAACCCATATCCTAAAAACTTAGATGGATTTTAATGATAAATACCAAGGTCCAAAAGAAAACAGGCACCAACCTATTTTACTATAGTCAGCAAAATTTTTCTTTAGATGAAATAAAAAATTCATAATAAACAGAAACAAAAAAAATCAAAACCACTTTGCCTACACTACAAAACATACTAAATTAAGTATTTCATGCAGAAACATGAAAAATGAAAATGAAAATCAGCTGAGGGATGAATTGCATTAGAAAAACCATCAATTAAATGAGAATAAAGTCTGAATTAATCACTAGAAATAAATTTGTTTGAAATAAAAATCATCTTTCTATAATAACATTTAGTATAAATAGCCTAAACTCTTCCATCAAAAGACACAAATTAAAAAACAAGAAAGACCCAACCATATAGTGTTTGAAAGAGATTTACCACAAAAAGACAACCACAGAATGAAGTTTTAAAAATGGGGAAAAATATACCTTTACAAACAGAAACTAATTGTAGACAAAGTAGACTTCAAACCAAAATTAATTAGAAGAGACAAAGAAGATCATATCATACAGGTTAGGGAAAGCATCCAACAAGAAGATACAATACTTGTAAATATTTATTTCCCAAACAATGCTGCATATATGTACTTAAAACAAAACCTTCTCATCAGAAAGACTCAAAGAGACCACAATACAATAATGTTGGGTGAGTTCCACGTATATCTCTCACCACTATATAGGTCATCAAACATAAAATATGTAAAGACTCTTCAGAACTAAAAAGTGCTATTAATTAAATGGACCTAACAAACATCTACAGAATATTTGATCCATTGACAATTGAATTCACATTTATCTCAGTAGCATATGGAACATTCTCTAAAATAGATCATATTTTATTGCACAAAGCAAATTTCAGCAAATACAAAAAAATAGAGGTAATTAATTGCATTTTATTAGATGGAATAAAATTATAAATCAATGGCAACATAAAAAGCAGAAACCCTTTATCTCCTCTAACACCTTAAGATTAAATAATATACTTAGGCTAATAGACAGGTTATCCAGAGAGAAAACCAAGATACATGAGATTTACTACAGATCAATTGAATTTGATATACATCTACAGAATATTTACCCAACATTAGTTGGATACACTTTTCAATTTTTCATGGAAATTTCCCAAAAAGTTTAATTAATAATATATTATGACAAACAGAAAATCTTAGCAAAAACAAATGAAAACAATCCCCTGAAATAATCTCTTACATCTTTTCAATTTATAGTGGAATGAAATTAAAAATTAATGATAAGATAAACTACAGAAACAATATACATACATGGAAACTAAACAACACATTTTGGAATTATTAGTGAGTTATTGAAGCAATTAAGTGGGGAATTTAAAAATTTAAAAATTCTTGGAGTCAAATGAAAATAGAAACAAAACATGAGAATCTCTGAGATAAAGTAAAACAGTTCTAAGAGGGAAATTTATAGCTAGAAGTGCTTCCATTAAAAAAAAGAGAGAGAGAGAAAGCGATCTCAAATAAAAAACATAATAATGCATCTTAAAATCTTAGAGAAACAATGACACACCAATCCTAAAACTAAGAAATAGCAAAGATTAGAGCTGAAATTAATGAAATAGAGTCCAAAAGAATAATACAAAGGGACAGAGAACTGCTTATTTGAAAAAATAAATAATATTGATAAATCCGTAACCAAACGAATAAAAAAAGTTAAGAAAAAAACCAAATGAACAAAATTAAAGATAAAAAGGAGGCTGAGGAAGGAGGATCTCAAGCTCAAAACCAGCCTCAGCAAAAGTGAGGCACTAAGCAGATCAATGACACCCTGTCTCTAAACAAAATACAAAATAGGATTGGAGATGTGGCTCAGTGTTTGATTTCCTCTGAGTTTAATCCCCAGTAACCAAAAATCAAAACCAAAACAAAACTAAAAAAGCTCCCTAATAAAGAAAAGCCAGGACTCGTTATATTCTTTATTAGACCTATAAATAACTAAGGCCAAATATTCCTCAAATTATGGCAAAACATTGAAATGAAGGGTAAACTTCCAAGCTCCTTCAAAGAATCCAGAATCTGCCTCAAACCCAAACAAGACAGGCACACTTCAAGGGAAGAAAATTACAGATCAATGTCCTTGAAGCACATAGATACAAGATTCCCAATTTGTAACAAAATCCCACCAAGATCTTGGAGATATAAGCAATATTATTCTGAAAAATGTACATATGAGGTAAGATATTATAAAAGCTCAAGTTTTTTTTACATATCAGCATAAAATGGGAGAAGTCATTCTATCTGATTTTAAGACTGTCTAGCCACAGTAATCAAGGTTCTGAAGCATTTGTGGAATTAAAGGTAAATAGGTCAATGAAACAGGATAAAGAATCTAGAAATAGTACAGAAATTAAATTCAAGTGATCTAAAAAAAATGACAGACAATTAAAAAGAAAAAAAATACAGTCTTTTCCACAAGTGATCTTAGGGCAACTGGACTAAGATTACTTATTTATAGGCTAAATAACCAAATAAATTTATTTCTATAAAAGTTAACATAGTCTCACATACTGTATAAAAGTTAACACAAAATGATCATAGACTTAAAAATGTAAAACTAACAACTTCATATAAAATAGACATCTTCCTGATATTACATTAGACATTTAGTGAAAATTGATTAATATCTCATAAAATATAAGCCTTTTTTTCTTTGAAAAATTATGTAAAGAAGATGAGAAGACAAGGCAACAGTCCATAGAAATACCTGCACAAAAACATACCTAGCAGAAGAGCAAGTGTATATCAATAGGATGAACTTTCCTACTCATCAACATAAAAAGAAACAATCCAATTAGAAAATACGCAAAACACCAGAACAGACATTTCACTGAACAGGGTGTTCAGACAACAAATGAACACAAGACAGCTGTTTTAATCAGCTTTTTCACAGTTATGACCAAAAGATCTTTCAAGAACAACACAGAGAAGAAAAAGGTTATTTGGGGACCCACGATTTCAGAGATCTCAGTCCATAGAAGGCCAACTCCACTCTTCAGGGTGTGAGGTAAGGCAGAACATCATGGTAGAAATGTGTGGCAGAGGAAATCAGCTGGGAACATGGCACCATGAAGCAGAGAGATCCTCCATCCTACCAGATACAAAATATGTACTCCAAAGGCATGTCCCCAATGACCTACCTCCTCCAGTCACACCCTACCAGCCTACAGTAACCACTCAGTAAAACCCAACCAGGGAATTAATACAGTGATAAGATAAAGATTTTCACAACCCAATCATTTTACCTATAAACCCACTTGCATTACATCACACATGAACTTTTGGGGGACAACTCACATCTAAACCATAGCGACAGCTAATTTACATTATTAGCCCTGAGGCAAACTGAAACAACAATGATCATTTCACACTTACTTAGAAAGGCTTCATAAAAAATTGTGAACACCAAATGCTTGCAAAAATGGGTAGGAAACAGATAACTCATAATTAACTATGTAATGAAAAAGAGTAAAGTACCCTGTAAAACAGCTTCATAGCTTTTATAGAATGAAATACACAATTTTTATCCAACCCAGCAATTACTTAATTCTACTTAAAATTAAAAAGGAACTATTGTTATGCACAAAAACCTGAATGAATCCCCAAGGAATTATGATGAGTAAAATATATCAATTCCAAAGGTTACATTACTTCATTTACATAACATTTTTTGAAATGATAAGACTATAGAAATAGAGAAAAAATATTAGGCATTAAAGAGGAAATGTAAGGCTCTGAGAAGTAGGTACAGTTATTAAACAGCAATGTGACAGATTATTATTATGGTGGAAATGTTCTGTACTGGTGGGATATTTATAACTTTGAAAGATATTAGCATTGAAGGGATCTGAATGGAGAGTAAATGAATTGTCCTTGTATTATTTCTAATAATGCATAAAAATTTATAATTATCTCAAAATAGAAAGGTCTAGATTTTATAATATATTTACATTAATAAAGCTACCAACCTAAGCCATTATTCTTCACAGACTCTTCAGTTACTTCAAAACATAGGGAAGGTTGATCAATATTCCATAAAATGTGCCTATCTTAAATGTCCCTGAGTTTTTATAAACATATAATCATGAAACCACCATTTTGATTAAGATATTTTCCTCACCTCCTCAATTTCTCTGACAGTTTTGTCATGTAAATATTTTTTTAAAAAAGATTAATTTTATAGAATACTGCTAAGAGCCACAGCCAAGTAATATGATGCATGGCACTTTTGGTTGAAAGGTGACACCAGCTAGCCATTGAGATGATATGATTATGTTAAGATTTGCATTCATATGAATATTGGACTCCTGCTGTCCACCTTGGCCTGCTATGGGACTCCTGGAGAGTTCCCATTGGTTGGGGAAGTACAGTAGGAGGGAATTCCGGGGGAGGAACTTGTTCTGGGGTGCCGGGAGAACGCGGCATGGGTGGATTGGTTTCTTCCTAGACGTGTACGGGGTATTGGTGGCATTTTCAAAAATAAAGTTTGTTCCTGCTTGAGTGGCTCGTGATTTTGTGCCCAGCCAGACTGCAGCAGAATACAATTTAAGTTAAATGGTAGGAGTATTAATTACATTATTAATATTTAAATATTTGTTTATTTATTTATTTTGGTACTGGAGATTGAACTCAGGGGCACTCAACCACTAAGCTACATTCCCAGCCCTATTTTGTATTTTATTTAGAGACAGGGTCTCACTGAATGCCTAGTACCTCACCATTGCTGAGGTTGGCTTTGAACTTGCAATCCTCCTGCCTCGGCCTATCAAACTGCTGAGATTACAGCAATATTTAGTATTAAAATCATCTCATTTTGATAATAAGAAATTAGAAAGATATTTGTATAATACCTTATATAAAACTACATTTTGATATATCTATGTGTACTAATTGTAAAAACAATTTCTCAATGGATGATGACAAATAGTACAGTTTCTATATACATGCCTTAATAAATTATGTGAGCATTCAAAACTATTAGTGATGACTAACTCTAATGTAATACTTAGGAAATATATTCTCTATAATAAAGCCAATTGCTTAATTCTTAGTTTCTACCATTCATTTCATTGTGCTCTAAAAGGCTTAATTTTTCTTCTCTGCCCACATTATATATGACTGTGTTATTGCTTTACATGCATTTAAGAAATACTTTATATAAGATTTACATTAAATTTAACTTTGTAGGGAAAAATGAAAGTTCCATTTTTTTTTCATTTGCATTATGCTGACTCAGATTGTCCTTGAGTCAGCATGCATTCTGATATAAATTAAAGTCACAAATTCATTACAAAATCCAATATGAATATGGACCATTACATTATTTTTTTTCAAAAGCATAGAGAATAACGTTTTAAAAGATAACAAGAAAATTGCAACAGATCAATCTTCACATTTATTACTCCAAATGAAATATGGTTTAACATTATTTTTAAAGTAGTTTGTTTCCAAAAGATTAATTTTCATAAAAAAGCTTTAGATCTTTGAAAGTAATGGAATTAAGGATAAATATAGGAAAAACACATAATTTATTTCAGCAGTTTTCTAAGAAATGCCACATTTTCCAGGAAATGCACATATTTTATAAGTGAATTATCTTTAATATTACAATATTAACCTTACATTATTATGCAGGGTACTAGACATATGCTCACTCAACCACCCTCAGGATGTGAAAACTGAGGTTAAAATATTTAACTGATTTATTTTAGATCACACAGTTATCAAGTAAAGAAGTTGTAAGTCAATTCAAGAGTTTTTTCCTAAAGATTTTAGCCTTTCCATGATGACTAATGTACATATATATATAACATATACATATATATAACATAAACATATATGTGTATATATTATGCACACACATACACAAACATATTCATATACATATTTTATGTGTAGATATTTATATATTCAAAATAAGATAATATTCTAGTAAATATTTATACATGTATCCTGTGTAAAAAACTGAACTTAATATTTTCATACATTTAATAAATTTCATATACGGTAATTTTTTTTAAAAATCAGGTTAATGCTAGGCACAGGGGCACACACCTGTAATCCCAGTAGCTCAGGAGGGTGAGGCAGGATAATTGAAAGTCAATCCCGAACTCAACAACTTAACAAGACCCTAAGCAACTTAAGAAGACCTTGCCTCAAAATAAAAAATAAATAAATAAATAAGAGGGATGGGGATGTGGCTCAGTGGTTAAAAGCACCTCGGTCCAATCCCTGGTAGAATAGATAGATAGATAGATAGATAGATAGATAGATAGATAGATGTCAAGTTGCATATTTAGAGAATGTTATAAAATCACTAATAATAAAATTAGTTGTTTTTCATAGAAAAGTTAGTTTGTATTATAGAAATCATTAACAGACAATCTCAAAACCATTACAACATGTACAATTAAACAGCATTACAATCCTTAACTTCCACATAATCTAAACACACTCATTAACTTATTTTCTGAAATGATCCTTAATGAAAGATGAATTAGAACCAGAGGGATTAATTAAGGAATTATAAAATTTGATAATGTAGTACCAAAATCTTTCTACCATTAAGTCTTTTTATTTCTTTGTAGAAATGTTCTTGAAGGTCATAACAGACATGGTCAGTCAGACAAGGTCATATTGGGAGCATTAAATCACTTTTATTCTTTTGGATCTTGAATGTCCCCAAAGGTTCATGTGTTAAAGTCTTGGTCACTAACCTATGATGCTGCAGGAGATGGCAGAACCATAGAGGCAGGGTCTAGATGAAGAAAGGTTACTGGAGTTGTGCCCTTGAAAAAGATATTGGAGCCTAAACCACTTTTGTTTCCTAGTCACCATGATGTAAATATGTCTCTTCTACCCCATTCTCCTGCCATGATATTCTGTGCTGTCACACATAGGAAAGACAGTAGAATGACTCAGCATTACATTCCTATGTTCATATATGAATACACAACTAGCATTAACTCGTCATCATGTATGATGCAAGAATGGGAAGTTATACTCCATGTTTGTATAATATGTCAAAATACATTTTACTGTCATGTACAACTAAAACAACAAATACAAAATTTGAAAAGAAAATCAACAGAACCAAGTGATGGTGGACTCCTGGTTACCTCTATAACCATGAGCCAAAAATAAACCTTTCCTCCTATAAGCTGATTTCCTATGGCATTTTGTTACAGCAATGGGAAGCCAACAGACACACTAACTTACAGAACACATATGGAAAAGTTTTAAGAAACCAAATGTATATGTGCTTATGAATGTGATTACCATTTCTCCTGTTAGGATAGTTTGCAAATGGAGTCAAAACATAAAAAAGAAATGTACATTCTAAATGAAAATTAGAATATCTGTGGAACTAGCAGCAGATATACCAATAGACAAAATTGGAGCATAAATGCTAAGAAGATGTCAACAAGGAAAGTACAAGACTCCAGATGCTCTAGTTAGTAAAATGCAGACTCAGAGTTCACCATCTGTAGCATTATATAGCCAAGTACATAGTGTATATGGATACTTGTACTGGTTAAAATCAGGATCCATATTAAGAAAGCATAAAAAAGAAATGCATAACAGATACTTTTCTGACACGAAAAGTTCAATTTAGCTACAATTATCTACAAGTGCCAATATCCTCTGGAGTAAATTGTCACATTGGGCTATATGCATCAGTTAGAAAATCCAAGTAATCCTTTATTATATAGTTTATAAAAACTAGACTGTGAGTGTGGGTTTTGCAGAACTGAGAGCAGAAATGTACAAATAGGACAAGAATCCTACCTTTGTCTATGGAAATTTTGGGGTCTAATGCCCAATAAACCCAAAAAGAAAATATTTGGGAAAATTTAACATCATGATTACAAACACATAGGTTGTCCATATGAATAACTACCATCATGACAAAAACAGTAATTCAAATTTTCTTAGTTCAGAGATTTTAGAAATTTATTCTTAGTGTGTTTTATGATCAGAAACATGTTATAATACAGGCTTAGAATAGTTCTCATGATTTTTAGGGATGTTGTCTTTCTTATCATCTGACACCACGAGGCCTCTGCTTCTCCACTGAGTTCTGCAACAGCCTATTGAGGATTCTGATTTTCCCTAACTTCAGATTTGATTCCATCACCCCAGTTGGTGCATGGGCAGGCACTCTCCTCTATTGTTCTACTTTGGCTCTGCCAGTCTTTTTGACCTCTGTCTTTTCTCTACAATACCATATTTGCACTTGGGATCTAACATGACAAAGCTGGACACTATACTTTTTGGTGAGAATAGCTCTTTCCCATTTTACTAGGCTAGACCAAAAATGCTAATCTAGGTTAAATGGTCGATAACAGTGATCACTTGGATTTTATTCAAGATTGATTTTATCGTGTAAACAAACATAAGTTATATTCCAGTTGAACAGATAAAGTGAGTGGAAGTCTTCCCTGAGGCCAGTCCTTCATGGTATGGAGAATAAATCCTATCAGCAAGGCCCTTAGCCCAATCAGAACAAGGACTTCCAGGAGGGAAGAATCTATACAAAAGGTTACTGATATTATCACATTAGCAGAACAGAAGGGTCTGCTCACAGCCATTCAAGGAAATTCCAGATTAGGTTACAGCAATGAATTTTTTTGTTGTTGTTCTGTTTCTAAACAAAACTTTAAGCCTACATGCAGGATTGGACCAAGTTTCCCATTTCTGTACTATTTACCTGACCAACTTATTCTCAAAGAATGCTGTGTGAATGGCGGTATGTTATACAGTGTTTATGGCACATCTGTTTTGTAGATCCAGATGGTTTTTGTTTTAAAAAAATTGTTTTTTTTTTTTCAGTACTGTGGATTGAACCCAGCTTAAACATTGAATCACATCCTCAGCACTTTTTTATATTTTATTTAGAGACAGGGTCTGGCTAAGTTGCTTAGGGTCTTGCTAAGCTACTCAGGCTGGCTTTGATCTCAGGATCCTTCTGCTTCAGCATCCTGAACTGCTAGAATTACAAGTATGTGCCACCCACCGCACTGGGCTAGGTGTCAATATTTTATAGATTTTTTTTTGGCAAAACTATCCTTTCAATTTTCACTTCTACCCCCTCCTCCTTGCTACCACTTATTCATGTCTTTAGTGTGTTCACAGAATCACTGTTCCTCATTAAATACTAAGGCTTTAATTTATGTAAGTTAATTGTGCCTATACCTTCTCTTACCTCACTTCTGCATCCCCTCAAAGTAGGAAACATTCTCAAAAGTCTCCTCAATAACCTTAAAAATAAATCTGGCTGTGTTTTCATCCAGTCATCTACTCTTTACTCATGAAAGGAAATTTATCTACAATTTCTTCAGTTGACCAGATGCTAATTGTGGCAGATCTGAGGTTTAAACTGAGCTCACCTCCAAGATTTGAAAAAATGGTGCCTTACATTGTGGAACCTAGATTTACCCTGAAATTTGGGGTATGATATGGACCTAGATTTACCCTGAAATTTTCTCCCTGACCATAGTAAGCAAAATAAGAGTAAACAATAATAGGTGAAAATGAAAAAATATAGTTCAAATAACACAATGTGAATACATAATGGTATTCATAATATCATATAACCCATGACTCTTCTAAAGAGAAAAAGTAAAAATGAAAATGATACTCCATGTTTAGCATCCACTACATTGAAGCATAAAGGAAACAAGGATGTGCCAGACAGAGGTTACCTTGTGAATGGGAAGCAATGTCATCCTTATGTGATAAGGTCAAGATAGACAGAGCCCACACTACCACACAGGTCTTTACTAACAACCTAACCCTCCATTAATGAGCAAAGTTCAGTTCGAACTACTCCTAATCTTCTCTACAAAAGCACTCTCAAGAATTCCTAAGTACAAATATTGGCTATGCATATGCCGGTTTGAATTCAAACTCCACCAGAGAACTAAAGAAATGAAATGTAGAAATAGACTTTATAGTCAGCATAGCCCAACATAAAGGGTCAGAAGGGTAATGAGGAGTATTGAATGAACTTGAAAGTACAGGAGAAAATGTCTTTGTTGAAACAGAATCATCTGCCTTATCAAGAGTGTCCTGGTATCTTTGGTAGCAATTTTAAAGCAGCTATAATTTTAGTCAAATGTACCATGCGGAAATCACAACCTCCCTCTGGTGACCATTGCTATTTTATGGAATCAGACCAGTTCTTTTTATGTATGAGGAAGTGTGGCAGTCAGTAAAACCACACCACAGTGACCACTTAGATTTTAATTTAACCTATTTTAAGATTCTCAGAAAGTTTAAACCTCTCATCTCTGTCATTATGATGGATTTCTGTGCCATTGCTACAGGGCAGAATCGTTTGGAGGAGAGTTCTGAAGTGCACACTAAGGACAGAATTACCTGGGTTCCAGCACTATTTTTCCTGATGTGTGTATTCTTTTCAAGGATACTACAAAAGTGATATTTTAAATCCCTCCAGCAACATCCACTGGAATCATCATGAGGCATGCAGAATATGGTAGGTTTATGAATATTCATAGCAGCACATGGCCCATTATGATTCAGTGTGCTGTGCAGAATACAGCTGCTTCGCTCCAAGCTCACTAGGAGAGCAGAGGGTACTTGTTCTGAGTGGTCCCCAAGGTCAAAACACATTAGAAATTTCATAGTTCGAAAATTATCCATCTCACCATAGAGGTTTCAAGCAGGGTCTCCCCTAAAACATTCAGGGATCCAGACTCTCTCTTGTCTACTAAATGTGAACTATTTGAAAAGTGATGAAATAAACAATAGATTCTGTAGGAAATTTAGTTTCCTTCATGATTTTTTGTTGTTGTTCTGTTTATTTTTTTATTAATATTTACTAGAAAATATGCAATATGCCAGCAACCTATTGTTAGCAATGAAATCCAATCATATGTTGGGGTACAGCGTTACCAAGTGGAAATATCATGAAACTAAGAGGTAGATGCCCTCCTTTATACTTTACATTCTTGTTCATGTTTTAGTAATTTACCTTTTCATATATAGTAGGGTACCAAAAAGATTGGCTTAGACCTAAATTTTTAAAAGAAACATGGTCAAGAGAATGATTATACCAGCCACTGTCTAGGAGAAAATATTTGCCAAAGACACATTTGATGACTGTTTCCTAACAAAATAGAAAGAACTCTTAAAACTCAATATATGTAAGAACAACTTGCTTAAAAATTGGGCAAAAGATCTGAATACCAATTTAACCAAATAAGATTTACAAGTGGGACGTAAGGATATGAAGAGATATTCAACATCATAAGTATTAGAAAATTACATACTGAAATAACCAGATATCACTACATACTTATTAGAAAGGTTCAAGGCCAAAATACTGGCAATACCAAACAGTGGAGATGACAAGGAGTAACAGAAACTCTCGATCATTTTTGGTGAAGTGCAAGATGTTATCACCACTTTTGGCAGTTTCTTACAAAACTAAAGAAACTCTTACAATATGATGTACCAATTGTTCTTTTATTTAACAAATGAATGGAAAACATATATAGACATAAAATCTTGCTGATGAATGTTTATAACAGCTTTGTTCAGAATTGACTAAACTTGGAAGCAATCAAGATGCCCTCCAGTAGATGAGTGAATATACTTGGTACATTCAAATGATGGAATATTATCATGCATGAAAAAGAAATGAGGTATAAAGTCATGCAAGAATATGTAGGAAAGATATACTAAGTGAAAAAGCCCCTCTGGAAAGGCTACTTAATGTGTGATTTCAACTATATTCTATTCTGGGATAGGCAGAACTATGAAGATACTAAAGTGGTTTGGGGATGTCAAGAGTGAAGGCAGAGAGAGGGATGAATAAGAGTACTTTTAGGCAGTAAAATTCTCCTGCATGATACTGTAATGGTGGAAACTTGTCATTGCACGTTTGTTTAAATTCATCGAATGTCTAAGACCAAAAGTGAACCTATACAAACCCTGGATTTGGGTTAAAAATAACTTGTTGATATAGGTTCATTGGTTATAACTGATGTGTAGCTATAATGTGGAAAGATGATAGAGGGAAATGTTGTGTGTGATCTGGGTGACAGGGTGTATATGGGGATATATATATATATATATATATATATGCACATTTATATATAATTTCTGTTCAATTTTTTCATGAACAAAAATATTCACGAAAAAATAAAATTTATGAGGTAAAAGCTAAACAAAAAGCATGAAATATTCTGTAAAAAAGAGTAATAATTTGGGCTGGGGATGTGGCTCAAGTGGTAGCGCGCTTGCCTGGCATACGTGCTGCCCGGGTTCGATCCTCAGCACCACATACAAACAAAGATGTTGTGTCTGCCGAAAACTAAAAAATAAATATTAAAAAATTCTCTCTCTCTTAAGAAAAAGAGTAATAATTTTAGGTTCATTCTGAACCTAAATAAACTTATAAATATACAAACCTGAATACACATGTATATATCTGAATGTATAAATACTAAAAAATATATAGATATACAACCAGCATTTTTATCTTTGAAAGGAGTTTGTAAACATTCAAAATTCATAACAATCATATTTGTCGGTAGCCTACATCTGAAGCTTTATCTAACATGAAGATGCATCATATAACCTAATTAGGGTTTACTTAAAATCAATAATTTCTTTAAAAATTGTTTTGATTTACAAAAATTGTTCCAAATACTGCTTGCACCAATTGTTTTAAGTCTCTCTCACTACTTTGTGGAAAATTTTCAATTAAAATATTCAATATCATATAATTAGAAAGTTAAACAGGATATCTCTGCATACTTTGTCTTTACTATAAATAATAACTTTCTTGTGATACATCACTTATAAATAGCTGGGACTCTAACAATATGAGTTTGGCATGGAGTGGTGCTGCAGGGAAGAGAAAATGGAGTCCAAATTGTCAATCTTCTCATCAGTCTCCTAGTAATAAAGTGATTGAAGGTGATCAACAACAAAAACAAATTGTGATGGAAATGGAAAATATCACCTACTCTATTCACAATCCAGAATTTAAGCAGCATGCTAACCCTTATCCATTATCAGTTTGAGCAAATATGACAACTCCTTTATCTTTAAGTATATTTTTAAAACATCACAGATCCTATTTCATTCAAAATCTACTTTGCAATTGTTTCTAGTTTCCACACATTCTGTTAGTCATTATAAAAGTAGATTTTATATTCCCAGTGACTCCTGAGGCTGAGGCAGGAGGATGGCAAGTTCAAAGCCAGCCTCAGCAATTTAGGGAGGAACTAAGCAACTTAGGGAAAACCTGCCTCTAAATAAAACATAAAAGGGGCTGGGCTGGGGATGTACTCAGTGGGTTCAATTCCTGGCACCAAAAACAAATAAATAAGTAGATTTTTAAGTACAAAATTTTAAACAACAGAGATATCTCCTTGAATTATTTTCTTTTGCTCTGACATTCTAACTCTGTCAAAATAGTTTAACACAAAATAACCCAGAGTTATTTTTATGTAGTGCTTAGTTATTTAAACACTAACGACAACAACAGTACAACCAATGATTTTTTTTTTAATAAACCTTTGTGAAAACACAGTATCCAGAAGGATACAAACCACCAAATTGCTGCTTAGGATGATACCTGCTGGAAGGCTTGGGGAACTGGACATTCTCTTAAATTCTGACAGGTACTAATGCACTTTCAGTCCTCCTTGTGTAAGAACCAAGGTATTTGGGTAGAATTTTGAATGAATGTTGTACTAAACACTGTGTGTCATGGTTTTCTAATAGGAGAAATTCATTTCAGGCAGTTGAACACCTAAGAGCAAAAAGAATCTGGGTATCAGGAACTTGGAACACTTCATTGTCATGATGAAGCCAACACAGGAAATGTGCAGCCTTCATCCTCCTGAAGATGCACATGCCTGACAAAACATCTATAGTTCAGAAAAAAGCCCCCACTTAAAGTAGCATTGCATATTCTTTCTTATTTGTGCCTCTGATCAAATATTCAATCACTGGGGTAAAGATGAAGCTCATGTGCATATGTTATAATAATTTAAGAGAGAGGTGGCATTTCAAATAACTAAGGTAAAGATAGGCTTTTAATAAGGTGTCAACTGAGTGGCCACTTAGAGATGAAGTTATTTATATCTTCCAACACACACACACACACACACACACACACACAACTTCAAATGGGTTAGGAAAAAAAGTGTAAAATGAACTTACACAACTACAATGAGGAAAGAAACATGAATTATTCTTTGAACTTGATTCCAGGAAACTTTTTCTATGAACAATTCAAAATCAGAAACATAAAAGAAAATAATTGATATATTTGACTACCTAAAACTTTTTAAGATGTATGACAAAAACAGTACAATAAAAAATCAAAACAATACTAAAAATCTCGGAAAAAACAAGGGATTGCTACAATAAAGGATAGTGTAACCAAACCAAGATGGAGAAATGAAAAAAAAGTACCTTACCAGCCAATTCATAAGTAAATATTTTAAAGGATCTTCAAAAAAGATTAAAAAATAAAAATTCCAAAGTCAACCATAATTAGAAAAATGTTATTTATAAACAAAAATATATTTTTCCTTAGCTTTAATTCAGGCAAAAATTAAAGGGCAGTATTGAAGAGTCTAAAGAAACAGGCACTTGCATTGCTCATGGATATCATTATCAGTTTAAAAGTGTTAGAAAATTACTAATGCCTATATAATTTCTATATGCTGTCCTTGCTTTCTAATCAGTAATTACTCTCTAGGCATTTACCCTAAAGGCATATCCCAATGACATGAAAATACATATGCATAAGGTTTTTTGAGTATTGCTTATAATTATAAAATATTAGAAGCAATCTATTTGATTATTCTTAGAAAATGCTTGAACAAATCATAGCACATTCACACAAGGGAGTGCTCAGCAGAATTAAAAAATGAAAATAATTTCTATGCACTATCTGCATTGATATACAGGATATGGAATTAAGTGGAAAAATAGTATTTATAATATTATCCCTTTCATGTTAGAAACAAGTGGGTCACATATTGTATGATTTTATTTATGTAAAGTATTTAAAATAGTCAAATTTATACACACAAATAGATCCATGGTCATCTAGGGGCAGGGTGGTGGGAATACTGATTGACTATCAATAAGAACGAGGACTATTGAAAGAATGATAAAAATATCCTAATTATATGATGATGATTGTATAACCATTATTGTGCAACACCAAAGCAGGTCGGATTGCATATATTGCAGAGGTAAAACTCATTGGATATAAATTATATGCCAATAAAGCTATTAAAATTTGGATAAGAAAGGAGATCTAAAAAAACATGTGTTGATCATTCATGCCAAAACAAAATCAGGAAGGACATGCCATTCTCTAGAGATTGGCTACCTATGAAGGAGTAGGGCAGTTAACTGAGAATGGTGGAAAGAAAGAATATAATAGGTTAGTAGGGATGAAGGAGGAGTTTTATTTTTCTGAATATATGTATTTATATAGTATTGATGTTTAGAATTACAGCAATGCTTCACCTCCTCAAAAAGTGATTGAAAAATTAAAAAAGGCTCCATGGGTGGGGACACAAAATTAAATATAAACAATAACAAATCAATATAACTATATTAATACTCAAAAAATGGCAGATGATAAACTGGGAGTCCAAAATTATTATTAAATTTAGATACATGTTGTGAAAAAGGATTGAGAATTATATTAATTATTATTTCATACTTCACTAAAATGATAGGTAATATTTTATCTTGTTCTGACTCTCCTGTTAAAATTGAATACTTTTATGATTTAATTAGCTCTCCAACATATATCTTTATTATTTAATCTATACATGTTTCCAAACAGGAAAATGTCTTTTTCTTTTCTTGTCATCTAGTATATTGAAGTATCACTACCCTACACTGATGACAAATGTGAAAAGAGGCTCAGAATAGGTTGGTGTGTCAGAATTATCTTCATGTAGTAAGATTGCCTTAGTAGACATATTATCTGTGGGATTCACTGTCAGTCTGCATTAACAATGTCTCCTTTATCCCTGGGAGATGCTTTTTCTCAATGGTGATAACTTGTCTTTGCAACAGTACTATCAAAAGCTAGTCCTATTGGATATATCTTCTCCAATTCTAATGGTGTGCATTCAGAGTGACTCTTATGGCTTTCTTCAACTAATCACTCATGTCAATTATAATACTTTCCGTATTTCATCTCTTTGTGCATGTCTAATGACTTTCATAACTGACCATTGCTACTCACAATGTGATTTATAGTGCCTTTCAGAAATGGAGAATCTCAGACTTTTGCACCAGACCTACTGAATGGTAAACTGCAGTTTACCATTAAAGTTCATTTTACCATTAAAGTTTAAGATGCATTGACCAAAATGTGTTAGCATAGCCATTTCAGTACAATATTTAAAAGCCAAAAGGCTATGTACTACTAGAAATATCATTTTTGTCAAATAAAGGATGCTCATAAGAAGGGAAAAAAAGCCAAATGATACCATGGGTCCTGAGGAATTTTCTAGTGACAACTTGCATTAAATCTCTTCCACAAAATATATAACACTATACATAAAATCACAAGATGTTTTATGTAAAGTTTTAACAAACAGAACTTATATACATATTCAAAAAGTATTTTAAGGTCTTTATAAATGATTTCGCATTGTGTAAACATTTCTGAAAGATATCATAACAAAATATACCTGCTTCCATTATAGAATAAGTTCTTTCAGGATGAATTCAGAAAAATTATTTAGATAGATGAAATAGCATATGCATTTGGGAATATCTTGAGGATACCCTTAAGTATCTTCCACTTTCTGGAAATACTTTAACATGAAATAGGTATTTGGAAAAGATTTTCCCATAATTTTGTCATTTGTTTGTCATATATTTCAATCATATAATAAATTTACTTTCAGTTAGTCACAATTTTATCTCCTTCTATTATTTTAAAAATAGTTTTAGATATAAGAACCTTTATTTTATTCATTTATTGATATGTGGTGCTGAGAATTGAACCCAGTGCCTCACACATGCCAGGCAAGGGCTCTACCATGGCACCACAGCCTCAGCCCTCCTTCGATTGTTTTTATGTACTTTATGAATTATGCAGAATACCTCACTCATTTCTCACATATTTTAAATCTTTAGCATTGTGATATTTTATTGAGTTCTAGTTAATTAGAAAAATACTTATGATTTGACCTCAAGGAAAGAACACATCTACGAAGAATATATAATATGTAAAATTAAAAAAAAAACTATTAGTGACACACTCATTCTCTAAATATATTTCTGAGAATATAATGAAAACTAAATACATGATGATGGAGGATAATAAGTAATTATATTGAAAAACATTCTGACATTCTGATGCAGAATGAGAAGAATGCATAAAGGTGTAAATGAAAAGTGTCAGAGATAAAATAGCACTCTTTGAAAGTGCTCAGAGAAAATCATTTGGACCAGTATTCTGAGAAGAGATTGATTTGCACTGGCCCTCCACTGATACCAACAATCAGTCCTCTGGTTATTTAGACAGTCACATTAAGTTGTCCTGACAATATTCCTTTCATTGACATAGGTCCCAGGCATAATAATCACTTGTCAAGTTAACAACCCCAGGTTTGCTGACTGAGGAGTATCTTCAGAAAAAAAAAAAAAAAAAAAAAAAAAAAAAAAAAAAAAAAAAAAAAACAAAAAAAAAACCCATTTCTTTCTTTTATTTGATTACTTTGGAAAAATAACATTTTGGGTCAGACAGATGTACAGACATTTGAATTACATTTTTCCAAATCTTCTTTAAACAAATCTTTTTTCTTTTCATACCAGGGATTCAACATAGAAGTGCTCAATGGCTGAGCCACCTCCCCAGCCTTTTTTATATTTTATTTTGAGGCAGGGTCTCACGAAGTTGCTTACGGCCCTCCCTAAGATGCTGAGGCTGGCTTTGAACCTATGATCTCCCTACCTCAGCCTACTGAGCCACTTGGATTACAGGTATGCACCTCCCCACCCAGTTCGAATACTTTACATTTTAATGAAGTACTTGCTATTTTTTAAAACTCTATAAGTCTTTTATAGCTTGTGTTTTCTTAAAGAAATGAAATATAGACTAAAACATGGCAAATTAACATTATTTCCTCAACTATTAAATGACTCAAATACAGATGGTCTGTGAAACTGTAGCATGTCATCTTACTCCACTCACATGGTGTGCCTACTATCTCATAATTGTTAATAATTTGCTGTGCTAAAATAATAGTAATTAGCATATGTTCATGTAACATACTTTAGCAATCATACTATGTTTTTAAGTATGCTAAGTAAGTACCTGTAAGGTATATGTCACTTCTCTGGCAATAACCACACATATCCATCCAATCTGGTACTAAACATAAGTTCCAATATCCAGGTAATTGATGACACATACAACAAGATTATAATTTCTGGGTTGAATTTCTCAAAGGAGACAATTTCTCATATAAATTCCCTTAAATGAAGATAAATTTTGCGAGTGATTCAATATATCTTTAAATTATTACCAACATGAAAAAGCATTTTAACCCACACTTCACATCAGCTACATAAATTTGAAAGCCAATTTAACATTTACTATTATTTTATTAAATGAATAAAATACAATTTTGTATCCAGTTGGTAGTTTTTAATAAAATAAATCGTTCCACATATTAATATAAATATCAAAAATATATCTGTCAATATTGCTATTGATAATTCTATAATTATTAGGATAATTCTATAATAAATAGCTCCATATTTATTAGATACATTTACTAAGGGATCAAACATATGTTTGAGTAAACATATCAGCACCAAAATAGTTAGAAATACCCATAGCGCTTTCCAAATATAAGGTAAATATTCAGATGTAGTTAATAATGCTAATGATAATTTTTATTTTGTAATCTTATATTTGTCAGACTTTCCTATCAAACTGTATATGTCTCAAATAATAATAAGTTTTACTGTCCTTGTTTTTATAATTCAGTAATTTTAATGCATGGTCACAGGTTTTAAATTAATTTTAAATAGTTCAATCTATAAGCAGGAAAAGCAAATTTGTTTTTTGGTTTTTGTACTTTTGTTGAAATACTAAAAAATATAAATCTCCTATGATAATTTCATTGAGGGGCTACATATACTTCTAATTGGATTGAATGTCGAGTAAATAGGAATTTATCCATTCATTAACCCTATGGCAGACCTAAAATATCACTGTCTCTGAGTTGGCATAATGAACTGATAAACTCAAATTTTAATATTTAAATGTATATTTGTAATTACTGTTTCCAGTCTAGACCGCACACAGAATAACTGTTTTTTCTCCATAATCATTCTTTCAAACAAATATTGGGATATCATTAAAATGTAAAAAAAAAAGCTTAATGATAATATATCAGAAAGCAGTTATACATATTTCCCTATATTAGAAGAGTTATTTTTATTTTGAGCTCACAGGGAGTAGAATTTCTTATTGAACTGGGTGAAAAATAAGTACATATATAAATATTTATTGCTACATAAATGAAAACAGTCTTCAAATAATAATGTGATTGTGTAATATTTTTAAAACTAACATTAAGTCTGTAAATAAATTGATTATAATTTTTAAAAATTTTCATTGTAAATACGAAAAAGGTTGATAGCATCACTGCTAAATAATAATCCCCAGTGCCAGGCACAGTGGCATATGCCTGTAATCCGAGATAATTCACAGGCTGAGGCAAGAGGATCATGTTGACTTAGTGAGAAAATTGACTGAGACAGCTCAATGGTAGAGTGCCCCTGGGTTTAGTTCTCCTTACCACAATCATCATTATCATCATCATCATCATCAACATCCCTATAAAAGTTAAGCAAAGATCTTTTACTCTAAATCACAAAAGTAACTCATCCTCTCAAGTTTTTTCAACAACTGTCAGAGCCGAATGGAGTTAATTAATGGTGAAGTGGTAATAAAAGACTATTTACCAAAAAAATTAATAATATTTTATATTCATACGTTTTGTTAATTCTGAATGATGATAAAAAGAAACTCTAATTTAAAATAAATAAATAACTGGGTCACTGAACATTAAAGAGGTAATTTAGAATGAATTGAAATCTATAATAAAATTCACACCTGCTCCCTTCCATATTAAAATATATTGCAATGGTTTATGAAGTACTTTGTTTAAGTATTATCATAGAAATAGATAAAATTCTATTTCACTAAGATAATAGTTCAAACTTTTAGCAATTTTCAAATTGTACTTTTATGTATTAAATAATCAATAATAAAAATAAACCTTTCCTTCCATCTGCTATGACTATCAGGTTAAACCAAAGTTCTTTAATTTTCATCTCTATCCGATAATTTCACTAATCTTCTACCATCAATTCTAGAATAAGTACCAGAGAATAAAACATATTCGACATAAAGTTATTAAATTGAATATATACATAATTGCTTCTACCAAAGAATAAAGTATTATGTTACTTTTGAACCAGCCTTTTCAATTACATAGGAGTTAGTAAAACACTTGGTTAGAATTCACAAATGAATAAAATTGACTTTTCTAATTGCATTTTAGCACAATTAAGAACAGCTTTTATAAAAACTAATATATTTAGGGGCTGGGATTGTGGCTCAGTGATAAGTGCTTGCCTTGCATGTGTGAGGCACTGGGTTGGATCCTCATCACCATGTAAATGTAAATAAACAAAATAAAGGTACTGTGTCCATCTACAATTATAACTTTTTTAAAAAGTAATATATTTAAACTATTTCCAATTTCTGTAGCAGTATTCATTCTCCTATTCAGAATAAGTCATTGTGTGTAAGTAGGGGTAGCATTACAGGTGAAATAGAAAATGCCTTAAAGAGGTTAACAGAACTTTCACAGTGTGGAAGAGTTCATGCTCCTGGGAAGTGTTAGAGGCAACAATGCAATTTAATATTCTCTAAGCTCACAAATCAATTGTGCACTCAGTAGTGAAATAAGAATACTTTGTAAATACATAAAATAAATAATTCTTTTCAGTTTGTATTATTGTCATAACCACACATGTGATCATTATTGCCCATGAGAACTTCCTAACTACCGAATCATTTTTCAAATCTTAAACTTTTTAAATATTTATTTAGTTGTAGATAAACATACAGTATCTTTATTTATTTTTATGTGGTGCTGAGGACCGAACCTAGTGCCTCACACTTTTGAGGCAAGCACTTTACCACTGAGCTACAGCCCCAGCCCCCAAATCTTAAACTTTTAATGCATATGATCAAGTTGTTTTTTTGGTCTGTTTTCCCCTAGATCTACAAAGTCTCTCTCTCCCCCTACCCTCCTATCAAAAGTACATTTTGCACTAACATTCATCATAATTCTCCTTTATGTTTTGGCAGGCATAGTTTTACTTTTGATACAGATCCATGAGTTAATTTCTAGAATGGAAAACATAAATCATACTAGGTAGCCCTACATGCAAAATTAAAATATATCTGTCCATTAGAAAGACAAAAAAATACTTTTCTCAATTATATATTGCAGACATTCTCCTCTAAAGAACTTTGAAACTATATTCAGAAGCTAAAATACTTTAATTTACAGTTAGATTTTGATTCACACTAAAAATCAATTACTTGTCCTTGACAAAACCTTTTATTATATCCAAATGATTTTAGCCACCAAAGAGATATTGAACATTTTTTAAAGTCACAGACAGCTTTAATCTAACAAGTGCATCATTCTAAAATGTGTGAGATAAATTTGGAAAGGTCAAATCTGCTGTAACTAAAGCTATTCTTTATACTCTTTATAGTTGAAGCAGCCAGAAATCTATGCTAAATGCCAAAAGAGGTAAGAATTCAGATATACATTTTTTTAAGATTAAGATTTAAGATTATGATTTTAAGATTAAATTTTGTGTCATACTCTAGATTTATTTCATGAGTTATTTTGCAGTTTTTGTTTTAGAAAATGGAATACTTCAAATCATATGGTACCTTGGGAATAGAACTGTAAATCTTATATTACCAAATGAAAGATTTTATTTTACTTTGATATTAAAGAAGAAAATAATATTTTAATGAGTCTAGTGAAAATAGTTTTTTCTCTTTTCATGTACACATTTATGTCTAAATAGTTTCACCTGCTATAAATAGCATGTTTTATGATTCTTAGTAAATGAATTTTGGGATTAGTGCCAGGGTACAATTAAAGCAAATAAAGTAATTACATAAGAAACGGAAACATTCAATTAAAACATTTTTTTTTGTAGAAATTCACTTCTTTTGCCATTTAACCAACTGACATCTACATAAATGATTCATTTAAGTCACAATGATTGTTAAGAAAACAGAATAAAATTCATTCATCGGACTCAAAACATATTGAGATTAAATTTTCATTGATGCCTCCTAATAAAGATAACGTTTTAATTGATTTCTTGTGTTCACTAGTTGGCTTCCATTTACAAGGTAACATTATGCTGGACATGCCTTCTGGGATCTTAAGAATCAGAAGATTTAAAAAACCAGAAATGAGTCTAACATGTAAGTAATAAGTTCCACATAGGTGATACACAACAAGCATTCTATTTGGTCAAATTGTACAATATCAGATACACACATTGTGACAATTAATTTAAATGTCAACTGGGTAAGGAAGTTTCAGACTCCTTGTAAAACACCATTTCCTAGTCTGTGTCTGTGAGGGCATTTCTAGAAGATATTATCTGTAATAAAGAATCAGGAGTAAAGAGCCAGCAATTAAGAAAATTCACCCTCAACAAGCATCACCCGGCCTGTGGATGGCCCCAGTAGAAGTGAGTGGAGTTGTCCACCTGCAGGCAACACATCATTGGACCTCCTGGGCTCCATGACAATGAAAGTCAATACCCATAATAAATATCTTACATGTATCCCTGTATATCCTCTCGGTCTCTGGAGAACTTTTATATATATAATTCTGTATGTGGATATATATGTTAATAAAAAGCAAATAACTATATTAATTGGTAATTAAAACAAAGGCCACAATGGTACTAAATATTTCTTTCCAATTCTCTAGGAAAATATCTACTTATCTATGGCTAACTATCAATCACAATTTAATAAGATTAATATGCTTCTATTTATTGAGCATTTTCTCTATGTAATATGCTGCCCAAGTCCTAATGTTAATGTGAAGATACTGATTCTTACAACAAGTTAGGTAGCTAATAATAATATTCACAATTTCAGATGAGAAAATGGAGTTGTAACAAGTTAGATGTTCAAGGCTTGCATGGTTAATTGAACAAATGAGAACTAAAATCCAGAACTATTACATTCATACTTTTTGCTTTGTGTCTCATTGCCTTGGAGAATCAATTCTCAGACTCCTCCATGCACTTCTATAAAAAGACAGAAATGTATCGCCTCTATACTAAATTATTATATTGTATGTCCCTAATGATACTTTTCAAAAAATGTAAATACAAGCTGTGACCCTGCTCAGTACACATACAACACACTCATTTTTCCCCACTTTGGGAAACCTTTGAGGAACCACTGCTGCTTGCAAATGTTCTTCTGCTTATTTATGATTTGAGCATACTCTACTTATTTTATTTAATATAATATTTCCTTCTTCTCTTTGTCACCTTTTGTTTCTTTACATTTCTGAATGATTTACAATAATAAATTATTATTACTAATAATTAAACTTATTAATAAACTAATCATTAATAAATAAACTTATTAATATTTAACTCTATAATGTATCTCTCTACAAAATTATTTGTATGAATTTCTACTGGCCTGCCACTTTAGTATTTAATGAATAAAGAAAAGCCCAAGGTGATAGCAAACAAACAAACAAACAAACAACAACAACAAAAAACCCTTTAAAACAAAGTTTGAGATGCTGAAGTTCTTTGGTTATAAGCATTTGATTTTATGAGCTCATTAATGAATGCTAATATTCTTCATTGAAATTTACTACTTATATTTTTATGCTTCTTACCACACTGTGAGTTGTTTTACACACTAGTGATTTTTATTGCCCTATTAGTATTCTAAATTGAGTTTGGGTAGTAGAAATGACACAATTATCTTATTTTTATTAGATATCTCCTCATAGTATTTTTACACTATTTTATTCTTCTGTAGTTTTTTATCTACTAAACCTGTCTAAAACAATATGTACAACAGACTAAGAAATGCTTCTGTTTAACTAAATATCCTTTGGTCTAGTTACAATGAAAATGTTGTCTGAATTTCTAAACATCATAAGCAATTTTTGAAGTGTTCAGATGTTCACAAAAACACACATTATACCAGGTTATTTTATGTTTAAAATATAAAAGAGAAGACTATGTAGAAACTATAACTAGAATCGAAATGATCACCTCCAATTCAACTGTTGGAATTTGTTCTGCTAATGAGGTTCTATAAGAGCTTTATTTTAGTATCATTCCTTTACTCTGCAACCTTTAGTTCTTAACATATAGTTAACACTTTTTTTTTTTTGCAGGCTTTCAGATTCACGAAACTCAATAAAATGGTTTAAGAAAGGATTTGGGAATGAATGAAGGCATTTACTTAACAGTCTGTACAGAAAAATAATAAAGATGAAAATGCAGACAAAACCAAATGGTGAAGAGAAGATGCAGCAAGAGGAACTCTGTATCATGGAAGTTTTCCTCTACTGCTTTGTGTCTTCCTGCCTTGGAGGATCAGTCCCCAAACTCCTCTATGCACTCCAAGAAAAAGACAGAAATCCATCTACACTATAATAAATAATTATGGGAGTGAAAATGGTACAGTCACTTTATAACATAGTTTGGCAGATTCTCTTATCATGTAATCCAATAATCATGTTCCTAGATATTTACTTATGTTCACAAAAAACCTACACATAGATATTTATAGCATGTTTATTAATATTTTATTGATAACTGCCAACACTTGAAATCATCAATATTTCCTTTAGAAAAGGAATGTGTAAATTGTGATACATACAGATAATGGAATATTGTTTAGTGTTAAAAAATGAGCTATTAAGCCATGAAAAATCATGGAGATACCTTAAATATACATTATTAAGTGAATTAAGTCAATAAGAAAAGTCTACAGGATTCCAGCTATATGACATTCTGGAAAATGCAAAATTATGGAGGTACTAAAAAAAGGACTCAGTGATTGTCAAGAGTTATGGAGAATGGATGGAAAAAATAATCAGAGCACATAAGAATATGGGGACAGTGAAACTCTTCTGTATGATACTACAGTGGGTATGTCCAGGTTCAGGCTTTTTTCCAACAACCCACTTATAAGAAGTAACCAGGCCCCAGGAGAGATACCTTAAATGCTTTTAAGGACAGCTCCTCAGTGAACCAAGAACTTCCCACTAGGCCCCACCTCATAAAGATCACACCAGCCTCTCTGTAGCACTACACTAGGGACCAAGCTCCTAAAATATGAATCCTTGGGGCACACTCAGAACATATCCAAACCACAGTAGTGAAAACAACATATCAGTGTATGTTCAGCAATTGGTACCACTCTGGGGTAGGAGGATGATGGTGGAGGAAGCTGGGCTTCTGTAGGGACAGAAAATCCATCTTCCTCTTGATTTTGCTGTGAAACTAAAAAATTCTCTGTTATAAAGTGTAGTTTTTAAAATGACAGTGTGGGAACTATAGTGCCTCAACTCCAGGTCTTTAGGACTGAAAAGGGAGGTTTCTTCTGAATCCAAGAAAATAGAAAATTTTATTTTAATTTATTTTAACTTTTTTAGATTCCATGCTAGAAATATATTCAGTTACTCTTTTGGTTCTGCTTCTTGAGCACCTTGTTTCTTTTCCTAATGTAACTTTACTTCTTCAACCTTTTATCCATGATACATTTTTTTTTCTAATTTTAGGCTTTCACTTAAAGAGGACCTTGGCTTAATTCTAAAGTCAGATTATTGACGTATTTCTACATAATAAATGCTCTGACCTGTTAATGTCTCAAAAACGTTGAGCTCCCTCATTGTTAACTTTCCACATTTCTTTGTAATTTTCAATAAAATTCTGGAGAACAAAAATCTGACTATCCAGCTGATTGAATGCTACTCTTTTGAAAGACTTAAAAAAACAAACAAACAAAAAACCTGACCCTTCAAGTTATAATGAACATTGAAGAAAATCCTCCAGGAAAATTTTCTTGGGAAAAAATATATGAAATCTAAGAAAACCAGATACATAATTCACCCTTTCAAAACACTAGAAAAGCCGGTCAGAAGGTAAGGAATAAACTTAAGACCAAGAAGAGAAGTCTATTTCAGGTTAGTAGTCTTAGCCAGAAATCATACAAGGCCTTTGAATAAATACACTTTCAACAAATATTGCACAAAAACGAGGGGGCAGGGGAGGAGAAGGAATGGTACTATAGGCAAAACCCATCAGGGGTAAAAAATTTTGCTATGTTCACATATTCTTTAAATGAAAATATTTTGAGATATAAAATAAAATAACTATGTAATAACTGTGTTCAGATTTTTTAAATAAACAAAACTGAAATTTAAGACACAAGGACTAAGAGAGAATCCAACTGATTTGTTTCAACTTGAATCCATGATCACAAAATGTAAGTGTATTTGTATTTTCCAGAAGAATGGAAATGTTACTCTTCCCTGCTTCAATCACCTCACACTTTCCCAGAGTAACATTTCATAATTTTTTTTCTCATTCCAATTTTCACTTTTCATTGATGAATTCATTTCCTATTTTACTTATATGCTAAGAGTACTCTGACAAGAACTTCCATAATGTCTTATCAGTAATGAGCTCATATCCATATATCTATGCCTATAGTCTCTGCTACATCTCCTTTGAATACAGATACACTCTCTTTGCTTCTGAGGTCAATCTTCTACTTGTTACTAGACCTGCCTCCTGTCATCTACTCAAGACCATCATTTCAGCAATTTTATTGCTCTTCCTGCATCAGCAATTTTTTTTCCTACACTAGATCTTATTAAGTCATTATATTTTGATGTTTTATTCCTACTGTCGTTTGGTGTGTATCCTAAGTAATATATTTGCTAAACAATAAAGATCAAGCCATATTTTAAAATACTATACTAGAAGTTACTCATAGACAACTATGGATCAGTTGCACTTCACATGGAGTGATGAGTTTTTAAGGTTATTTAGTAAGTTGAAAATCATGTAGAGTCAAAACTATCAGCATGCATCTCTCATTGAACCCAACAGAGCCCTTCACATGGAAGTAGATTACCATTTGGTAGAGCACACAATGGAACAGATTTTAGCTGTTGACAGTCATCAGCTATGTTGCATGAAATACATGTGTCATAGAAATATCAGACTAAATAGTTCACACATGTTCACACAAGAGTGACTCTATGACACTCAATCAACACGCAGTTTTCATCTTCCACCGGGGTTTATGATTATGTGATGAAATATTTTATCCTTATTAAGTTATTAAACTATGCTCTCTTCTATCTTCTTTGTATGACTATAGTCTATTATGTGAAATATGGAGATATATCTATGAGAATGGGTTTCTACAGTGTACTTGTAATAAACATTCTTATTTCTACTCTCAAGAAGCATATGAAGCCATTCTGAATCAAAATCTTGTTACAATGCTTGCAATATGTTGATTTTTTAAAAAAAAAATTCTTATTTATAATCATTGAAGAATATCTTATAAGAAAAATAAAATATGGCAAAGAATAACATCTTACACAGCATGGATACATAATTTTAGTTTTCTTCCTTTCTGTTTGTTTTGTTTTCATTCAGATGTGTCGATTAATTATATGCATATCTGCTTCTTGTGGATTCTAGAGGTTTGACTTGAAATGTTCATTATTTCAAATAATTACTCTTCTATGTAGTGACGATTTATTTCAGTTATATTTTCCAGGTGCCAAACTTATTATTTGAGAATATTTTAAAGCCTAAAACATTTCTGCATCCTTAGCTGAATCTATTTTATGCTAAAGTGAATTATCTTTATCCAGGCACCTGGTCAGGGGAGTAAGGAATAATAGTCTCAGTCCTATTTTAACACCACTTTTCTAATGCATTACAGATCAGGTGCATTATTTTCTAATGTATCCTTGCACAGGGCCATGTTAATTTTGTCTGCCAGTCCATTTTTAACAAGACTGATGCCAAATCCAGTATTTTAATGCTATTTAAGTCCTGGAGCTTACATACTCTAGGAAGCTTTACAAGTTTAATTCTGTTTTATTCTTTCTTTTTGGATATAGTAGTTTGGGTTTCTAGTCAATCTGGGTGGTTATCCAGGGACTCCACTCCTGACAGATTTTGAAAAGCTTTTCTCTTCCTCACTTTGTAAACTAAAGCTCTGCTTTTTGATGCTCCTTTCAGAGAGGCAAATTCACTGATATGACCACTTACCTACTCTGGTTATTCTGTTTCTATCTAACTCTTAACCTGGTTATTCCTGGCTATCTCTTTGGTTTTTGATGCTATCAGGAAGACTCTTTTATCTTATTATTAAAAGCTAAGACTGATCAGGGGCAGTGGTGCATGCCTGCAATCCCAGCGGCTCAGGAGGCTGAGTCAGGAGGATCATGAGTTCAAAGCCAGCCTCAGCAATGGTGAGGGGCTTAGCAATTCAGTGAGACTCTGTCTCTAAATAAAATACAAAATAGGCCTGGGGATGTGGCTCAGTGATTGAGTGCCCCTGAGTTCAATCACCAGTACCAAAAGGAAAAAAAAAGGCTAAGACTGATAGATTGATTTTTGTCTTTCATTATGAATAGAAATCCGAGATAACTATTCTGTGTCCAAACATCATGTCATTTCAGACATGATAAATGAATCTGTTTTTAGTATATTACTTATGACCAAGACAGCCATAATTTCCCCTCAGTTTGAGGAAAATTCAAATACAGATAGTTTTTCTCATGACTACAGGTCCCTAACCTTCATTTTATTAGATAATATACTTTAGTAAATTTGTGAATGTAATTTTTTTGTCCCTTCGAGATGGAAATGTTCTTTTAGCCATTGGCCATTTTAAAATGCAGAAAAGTCTTTCTCAAGTACTAACAGCCTTTTCTTCAAAATATAAGACAGCACCCCTATCTTACAGTCTCTGTGGCAGGGTGGAAGCCTAATTTCCACAAGTCTCCATCACAAACACATTTGCCAAGCCACATATTGACCAATAGATTCCATTTAAGATGCCCATACTTAAGAGTTCTCCCTGTTTTTTCAACAGAGCTGTGATCAATTTTTCTTTTCCATCGTAGTAGTCTTGAATACAGTTCTCCTTACCTGTTAAGTGTCAAAGAATAATTGCAAAGGATGGATCCAAAGATAAATTTAATTGGTTTGTGATGATTTACATTTTTCCCCTCATGGATGCAAAAGCAGCCTCAAAAAGAAAACTTTTAATCAACTAATCATATATGTGTGTGTATGTGTCTCTGTGTGTTTGATGAGAAAATAAATACCGAGAAACAGTGGAACTGAAGAGAAAGCAATCATTTAAAGAACACATCTTTTTTTCCAGTTACCTTATTTTATTAAATAATGAGGGAAGTGTTTTATAAATTCTGTAGAATTTTCCTTTGCTTTATTCATTACCAAAAGCACTATACAGATTAATGTAATTCCTATTTAAATTCCAATGACATTCTTCATAGAAATAGAAAAAGCAGTCATGAAATTAATTTGAAAAACTAAGAGGCCCAGACAAGCCAAAGCAACCCTTAGTGAGAAAAATGATTAAGGAGGCTTCCCTATACCATACCTTAAATTATACTACAGAGCTACGGAAACAAAAAGGCATGGCATTGGCACAAAAACAGATAGGAAGACCAATGGAACAGAATAGAAGACACAGAGACATACCCCCATAAACACAATTATCTCATACTAGACAAAGGCACCATAAACACCAATAGCATTTGAATATGATGCTGAGTATTTTGAAACAATTATTTTACTTGAATCAGAAATAAATCCTGTAGTAAATGAACTGCAACCAGAGGTCTGCTGATTCCTATCCTTACTCCCACTTACTATCTCTCTCTAATTGCTCTCTCTCTCTCTCTTGAAAATTAGTAGATTTTAGGTGAAATTGAAATTAATTGAATCAAAGTGGCGATTTGATTTTATCATCTATCATTTCCTGAGTATCAATTATAAGCCAGGCCATGTTACAAAGAACAGTTCAGGAGAAAACAGATGTTTTATCCTGATTAACATAACAGAAATATACTTGAAAACATTTTTTAAATAATAAGGTCTCTGTATAGCATTCTACATTCTCATATCAGCTCTGTTAAAATTTTTTGAGGTCAGCATCAATTTTTTAACAATTCCTCTTAGCAAGTAATTCCAGAGACAGAATAAAGGAATTGGATCACCTATTATTATTCTACTAGCTCAAATCTTAAGTATTGTTTTTAATCAATTGACAACCTAATTGTTCCTAGCTTTATGTACTTGAATTTGTCAGATACTGAAAAGTTTAAAAAATATTTATCTAATTCTATTTATCAATTTTTAAATCTATTATCATTTCATTGGTTCTTTTTCTTCATTTTATAATCATGACTTTGAATTCTTTGTTCTTGGACAGAATTAAAATTAAGTCTCTTTTTTTGACTTGATTTAGTTATTTTTGACAGTGTTTGGCACAGCATATTTCTTAAGCAGGCACATAATAAGCATGCTTACAAATTCATGATTTTCACTCCTCCAATTCTTAACAGCGACTCACCAACAGATTCTACAGTGTAAACAATATACATACATGTGCGCGCGCGAACACCCACACACACACACACACACACACACACACACACACCAACTCCACTGCCTCAAATTATAAAATATTCTCTGTAAGGCAAAGACATCATACATAAGGGCTATCTTAATACAAATACTCCTGTAAATTATCATAAGTATTCAATTGAGATGGATATACAGACATATAATCCTTTTTGGCTGCTAAGTTAACTAGCAGAAGCACATTCTTTTAGTAATGCATTAAATTGTACTCTTAGGTCTCTAAAAAATTTATACACTTTTCAGTAAACAAGGAGCTAAAAGATCCTGAAAAATGCAATTTTGTTATATTCTTTAACAGATAAAGTTTGTCAATATGAATATATTTTATATTTACATTTGTTTTTATTCATTTATTTTTGCTCAAATTATATATTTTTTTAGGTTCCTGAAAGTAAGAAATACCTTATAAAACATCTGTGCTATGCATGTAGATTATAAATAGTTGTCTTGGGCAACCTCTTTGGTATTTTATTTTAATAGCTAATCTTAGAGAATGTATTTGAGTGGATTATATATCACACTGATTTAAATTTTGATCCAGATAGAAATAAAGTTTCAAAAATATGTCAGAATCTTGAATATTATAAAATAATTTATCATCATAGAGTAATAAAATTCTGGCAATAAGTTATTCAGAAATTATGCAATAAATCTAAGCTGATTTAGACATAATCATGGATGAGTATGGTTCATCATTAATGTTGATTAGTATTAGTACCATCATTTATGGTTAAGAAGTAGGTAGACATGAACTTATTTTAATAGAGATATGAGAGTGATAAATTTTTCACAAAGCAAGACAATAATCAAATAACTACAAAACTATTCTTTTCATATGAAAGATTTTATTAGGCAATATTGCTGAACATGAATCGATAGTTCCTTTGTATCAGCAATTCTATCATTATAACCCTTTAAACATTTTATTAATTTCAATATATAGCTCATTACTAATTTCTTATTTAATTAATGGAGAATGGGATAAAGATTCGTATAAAGTGAAAGCAATACCACATTTAAAATATGCTTTTATGTATTAATAAAATACCAGAGAAGATATTCCACAAAAATAATTGCTGTGAAAACTAAATCATACTACTTACATTTGAGAGAAAATCCATAAATGTTCAGTGAATAAAATTGGAGATAATTTAGGTGAATTGCTTTCATTTTATGCTATTTCCTGTTCATTTTTTTCAGCTTATTCAAGTCTGAAACTCTGATTAAATTTCAAAGATTTATTCCTCCAAGTAGAAACCTTTTTCATTCAATTGTTCCAGTCTCTGCCGGCTCCTCATGGAACTAACATTCCTAGGTTCAGGCACCATACTGCTCAAATGATCACCACCAGCTGTCTGCCTCAATCCTCTACCCCCCTAACTTTCTGGAGTGGATTTGGAAATGCCCCATTTCATGATACTTTAAAGTTTAATGTGTCCTTTACTTCTTACCCATATTCTTTCTTCTTTTCCTTTTTCTTTTTCTTTTCTTTTTTTTTCAGGAATACCGACCTCTATCTACACCAGATCCATGTAAAGTGGTTTTTGACATTCCCTTCCCCCTTATATTCCCATCTCCAATTACTGAGTCTTGTCAGATTTTACATTCTGCATACTTCTTAATTTTTCTCTTCCATCTTAATAACTTTCATCACATCCCTGCTGATCATTATCATTATCCTTTTCCTGGGCTATGCTGAGGGTCTCCAAAGTGCTCTTCCTGGTTCTCTCTCCAAACAAGTCTCTGCTTTAATCAAGACTGATTTATTTGAAATTAAAATATAACCATGAAATTTCTCGGCTTAAAAACTTCCAAATGATTTTCATTAGTCATAGGATGAATATCAAGGGTACAAAATAGGAACCAAGTGTATAAAAAGTGTTCCTTTCCCTCTACTTTCCTTTGTGTAGTATTATGGGGTTCCTTGATCTAAATGGCTCAATAATATTTTATTCCTTCAATTGCAGATTCCTTCTTTTTTCTTGAACTTTGATTTTCCTAACCAAATGTTTTCCACTAAAATACATACATACATACTTATATACATATACGTGTGTGTGTGTGTGTGTGTGTGTGTGTGTTTGTGACTCTTTCTCTGATGTGAGACTGTTCAGGCTCCTTCCACCCCACCCCACTCAGGGAAGTATTACCAATTTCCCTGACTATAAAGGGTTCTCATATCAATGCAAAGCTCTTCTTTTAGTTGTGATCATTTAGGTATAATTTTTGGGGTTTTTTAAAAAATATTGTTATATTCCATTTGCAATAGATACGGCTATGCTCTTTGACAAGGCTGGTCGATTTTTGATACACATGAATTATTTTCAGCACATGAATTATTTTCTATGAACCATGATTATTATAGTAATTGTGGGGAAAAAGTAAGTGGTAATATCTAAGTAGTGGCAGGATGATAGTGTTGGTGCCCCAAAATTCATGTGTTGAAACTTAACCATCAATGCTATGGTATAAAGAGTTGGGACACTCATCGGCATGAGTTGTAATTAATGAACTAAATTCCAGAGAATACAAACCTTTCTTAGGTAATCAGAGATTAGCAGCTGATCCCATCCTTCAGGATATTTACTGTGCCTGGGTATATGGGAAGGGAAAACAATCCTATCATAGATTAAAAACTGTGGCTTGAACAATGGAAGAAAAAGAAAATGTTTAATAGTACAGCGAATAGATATGGGTAGAAGAACAAAAGATCATGTGGTCTCCTAGCATGTGGTTACTTAGCCCTATCAGAGCAAGCAGCAAAAAATAAATAAAAAGAATAGTTTGAGTATTTTCTTCTCACACTCCCATGCAATTGTTTAGTATATCTAACTACCCATATAGGAGTTTGTTCCTCCACCAAACTATCAAGCTAAGTACTTAAAATTTGGTTCTTTCTCTAGGATAATCTCTCTGTAGTAGTTCATTAAATTTTACTTTAAAAAACTTTGTGTTTGAACCTGAATTATGGAGAATTAATCACACTCCCTAGTTCTGCAGACATTATTATCACCACTTCCTACTTATAAATTTCTATTCCTTTTTCTCCCCATGCCCTGTTATAGTTGCCACATGTGTATGGTATATGTTCTTGATGCTGTAAGGATTCATTTAAAATACAAAAATTGTTCTTTGAGTTCATATATAAGTGTATATATCTTTAAATTAATGTGCTACAAATCTAATTTGATTTCTGACTTTTTTGACATATTTTCTATCATCCAAACATAACACAATTTACACATTAACATCATGTTGTAGATTCTTTTGTTTTTGTTGTTTTTTTTCCTCCAATTGCTACAGAGTTTTCAATAAAATGAATCCAACACATTTACTTGTAGTCTCATACCAGAATTGACCCCTCCATCTAACTACCAACAGACAGACTTTTATAGAAAATACCTTATGAACATACCTTTATATTATATGTAAATTTTTTTCTGGCATATATGCCTGAGAGTAAGATATTAAGATTATAGGATATGTGTGATATATACACACTATGTACACATATGCAAGTATATATAAATATATGTACATAAATATTTGTATATATAGAACATACACACACAAAAAATACATCCTGCCAAACTATTCTCCAAAATGTCTCAAAAGTCATTTTTTTTATTCTTATATTCATCACACAACGTCATCTGATGTTCTTATATTTTCTAAGTGAGGGGTGAAAATCTCTTTCTTATAGGCATTGAGATTTATTAGATTTCATATTAAGATAATATATTGGGATATATTTTTTTTCACCCCCAACCCCCTCCTACATACTTTATTTATTTTTAATATTTCTGGGGGAGGTATTGGGTATAGGGCTGGGGTGTAGCTGAGTGGCCGAGTGCCCCTGAGTTCAATCCCTGATACTGCACCCCTCCCTCCAAAATATATTATATTTAGTTGTAGTTGGACACAATACCTTCATTTAATTTATTATTATTATTATTATTATTTTTCAGTGCTGAGGATTGAACCCAATGCCTCTTATGTGCAAAGCAAGTGTTCCAAAGGGAGCTACAACCCCAGCACTTTAATTTTTTTGGTACTGGCAATTTAACCCAGAGACACTTTACCACTAAGCTACATAACAGCCCATTTTATCTATCTATTTATTTATTTATTTATTATTGGTTGTTCAAAACATTACATAGTTCTTGATATATCATATTTCACACTTTGATTCAAGTGGATGATGAGGATATTTTAAAATCTATTTTTCTTTTAAGTATCTTTTTGTTGATTTGAATTTCTAGGACATTCATTTTGCCCTACCTATAATCACTGTAAACATCTATTCATCTTTCATATATATGATAAATCTACGTACATTCTTTTGTGTTGCAACAAAACCTTGTTTGAAAATTCCATGTAGATTTATCTTTTTAGCTGTTTTAAGTTTAGTTAACCATTTATTAAAATGCAACATCATACCAAGATATATGTTTTGTGGGCTTCATTCAGACTTAGAATTCTCTTCTTTGTTGGATAGATCACTTTATCATAATTAAATATAACTCTCATAAAGAAGTATGGCTATTTCTTCTAATTCTTATGGCTTCGTGGTCTACTTTGTTTGGTTTTATAGATGTACCCATTTTCCTTGGTTGGTGATTGTATACTACACATTTTACTCTTCTTTGACATTCAAATTTCCTGGAAGTTATTTCTCCTCTGGCAATCTTTGTCTTTTGCAACCAAGATATAATCTATATTTTTAACTATTTAATTTGTGTTTAAAAAAAGAATATTCAGTGTAATATTGTTTGTTGGAGGGTTCTAGAAATGCAAATTAGATCTCTTGTTTAATGATGTCTTTCAGTTTTTCTATATTCTTTCTGATATTCTTACTGGTGGTTTTATTATATTTATTTTTAAAAAAATTTTGGTACTTGGATGATTTACTACCGAGTTACAGCCCCAGCCCTTTTTTAAATTTTGAGACAGGGTCTCACCAAGTTGCTGAGAGCCTTGATAAATTGCTGAGACTGGCCTTGTACTTGCAATCCTCCTTCTTCAGCCTCCTGAGCTGCTGGTACTACAGGTATGGGCCACTGAGCCAGGCCTGTTTGCCTGATGTTAATACATTTTCTCCAGCTATCTTTTATTTAGTGTTTGCATTGTGAGTCTTTTTCATGGTGTATTCTTTCACTTTTAACCTACTTCTATCATTACAGATGCAGTGTTTATTATATACATATATTCTAGAAGTCAATCTTTTTTTCTCAATCCATTTAGACTATTTGTTTTTTTAATTGGCATGTTTAACACATTTAATTTAAAACAATTATTGATATGTTAGAATTTCAGCCTGCTGTTTTATTATTTGTTTTGTGTTTGGTCTCACTACATTTTTTGTAACTCCCATAAACAAATTTCTGGTTTTCTGTGGATTACTTAAATGTTTTTCAGTATTTCATTTCATTCATATTGCCATTAGGCATTTTTTAAAAGATAATACTGTGTAATATATTGTGGTTGACCTAGGGATTAAAAAATACATACTTATCACAATCTACCAATTGTCAATATTTGGCAGAGAGTTCCCAGTTTGCCTTCTTTGCCCTGTCATGACCATACATAATTATCTTAGATATTATCTCTACATTCACTGAGAACCATGTAATCTTAGATGTTTTCCATTGTCCAAAAATAGAGAAGAAAAACCTTTCATAATTATTCAGGTCTTTGCCTTTCTGTTTTTCTTCAATAATTTTGTCCTTTTTAACATTAAACAAATATTCAATTATTCCTCATTTCCCTTTGTTAAATGTTAAATATCTATGTTCTTATTTAGTATTTACACTACCCATTATACATTCTAATTCTGAACTTCAAAATTTGAACACTAATTATTACTTATCACTCTTTCCCATAATGCCTGAATTATAAAACTTTATATCTACCCTTTTATACCTACTAGGAATACTATTACTATGAATACTGAAATCTACATAGTGTTATAATTGTTTTGTGCAAAACAATTATAACAAACCAACACAGTTACCTTTTCAAGGATCATTTAGTTCCTTCTGCTTTTTCATGTCGTATTTTAGAGCCACTTTGTTCCCGCATTCAAAACTCACATTAGTGTTCCATATTAGACCAACAATATTTGTGACTGATCCATTCATGCTAGAAAATATATGTATTTTCTCTACATTTGGTTATTATTATCATATACTGTAGAGATAATTGATTTGAGTTTCTTAATTGAATTGTTATTATTATTTTATTTGCATTTATATCTTCTATTATTTCTTTAAATGTATGTGTTTTACTTATATGTGAATTACATTTATTCCTATTGAAAATGTTTATTTTCCTTAATGTACTTTTCCTTATACATCAATTAATATTTTTTTTATCTTTATTTCATTCTCTCTCTCTCTCACCAGGGATTGAACTCAAGCATTCTTAACCACTGAGGTATAGCCCCAGCTCTTTCTATGTTTTATTTTGAGACAGGGTCTTACTAGGTTGCTTATAGCTTTGCTAAGTTGCTGCGGTTCAATTCAACCTGCCATCCTCCTGCCTCAGTCTCCTGAGTCCCTGATATTACAGTCATGCACTGCAATACCTGGCTAAATATGTGATCATTAATTCTTTTGTCATTTTAAATGCAATGCAATTTTTCTTTTGAATCACGTGTGCCTGGATTTCTTCCCATCTTTTAATTTTTAAGCTTTTTGTATTTTTGTTTTTGTTGTTGCTTATGTGAAACATACTGCTGAATCTTACTTGTTAAAATATAATCTGAGCATTTCTGTTATTGGCCAGTTGAACGTCCTTGAATTTATTATAATCAATATTATTTTATGCTTAAATGACTGTAATTCTATGCTCTGCTGCCTTTCTCTTTAACTGGCTTTCATTTCACACATTTTATTTTTCTACAGTTTGCCTCCACTTTTTAAAATTTTTGTTATTTATTTTTTCCTAAAACTTTCCATACCTATTTATATTTCCTTATCAATTTTTATGTAGATCAATATAAACAGCTTTCCTTTGTCATCCCCTAATTTTTGATAATTCCACATCACCAAACTTGCATCTTCGAGAACAGTTCTTTTTAAATAGAAGGTTGCATTTCTTTGGGGTCACTTAAATATTTATCAAATGGAATCTGTGAATTGTTTCCAGGTCCTCAGATTGCATTAATATTTCCTCCTCATACTCTGCCACCCCACTGATTTAGAAAAACCTTTTTTAAAACAAATGCATAATCTTAATCTTCCCTTTGACTTTACCACCATCTGTAGTTTAACATTCTCCAGAGAAACTAATAAAGGGAGCCTTGAAAATATTTTAGGGGAAAACATCCTTTCCAAGTTAATCAACAGGCATCAAACACCAGTTGGGTAAGACTGCCTCTTTTTCTTCTTTCATATATGCTCTGCCAAGCGTGAAGCATCACTGTAGATAGGATATACCTTGATCTTTGTTGGAAGATTCTTAAATCAAAAATATCATAGAGTTTGGGCATGTAGAGTATCGTGACTTTTCTGTTAGAATTCCAGTTCTTTCATCAGTCCTATCGTCAGAACTGTGTGGCTTTTGGTGAAGTATTTTGGTTATGATGAGAGCAAACCAAATAGGCAACAAGGGGAGCTAAGCATGGCTTTTCACAAACTTCAACAAAAGTGATTCTTTTCAGTTATTTTTTTAAACACTTCATTTTGGAATGACTCATCACCTGAGATGAAATACATCTTAAATAGCTGAAGCAGTTCTGCAAGTACCAAATTTTTGAGGATGCATTTGAAAAATTCAATAGACAGAATTTCATTGTGATTTTTGTGGAGATTTAGGTATGCATTATTCAATAGAGTAGATAGATTTTTTTCAAAACATATAAAATTGTCAATTCACATCATATTTGACATCAAGTTATTTGGCTTTCCTGTATAAAATACTATTTCCTATTTAGACAATTCAATTTTAGTAGTGTATGACTACAGGTTTTTTTAAAAATTAAGCATTATTATGGGGGGGTTGTCCAAGATGGCAGGTCATAGGGAGGCAGCATTCTGTGTCACTCCATGACCTGGGACTCAAGAAGTGAGAATACTGCTTCTCTGTGAGTGATATTCCTGCTTCCATGCAGGAAACACAGCCACCGTGTGGTACAGAGCTCCAGGCCTCAGTGTCAGAGTAGGTCTCTGAACTACTCGCCCACACAGGACACTGGATACCCAAATATGAACATTATTATGAGCATCCGTGCAAAACTTTCAGCCACACACCCGAGCAGAAATCCCTGATGCAGCAACCATGCAGGACTCTTGGCTACTAACCACACACAGGATCTCCAGCTGTCACTCCTGTGTGGACACCTATCAATCATCCTCAGTTGGGGAAAATCCCAGTTTGAAACTCTGTGTGGCCAGGTACCCAGTTTCTAACTCCCCTCTCTCCCCAGCAGCTGCTAACGTGGCATAGTTGCTGCCCAAAAAAACACAGCTCTCAATAGGGCAGGTGCAGAGTGTGCCCAAAGCACTGCACACAAGAGAAAGGTCTCTTATTAGGAAGCAGTAAGGGAGAGGGTGTGTGTAATACAGTTTAGAGACTAACATAGAGGTCTTCAGGCAAGATAAGGAGATAAGACCAGGCACTCACATCACAGGAACAGGCCCAAAAAGAGACCCCTGAGGTGTAGTATCCCTTTAGGACTGGCTGGTGCCACACCCCACTTCCAGGTGCCCTCCAACCTGGACCAACCCTCCTCCCTGGTTACATTCACCATCCTGAGGGTGGAGATACCAGTTAACAACAGATGACCCCACCTATTGGATGAGAAAAGAAGCAGGAAAGATACTGATTTCCAACCATAACAATCTTTGTTTTTTCTTTTGAGGTTTTTTTTTTTTTCTTTCTTTTTTCTTCCTTTCTATTCTCTCACCCTCACACCCCCAATATATGTGAAACCAAGTACTTTGCATGAATTAGGATATTGAGGTATGAGATGATGAATAGTATATTACAGTTGTATTGTATATTGGTTTTTGTTGTTGTGGTTTTCTTTTTTCTCTAATTTTTACTATTTTTAACTTTCTTTTATTTTTCTTATGTTTTTGTTTTATGTACTCTACTGTCTTCTCTCTTACTCATCTACTCAAAATTAATTCCTCTCTATTCTTCTGCTACTAAGCCTCTCCTTTAGATTTCTCTTTCACACTTTCTAAGATATAATAACTCTATATACTCACCTCCTACCTCCTCAGCATATTTTCCTACACCTCATCCCTGGTTCTTTGTCCACCACTGGAAACTGTAAACCCTTTAACAAACCTACTGATTATATTGTAGATAATAATTGAAATCATCATTTCTGTACATTGTGACCAAACTGTAAACATCTTAATAACAACTATTTGTTTTTAGGTGGTATACTGTTTATATTGGGATCTGTTAACATTGTCCTACCCCTTAAAAGAAAGGTATTGGAACTCTAAAGGATCATTAGAAGCCTATAGGGTAAAAAACAGTAGTGCCTTGGATCCACCATACTAGAAGGGAAGAAACACAAGTAATATGAAAAGACAAGGGAAGAAAGTGCCCCAACCAAATCAAGACACCACGTTATTAGAATCCATGCCCAGCACAGCAGAAGAAATGACAGAGAAGGAGTTCAGGATGTACATAATTAAAATGATCTGCGAATTAAAGGATGATATAAGAGAGCAAATACAGGCAACAAAACATCATTTTGTCAAAGAGCTACATAAACAAATACAGGAAGCAAAAGATTACTTCAGTGGGGAGATGGAGGTTCTAAAGAAAATCCAAATAGAAATCCTCGAAATGAAAAAAAAAAAACAAATAAACCAAATTAAAAGTTCAATTGAAAGCATCAACAACAGATTAGACCACTTGGAATACAGGATCACAAACAATGAAGACAAAATATATAATCCTGAAAAGAATGTAGACTACACAGTGAAAATAATAAGAAACCATGAGCAAAACATTCAAGAAATATGAGATAACATAAAAAGACCAAATTTAAGAGTTATTACTGAGATAGAGGAAGGCACAGAGTTTCAAACCAAAGGAACACAGAATCTATTCAACAAAATAATGTCAGAAAATTTTCAAACATGAAGAACAAACTGGTAAACTAAATTCAAGAGGCTTACAGGACAACAAATGTACAGAATCACAACAGATTCACACAAAGTCACATTATAATGAAAATGCCTAACATACAAATAAGTAGAGAATATAAAAAGCCATGAGAGAAAAGAATCAGATTATATATAGGAGGAAAACTATTAGGTTATGTGCAGATTTTTCAACCAAAACCCTGAAAGCTAGAAGATCATGGAACATACATCAAGCTTTAAAAGAAAATGGATGCCAACCAAGAATCTTGTATCCAGCAAAATTAAGCTTTAGATTTAATGATGAAATAAAAACATTCCATGATGAACAAAAGTTAAAAGAATTTACAGTTAGAAAACCTGAACTACAGAACATCCTTGGTAACATATTCTATGAAGAGAAAATAAAAAACAACATTGAAAATCAGCAGAGGGAGGTATTACATAGGCTAGCTGATTGGATTAGGAAAAAAAAAAGACCCAACAATATGCTGCCTCCAAGAGACTCAACTCATAGGAAAAGACATACACAGATTGAAGGTGAAAGGTTGGGGAAAACGATACCACTCACATGGACTGCGGAAGCAAGCAGGGGTTTCCATCTTCATTTCAAATAAAGTAGACTTTAAGCCAAAGTTAATCAATAGAGATAAAGAAGGACATTTCATACTGCTCAAGGGAACCATACACCAACAAGACATACAATTATAAATACATATGTCCCAAACAATGGAGCAACTATGTTCATCAATCAAACTCTTCTCCAGTTCAAGAGTCAAAGACTCCACAACACAATAATTCTGAGAGACTTTAACACACCCCTTTCACCACTGGATAGATCTTCCAAACAAAAGCTGAACAAAGAAACTATAGAACTCAATAATACAATCAATAACTTAGACTTACTTAACTGACATATACACAATATTTCATACTTCAATCAACGAATACACCTTCCTCTCAGTAGCACCTGGATCCTTCTCTAAAATAGACCATATATTATGCCACAAAACAACTCTTAACAAACACAAAAACGTAGAGATACTACCCAGCATTCTATCAGACCACAATGGAATGAAATTAGAAATCAATGATAAAATAAAAATAAAAGCTACTCCAACAACTGGAGACTAAATAATATGCTACTGAATAAAAAATGGGATGCAAAAGACATAAAGAAGGAGATTAAAAAATTCTTTGATGTAAATAAGAACACCAAAACAACATATCAAAATCTCTGGGATACTATGAAGTCATTGCATGGAGTTCATTCCTTAAAAGAAGAAAAAGTCAACAACAAAAAAATAACTTAACTTTACATCTCAAAGCCCTAAAAAGAAGAAGAGAAGAAGAAGAAATCAACACTAAAATCAGTAGAAGACTGGAAATAATTAAAATCAAAGCTGAAATCAATGAAATTGAAACAAAATAATCAATTGAAAAAATCTACAAAAATAAATAAGATTGACAAACCCTTAGCCATGCTAATTAAGAGGAGAGAGAAAACTCAAATTGCTAACATATGTGATGAAAAAGGAAATATAAAAAGACACTACAGAAATACAGAAAATAATTAGAAATTATTTTGAAAACTTGTACTCCAATAAAATCGAGATTATCGAAGGCATCGACAAATTTCTAGAGTCATATGATTTGCCCAAATTGAATCAGGATGATATACACAATTTAAACAGATTTCAAGCAATAAAATATAAGACACCATCAGAAGCCTACCAACCAAGAAAACCTCAGAACCAGATGGATACACTGCAGAGTTCTACAAGACGTTTAAAGAAGAACTAGTACCAATAATCTTCAATTTATTTCAGAAAATAGAAAATGAGGGGGCACTTCCAAACTCATACTATGAGACCAATATCACCCTGATTCCAAAACTAGGAAAAGACATATCAATGAAAAAAAAACTTCAGTCCAATATCTCTAGTGAACTAGATACAAAATATCTCAGTAAAATTCTGGAAAATCAAATACAAAAAATATATCAAAAAGACAGTGCACCACAATCAAGTGGGATTCATTCCAGGATGAAAGGTTGGTTCATCATATGGAAATCAATAAGTGTAATTCATTACATCAATAGATTAAAGATAAGAATCATATGATCATTTCAATAGATGCAGAAAAATCATTTGACACGATAAAGCACCCCTTCATGTTCAAAACACTAGAAAACTAGGGATATCAGAAAAACATCTGAACATCATAAAAGCTATCTATGCTATGCCCCAGACCAACATCATTCTAAATGGAGAAAAATTAAAGTAATGTATTTTAATTAAAAATACAGTTTAAAATGTTATTAATGTTCTTCAAAAGTAGTAGCATATCTATATCCCTCTGTCTCTTCACCTGTCTACCTACCCATAAGCATTAATACATTGGCAACTTTATAGCTTATTTTGCATGAATATATGCATACGGCATTCCCTCTAAAAACTGGAATAAGGAGGGATACCCTCTTTCACCAAATCTATTTAACATAGTTTTTGAAACAATGGCCACAGCAATTACACGAAATAAATTAAAGGAATATGGATAGGAAAAGAAGAACTCACTATTTGCCGAAGATATGATTCTATACCTAGAAGACCCCAAAAATTCCACCAGAAAACTTCTAGAACTAGTAAATGAATTCAGCAAAGTAGCAGGATACAAAATCAACACCCATAAATCAAAAAATTTCTGTATATCAGTGACGATTCCTCTGAAAAGTAAAGGAGGAAAACTATCCCATTTACAATAGCCTAAAAAAATAAAATAATTGGGAATCAACCTAATGAAAGAGGTTAAAACCTTCACAATGAAAACTACAAAATGCTAAAGAAAGAAATTAAAGAAGACCTTAGAAGATGGAATGATATCGCTTGTTCTTGGATAGGCAGAATTAATATTGATACAATCAATCAAAATGACTATACTACCAAAAGCATTGTACAGATTTAATGCAATTCCAATAAAAATCCCAATGAGATTCCTCATAGAAATAGAAAAAGCAGTTATGAAGTTCATCTGGAAAAATAAGAGATCCAGAATAGCTAAAGCAATCCTTAGCAGGAAGAGTGAAGTAGGAAATAGGTGGCATCACTATACCAGATTTTAAACTATACTATAGAACAATAGCATGGTATTAGCGTCAAAATAGACCTATAGACCAATGGTACAAAATAGACAGAGACTAACCCAAATAATTACATTTATCTTATATTAGACAAAGATGCCAAAAACTTACTTTGGAGAAGATAGCCTCTTCAACAAATGGTGCTAGGAAAACTGGAAATCTATATGCAACAAAATGAAACTAAACCTCTATCTCTCACCATGCACAAAACTCAACTCAAAGTGGATCAAGGACTTAGGAATTAAACCAGAGACACTGCATCTAATAGAAGAAAAAGTAGGCCCAAATCTCCACCATGTTGGATTAGGCCCCAACTTCCTTAATAAGACTCCTTTAGCACAAGAATTAATATCAAGAATCAATAAATATGATGGATTCAAATTAAAAAGCTTCTTCTCAGCAAAAGAAAAAATCAGTGAGGTGAATAGAAAGCCTAAAGCTTGGGAGCCAATTTTTACCACTTGCACATCAGATAGAGCATTAATCTATAGGACATATATAAAGAAATCAGAAAGCTAAACACCAAAAAAATCAAATAGTCCAATCAATTAATTGGCCAAGGAACTGAACAGACACTTCTCATAAGATGACATACAATCAATCAATAAATATATGAAAAAATGTTTAACATCTCTAGCAATTAGATAAATGCAAATCAAAATGCTCTAAGATTTCATCTCATGACAGTTAGAATGGCAGCTATTAAGAACACAAACAACAAGTGTTGGCGAGGATGTGGGGAAAAGGGCACACTTTGCTGATGGGACTATAAATTGGTGCAACCAACATGGAAAGTAGTATGGAGATTCTTTGGAAATCTGGGAATGGAACTAACATTTGACCCAGCTTTCCCACTGCTCAATCTATACCAAAGAACCTAAAAACAGCATACTATAGGGACACAGCCACATCAATGTTTATAGCAGCCCAATTCACAATAGCTAAACTGTGGGACCAACCTAGTTATCCTTCAGTAGATGAATAGATAAAGAAAATGTGGTATATATACACAATGGAATATTTCTCATCAATAAAAGAGAAAAAAATCATGGCATTTGCAGGTAAATGGATGGAGTTAAAGAATATAATGCTAAATGAAGTTAGTCAAACCCAAAAACCAAATGCCAAATGTTTTCTCTAATATAAGGAGGCTGATTCATAGAGAGGTTTGGAGAGGGAGCATGGGTGGATTAGATGAACTCTAGATAGGGTAGAGAGAAGGGGAGGGATATAGGGGTAAAAAAGATGGTGGAATGAGATGGATATCATTACCCTAAGTACATATCTGAAGACATGAATTGTGTAAATATACTTTGTATACAACAAGAGATATGAAAAAATGTTTTCTATATGTAATAAGATTTGTAATACATTCTGCTGTTACATAGTACAAATTAGAATTAAAAAGTTTTTTTAAGAAATTAAGCATATTGGAAATTTTGATAACTATACTCAACAAATTTATGAAGTTTTTTTACCTTGATGCATGACTCTTATTTCAAATTCTCAAAGTAAACATTAGTTCATAAAAAAGCAGAAATATATAACAGCAAAAATCATGTGACTTTGATGATAATCCTGTATTAATTTGCTATTGCTGTTGTAACAAAATTAAAACAAGGCAAATTTATTACCTGAACACTTCACAAGGTCAGAAATCTGAAGAGGGCCTCAGACTAAAATCAAGGTGTTGGCTAAACTGCTCTTACTCAGAGGCATTAGGGAACAATCATTCTCCTTATCTTTTCCAGCTTCTAGAGCCTTCCTCTCTTGACTCCCTGGCCCCTTCCTAACTTTAAAGCCAGAAATGTAATTTCTTTGAATATGTCTAACTTACTCTTCTGTTTCTTGCTTCCACTTCCAAGGAACCTTATAATTATATTGTGTCTCCCTGAATAGTTAAGGATATTGTCCCCAATCTTAACTTGGTCTGATTAACACCCTTGATTCTATATGCTAACTTAATTCCCTTTGCCATAAAACCTATTTAAAAAAACTAATATATTCCCGTTTTCTGATAATGTGGATTACTTTGGGAGCCATTATTGTTCACATACTCTCTTTTGAAAAATAACAAAAATTTAATGCCCTTTTTAATATGTATTACAAATTCAATATTGAGGTACAAGAATTGTACATCATAATTTATCAAATAAATGAATGAATCATATGAGAAACACATATTATTCTAAATGATTAATTTTAGTCATCTGTATTATAAGACAAAATTCATGATTTATTTCTCTCATTTTTTTTTCATCTTCCTCAAAAAATGTATAATAGTATATATCAGAAATTTCTAGATATAAAGAACTCTGATTTTGGATGATCATGATGTCTGGCTTTCCTAAATGATATACCATTTAGCTAAACTAAATTTTTATATAGCAAATTTTTTCCCCATAAGTTTAATATCCTAAAATTAATTCCAAAGTTTTGACTGAAATATATTTAAAACATATAATGGGATAAGGTTTTTTTTATCACAAGATAAAATATATTAGCAAAATATTGAAATAAGAAATGACTTTGAATGTTAGATAAAAATTATATGATTATAAGTGAAAGATAATGTTATAATCAATAACCATATGCTTAATTAGTTTCAATAGTGTTTTTTTTTTTAAATAAAAAGTGTCTGGAAATTTAGCAAGCCAGTCATTTAAAAAAAAAAAAACAGTTAATTTTTCGCTTTCTTAGGGTGGTTTGTAATTCTTTGCCCTGAAGAAAACTGAAGGAAAACCTATTAGAATTGTTAGCTAAGAAATTATTAAAAATAATTTTCTCAATGGAGACTTGTAAATCTTTTGTGTCTCAGCAGACTTCAAACAATTCAGTAACATCACTGTAAAAAAGGCTTAATTTTATTTTACTTATTCTTGAGACACAGATTTCATTGAGCTCGAATTCAGAAAAAAATGAAAAGTAGGAGTGAAACTGTTGATGAATCCTGTCTCACTTAGGAAATAAGTAATATCTGTACATCTATACATGAGTCTATCAAAAAACAAATAATTTCCCATCTCACTTAGGGCTATATATACAATAAAATTTTACTTTTTGTAACAAATTATTTATCTGAACTTGGAATACTAAAGATACATTTGAGTTGTTTTGGAACAGTAATTTTAAAATGTACTGCTAATATCCGTAGCAATGCCTGAACAATGATTTTGACTTGTTGAAAATGAGAAAATAGATTATTTCCTTTATAGACTCATTTTAAAAGATTTATTATATGTAGTCATATACAAACTTTCAAGTTCAATGAATTAACAAAAAATTGTACGTGAAGATGGAATGGAAAGTTGTTAAAGAGGAACATGTGGGGAAACTTCAAATTTTTACAACCTGTGAATACTTTCAATTGAACATTTTTATCATGTTCTTCATTTCTGTAAGTTTATTACAATTATTTATTCATAGAGTTCTTCATTCTGTTGATTTCTTGGTTGATTTCCTTATTAGGAATTTTCATGGGATACTCTTATCTACCAATTGCAGAAACATAGCCTGCTATATTTTCTTCTGTTTCTTTCCTTCCTTCCGTATTTATTTTCTTTCTTTTTCTTTCATCTTTCTTTTCTGGTAAGACCCAAGGGACAAGCATCTTTATATGCTTACTTTGATCATAGATGTATTCCAGGATTCTATTTGAGAACTATTTGTTAAATATATAGAACTACTGATTAAATATATATAATTTTTTTGCCTAAGTGGAAACCATTTTGTCCTTTATGTCTTTAACTGCTGTTTTCACTTGAACTACTATACTTTGAAACTCAAATTTTACTTGCTTCATTTTTTTATAAATTGCACTTCCCAATTTTTATCATCAATATCTCCCCCTATCACTTAAAGAAAACTTCTATTTTTAACTTCTTATGTATCTCTTCTGTTCCATTTGGGGAGGGTATCTTTTTTTGTATTACTATTATGTACAAATTATTTTGTCTCTTTTTTTTCAAAGGTGTGAAGTATACTGCATGACTTACTGAAGTTATGGAGTACTATTCTTAAGATGTGTGTGTGCGTGTGTGATCGCATTTGCATGTGTTTAAATATGTATTGCTTGTGTTGCTCCCAAGAATATTAAAGTTTAAGGAGAACAGATTTCCCAGAGAAGAGAGCTTCAGTTCCTAGAGCTGGGTACTTCTGTCTATGACTCTGAACTGCTCTGAAATTACTCTAACAAATTCAAATTTACATTAACAAGTTGTTTTCTAAGTCATGATGATTATTGAGAAGTCAAGGATTCTCCCTAAGGAATAGTGGGTTAAGGGAAGAGAAAAACACATATCCATCATCATATCTAAGTCAAAATGAGTATTACATCATCTCTGTCTTTTACATTCCTATATTTTGCCACAAGTTTTTTGTTCAAATCTCTTATGTATCTCCCTTTTCATCTTTTCAATCATTCTCTAGGATAGAGGTTAGGAGAAAACAACCATGCCATGCTGGTGAACCATTGTGTTATGAAGCCACGATTTTGCTGATTTCTCTGGCCTTAACTGACCCCTTATCATTCCCAGATGATCATGCCACACTTCCTATAGCAATGCTTCTGAGTCGTTCCTAGACCAGCAGCAGCAGCAGTATCAGTGTGAAATTCTCAGATTCCCACCCCATACTTACTGAATCAAAAACAAGGCTCAGCAGTCTTTTAACACACTCCCCAAATAATTCTAATGCAAGCTAACTATTAAGAGCTGTGCAAGGTCATTTACTCTTCATGTGCCTATGTGACTTATGTTCTCAAACTTCCAAACTCACTTCCTTATTCTTGACTTTCTCATTCAATGAGAAGGGAGCAGAAAAGATGGACCATACACCAAACTCCCACCACATCTTCCACATGTATGCACACAGGCTAACACCCTCTGCCTTCTCCTATATTCTGATTAAGGTCAATTCCTTGCTTGCATATTAGATACCATCCTCTCTTCCCCACTCCAGACAGCTCCAGACAGCCTCTCCTTTATCTTCTGTGTTATTTTTCCTCTTCACCATCTCATTGTCATTAAACAACAAAACAAATATGTTACTGTTTATTTTTCTTAAAACAACAACAATACATTGGTCTCCTGGTTCTACATTTCAGGGAAATCTAGGCACCTTCTTCTATCTTTCCCTTCACAGAAAA